>NC_052153.1:11184455-11911303 GCF_902713615.1 Scyliorhinus canicula
GCCCGATCTCCGAGGAACCAATCCTTTTTTTTTTTTTAATTTAGAATACCCAATTATTTTTTCCAGTTAAGGGGCAATTTAGCCTGGCCAATCCACCTAACTTGCAAATCTTTGGGTTGAGGGGGCGAAACCCACGCAGACACGGGGAGAACATGCAAACTCCACACGGACAGTGACCCAGAGCCGGGATTCGAACCCGGGTCCTCAGCGTCGCAGGCAGCAATGCTGACCATTGTGCCACCGTGCTGCCCTCAAGGAGCCAATCTTGCCGGCAACATTCGTTCCCCACTCCAGGAAAAGTTCGAAGTGTGGGATTTTCCAGCGAGACGCTCACAAGCTCCCAAAAAATAAATGATTAAAGCCGCGATTTACTGGCTGTGTCCGAGACGTTAGATCCCGGGGGAGACCTCTTCACAGTAACGTCATTGCAGTGTTAATGTAAGCTTACTTGTAACATTAAAGGTGATTATTATTATTCCCTTCTGGGATTCCCGGTTGTCGTTATGCCTCGTGCGACCTAACGAGATCTCGCAAAACGTCGCGATCAGGACGGGCACAATGGGCAGGATCCAGACTTGCGGAATTAAGTGAGTTTAAAAGCTCACTGACCTTTGCCGATGCCAGATTGGACCTCGCCTGGCGCCATTTAGCACTGGTGCCCACAAACGGGGTTACAGTTTCAGGACACGGGATAGGCCATATAGGACTGAGAGCAGGAGAAACCTCTGCAGTCACAGGGTGGTGAACCTATAGAATTCTCGACTCCAGAAGGCCAAATCACTGAACATAGTGAAGAAGAAAATGGATAGACTTCTAGACTTTTAAGATGTCAAGGGGTATGAGGAGAATGCGTGAGCATGATGCTGACGTAGAGGATTAGCTATGATCATATTAAATGGCGGAGCAGGCCCGAAGGACCGAATAGTCTCCTCCTGCTCCTATTTTCTATGAGTCTATAGGGCAGCATGGTAGCACAGTGGTTAGCACAAGTTGCTTCATAGCTCCAGGGTCCCAGGTTCGATTCCCGGCTTGGGTCACTGTCTGTGTGGAGTCTGCACATTCCTCCCCGTGTCTGCGTGGGTTTCCTCCGGGTGCTCCGGTTTCCTCCCACAGTACAAAGATGTGCAGGTAGGTGGATTGGCCATGATAAATTGCCCTTAGTGTCCAAAGGTGGGGTTATTGGGTTACGGGGATAGGGTGGAGGCGTGGGCTTAAGTAGGGTGCTCTTTCCAAGGGCCAGCACAGACTCAATAAGCCGAATGGCCTCCTTCTGTGCTGCAAATGGTATGATTCTATGAGTCGCACAGAGTAGGGAAGTTGCAAATTCAGGCCCTGACCTATGTTGACCATTACTTCATCTTAAGCCAGGACCACTGATCACAAGAAAATTACCCCAGCTGGGAAGAATTTATAGCAGCTGGGTGGAATTTAAATTCAGTGAATAAAATCTAGAATGGAAAGCTAGTCTCAGTAATGGGGGCCATGAAACTATCATCGATTGTGGTAAAAGCCATTGGGTTCATAATGTCCTTTACCAGGTCTGGCCTACTCCAGACTCTCAACTTCCCTCTAAGATGACCATGTGAGCCACTCAGTTTGAGGGCAATTGGTGACAAATTGGCAACAAAGTTCGGCCCTGCCAGCAATGCCCACATCCCATCAAAGAATAACCCCCTTCCCATAGAGAACTCTCCAATTCCTCCAATTGTGGCATCTTGACCATTTCCTTCGCTTCACCATTGGCATCAGTATCTTCAGCTGCCTGGGGACAATATCCCCTCCGTGAGCCTTTCTGTCCTTCCTCCCACCTAAAACCTGGGGGTCCCTTTGGTTAGGGGGTCTCTGTGGGGGGTTCCTATAGTCTGGAGATCTCTGTGGGGGGGGGGTTCCTTAAGTCATGGGGTCCATGGGGTGGGGGGGTCTCTCTATTTGTGCTATCTCTGGGAGGGGGAGTTCCCTCTTCATGGGATCCCGGGTGGGATCCCCTATTCATGGGGTCATTGGGGGTGTCTCCCTATTAAGGGGGTACTGGAGGGTTGTCTCGCTTGTCATGATATGCAAACATGCAACCAATGAACACTCAGAATAGGACACAACAATGAGCAGTCAGGTCACTCAGAGGTGGCATCACCACAAGGGGGCATGACATAAACACTATAAAAGGGATGAGGCACTCACACCCTGCCTCTTTCCACAGACAGGCATCTAGAGAGTTAGACAGGGCTGATCAGCAGCATCACACCCCAGCACGTGACTTAGAGCAAGCTGGTACAGTTAGACTGAGTTACTACAGTTAGATTAGCAGAGAGTCGAACTCATTTGAGAACTGTGTTAATAGTTCAATAAACACGTTGAACACATTTCAGAGTCTGGAGCATCCTTTAGTTAAGACTGTGTTATCCGGAGCAGCATAACACAACTTCGCTTTTAAGGGGGTCTCTTGGGAGGTTCTCCTGTTTTGGGGAATTCTGGGGGGGGGGGGGGGGGGAGGCGTCGGGGGGGGGGTTTAGTCGGAGAGGGGGGTTGACTCTCGGATGGACTTTGGGGGCAACTCCCTTCAGGGGCTACCCCTTTGGCCCACCGTGAGGACCACCACATTAGGCTCATATTTGGTGAAACCTGTAGTAATCCCCGCCCACATGATTCCCGACCCAGAAGAACGGGGAATCACGGAAGGACGGGAATTAGAGTGACGGGCCCATTAAATGGATGCAAATGGATCATTTGCTTTAATTGACATCCTCCCGCTAGTGCGCGGGGATGAAACTCGATCCCGCCACCAGCAGGGGGGGGGGGGCGGTCGGAGCATCGCGTTCAGATCGACGCCCGCCGAAGCCAGGCACCGATCCTGAGTTTTCGATTCTCCGTCCCATCGGGAAACATGCTTCAGGCATCTCGGGACGGAGAGTCATTAAGGTTTCAGAAGCTGGCGGTTTTGCAGTGACACCGAAAGCCTCGCGAAACTTTGATCTTACAAAACATGCAACAGGTTCATTTGATGAATCTGGCACTTGAGAAAGAAATTCACGGACCTTCCCAATCGGCAAATCAGGAAACCGCCGCGCTCGTGGCTGTTCCCACTCCACCGCCACCTCTCTCGAGAATTTCCTGCAATTGTTTCGCTCCCATTCCAGGGCCGGCTCCCACAGAAAGAAGACTTGTGTTTTCAATCAGGCTGTTTAACATGAACGATAAGATCGAGGTGCTCTGCCCTTCCAACAGCTAAGCAAACAAAAGGCAGCACTACATCACTGCGCGTCCCTCCACGACTAATCACAGTCATTGACGTTTCCCAAACAAGGCCTGGAATTTACTCCCGAGTCTTCAAAAACATGCATCGATTCCACTCAAAAATCCTCAAGTCACAGGATATTTTAAAAATGTAAGTAACATTGGAACTTCCTGCTAATTCCCCCTCCCACCCATTTTCATGTGAATTTGTTGCGATGCATCAACAATTCCAATCTTTCATTTATTCGTTCATTTTTTTCTGGAATGTGGGGGCAGAGTGTTAAGGCACACTGCCTCAGCAAGCAGCTTTGGTTAAATCATACAATATAAATCGGAAAAATTTCACGGCGCCGAGGACTCGGCTCGATCCCAGACCTGGGTCACTGTCCGTGTGGAGTTTGCACATTCTCTCAGTGTCTGCGTGCGTCTCACCCCCTGTGGTGAATGTAATTCACACTGTAATATATATGAAACCATATTATTGTAAGCGCAGTTACGTTGCCCGACCACGAGGGGGAGTAGCACAGGGAATGCATTGGAGTTTGTACAGGGCTCCACCCTTGGCTCTGCCCCCAGCTCCTCCCCCTGGACTGCTGTATGAAGATCGATGCCCAGAGCCAGCCGACCAGTTCATCCAGGGTTCATCGTGTTCCAGGCTGGTTCTGTTGTTAGTAGATTAAAACCACTGTTCATGTCCTAAAGCACGTGTCTCGTGAATTGATGGTCTCATCACCCCTACAACCCAAAGATGTGCAGGCTGGGTGGATTGGCCACGATAAATTGCCCCTTTATTGGAAAAAAAATTGGGGACGCTAAAAAAAATAAAAAATAAATCATCGAAATGTAGTCATAGTCACAGCCACTCTGCAGCCTCCCCCCCCCCCCCCCCCCCCCCTGCCCTCGTGCCTCTGCTGGACTTTTGAAGCAGAACTCTTTGGTGGTGAGGAAGTGTTCTCATGGTCTCCATGGAAACCTTTTGATAGTTCCCCCATTCGCCACCACGGCAGGAGTGGCCACTTGACCAAAGGGCTGGTTTTACTGCAGCCCATCACGGAGAGAAGCATTGTGGACGGACCCACTTAATCATGAGGGAGTCAGTCTCCTGGGAGCGGAACCCCCCCCCCCCCCACCCCGGGCACCGATTAGGTTGAAGGGCAGCAGAGACTGATGTGGGATTCCCGACTTGTGGTGGGATGTCAATTAGGCTAATTAATGAGCCGATTGACAGCTATTATCCCTAAACCCGTCGCAATTTAATGGCGGCGCAGGGATTAAATGGAGGCCACGCACCTTTACCCCCCTCTCGGAAAGACACCCAGTCATGGGTGCCATATTGAGGGACTCGGCGTCAGGCGGGAGTGACCCCCCTCCCATGAACCCCATCCCGACTGTGGCCTGGGGTCTCTTCTCGATCCTGGGCCTTGACCAGGTGCAGCACTACCAGCAGCCACCACTCTCATTGGTGTTGGCAGCAATGCTGGCCTCTGATGTGGGCGGCATGGTGGCTCTGTAAATTCTACTAGGTTTCTGTGATTGGCCAGCAGCACTCGGCGGGCAGGTGGGTGTCCGCCATCAGGGGCCTCGGTCATGGAGAATGCCCGGTGGCGGTTAATTAACTGCCTGAAGGGCTCTTGATTCCGTCGGGCCCAACCCCCACAGGGAACTGGTGGGGGTTCCCCACTGGTTCCCCGACTGGGGGGTGAGACGCCCGTCAACTCGACAGAATCAACGGCCAATCTTTTAAGATCCATTACTGGACTTCTTAGCACACTGGGCTAAACAGCTGGCTTTTAATGCAGAACAATGCCAGCAGCGCGGGTTCAATACCCGTACCAGCCTCCCCCGAGCAGGAGGCGGAATGTGGCGACCAGGGGCTTTTCACAGTAACTTCATTGAAGCCTACTCTTGACAATAAGCGATTATTATTATTCTCTTGAAGGGATCTAAGTCTCAATCCCAGCCTGGACACTTACGTGGGCCTCGTATCCACCGAGGGATCAGCAGGTACTGTCTTCGTCAGGCTTATTTATGCCAACCCGATACCTTTGAGGGGCCCATGTTGCGGAACCTCCCCAAGGTAGGGAACCCTGGCCTCACTCTGGCCCGGCCCACCTTCTCTTGCTGGGCGGGCAGAGCTCCAGATATGACAGATCATTTTTGGCACTTTAATGCTATCCGGGGCCTGTGTATCAGGGTTGAGATCTGGGACGGGATTCTCCAAAATCCCGGCCAAGTGTTGACGCCGGTGTCAAAACCAGCGTGAGCGACGCCGACGTCAACGGGCCTCCAGGCCCAGTAATTCGCCTCTTCTTCGGGGGCTAGAACGGTGCCGGAGAGCTGTCCGCTGCTCTGGCGCCAAAAGTCGGCCCTTCACGGCCGGCGCCGGTCTGCGCATGCGTGCCACGGGCGTCTCAGCTACGGCGCATGCGCGTGGTTTCTGTCTCCGCGCCGGCCCCCGTGCAACATGGCTGAGGCCTACAAGGGCCCGGCGCGGAAGAACATAGCCCTCCCCCACCACGGAATGAGCGCGCTTGCCGATCGGTAGCCCCTGATCGCGGGCCTGGCCACCGTGGAGGGTCCCCCCAGAGTCGGATCCCCCTACCCCCCCCCCACACAAAGACGGCCTCCGTAGCCAGAATGCCGAGGTCCCGCCGGGTGGGACCATATGTAAACCACGCCGGTGGGACTTGGCAGACCTCGGCGGGCACTCGGCCCGCTGAGCGTGGAGAATCACCGCAGGGACCGCTTTCAATGGCCCCCAATCGACGCCGCGGCGCCCCCGGCCCCCCCTGGCGATTCTCCGTCCCAGTGCGGGCTCGGAGAATCCCCGCCAATATCTTTAATGCTTAAATGTCTGAGTTGGATTTGAACAACTTCAGTGTCTTGGATAAAGACTGAGAGATTGCACTTTCATGGGAAAAAAATTCAAAAGTTATTTAATAAAAGAAAGATTTGGCTTATATATCGTATCTTTCACAATGACAGGATGCCCCAAAACAATTTACAGTCAATGATGTGCTTCAAGAACGTAGTAACTTTTGTGTGAAAACAAGGTGTGGTGATATGCATCACTGTAAATACACAAGGGGTTAATGTAAATACATTTAGACTAAATAAACACTAGAGGGAGCACCAGAGACATCATGACACACAGACATTCAACCAATAGGTCAGGGTTACGGGTATACGAGTTACGTGGGTTTAAAGTAGGGTGATCATTGTTCGGCACAACATCGAGGGCCGAAGGGCCTGTTCTGTGCTGTACTGTTCTATGTTCTATGTTCTAAGATAGGACACGACCAATGGGCAGTCAAGACACCCGGAGGTGACACTACCACAAGGGGGAAACCCATATATAAGGACAGGGCACACATGCTCTTTCTCTTTCCATAGGCGACACTCAGAGAGACAGGGGCAGATCAGGAAGCACCACACCCACCGCATGGATTAGAGCAGACTGGTTAGTTAGACTGAGTTACTATAGCAAGATTAGCAGGAGAGTCGAACTCAAGTAGGAGAATTGGTAACTGTTCAATAAATATGTTAAACCTATCTCCAAGTCTGAACCTTCCTTTGTCAGAGTATACATCAAGGAAGCAGCTTATGCTACGTGAAGAAGCATAACACAACACAAGGTAGTCAATTTGTGCATAGCATTCCTCCACTGCGATGTGATTATGACCACTCGGCCCCTTGCGCCAGCTCTGCTATTTAAATAGATCATGGCCGATCTTGTTTCTCAACACCACATACTTGCACTGTCACCTTGATGTCATTGGTATGTAGAAATGCATGAGTGTCTGTTTTGAACGTACACAATCACTGGGTCCCACTCTGAATGACCCCGCCTGACTTGCAGGCCCGACCCCCATTTTAGGACACGGAGCCCTCCCATTCCAATGGTCCTCTTGATGACTGCAGGCAGGCCGGCACAATGAAGGCAGCATCCCAGGATAGTGGGGGGGGGGGGGGGGGGGCCTCTTGGCGCTGAGGTCCCAGGTTCGATCCCGGCTCTGGGTCACTGTCCGTGTGGAGTTTGCACATTCTCCCCGTGTCTGCGTGGCTTTCGCCCCCACAACCCAAAGATGTGCAGGGTAGGTGGATTGGCCACGCTAAATTGCCCCTTAATTGGAAACAAAAATAATTGGGTACTCTAAATTTATATTAAAAAATGGCTGACAGCCTGAAACAATCTCCCTTCATAGGGCCTTTACGTATTGGAATTGGCTTCCCGCATTGGTTTAACAGGCAGCCGCTCTGCATCTGGACTCGCCATTGGGGATACTCCCCCCCCCCCCACTCCCCCCCCCCTCACTCCCCCCCCCACTCCCCCCCCCCCCCCCCCCCCGCTATTCCCCTGGTACCCTGTCACCCAGCCCACCACCCTGGGGTGGCGAGAATTCCTCCCGCAGAATGCAGCGGGAAAATCTTCCCACTTGAAGATGACTCGGGGGATGCAGCTCGAGTAATCCGGGCAACTCCAAGCTTCCTCGTCAAAGCCGATTTGCGATGAGACCAAGGGCGAGGGCAGAAGTAAAAAAAGAAAAGGGAGGACATTGTTCTTCTTCCATGGAGTGAGGAATTTCTGCCCTCAGGCGTAATATTTTAAAATGACTAATTCCAGTCACCAAAGAACCAGACTTTCTTCATCGCCGACTCACCTGCTGAATGATTTTCCAATGAAGACCTGAAGATTGTTCCCGATAAATCTGCGAAAACAGTGTCCCTGTCATTGACCCTCTAGTCTGTGGCGTTATTGTTCATCAAGGACATGGAGTGTGCTAGCAGCTGCTTTTAGCACCGACTCATAGCTTAAGAATCAACCAGAAACGCAATAGCTGCCCTTGTCAAATAAAAACCACCTATGTCGGAAGCTGTGAAAGACAGCTGAGAATAATTTCTGGGCGAGCTCAATTCGACGGTCCATGCAGCATTTGCACACAACTCCTGTTTAATTTCCCGAGTACAGATCTTCCACTGAGCACTCTGAATGGATCGCTCACAGGCATCCATTATTCTTCACCTATTCCACTGAAACAATTATTTTCTTCACCCACTGTACAGCTTACTAACTGAAGCTGGACAGAAAATGAACTTGGCCTTTTTGCTTTGCACTTCATTTTAAAATTCATCTCCCTCCTCCTAAAATAGAAACTCACACAATATCGTTGCTTCCTTCTTACCTTCTGCTAGTCTCCTTGAAGCCTTTCTCCCGACAGGCTGGCCTTTTTTAGGGTTTTAAAATGCAACCTGGCGCGAACCGAGAGAAAAACCCAGACCCCCACATCATCTAATTTGCTCCTCTCTGCTTTGTTGCGGTTCTGCAGGATCTGTTCAGGGTCAGCGAAGGCAGAGTGAGCTCGTTAGATTCTCCAGATACCCAGGTGCCAGACTCTGGGCTCAGCTGGGGGTTGAACGGCAATCTGAGCACAGTCCTTATAACGGTGCTCAGAACTATGCGACTGCCTGGGGAATAATCTCCCTGATTGGAGCTGGGGATCGCTTAGAGGAGGCTCGTTCATCAGTGAGTTGCAGAGGTGCAAAGGATGCAATAAAATGCATTAGCTTATTCTACCTGCAAATCTAAGTGTTTCGGTATATGCGTGAGGGAGAGGATGGGTGGGGAGTGCCCGCTTGCCTCTGAGCCACAAGGTCAGGAGGAGGTCTTGTGGCACAATGGGTAGGTTCAAGGGGCGGCTGGATATAGCACTTGGGGAGAGTGGGATCAAAGGCTACGGGGAGAAAGCAGGATTAGGCTATTGAGTTGGATGATCAGCCATGATCGTGATGAGTGGCGGAGCAGGCTTGAAGGGCCAAAAGGCCTCCTCCTGCTCCTATCTTCTATGCATCAGTGTATGTAGTGTCCCTTTCCTCTGGTCCAGGAGCTCTGGGTTTGAGTCCAACACCAGGACTTGTTGGCCACGGAAGGAGTGTTCATAACGCGGTTCAACCAGCTGATAGTCAGCTCGGGGATCCTTCCCCCACTTTCCTCCACCGTGTCATAATATACAGATCAGTATATAATGGTGCAGAGACACACACTGACTGACACACTGCAAGACCAATCAACACACACAACACAGCAGCCAATCACCAGTTAGGGCACACTCACTATAAAGACAGAGGGCACTAGTTTTCCCGCTCATTCGGGATGCAGCCTCTGAGAAGCACAGAGCTCGCAGCTTGTAGCACAGATCTTCACCATGTGCTGATAGTATAGACTGGTCAGGATAGGCATAGGTCTTCAGTTTAATCTAACATAGTGTCGACCCACAGTGAAAGTATGTTCAACAGTTCCTAGCTTAATAAAATAGTGTTGTACTATTTCAAGTGTTGGTAGCCTGTCTATGTTACTGCTAGGGGAAACGCAGTCTCCACAGATACAGAGTACCCAACACATCACACCGGGTCCCAAAGTATGGGTGGAAAGATATGCTAAAACAAAAAGCAGGTCAGGTATTCATCGTCTGATTCCGGAGCATTGAGCACTTTGAGCAGGCTGGCACCGGGGCAGCGCTAAGGGGTTGCTGCACTGCCGGCAGTGCTGACTTTCAGTTAAGGCGTTAAACCAAAGTCCCATCTCTTCCCTCAAGGTGCAAAAGATCCCTGGGCAGTATCTTGAAGGAGAGCAAGCAGTTATTAGTCCCCTTTCAGACAATACCGCTAAAAGCAGCTTATCGACGTATGGTCACATTGCTATTGTGGGATCTTGCTGTGTGGAAATTGGCTGTCACGTTTCATGCGCTACGGCAGTGACTACATTTCAGGAATGCGTTAATTGGCTGGAAATTTTGTTTTGGTACGTCATGAAGGGATCTAAATAAATGCAAGCCTTTGTGTCTTTAAAAAGGGAAAACTTAAGTAGAACAGCTGCCATTCTTTTGAAATGTCCAGTGCGCTGGCCAAAACTATAGTTTAAATAAAAGATATGGGGGTCATTTTCTGAATTGCCACTTCAGGCACTGGATATGTCTGTTGGAAAATTGCGGCGGTGTTGCTGGGATTATTCTGTCACCATCCGTGCATTGTGGTGGCATTGATTTTTCCCCAAGAGGTGCAACTAGTGGTCAGGGTTCCCCAGTGAACAGCACTTACTCCGCAAAATCAGACTCAAATGTAGAAATGCTACCAAGTTGAAATGACAAGGAGCGATCTTTCCATTTGTGAGGGGAGTCCAGGGGGCGTGCGGGTTGTCTTGTTACGCTCTTGGCATAGCATAAGCTGCTTCCTTGATGTGCACTCTGACAAAGGAAGGTTCAGACGTGGAGATAGCTTTAACACGTTTATTAAACTATTTACAATTCTCCAACTCAGATTCTACTCTGCTGTTAATCCTTCTATAGCTACTCAGACTGACGAACCAGTCTGCTACAATCCACACGGTGGGTGTGATGTTCAATTAACCCTGTGTTTGTACTCACAGAGTGTCTCCACTGGAAAGAGGAGGATCATGTGTGCTGTGTCCTTTATATATGGGTTGGTGTAATGCCCCCCTGTGGTCGTGTCACCTCTGTGTGTATTGTGAATGCCCATTGGTCGTGTCCTATCTTATTGACCCATTGGTTGAATGTCTGTGTGTCATGTCTCTGGTGCTCCCGCTAGTGTCTATCTAGTCTATGTGTACTTACATTAACCCCTTGTGTATCTACAGTGATGCATATCACCACACGGGTGAAGATCCTGGACCTGTCAGTTCTACCTGAAGTTTGACAAGGAGAACAAGGAGGACGGCAAGTTTCCATTGCTGCAAAGACCAATAAAGTTTCTGCACAGCCTGAGAGAGAGAGGTGGCGGCTGGGATGGCAATGCGAAATCTCTGAAGCCCCATGTTGTGGAGTGTCACATGCATGCAGCCCCATCCCACCTCTCCACAATGCAGAACGTCCGTCTCCCAAAGACCCTCAGCCCTCCCGTCAGACTATCTCCGACAAACAGGAACAGTCACACAGGCCAGAATGGAGCACATTGCTTTTTACAGAATGTCTAAATTTTAGCCCAGTGAATTATAGAATTTAGAGTGCAGAAGGAGGCCATTCGGCCCATCGAGTGTGCACCGGCCCTTGGAAAGAGCACCCCTCTTAAGCCCACGCCTCCACCCTGGCCCCGTAACCCAGTAACCCCACCTTTTTGGACACTAAGGGGCGATTTAATATCATGGCCAATCCACCTAACCCGCACATCTTTGGACTGTGGGAGGAAACCCACGCAGACACGGGGGAGAACGCGCAGACTCCGCACAGACAGTGACCCAAGCCTGGAATCGAACCTGGGACCCTGGAGCTGCGAAGCAACTGTGCTAACCACTGTGCTTCCGTGCTGCCCAATGTTTGAAAGAAAGACTGGCATTCCGAGCCAACGGAGTATTTTTTGAAGTGTAGTTACGTCAATGTCGCCATGTTAGAAAAAAAAAACACATCAACCATTCCATGCACAGCAAGCTCCCACAAACAGCAATGTGATAATGACCAGATAATTTGCTTTTAATGATGTTGGTTGGGGAGTAAATATTGGCCAAGGCACTGTGGGGACGACTCCCCTGCTCGTCAAAGTATTGCCATATTTTGGTCTTTTACATTGGCTAAAGATGCTTAATATCTCATCTGATGCCTGTGACAGTGCAGCACTCTCTGAGTACTGCACAGTCTGGATTCTATACTCACCTATCTGAAGTGGGGTTTGGGAACCCACATCTTATGATTTGGTGGCACGAACATTCTCACTGTGTCATTGATGTTACTGTTGGCATAGTTTGGGAGCAAAGAATGACAAATTCTGTCTGGATGTGGTAAATTTAATAGGGGAGAATCCTTACCATTCCACTTCTGGCAGAATGAGATGGCGGGATTCTCTGTAGCTCGACGCCGAAATCGTGTTCTGCAATCGGGCGGACAATGGATTCTCGCGCCAGATCGGGGCCGGCGCCAGTTTAACGCCAGTCCGCCATGCTCCGCCCCCTCCAAACTGGCATCATCGTGACGCGTGCCGCGCACCGTTTCAACGCCGTTGGCGTGTCATCGGCTGGCCCACCCGCGATGCTCCGCCCCCGATTGTCCGAGTTCCCGACGGCGCGGGACACGTGCGGTCCGGAATCCGGCGTGCCGGCTGCGGACTGTGTCCAGCGCCGCCACACTCGGCCGGGATCCGTGCCGCTGGCCGGCGTGGGGGGGGGGGGGGGGGCTTCTGCTGGGGCTGGGGGGACTGGTGGGGGGTGGCCAGGGTGTGGCCTGTTGGGACACGGGTGGCGGGTTGGGTTCGCGCACAGGCGACGCCATGTTGTACGGAGCGACTGCTGCAGGTCGTCAGCCTTGTGCATGTGCGGCCTGTGACCCGACCATTCTTCGGCACGCTTGGCTGTAGTTTCACTTGGTGCCGGTGCTAGCCCTTCACTGGTACTGGAATCGGCGAGCGTTTCACACCGACGTTCTGGTCGTAAAAGCCCACACATGGTCCACTGGCGTCAGCGCTTAGTCTCCCAAACAGAGAATCCAGCCCTCGGTCTTTTGAATGTGTTCATGTTAAAGTGCTATCATATTCTGCTGGGAGGTTTGGGGACAGCAAGTGTGGATTGCTCGAAAAGAGTAACGTCGTCAGTGCATCAGGAGTCTTTCAGTGGGAAGCAGGATGATGGTGTTCTAGCAGAGGTATTCTGGGGTCAAGCTCTGTTACTGCCAGGGATCTGGTTATTTCTATGGGAAGGTTATGCTTAGCCAGGAATAATAAATCATTGAATCACACCAAAACATCCATTTGCAGGGCATATTTGCAATAGAAATGGAATAAACTGAAGATTTTCCTCCCGTATTATAGCCACACTATGGTGAAGAGGCCTTAATTGAGTGCGTTGTGGGGCCTGAAAGAGACTTGTGTACATTAGCTGCATAGTTTCCGATCTGACTTTCAATTCTATCTTATGCCCTCCACCCTCAACCCTCCCCACCAAACTATCTCAGTAATCTCCTCCAACTCAATGCTCCTGCATTCACCCTCCATCACCCCCCCCCCCCCCCCCACCCCGCCCCCTGCAACAATATTTGATGGAGTATTAGGTTAATGCATGGGATATATAAAGAGCACCTCCCATCATGATAGGAGAGGAGGAAGGGGGAGGATGTTCATAGCTTCAGTAATGGAACCACCTAGTCATTGAAACTCGACTAAGCAACATGCGATACCTTACTCCTAACCCTCCTGTCATAATATACACCAGTATATCATGGTGCAGACACACAGTGATGGACACACACAGGGACCAATCAACATGTACAAACACCGCAGCCAATCACCAGTTAGAATACACACACTATAAAGGCAGAGGGCACCATGGTTCCCGCCCATTCTGGGTGCTGCCTCTCAGTGTAACAAGAACTCATCCAGCCCAGCACAGACTCACAACACGTGCTGAGAGAATCAACTGGTTCGGACAAGGCTTAGGTCTCTAGTTCAAGTTAGCATTATTTAGACCCACAGTTATCGTGTGTTAGTTAGTTAGAAGTAGTTAATAAAATTGAGTTGAAACTTCATCAGTGTTGGAAGTGTCTGTTCATCTCTCAAGTCTACACTAGCCAACACTTCACCTTCAGAGTCTCCATTCCACTATTGGAAGCCACACTATGCCCCTGTCCGATGTTACTCCCCTCCCACTCCTCCACTAGACCTGCTTTCTGTTTTGGAAAGTCATTCAGTTCCAATGTGTGGAATATAGTTCTTACATTTGTGCCCTAACGTTTCTCCTGTTGATGTCAACTGTTTTTAATCACAACTGCTGCATGGTGTCAATTGTCACAGCATCTGTCACATTAATATAGGGGGAGAGGGCAACAGAGCTGGTTCAGTGGCAGGAAAACGCTGGTCAGGCCGTAAAAACCGGCCCTAATTTGGGCCTCAGTTGCGATAATGGGGCACCCTGGGGTGAGCTGTGAGCAGCCAATCCACAACCTGGCCCGCTCCCTGATGTACCATCAATTGAGCGCGAGACGAGTTGCTGTACAAAAGTATGGCTTTAATAAGCTAGATGTTAGCCCTGCGGTCGACTACAGTAAATGGACGACCGCCGGGAGTACTGGTTATTTATACCCCCACCCTGGAGGCGGGGTTAACTCAGCCTCTCGACCAATCGGGGAGCCGTCACATGACTGGTCTCAACCAATCCATCAAGAGGCACATGACCGACCAGGGCCAATGGTAAGCCGGTGTTCTGCACCAATGGCAGGCAGCTATGTTAATCATACCACCACACTCCCATCGGTAGGCTCCCCGCCGACAGGGAATGCATCGGGAAGCAGTTCCTGGATTGTCGCAAAAGGCAACTTTATCAGACAGCCGTAGAACACCGAAGACAGCACTGCGAGAGAGGCCGCTCCTCCCTTTCTGTCTGTGCTGGCTCATTAATAGAGCTTACTCAATTAATCCCGCCCTCCTGTTCTTTCCCATAACCCTGCAAAGTGTTCCCCCCCTCAATTGCCAAGTTACCATTGAAGCTGAATCAGGAAGTGCACTATTGATCAGGACGAATTGCTGCTCTATAGTTTTCCTCAAGCCTCCTTTTGTACAGCCACGGAGGAGCCCACACCGGGTAGTGCAAAGAAAATGAGTTTATTTACTGTAACTATTCTAGACATCACACTGTAGATCCCAAGTGGGTCTGCCTTGCGCTGCCTAACTGGCCGGCTTTAAGTATCACACAACTGGACATTGTTCAGAGGTTCCCCGCTCCTTTAACGGGGGAGCTCGTATTCTGCAAGGTCCACGGGAAAGTTAATTATTCCCGCCCCGTTAAGATACTTGTGGTTAGTGCAGCACGGTGGTGCAGTGGGTTAGCCCTGCTGCCTCACGGCGCCGAGGTCCCAGGTTCGATCCCGGCTCTGGGTCACTGTCCCTGTGGAGTTTGCACATTCTCCCCGTGTTTGGGTGGGTTTCGCGCCCACAACCCAAAGATGTGCCGGCTAGGTGGATTGAACACGCTAAATTGCCCCTTAATTGGAAAAAATTAATTGGGTACTCTAAATTTATTTTTAAAACAGATACTTGCGGGTTATAACACTGCGTCTGATTCTTTTTTTTTAAACCAATTATGTAATTTTTAAAAACAAACTTATTTGATACTTGGGGCCCATATTCTCTGCTACTTTTAGGTGCCGCAGACCAATAGGCCACTTTTCTCCGTTTGTTTTCCAGAATGGTTTGGCTTTATTTGAAGGTTGGAGCAGAACGTCAGGAATTATTTCCCCTCACTGCTTCCACGTCCGTTACCCCCCCCCCCCCCCTCAAAAGGCGCTTTCTCAGAGCCGGTGCTTGATTCCGAGACGTTCTCTCGCCACTCTTCCAGGTATCTGGAACTCACGGTCCTTCACTAACATGTGGATTGAGTGGGACATCAAGTGGCAGCAATGGGCTGTGCAGGCTGTGTTCAGACAAACCAGCGCCAAAAAATGGAAAAGGGGATTGCATTCATATAGCGCCTTTCAGATGTCCCAAAGACCTTCATGGTCAATGAAGCACTTTAAAAGCGTGGTCATTGTCAGAAACACTGCAGCCAATTGGTGTATGGTAAGCTCCCAAACAACAATGTGATGTTTTGACAAAATATCCAGACTTAACGTTAGCTCCCTTCTGTGCGGAGTCTGCACGTTCTCCCCGTGTCTGCGTGGGTTTCCTCTGGGTGCTCCAGTTTCCTCCCACAGTCCAAAGACGTGCAGGTTAGGCGGATTGGCCGTGCTGAATGACTCCTTGGTGTCCAAGATGTGCAGGTGAGGTGGATTGGCCATGCTAAATTACCCCTTGGTGTCCAAGACGTGCAGGTGAGGTGGATTGGCCATGCTAAATTACCCCTTGGTGTCCAAAGATGTGCAGGTTAGGTGGGGTTATGGGGGTAATGGGCCTAGGTGGGGTACTCTTTCAGAGGGTCAGTGCCGACTCGATGGGCCGAATGGCCTCCTTCTGAACTGTAGGGATTCTCTACTTTTTCGATCCTCTCTCCACAGAGGCTGTCAGACATGCTGAGTATTTTCTGTTGTTGCTTCAGATTCCAGCATCCGCGGTAACTTGCTTTGATTTTACGAACAATGTGACGTTGGTTCAGTGTTTCATATTGACCTGGCCACCATCAGGTGCAGCATGGAATTGGAAAAAGTGTTAATTCTTCATTGACCTTGATTTATACAAATGTATTGAGGAATGATACAGGAAATTACATGACCCACACCTGCGCTGGACCTTTCCAATGGGAGCATTTCCCGCAGCCATTTAATGTTTGGTGGGGCATTCGTTGGTGAAGGGCGAGACTTCCGCACCCACCTGGGGGGATGATTCCGCCCTTCGAGCCCTGTAGCATATACACCCAGTGGTCTTGCTGCTTGTAGAGACTGGAATTGCCTTGAGGGCGATTTCTCAGCCAAAGCTCATTCTATCCTCACCCAAACCCTATGCTCTCGTACCGCCCACAGATAGAGTTGCCAGCCCTCCAGGATTGCCCTGGAGTTTCCCAGCTTTGAAGACTGACCTCCCAAATACTGCTGTGAGCAACACATGGGAGACAAATCATCGGTGCATCAAAAGCCATGGGATGGATTCTCCGTTTCAGCGACTAGGTGCCGTCTGAAATGGAGAATTCGCGGGCGTTTTATGAGGCCAAAATCGGCGATGTACCCTCACCAATTCCAGGACCAGTGGAGGGCGAGCAGCGGGTAAAACCCCCGGCTCCCGAGCCAAAATCGGCCAGAGAATGGCCTCCTACTGCACCGTAGGGATTCTACGGTTCCATCATCCTCCCTCCACAGACGCTGTCAGACCTGCTGACATTGTCCAATATTTTCTGTTTTTGTTTCAGTTTCCTGCATCCGCGGTAATTTGCTTTCATTTTATTAACAATGTGATGCTGGTTGAGTGTTTCATATTGGCCAGGGCGCTGGCTGCGATCACGCCGTAAACATGGTGCGGGCCGTGCGCGGACCCGACCCCCCCCCCCAGGCCACCCCCTGGGCCTGGCGGAAGCCCGCTCAGCCAGCGGCACGGATCCCGGCTGAGTGTGGCGGCGCTGGGCACAGTCCGAAGCCGCCACGCCGGGTTCCCGACGGCACAGACCACACGTCAACCGCGCGGTCCAGAACCCGGCCCATCGGGGGCGGAGCATCCCGGAAGGGCCTGCCGATAACGCGACAACACGGTTGCAACGGCGCGCGGCACGCGACGCGATTATGCCTCTTTGAAGGGGGCGGAGACTGGAAAACCGGCGTCAAAACGGCCCCGCCCCCGATTTGGGCGTCGGAAGGGATTCTCCGTCTGATTGCCGATTACAATATCGACGTTGAGCAATGGAGTATCCCCCCCCTCCCCACTTACCCCGCCATGGTTTTAAAAATGTTTGTTGAACACTTTTCGTTGTAATAATGTTGGATTTCTTTTTTCATTTTCGATTTGGGGATAAATAGCTGTTCGACTGGAAGAGGTGGGTGACGCCAGGAGGTCATGTGATGTAGCGTACAGGAATGTGTCCAACCAGAGTTGGCAGCCTTACCATCTGAGGCCACGGGCAGTAACTGGCTGCGGGAATCCTGGTTGCTTTTCCCCTCCCTAGCCCAGGGACGCTGATAGCAATGCTTATTGCAATCCTACATCGGCCCTGAGAAGGACCGGCAATTGAACTTGAGACAATCCTTGGTTTAAGAGGATAAAGCCACGGAGCAATAGGACAACCGCCTTCTTGAATAATGGTTTTGCAAGCCTTTGCCACAAGGGATGGAGGGTGACTTCTGACTCAGCCGATACAATGGCCGGAGAAAGAGATTTTCTCTTCCCGCCGGCAGCACACCCCCGGCGTGGTGTCCCGGGGGCGTAGGTGGTAAACCATCCCATTGACTAGTGACGGAACGATAGAATCCCTCCGCCTGCGAACGGCACTCGGCTAAGGTCCACACAGCCGGAGGACCGGAGAATCCTGCTCGATGGTGTCAAGAAACATCGGAAGACTTTGCTGAAGATTCTTCAGGTAAAAGCTGGCCATCCCTGACAGGTTACCAGGAGGTATTTGGCACCGCTGTGTCCATACTCCAGCCAGTCATAGGGTCACTGTGGGCAGCACGGTAGCACATTGGTTAGCACAGCTCCAGGGTCCCAGGTTCGATTCCTGACTTGGGTCACTGTCCGTGCAGAACCTGCATGTTCTCCCCGTGTCTGCGTGGGTTTACTCCGGGTGCTCCGGTTTCCTCCCACAGTCTAAAGATATGCAGGTTAGGTGGATTGGCCATGCTAAATTGCCCTTGGTGCCCAAAAAAGGTTAGGTGGGTTTGCTGGGTTATGGGGATGGGGTGGAGGCGTGGGCTTAATTAGGGTGCCCTTTCGAAGGGCTGGTGCAGACACAATGGGCCGAATGGCCTCCTTCTGCACTGCAAATTCTATGATTCTATGAAAACGAGGGAAGAAAATTGGCAAAAGGTTTACAAAGAAAATCCTGACTCTACTGCAGCTGTTATTATTATAATTACTTATTGGCCACTGTTCTGGTTTTCTTATGTTCCCATCTGTCAGAATCGTCCTTGAAGGAGTGAGCTGATTCACAGATCCAGCAAAAACCACAAGAGGCTTGAATAAGAGGTGGGGAATTTTTCGGCAGGCCAACGTTCTGAGGTGGTTTGGGAAGGGGCCGACGTCATTCCTTTGGACGCAGCAAGTGCTCAGTCAGACAGCCGGGTCTCCACTCAGAGAAGCTCAGATTTAGTCCGGTTTCCTGCGCTGAGCGATCTTTTCAACAGCTGCGCACACCTGGCTAGTCTCTCTGTGCGGAGTGCTCGATGTCAGTCAGCTGTTTCCTTATGTCATTCCGGGATCCATTTTGAGTGGTGCTTGCCCGGTGCTAACTAGTAAGGCTCTCAAAATGGTGTCTGGGGCCTCAGACCGGGTGATGCGGCCAGCTCCATTCGGAGATTTCCTTCCCCCCCTCCAACTGCGCAATCCTTAAGGTCGGCCAACGACCGGACCTCATCCCTCATTCCCCCCCCCCCCCCCCCTCACCGCCATCCCTTCTCTCTCCCCCCTCACCACCATCCCTGGAGCCCAACCAATTGCCTGATAGGAAAAAAATGGAATACACCAGTATTCTTATTTTCACGATTTGACTTTTTTCTCCTACTGGGTGGCTTCATCCCCGCCACTTGAGCCTCGCTCTTGGCCTCACCTCTTGCCCAGAATCCTCTCTCCCCGCCCGGTTCCCGCTGTTGGATGCTGCCTGTGATGTCCGTGGAGTTGTGGCGGGTCCCCGTTGTTCCACACAAATTCTTAATGAATTGCAGCCCTTTGCCCCACCTTTGGGCCGATGTAATAACCCTCACGAGACCCAGGGGGACGAGCCAACTGATCTCCACGTAGGACCCACGGAAAACGAGCTACCCCACCGATGAGCGGAGGCCTATCAGCTGAGGCTCGTGTAACCAAAACCTAAAAGCCGGCCCGGATTGAGACCAACGTGATCGGTTGTCCCGGTTGGGATTATATCCTGCATGCCTTTTCTTTTGCCCAGAATATGAGCCCATGTTTGGATCAGTTTCCTGAAGATTTTATAGCTGGCCTTGGGCCCTTCTAAGAGCAAGCTGTTGGCCGATTGTTCCCTGTGGACCCAAAATGGGCCTTCAGGAATTTTCACCCCATCTCGGCTATTCGTTATCATAGAATCATAGAATTTACAGTGCAGAAGGAGGCCATTCAGCCCATCATGTTTGCACTGGGTTTGCACGGTCCAGCTGGAGGAACCAACAAGAGGAGATACTGAACATTCCATTGTAGCTGTAATACTTGGAATCATCAACACGATTCTGTGAAAGAGGCAAAGACATAACGGCCAATGCTTTACACATCAGCTATTGTGCTTCTGATGCTCTGGAAACACTTACACGTATTTATATGATGGCATGAGCTGTAATTTCGTGTCCTGACATTCATCAGCAGGTTGGAAACGCTTCACGCCTAGTTTTATAGAGTTATAGAATAGAACAGTACAGCACAGAACAGGCCCTTCGGCCCTCGATGTTGTGCCGAGCCATGATCACCCTACTCAAACCCACGTATCCCCCCTATACCCGTAACCCAACAACCCCCCCCTTAACCTTACTTTTTAGGACACTACGGGCAATTTACCATGGCAAATCCACCTAACCCGCACATCTTTGGACTTTCAAAGCATCTTTCAAATGCTTCGCCCCTGTCCACCTCTGTAACTTCCAGCTAGAGAGCCCACTCACATCTCTGCGCTCCTGGGATTCTGGTTTCGTGCACATCTGCGATCCCCATCACTTCAGAATTGGCGGCCGTGCATTCAGCGGTCAATACCCCAAGCTCTGGAGTTCCCTCCCTAAACTTTTCTGCCTCTCTTTCCTCCCCTCTTTTGGAATGTCCCTCACACCTACCTGTTCATTCAAGCTTTTGGATACCCGTCGTAAAATCCTCTTTCCTGGTTTGGTGTCTACGTCTGATTGTGTTTTTATTCAACCGACATTGTTGCCCATCCCCAATTGTCCTGGCACTGAATGGCTCGCTCGGCCATTTCAGACGAGCAGTTAAGAGTTAACCACATTGCTGTGGATCAGGAGCCACATGTAGGCCAGACCAGGTAAGGGGGGCAGATTTCCGTCCCTAAAGGGCTTTATGAATCAGATGGGTTTTTTACGACAATCGACAATGGTTTCATGGTCATTATTAGCTTCTTAATTTCAGCGTTTATTGGATTGAACTTTCACCGTTTGCTGTGATGAGATTTGAACCCAGTCCCCAGGGCATTCGCTTTGACAAAGGGTCACCCAGACCCGAAACGTTCGCTCCCTTCTCTCTCCACAGATGCTGCCAGACCTGCTGAGATTGTCCAGTGTTTTCTATTTTTGTTTCAGATTCCAACTGCAGCAGTAATTTTTTAAAAAGTAAATTTAGAGCAGGCATTTTGAAACTTGGGGGCGCGACCCAAAGGTGGGTCGAGGGTGGGTTACATGTAAGCGCAGCAAATATTTCCAGGTGTACCTGTCTCCTCTCTGCTCCCGAATAATTCTGATTATCCTCTAAAGTGATTCAGTTCCAATCAAAAGAATTCCGAGGAAGCGAATAACCATTGAGGAATTGTAACTGCTTCCAATACGGGCTGGCACGGTGCTTGACAAAGTGGAATAGGAAATATGAGCTACGTGCACACAATGGAGAGTCACCATTAAGAAAGGTGGAAAGGGAAACGGAAGTGGGTGTGACAATTGGCCAATCCCAGGAATACCCAGCCGACCTGAAGCTTCGGGGAAGGCATCTGAAGTCAAACGGTTACAAATTGAAACAGGCTGGGTCAGGCCGTACATTATTCACCAGCGACTTCTCACTCGTATCTCAGGTGACACTTTGGACTCGGTGGCTGGGGACAGCTCCCCGGTGAAACAATGCCTGTCTATTCACTGTCATTTTAGAAGGTGGGGTGGGAAATCTGTGCAGGAACAGTTCTGCTGATCCCAACACGTCACTCAGTCGTCCCAGAATTTTCTAACTAGCTGATGCTGCAAGGTGGGATATCCCAAGGCTCTGGGGATGGTGATCGGTCGGGTGGAAGCCACTCAGTTCTGTAGCTCACACAGTTGTCCAAATATCACACCCCGAACTTTTATTTAAAGGTTTTCAGATACGCAGCAGAGCAGAAAAGAAAGGAAATAAAGGCCAGAAAACGGGTTTGGTGGATCGGAGAATCCCGCCCAGTGTGTCCCTATTTGAACCTGGACAGCTAATCCAATTCCCAAGGGGCGCTCAACACAGTGGTTTGGGTTCTCCAGACCCCCCCCCCCCCCCCCCAGCGTGTGGTTCTCGGTGATGCGCCGTTCGCTGGCAGTGGGATTTTATCTTCCCGTTGCTCGTCAATGGGATTTCCCATTGAAATCAGCGGACGCCGCTGGGAAACCAGTGGGCGGAGGTTGGGGGGGTGGGGGGTGGGGGTAGGGGGGAGTGGCGGGGGG
The DNA here is from genome assembly GCF_902713615.1 of Scyliorhinus canicula. Classification (NCBI taxonomy): domain Eukaryota; kingdom Metazoa; phylum Chordata; class Chondrichthyes; order Carcharhiniformes; family Scyliorhinidae; genus Scyliorhinus; species Scyliorhinus canicula. The sequence goes on from NC_052153.1 coordinate 11,206,649, forward strand.
GGGGGGGGAGGGGGCAGAGAATTCTGGCCCGTATATAACAGCAACGGTCAGATTAATAGTACAGGTGCTCATACAGGCTAAATTCCAATCCAAATCAGGGTCTTGGTGGAGTCCAAGGTCAACAACAAACACCACACAGTATGCACACAGCAAATTCCTCACTCTTCAAGGCACCTTCCTTGCATTCACCAAGTTGGCTTCGCCCTAGCAGGGTTCAGCGCTCTGCTTATATGGTCTGGTAAGGCTACACAGCCGCTCCCCATTGTACTGATTCCTGATAGGGGGTTTTCCCATCAGCCAGAACATGTGACCTCTGGGCTGACTTCCTGCGGCCATCTTGCCGAGGAAATATCTGTCAAGAAACTGGAGAATCGTCTGAGGGAATTACCGTCCTTCCAGCACACGGGCCCTGGTGACAACACAATATTTATTTAACCATGAAGGGGGGAAGGGGGGGGGGGGGGACGAAAATGACTTGTAGCTAATTTGTCCTAGACCCCCTCGCCATCACCCCCCCACCCGCCCCCCCCCCTCCAAGCCTCCAGGGTAAACATCGGGTGAGATCTTATCACTGTTTACTCCGTTGGGATCTATGGGTCTCACCGACGTCGCCCTCCTGCTGTAGGTTTCCCCGCGGCGAGGGGTGGATTCAACGGGAAATCAATTGCGGGGGGGGGGGGGGGTGGGGAGAACGTGGCCAGAGAATCACACCCATCATTTCTGCATCTACCCTGTTCCGCCCCTTAAGAACTGTGAAAGTTTCAATGAGATCCCCTCTCATTCGCCCTAACCCTAGGGAATACAGGTCCAGTCTCCTCAATCTCTCTTCGTAGGACAATCCTGCCATCCCAAGAATCAGTCTGGTCAACCTACGTTGTACTCCCTCTGTGGCAAGTACATCATTCCTTGGGTAAGGGAACCAATATGGTCCACAAGACTAATTGCTTGCGGTGGTGCCTGCAAGTTCACTTTTAGTGACTTAGGAACAAGGACACCCAGGACATCAACATTTCCCAATCTCTCACCATTAAAGAAATACTCTGCAACTCCATTCTTCCTGCCAAAATGTATCGCCTCGCACTGTGCCAAAATCCAGGAGACTTGATCAGGCTGAGCAAGAAGATGGTCTATCAGGAAGGGAACACTTGGGAAAGAGCGACAACGGGCGCGATCTTCCCAAAAGGGAACAAGGTCCCCTAGCGAGTGCATTTAGCCGTGTGTTTCCCAGTACTCGCAGTGCTGAAAAACACATGGCGATTCAAGGCTACTCGTGTTGAATAAGGGACCTGAATGGGGAACGCGCGGCCGAGGCGGCACATTGCCCCATTCTTTACAACTGGAGATCAGCTCGCCGGAACTGCCCGCTGTAGTGAGAGATCGGGACGCCATTTTTAAATGGTACCCCAATCTCCGAGGCCCACACATAAAATCTCCGACCTACCCCCAGCCCGAGTGCAGCTTGGGAGGTCACCTGGTGCCTCGCCAGCCCCAGACCCTCTAATACCCAAAGTGGACAAACTCCAAATAGAGTTATATGGAAGTTTCCAGCACGGCTAGAGGCCCACTGATCCACCACGAGCCTCCTCAAACCTTATTTAATCTAACCCGATCAGCATATCCTTCTGTTCCTTTCTCCCCCATGTACGTATCTAATTTTCTCTTAAACATCATTCGCCTCAACCACTTCTTTGGTAGACATTCCACACTGAAGTTTCTCCTGAATTCCTCGCTGGGATTAACTCGCCTGTATTTATAGCCCTAGCTTTATACATCTGCCAACAGCAGCAAAACCCTCTCATTCTCATTCCTTTGCCGTCTAATTCACCAAATGACGTGAAACAGGACTGACCACAATTACTGTTCATTAGGTCAACAGCACTCAGCTAAACAAATTTGCCAAACTAACCACTCAAATTGATTCGAGTGTGAAAACTATTAAAGTGCTATGTTTGCTGATGCCGCCTAATGGGATTATTGTTTTAAATCTCCTCCCCTATCGGGCCGCAAAAACCACTGCTGTCGCCAAGCAACGTGTTTTAGTGCTCAAGTCGGAGATCAGCGTTAAGATGCACATCTCTCAAAACCTGCGATGCCGGCATCCTTGTTGCATTTGATCGCTTTCACTTTGTCCTCCCATCCTCCAGTCCTTAGGTATTGTACAGCACAGAAGGAAGCCACTCAGCCCATCGTTCCTGTGTCGGCCCTTTGCTATCCAATCAGTTCCAAGCTGCACTGCTCTCTACCCCCCAGCCGAACAAATCTTCTTCAAGTATTTATTCGATTCTCTTTTGCAAGTGCAGGCGCGATCCAATGGCCCCACTGTGCTCGCAAAGCAGCTCACCCTGGCGTGGCGTAGTCGATGAAAGGCCCCGTTCTCGGGATCTACCCGGCTCGCAATGCCTCCCGAGATCCAGCGCAACATCGTGAGACGCTGCGACGTGAATCCCACCCAATGGGCTGTGGGGGCCTTGGGGATTGAGGCGCCATTTAAAAATGGCATCCTGGTCTCTCGCGAGCGCGGCGGAGTTCTGGCGAGTGGAGCTCCCCAGTGTACAAAACAGGGCTACATGCGGTCTCGGCTGTGCGTTCCCAGCTGAGGCCCCTTATACAATGTGAGTCGCATCATATAGCCATGTGTTCTCGGCACTGTGAGCACCGGGAAACACACAGCTAAATACGCTAACTGTGGGCCTTGGTTCTCAATTAGTTGAATCGAGCCCCAAGTGTTGAGGTTGCTGGTTGTTGTTGATTCTGTTACTGTTTGGACTTTTTAAACACAACAGAGTATCTGTCCTGTGTTTGTCATGAAAATGTGGCCCGAACCAGTCACCTGGTGCGCATGCCAGAACTTTCTGTTGTTAGTCGAGGCCGCCACTGGCACTGAGCACAAATAATGGGCGGTATTCTCCGACCCCCCCCCCCCCCCCCCCCCCCCGACCCCCCCGGCCGGGTCAGAGAATCGGCGGGGGCCGGCGTGAATCCCGCCGTCTCCCCAAGTCTCCGGCACCAGAGATTCGGCGGGGGCGGGAATCGCGCCACGCCTGTCGCCCCCCCCCCCCCCCTCCCCCCCCCCCCCGGCGATTCTCCGGCCCGCGATGGGCCGAAGTCCCGCCGCTGTCATGCCGGTCCTGCCGGCGTGAATCAAACCACCTACCTTACCGGCGGGACCAGGCGGCGCGGGCGGGCTCCAGGGTCCTGGGGGGCGCGCGGGGCGATCTGGCCCCGGGGGGGGGGGGGGTGCCCCCACGGTGGCCTGGCCCGCAATCGGGGCCCACCGATTGGCGGGCAGGCCTGTGCCGTGGGGGCACTCTTTTCCTTCCGCCTTCCGTCTTCATGATGGCGGAGGCGGAAGTGACCCCCCCTCCCCTGCGCAGGGATGACGTCAGCAGCCGCTGACCCTCCGGCGCATGCGCGGACTTCCGCCGGCCAGCGAAGTCCCCTCGGCCCCGGCTGGCGTGGTGCCAAAGGCCGTTCCAGCCGGTCGGCGGGGCGCCAACCACTCCGGCGTGGGCCTAGCCCCTCAAGGTTAGGAGACTTCCACACTTTTGGGGCGGCCCGACGCCGGAGTGGTTCATTCTACTCCATCCCGCCGGGTAGGGGAGAATCCTGCCCAATGTCCTAAAATCATGCATTTATGTAGCACCTGTCACAATCTCAGGACAGCCCTCAGGACTTTCAAGCCAGTGGAGTATGTCTTTAAAGGGCAGTCGTTGCTGTAAAGTAGAGAAACGTAACAATCCGTCTCTGCACAGCTGAACTCTATAGAGTGGGTCTTTAATTCATTACACCTTGACTGTGTTGGCTACATACAGTGACACTATTAATGACCAGAACAGAAATAATTGCATAATTCCCTGTGGATCACACCTTGGAGACCAGACTGGAATTGTTTTTACCGCACATAATCTATCCATGATGCTATCCTCCACTCACTGAACTTTGCCCTGCTTTCACCAGGAATGTTGCTGCAGTTCTGTTCAAGAGTTCTGTTCTCTATAGTTTGTGGAGACACTTTTTAAATAGACTCTGTAGACTGTTTGGTGCAGTGTATTGTTTAAACAGACTGCTGTTAAGTCCTGCCTCACCTTCAACTCATTTGCTGCAGAGTGGTTTAAATGCCCAGTTGTGGGGCAGCACGGTGGCGCAGTGGTTAGCACTGCTGCCTCATGGCGCTGAGGACCCGGGTTCGAATCCTGGCCCTGTGTCACTGTCTGTGTGGAGTTTGCACATTCTCCCTGGGTCTGCGTGGGTTTCGTCCCCACAACCCAAAGATGTGCAGGTTAGGTGGATTGGCCACGCTAAATTGCCCCTTAATTGGAAAAAATAATTGGGTACTCTAAATTTATTTTAAAAAACAGCCAGTCGTGTCTTCGATAGGAACCCAGAAATTCTTGGCAAGAGTTTTGTTTTGAGCATGGAAATAAGTTTGCATGTTGGCTGTGCCCCTTAACCTCAATCCACTTCCTGGGGTTAGGGGATCTACATCGTGGAGGCAATGAAATATAACTTGAAATAAAAACAAAACGTGCTGGACGTACTCTTCAAGGAACAATATTCAATTTGAAACATTAATGCTGGCTGGGATTTTCCAACCCTTCCCGTTAGAGGGATCTGCCGGTTCCGGCGAAGGCGGGGAGGGAGAATCTGGTCGCCAGCGAATGGCGTGCCTCCGAGCAACACGCGGCTGCGGGAACTGGAGAATCCATCCCCGGGATCTTGTCCACCCCCCTGACGTGACAGCTGTAAGACTCTGCACATCCGGCAATGGAGCGCTCCCTCAGTACTGCACGGGCGTCAAGAGGGAGCTAGACCGCTATGGGAGGGTAGACGATAATGGACCAACATTTGAAACACATCAAACAAATAACATAACTGCAGCAGAACACGGGAGTTCGGCAATGATCTCATCGGTTCATGTGGTAAAGACATTGATCCCACAGTGCTGGTGGGGTACCTTGCTTAAGGAAACAGGGATCAGAGGATTGGAGCATTCCTTTTCAACATGGAGTCCGCTGTGCTTGAGGGCATTGGTTAATTTACCTCATGCTGCTGTGTGTAAGGAAAGTGTTTGAGTGTGCAGGTTTCGGAAAGCAAAGGGTCATATTCAAGCAGCTGGTTCGCTGTTTCCGTGGAATGTGATTCCCAAAATATTGGCAAACCACCATTGTCATAAAAGCAGAAATAGCTTTTCTTGGCCATTGAAATGCTGATTACGTTGAATTTACAACACAGAAACAGGGCACTCGGCCCAAACGGTCCACGCCGGCCTTTATGCTCCTCTCGAGCCTCCACCGACCCTGTTTCACCTCCCCCCATCAGCTCCCTCTCTTCCCATCTCTCCCTCCAGCTTCCCCCCTCTCTGCATCGATGCTATTTGTCTCAACTACTCCACGTGGAATTCTAACCACTCTCTGGGTAAAGATATTCTGCCTTCGTTCTTTGTTGGATATATTGGTGTTTTAGTTATGGGCCCCGAGTGTAGGCCAAACTGCTGCCTTAAATTATAACGCTTAAACTACGATAGAGTACAGCTCTCAACGTGATATTCATGGATGACATCCATCAGACGCAATGTCCGGGACACATTGCACGTCTGCAGGTTATAAGGAAATCACAGCGTTGAATCCTGACCAAGTGGAAGTGGAGTGGAGACGCTTTCAGTAACTGGGGGGCAATCCCAGTCTGAAAATAGATGTTTGATTAAACATGACTTCTGACTAATACCTCTGCAAAGATCCACTGCAAGGGCCTGACTGCCAGTCCCTGCTTCCTCTGCAGGGTCTCCACTGGATCGCCGCCTAGAAAACATTTATATACACAAGGGTAAATTGAATTCAGAGGAATTCAGGTCCCACTTGAGAATGAGCTGGCAACCACCCACCCCGCCCCTCCCGCTGTATGTTTACTGACCTCAGGGTGTGGTGAATGAGGGAATGCTGCCATTCCGTACAGAGAGGGCAGGGGATGCCCAACACCCGCAACGGGCAGCACGGTAGCATGGTGGTAGGCAGCACGGTAGCATGGTGGTTAGCATAAATGCTTCACAGCTCCAGGGTCCCAGGTTCGATTCCCGGCTGGGTCACTGTCTGTGTGGAGTCTGCACGTCCTCCCCGTGTGTGCGTGGGTTTCCTCCGGGTGCTCCGGTTTCCTCCCACAGTCCAAAGATGTGCGGGTTAGGTAGATTGGGCATGCTAAATTGCCCGTAGTGTCCTTAAAAGTAAGGTTAAGGGGGGGTTGTTGGGTTACGGGTATAGGGTGGATACGTGTGTTTGAGTAGGGTGATCATTGCTCGGCACATCGAGGGCCGAAGGGCCTGTTCTGTGCTGTACTGTTCTATGTTGCTATATCAAGCACTGCTTTTTTAGATAGGAGTGTAATGGGTGACTACATTGGCAGTGTTCTTGAATGGGAATTCAAGGAGCACAATTCAGGAACTACGTCAGACTGGGGTTCCTGTTATATTAAAGGATTCCTTAACGGGAAGTAGCACTAAAACCTGCTCGTACGCATTTTAAAATGGTCAACGCTCCAACAAGGGACTTTGGCCAGGATTTTCTGGCCCTGTCCATCGCTGAGCACCAGGACGATTGTAACAAAGATGTGTTGGACATAGGTAGTGTTAGTGGCAGTGTGAAGGGCCAGAGAACGCACAGATAGCGGCAGAAATCGAAGAATGCAGAATGTGTTCACAGGAGAACAAAGGATTAATGAAAGCAAAGCCAAAGAACATGGGCGGTATCCCCCCCCCCCCCCCCCCCCCGGGCAGGAGAATCGCGGCCCGCCGCCCCGACACCCGCACGCGATTCTCCCACCCCCGCCCAAACCAGCGGCGCATGAATCGCGCTGGGCTGCTCGGAGAATCGGCGCAAACGGCGATTCTCCGGCCCGGACCAGCCAAGCGGCCGCGCATAAACGGCCGACTCCCGCCGGCGCCGTCCACACCTGGTCGCTGCTGGTGGGTACTTATCGCGAAAGCTTGGGGTGCGGCCTGTGGTTGGGGGGGGAGGGTGGCTCAGTTCCCAGGGGGGCCTTCGATGGGGTCTGGCCTGTGATCGGGGCTCACCGATCGGCGGCCCCCCCCCCCCCCCCCCCCCCCAGGCCTACTTCCTTCCGTAGCCGGCCCCTGAACCCCGGCGTCATGTTGGTGAGGGGCCGGAGCGCGCTCCGCGAGGTAACCGCGCATGCGCTAGTTGGCACCGGCCTAACTGTGCATACGCGGGACCTAAGGCGCCGCATCTTTTACGCGGCGCCGGGTCTCTGACACCACGCCGAGGCCCCGCCCACGTAAACTGCGCGACGCCCCTACTCGCCCCACGGAGGGGGGAGAATAGGGGTCTGGGAACGGGCACCGACGCCGGAGTAAAACACTCCAGTTTTTACTCCGGCGTCGGCACTTAGACTCCCGTTGGGAGAATCCCGCCCCATTTCTCCTAGCTCCCACCTATCACTGACCCTCTATTCTGTCCTTGCTGCTTCACCCCCTCTTCTACAATATAAAACCCATCACAATTCCTCCTCTCTTTAACTCTGCAGAAGGGTCATATGGACTCGAAATGATGACTCTGGCCGTGAATTAAGGGAGAAGAAACGGAGTCCCGTTTGTGGCACGTTTAGCTGGGTCTTTCACCAAGAACACCCCGCTCGCTATTAAATGAGACTCTGCTTCCGTCCTGGGCCTCGGCAAGGAACGCCCCACTGAGGCCGCAAATAAGCTAATTTCCTGCACTAACGGGCTCAGCTCACCAGTGCAGAAAGAGAACAGGGCGCCATTTTCCCTGAACCCCCTCACTGCGGCCTCTGGAACCACCCAACTTACCAATTGGGGGGTCCTCGAGACCCCCCACCCTATGAGGGCTCGGTACCCGCAGGCCTAATCCCCAGCACAGGCAAAATGCCACCTGGGCACCTTGGCCCTGCCATCCTGCCAGTGCCATCTGGGCACCCTGCCATTGCCAGGTTGGCAGGAGGCTGGTAGTGTCATGGTGCCTGGGTGGCATCAGGAGTGCCAGGGTACCATCCTGCTAAGAGTCTGATCACCCATGGGCCACCGATTGCCCGGGAGACCCCCCGTGCCGATACACCTGGTCTACATCTTTGGAAACCAGTGCTATATGGTGACCTCCAAGGCGAGGCCTTTAGATCCCGCACCTTGGGTTACTCTGGCGCAGACATATTCAAGTAAGCCAGACTGCACACTTGAATGTGCAAATCTGGATCCCGCCCTTAATGGGTGGGATCCCATTAGATGTCACGAGGCGTGACGAAGCCGGTAAATCTCGTGTGGGCTTCGTCGCGGGATTTACCGGACACGCCGCGTCCCGAGCCGGTAGATCGCCACGATTCTCTCTCCACCCGATGATCCCAGACCTGCGCTGAGTTTTACGGAATTTTCTGTTCTTATTTCAGATTTACGGAATCCACACTATTTTGCTTTTATTTTACGTGATGTAGAAGGGCTGTGTTTTTCCCTCTCTCGGAGGGAAGGCATTTTGAGACTTTAAGAGCAGTTATTTCCAGGAGAAATCCAATTTCCAAGTTGCCATTTATTCATCCCTGTGGGTATTTTGCAGTGTACGGACCAATTCACTGATGTTCAGCACGGCTTTGCCCTCTCATGGTGGGCTTTTCACTGAATTGCAATGTGTTATAGATGTCATAGAATTTACAGTGCAGAAGGAGGCCATTCGGCCCATCGAGTCTGCACCGGCTCTTGGAAAGAGCACCCTACCCAAGATCAACACCTCCACCCTATGCCCATAACCCAGTAACCCCACCCAACACTAAGGGCAATTTTGGACACTAAGGGCAATTTATCATGGCCAATCCACCTAACCTGCACATCTTTGGACTGTGGGAGGAAAACGGAGCACCCGGAGGAAACCCACGCACACACGGGGAGGATGTGCAGACTCCGCACAGACAGTGACCCAAGCCGAAATCGAACCTGGGACCCTGGAGCTGTGAAGCATTTGTGCTATCCACAATGCTACCGTGCTGCCCAGTGTTCAGGCAATGCTAAAATGAGGCTGAAGAAATATAGCTACGTACAATCCACTGCAGGTTCGAATCTCCATTCCTCCCACTGGAAGATAGATGAAATTAATTTGCAAAGCAGCTGTAGCATTTATACGGGTTTAAGGCTTTATCAGCCTGCTAATGATCACTTTTCCACCGAAACAGATCAAGCTATCCCAATAACCTGCCTTCCATTATCCATGTATAAGCAGTGACACATTGAGATTCATTGTGTTCCTTCCCCCACAAACCCCCACCCCCCCTCCCCCACAAGAGACATCCTGGGAATCCTTTTCCTGATCAGTATTCTGTGTTCCTTCCACCTGCTCAACCCCTGGATGTACAAGCGGCTGCAAATATGCTAAATCAGGGGCCAGCGACCTGTGCCTCTGGAGCTGCACGCAGCTCTTTCACATCTCCTTTGTGGCTCCCAATCTTTTCCTGTTTGATTGCACGAACACAAAAGAAATCGAAAGAAAGAAAAATTCACAAAAGGTGAGGGCTGCGTTTTTATTGTGGGAATGAAAGGCAGCACTTGACATTTTCAAATAATTATTTTAACCAGGAACATAATCACGGCTCTTGATAAACCTGTTCATGTGGCACAACGGCACTGTGGTTATAGATAATGGGCGCCATTCACCCAAAAAATGACTAAGGGCGCGAATGAGAGACCCCATTGGGCCCGGCGTAGCTCAGAGTGCAACGGGTGAATCGCGAGCGAGCTCCAAATTGGGGTCCACGCCAGGTGAGATCCAGATCTGAATATTTAAATGAGGCTTATGTAAGGACCCTTCTTGTTGATTCTCTTTTTCTCCCTTTATTTTTGCTGTTATCATTTTGATCCATGGATGCTTAATGGACTTGTGTCTTTAAGTCGAGCAAAGGGAAATGAGAAACTTAAAAGAAAGTTACAAAAGAGGAAACTCTGCTAGCTTTGGACAGCAGAACTCAGACTTTTCGGCACCCGAGAGATCGGTGGGACTCGGTTTGATTGGTTGGTTGTTGGCCAATGAATTGGACAAAAGGCCATATTCTGCCCAGTAACTGGAGGTCATTGGGTCCTGCCTGATTGGGATAAATTTCAGAGAGCCAGGGGGAAGGTAGTTGGAGACCTGGATACTCAGGGGAAAGGATGTGCTCTCTCTCTCTCTCTCCCTCTCTGCCTCTTCCTCTCTCTCCCTCTCTCTCTCGCTCTCTCCCACGTGTTTTCTCCAGAAAGGCTTTAGGCGTGATCCAATGGCCCTACTGCGCCAGAAAAGCAGCTCACCGCAGCGCAGTGTGGCTGATAAGAGCTGGGAGACCCGGCTCCCGGGATCTACCAGGCTCGCAACACCCGGCGAGATCTGATACGATCTCGCAAAACTTTTCGCTGTAAATCCCACCCATTGTGGGTGGGATCGCTTTTTGGCAAATCTGCATATTAGAGCCATGCAGCTACTCACTTAAATGTGCCGAGTCACGAAGTACCTGAGGCTTTGGGAAACATTCCCTTCTCCTCGGAGAACTTGGGCGACCGCCATTCAGCACTGGTCCCCACAAACGGGGACGAGTGCTGAATGGCACTCTCCCAGGGGGGATTGGAATCCCTCAGTTGCATGCCCTGGGTAAGAGAAGGGTAAAATAATAAGCAAAAGGGGTAAAAGTCTTTGTTTCAGATGGCTGTTTCCAGCACACCTTCCTTCAAGGCTTTCAGTTCGAGGTTGGCACTCCCCCCCCCCCCCCCCCGGCCCAATTACGCGTGTGCAAGAGATGCCACCTGGGCACCTTGGCAGTGCCAGCCTCGCACCCTGGCAGTGCTACCTGTGTGACAACCTGGCACTGCCAAGATTCCCAGGTGTCACTGCCAGCTGGCACAGATACTGCCAGGGTGTCAGGTTGGCACTTCCAAGGTAATACGTTGGTATTTCTTGCATGTGTGTGTCAGGCTGGGGGTGCCAACTGTTGTGTTATGCTTCTTTATGTAGCATAAGCTGCTTCCTTGATGTATACTCTGACAAAGGAAGGTTCAGACTTGGAGATAGGTTTAACACATTTATTGAACAGTTAACAATTCTCCTACTTGAATTCGACTCTCCTGCTAATCTTGCTACAGTAACTCAAACTAACTAACCAGTCTGCTCTAAGCCATGTGGTGGGTGTGATGCTTCCCTGATCTGCCCCTGTCTCTCTGAGTGTCGCCTATGGAAAGAGAAAGAGCATGTGTGCCCTGTCCTTTTATATGGGTAGCCCCCTTGTGGTAGTATCACCTCTGGGTGTGTTTTGACTGCCCATTGGTCGTGTCCTATCTTACTGACCTACTGGATGAATGTCTGCATGTCATGATGTCTCTGGTGCTCCCTCTAGTGTTTATTTAGTCTAAGTGTATTTGCATTAACCCCTTGTATATTTACAGTGATGCATATCACCACACCAACCTCGAACTGAAAGCCTTGAAGGAAGGTTTGCTAGGAACAGCCATCTTAAACAAAACCTTTTACCCCTTTTACTTATTATTTTACCTCTCTCTTCTTCCCTCTGTGTCTACTGTCTTGCGTGTGTGTGTGAGCGTGTGTGCATGTGCGTGTGTGTGTGCCTGTGTGTGTGTGCGTGTGTGTGTGTGCGTGTGTATGTGTGTGTGCGTGTGTGTGTGTGCCTGTGTGTGTGTGCGTGCCTGTGTGTGTGTGTGCCTGTGTGTGTGTGCGTGTGTGTGCCTGTGTGTGTGTGTGCCTGTGTGTGTGTGCCTGTGTGTGTGTGCGTGTGTGTGCCTGTGTGTGTGTGTGCCTGTGTGTGTGTGCCTGTGTGTGTGTGTGCCTGTGTGTGTGTGCCTGTGTGTGTGTGCGTGCGCGTGTGTTTAAGATTGGAGGGGGGTTATTCATTATGTAAAATATCTGCGATCTTCTAATTCCGGCCTCTTGAACTGTCACCATTTTAACCTGTCCACCATATAGTGGCTATTCCTGCAGCTGCCTGAACCCTCCCCTCTGGAGTTCCTTCTCTTCCTCTCTCTCTCCCCAGAGCTGCTTTAGGAAAGCTGACTTTTCTTGTGACTCCCAACAGTTTTGATTTGAGGGAATGTCCTTCGAAAAGGTTCGCCAGGTTACAAAAGGTTTCTAACCCCTGTACCAAGAGATTGTAAGTCACCAGTTTCCCTACTCCCCTTGACACATTTCCGCTCAAACACAGGATTCATTACAAAATGGAAGATTACTCATGATTTGCCGTCGATCTGTAGGCTGTTTTTGAAATGTTCTTTCTTCTATCCCGACATTTCCCTTTCCTTTCTGCTCCTTTTCTCCCACTCTCTGTCCGTCATTATTCGCAGTGCCTCTCGACACCACTGACACCTTTTCTGACCGGCCCCGGCAGAAGCTACCCCGGCCAGCGGCACGACTGTCGGCGAAGTATGGCGGTGCTGGATACTGTCCGTATATACTGTCTGGATACTCTCTCTCTCAGCAGCCACCACGCCAGGTTCACGATTTTTGGAAGCACACGTGGACCGCGCTATCGGCAACTCGGCCCATCGGCGATGGAGAATCGCGGGTGGGCCGATTAATGATAGGCAAACGGTGTTTAAAGTACGCGCGGACTGCAGCGCACTGAGGCCGTTTTCGAGGTGATGGAGAATTGCGATTTGGTGTCAAACTGGTGTGGTGATATGCATTACTGTATCTACACAAGGGGTCAATGTAAATACACTGCAACTAAGTAACCACTAGAGGGAGCATCAGAGATGTCATGACATGCAGCCAATGGGTCATCACAACAGGACACAACCAATGGGTAATCAGGAAACCCAGAGGTGGCATTACCACAAGTGGGCACTTCACAACCCATATAAAAGGACAGGGCACACATGCTCTGCCTTTTTCCACAGACAGACATCTAGAGAGTACAGCAGGGTTGATCAACAGCATCACACCCAGCACGTGGCTTAGAACAGGCTGGTAAAGATAGACTGAGTTACTACAGTTAGATTAGCAGAGAGTCAAACTCATTTAAAAATTGTGTTATTAGTTCAATAAACAAGTTGAACTCATTTCATAGTCTGGAGCTTCCTTTGTCAAAGCATACATCAAGGAAGCAGCTTATGCTACACGAAGCAGCAGAACACAACAACCGGCGCCTACCGCGGTTTTTGGCCTCGGAAGCTATTCTCCGCCCGATCACACTTCCCGATTTCCATGTCGGCTAACAGAGAATCCCGCCCCCGGTCTACATTGGCTCCCCAGTCCAGCAGCGTCTTGATTTTAATAACCTTGTTTTCAAATCACTGCAGCCCTCCGGAGTTTTTGGTGATGGCTTCTTTTCACCAAAAGTATCCGAGCGCCACCTCAACAGAATTCACCGCCGCTAAGGTGACGTTGATACTCGCTGCTTGGTTTAAGGTTAATCTGGGATTATTGTGTCGTCAATCAACGTGCACAGTTCCTGAGTTACTTTCCTCCAACACCCAGGTCACTGTCAGGTGGCACTTAACTAAAGGGGGAAGGTCCAGAGCTGGGTAAGGTTCACTGGCCGCTAATCTTTTGCTTTGTTCTCGTACAGCTTGAAATTGGGCCTCCAGCCGAAATAAGATACCACCCCCCCCCCCCCCCCCCCCCCCCCCCCCCCCCATTGGGAGGTCTCTGATATTGATCTAATCAGTGCTTCTTGGAACGTGTCAATGGGTAGCATAGTCTAGTCCGACTGGGGTCAGCTGGCAGGTTATCACTTTAGATTGACGATAACGGTGATGGTGTTGAGATTGGAACACCATCACCCCCCCCCCCCCCCCCCCCCCCCCCCCCCCGGGCCCCCGCCCATCTCTTGTTGGCGTTCAACAACAACTTACATTTATATAGCACCTTTCATGTAATAGACTGTGGCCCATGGCATCTGTGGAGTGGCAATTGCCGAAGGGGATTGTTGGAGGGGAGGGAATGTTAGAGGGGGGATGGAAATGGGGGGAGTGTTAATGGGGGTTTGGGGGGTCGCTTTGGGGAGGTTTGGGTGGGTGGGGACAACCCTTTGGAAGGGGTGATTGGGGGTGTGGGTGAAGTAAGGGGCGTGTGGGGGGGGGGGGGGTAATTGGTGTGGGTTGGGGGTTTGGGAGAGTGGATCAGTGCTGTAGTTACCCAGGAGTCAGGAGTGGTTTTACCTCTTCTAACTTTTTCTGGGTAATTATTCTGGTAAGAGAGTCAGAACCATCGGAACTTTGCAACTTGAATCAATGTTCTGGACAGTTCCCATTGCAAGGCAATTTCCCAATGGAGGTTTGAACAATGGGGGGGGGGGGGGGGGGCAAGGTTGTGCAATCCTTACCGGGGGCTTCCTGTGCTGGCTGGGTGTTCCCCAGCACACCTTTGGGATGTCGCCCAGTTACAACATCCTGGAACACAGAGATAACAGGCCCCTATGCCCCAAAGTGCTTCACAGGAGCCTTCTAAAGCAAAACAGTGACACAGAGCCACTTAAAAGGACACCAGGACAGGCGACCACAAGTTTAGTCAAGGAGATCAGTTTAAAGTAGTGTCGGGAAGGGATAAAGAGAGGTAGAGATGCAAAGTGCATTGGTGAGGGGATTCCAGAGCGTAGGATCCAGGCGGCTGAAGGAGCGGCTGCTATATGATGGAGAGGTTAAAATGAGGGAAGCCCACGAGGCCGGGATTAGAGAAGCGTGGATGTTTCGGAGGGGCCGGAGAAGATTACAGAGGAAGGGAGCAATGAGACAATGGAAGAATTTGAAAACAAGGATCATAGTCGTTAAACCCTACAGTGCAGAAGGAGGCCATTCAGCCCATCGAGTCTGCACCGACCCTCCAAAAGAGCACCATACCTAGGCCCACTCCCCTGTCCTATCCCGCAACCCCACTTAACCTTTGGATGCCAAGGGGCAAGTTAGCATGGCCAGTCCACCTAACCTGCATTACTTTGGACTGTGGGAGCACCCGGAGGAAACCCAGGCAGACACGGGGAGAACGTGTAAACTCCACACAGCCGGAACTGAACCCGGGTCCCTGGCGCTGTCAGGCAGCAGTGCTATCCACTGTGCCACGCCCAATGAAAATGTTAAAATCAACGTGCTACCAGGAACCAATGTAATTCAGCGGGACAGCAGTAACGGGTGAACGGGACCTGGCGTGATCTAGGAAACAGGTGGCAGAGTCTTGGATGGCCTCAATTTTGCAGAGGGTAAAATGTGGGATGCCATCCAGCAATGTGTTGAAATAGCCAAGTCTATAGAGGTAGCACAGCGTTCAATGTCTTTTCTGTTTTGAATGCAGTTTCTTGCATTGTGGCACGGTTTTACGAGCGCTAATCTTCTCCAAATGAACATTCTTTACACATAAGCCAAGGACAGTAGAAGATAGAAACCATCAGTCGACCATTCAGCCCCTCGAGCCTCCTACACCATATAGTTCAATCCTGGCAGATCTGTATATCCATTCTACACACGATTCTGTCGCCATTAATATCCATGACTAACAAAGACCTATTCATCTCATTTATGAAATTTTCAAATTGTTCCCCATTGACCCCCAAACTCAACCGTGTTTTGAGGGAGACGGTTCCTGATTTCCGCTGCTCTTTGTGTGAAGGAGTGCTCCCTGATGTTACCCCTGTTCGGTCTCGCTCCGATTTCCAAAGTCATTCTCTGTTCTGTGCTCTGCCATGAGAGGAAATAGATTCTCTCTATCTTGCCGTAATCATCTTAAACACTCAATTAAATCATCCCTTCAAGTTCTTATCTCAAGGGAATGCCAGCCTCACACATGCAACCTGTCCATATAATTTAACCCTTTTAGCACCAGAATCGTTCTGCTGAATCCGCATTTCACTTTATAATACATAAGGGAATCAAAGGATATGGAGCTAAGGCAGGTAAATTTGGTTGATTTACAGCCCAGCCTTGATTCAACTGAATGAGGGAGCAGACTCGAATGGCTTACTCCTGTTCCCATTACATGGCTGAACATACCCGTTAAAATGAAAGTGTGCAGTTGCACAGGATGTCTCTGGTAACCTCTCAAGAGGCTAAATTTCCTGCTCCTGCTCCTAGAGCAGCACGATAGCACAGTTGTTTCACATCTCCAGGGTCCCAGGTTCGATTCCCGGCTTGGGTCACTGTCTGTGCGGAGTCTGCACGTTCTCCCCGTGTCTCCTCCGGGTGCTCCGGTTTCCTTCCACAAGTCCCGAAAGACGTGCTGTCAGGAAATTTGGACATTCTGAATTCTCCCTCTGTGTACCCGAACAGGCGCCGGAATGTGGCGACGAGGGGATTTCCACAGTAACTGTATTGCAGTGTTAATGTAAGCCTACTTGTGACAATATATGAATGAAATGAAAATCGCTTATTGTCACGAGTAGGCTTCAATGAAGTTACTGTGAAAAGCCCCTAGTCGCCACATTCCGGCACCCGTCCGGGGAGGCTGGTACGGGAATCGAACCGCGCTGCTGGCCTGCTTGGTCTGCTTTCAAAGCCAGCGATTTAGCCCAGTGAGCTAAACCAGCCCCTATTATTATTATTATAGTTCTTATGTTCTAAACTTCTAAGAAAGATCTATTCTGCCTAATTCCACCTTGGTCTGTACCCCTGTAGGTAACAGCACCTCAGTCACAAATCTGGTATTCTTGGAACATATCAGCCGTGATTGAATGGCGGAGCGGACCTGATGGGCCGAATGGCCGAATTCTGCTCCTATATCTTGTGGTGTGATGGCCTAATTCTGTGGCTAAGGCTCATGTGAAGACTGAAGTAAATGGTGACAAAGCCATTGCGGGTTGCTGCATTCCTAACACATGCCTCTCCTTCCCGCCATTCTCCCTGAGCCTGGCTCCCATCAAATGCAGCTTCAGGAATATAAAGAAAAGGAGAAATTTGCCATCCGGTGGGTGTGTGGGTGTGTGAAATGCAGGCACCAAACGCTGGGAGGAGTTACAAATGGTTAAGAAATTTACAGTTCAATTGGCAATTAAGGGGAAAATGCAGAGGTTCTCTGAAACTCTATTGGGGCAACGAGCGTGAGAACGAGAACAAGGGTGAGCTATTGCTTATTGCCAACTTAATGGCGGAGTGGTGAAAATTGTCCAACAACTTGTGGCAATTTCCATTCACGCGGTATCACTTCCTGATCACGGGCGGTTTACCGATTAAACTCAACATTAGTTTGGTGTCAAAATCTCGGCCATTATTTGGAGCGGGGAATATGCAGAAATATGTGGGGGTCGCAGGCACAGGCAGGAGCTTCGAGAATTATAGAACTGCAGAGGGAAGCCATTCGGCCCATCGAGTCTGCACCGACACTCCGAAAGAGCACCCTGCCCAGTCCCACTCCCCCACCCTATCCCTGCAACCCTAACTAACCTTTTGGACACTTGGGGCAATTTAGCCAATCCACCTCACCTGCACATCTTTGGTCTGTGGGAGGAAATCAGAGCACCCGGAGGAAACCCACGCAGACACGGGGAGAACGTGCAGACTCCGCACAGACAGTGACCTAAGGCCGGAATTGCACCCTGGTCCCTGGCTCAGTGAGGCAGCAGTGCTAACCACTGTGCCACCATGCCGCCCAGAGCCATTCGCCCATTAGCTACTATTGAACCTAATTCAACTTGCCTTTTATGTTGCTATCTGAAGTTCATGGGCCGTGACTGGTGAGGAACATGGCGGATGTTTTGATATCCTGGGGTCAAATTCTTTGGCCTCCCTGTGGTGTGCATCCCGTTGGCGGGAGGTGATCCGCCACTGGCATTGTTCCTGAGATTTCTGTTCCTGGCATTGCCACTGCGATTTCCCATTGAATCCACCACACGGCGGAGGAGCCATAAGATCCGACTGGCATGAACACCCAGATGATCTTGCCCCTAATTTTTATGGAATTCAGATTCATTGGTGTTCATCTATTGAGTAGTGTGCTTGATGGTTGCAGGATAATACCTGTGACAGTATGTAAAATGTCTAGAATATAAAGGGTTAATGTAATATCATAATTGACCACTAGATGGAGCTGGGAACAGACCGATAAAAAGGACTGACTCTCAGGCTTCTGGGAGAGTGGAGGAGAGAGTGGGAAAGGGTGTAGAGAGAGCAGAGTACAGTTTAGGACAGAGTGCATAAGACAAGTATTAGTATAGTGTCGATTGTAGTTTAATAGATTATTGCTTGCTATAGGAGTAAGTGGTCGAGCTGCATATTAAATCGTCTAATAAATGTTGGGCGGTATTCTCCCTCCCCCCCACGCCGGGTGGGAGAATCGCCGTGGAGCCGCGCGAGTCGTGCCACGCCGCCCTGACACCCGCACGCGATTCTCCCACGCCCCCCCAAAGCAGCGCCGTGAGAATAGCACCGGGCCGCTCGGAGAATCGCCGTTTGCCGTTTGCGGCGATTCACCAGCCCGGATGGGCCGAGCGGTCGGCGAAAAACCTGACAGTCCCGCCGGCGCCGTCCACACCTTCACCGGGGGGGGGGGGGGGGGGGGGGGGGGGGGGGGGGGGGCTCCAATGGGGTCTGGCCCGCGATTGGAGCCCACCGATCAGCGGGCCGGCCTCTCTAAAGGAGGACCTCCTTTCCTCCGTCGCCCCCCAAGATCCATCCGCCATCTTCTTGCGGGGCGGCCTCGGGGAGGACGGCAACCGCGCATGCCAGGGTTGGCGCCGGCCAAACCGTGCATGCGCGGGTGACGTCATTTACGCGACGCCGGCCGCGTCATTTACACGGTGTCGCTTTTTACGCGGCGCCAAGGCCCAGCGCGGGTAAAAGACGCGACCCCGCTCCTAGCCCCCCCCCGAGGGCGGGAGAACCGGGGGCTAGGAGCGGCCTCCGACGCCGGAGTGAAATACTCCGGTTTTCACTCCGGTTTCGGGACTTTGTCTCCCTTTGGGAGAATCGCGCCCGTTAACTTTGTTATTGAACTTAGGGCGAAATTCTCCACCCCCCACGACGGGTGGGAGAATAGCGGGAGGGCCTTCCCGACATTTTTGCCGTCCTCCCGCTATTCTCCCCCCCCCCCCCCCCCCCCCCGCCGAAGTCACGACCCAAATCGCTGCCGCCGTTTTTTTACGTCCGGCAGCGATTCTCAGCTGTTAGATGGGCCGAAGTCCCAGCCCTTTCCGCCGTTTTTACGAACGGCAAACACACCTGGTCTTGCCATTCGTAAAAACGGCGTGACTAACTCGCTATTAATAACCATGGCACCGATTGGCACGGCCGTACCAGAATCGGTCCCCGGTCGGGAAGGGGCGCGCTGCCGTAAAACCCGCCCGGGTTTTACGCCAGCTTTACGATTTCTCCCGTTTTGGGAGAATCTCGCCCTTAGTTTGTGTGGTCTTTGCAAACACTACGACATCCATCCTGAGTATCCTGAAGAAACACGAAGAACACCACAATACCTTGCTACAATCACAGATAAATGCAACAATTGTTGTCTGTCATTGACATCGTGAAGTTCATTTTGAGGCAACGGGTTTGATCAACAGCCACCTTCCACCAGCCATTTTGATTACTTTTTCGACCTTTGCACGGACGGCATGGGAAATGTACTTGGCACCTAAACCACTTTTTCCGTACTCCATGGTCCTGGTCTCTTGCCAGTGAGAATATATTTCAAATATCTGAAATCCACCTCGCACGTGCCCGTACTGAACTCCACCTGCCATAGTTCTGCCCACCAACAGGTGGTGGCAGTATTGCAGCTGGCCAATCGTTATGTGCGGTTGCTGCATCACAGTCGAGCTTGATCCTGAGCTGACCCAATCAAAATTCTTTTTGGGGGTTTAACTATGCACGGAATGTTACAACACAGCAACAAGCCATTTGGCACAACTGCTCTACACCATCGACACCAGCCTTTATCCACGCTCTTCCCTTCACTTTACCAACATAGCCTCCTCTTCCTTCATCCCTCACATACTTACTTAGCCTTCCTATAAATGTACCTGTTGCTACTTTCTTGAATCTCTCCACGTGGTAGCGAGTTCCACATTCTCGCTATTTATGGGTAAAGAGGTTTTGCCAAATTCGCTGAAAGAAGTGACATGCTGCCGAAGCTTTTCATCTTGCACCCATCAGGACAACTGCAAGAAGGCCAAATTTCAAACCATCGCAACAATTTATACTACAGGAGAAAAGGGTGCTGGTTGGTTGTCGGGTTGACCCCGATTGGCCGAGTCATTGCCATGGAGAATGCAACAATTCAAAAAATGGGCATGACTTGGATGGGTTCCTTTTGTTTGCAGAGAGCAGGGACTGATTCTCCGGCCTCCCAGCGGCCCGTGTTTCCCGGTGGCGGGAGACAGCGTGCCATTCGCTGGCGGCAGAATTCTCTGCTTCTGCTGCTGCCAATGTGAATTCCCACTGAAGCCACCCCATGCCGCCGGGGTACCCACGGGTGCGCTGCCAGTGGGAGCAGAGAATCCTGTCGCCAGTGAGTGGCCGGATAATTATGGCCCAGGTCCGTGTATGATTGCCTGTTGCTTCTAGCAAGCGTAAACGAGCCACGTTACAAGCTCAATTGATTATTTTCAATTGGCTGTTAGCACACTCAGGATAGTTCAGCAGGTGCTGCCCAGCTGTGGAATCACACCTAAACCTCACTAACATGTTTCTCATCCTCGGAAATTCCAAAATTGGCCTTCTTCCAGAGTTGTACTTTAAAAAATTGATTTCAATGGTTGGTTACTGCCAGGATGGACAGAACATTCCTGACCTGTGAGAGGGAAGCAAGTTGCCGGGATGGCTTTCAGCTGCTTCTATTTTATGAATGAATGAGTAACAGGGTTCTGGCATTATGAGAGCTGGCTGTAGTTCAGTGAGCCGTGCTCTTGTCCCTGAGTTGGATGTTTTTGGTTTCATCCCCACTTCAGGATCTGGACACCAAAGTCCAGGTTGACACTCCAGGGCAGTACCGAGGGAGTGCTGTCTTTCAGCTGAGGTGTGAAACCTGCGTGCCCTCTCAGGTGGATATCAAAGATCCCCTCATGCTATTTTGATGAGGAACGGGGTAAAACGTTGCTTGGTAGGAGATGTTTGCCAGTACAGAACCTGAAAGTGGTTAAAAAGGGGGGCAGATTGGCGGGAATTCTCTGGCAGTTGGGATTTTCTTGTTTTGTTGGCAGCGTACCCCCGCCCGGGGGTTTCCCGGCGCCGTGGGGTGGCTTCATGGGAAATCCCATTGACCAGGAGCGGGAAGAGAGAATCTTGCCACCAGAGAATGGCGCGCCACTGAGAAACACACGACTGGGGAACCGTTGCTGAAGCTTTTTGTCTCATACTCATTCGGACAAATGCAAGAATACAAAATTTCAAATCATCACAACAATTTAAACTGGGGGAGAAAAGGGTGTTGATTGGTTGGCAAGTTGGCAACATATCTGTCTTTTCAGTAATATTCAAGTGTAGGGGTGTTACGCTGGCCTCTACTAATCCCTCAATCATCATCACGGAAGCAGATGATCTTTATTTCATTGCAGTATGTAGGAGTTTGCTGTGCGCTAAGTGACTGCATTGCAATAGTGACTACGCTTCAACAGGTGCTGTTAATTGGCTGCAAAGCGATTTGGGAAGTCCTGTGAAAAACGCCATGAATCCGAGTTCCCCATCGGGGGAGGCGAGTACGCCGCTTTCGCGATGCTGCGCCCCCTCCAAAGCTGCGTACTCTAGGAATACGCTGCGCCACGTATTGACCTTGCCTGAGGCCTGCCTCCCGATGCTCCGCCCCCGACCGGCAGAGTTCCCGACGGCGTGGGTCTCTCATGGTCTCACCCGCCGGGAACCCGGCGTGGCGGCTGTGGATCCAGCCCAGCGTCGTCACAGTCGGGGGAGGGCCGATCTGTGGGCAGCGGGGACATTATTCGGGGCTGGGGGCACTGTGGTCCGGGACACGCGAGCCAGCCGAAGGGGGGGGGGACTATTTCGCGGGTGGGGTCCGCGAGTGGAGTCCGCCATGTAGCACAGTGTGGCCGCTGAAGGCCTGCCGCCGTGCGCATGCGCGGCTACGGACCCGGCAATTCTCCGGGGCGTATCGGCAGCTAGGGCCGGGGGCTCTACGCTGCCGTTCTACTAGACCCCAGCAAAACGGGAAATCGGCGGCCTTTTGCGCCATTTCTTCTGGCGTAAAACGTCACCGTTCAATCGGAGAATCCAGCCCCTTATTCCTGAATGTTGTTTTTCAGTAACGGAATTTGTTGCTATTTGAAGAAAATAGAAACAGTCTTTCTCCAGTAACCGCATCCCCCATTCGTGTGTTGCCAAAAGAAGAAAATAAATCTTGAACGATAAACAATGGCCCTTTTTGTCGCGGGTTTAATCTATGTTTGGCAAACCTCGCTAATAGTCCCACAACAAAGCAAACTTGTGCGGTGTGTGAGAGGACCTGAGTGTTAAGGATTGCCAACGAGACTCCCAGCAAATTGTACTGTTGTGACTTGCGTCAGCTTGAGAAATAATGAGAGCCGAGACTATCCTTTTCTTTTGCCTGTTTTGGAAAAGCCTGCATTTTCTCCAAAGAAGGATAATTATTCGAGTCTGGGCAGACCGAATGACCAGTTTACCCCAGGCAGTTACAAGCAGAATGCAGCACAATGATTTTGATTGTGCCAAAGAACAGTTTGGCAGTGTAGAGGGGAGCTCAAACAAATAAACAGTCCATTCATAATTATTTTTATTTGGAGCTAAGATGACATCCAATTTAAAGAATGTGAACGAAGCCAACAGTACAACCTTATGAAGCAAGAACAAGTACTTGATTTTAGTGATCACCACAAACGATCGGGAGAAATAAACATTGGACGGAATTTTCTCAAAAAGTGGTTAAGTGTCAGGGTCAGGCTGAAAACCGAGGTGTTCGTCTCCAGAAACAGACCAGACTTTCTGGCATTTAGTGCACAGAAAATCTGGGGCAAAGGTTTACACTGTCA
The DNA here is from genome assembly GCF_902713615.1 of Scyliorhinus canicula. NCBI lineage: Eukaryota > Metazoa > Chordata > Chondrichthyes > Carcharhiniformes > Scyliorhinidae > Scyliorhinus > Scyliorhinus canicula. The sequence continues at coordinate 11,229,542 of NC_052153.1, forward strand.
GTCGGGCAGGGAAGAGCCTGATAGAGGTGGCAAGGCTGACTCCACTGACATCAGTGCGCGGTTTAAAGGTGGCGCCCCAATCTGCGTTTAAAATAAGTTCCCCCAGCCATTCGGCCCATCGAGTCTGCACCAACCCTTCGAAAGAGCACCGACCCCCCCGCCCTATCCCGTGCGTTGATCACAGTCAGTTCACCTAACCTGGACATATTTCGACTGTGGGAGGGAACCAGAGCACCCGGAGGAAACCCACGCAGACACGGGGAGAAAATGCAAACTCCACACAGTCACCCAAGGCCAGAATTGAACTCGAGTCCCTGACGCGATGAGGCAGCAGTGCTAACCACTGTGGTGCCGCCAACTTGGTTGAATGAATACTTCAAGGTTTATCACATGATTTTTCCACCTCCAACCGGTCCGCCTTGTCAAATCTTCACCCCTCCCTAAATTTCCAATATTTAATAATTATTTTTAATAATTAATAGAAGTGCTCAGTTTAAATTCAGTTTTAAAATAGCAAGAAAAATGACCAAAATTGCAAAACCCCAACTGGTCCAATAATGTCCTTGAGAGAAGGAGGGTCTTCCATCCTTATTTGGTTGGGCCTATAGGATTGACCCTAACCCCAGAGTGGAACAAGCTGTATGGAGAAAAGTTGAATTTTATGGCACTTTCTCTAATTTACAATTTGAAATGGTTTGCCCTCTGACTGTATGTCTGACTTGGGATGTATATTGTAAATATCAAGGGTATTAAAATCGTATTGCGGCGCCTCAGAATGGAACACGCTTTCCAGGGACAAGTTGAATTTTATTGCACTTTCCGTAATTTTGAATTTGACGTGTTTGGTTATGTACTTTTATAGATTTAACGAGTAAAGTATAATTTTTGGAAAAAATCAGACTCCAGCCCCAAGTCCAGCTCTTAAAAGGGTTTTCTTGGGCAGCACGGTGGCCTAGTGGTTAGCACAACCGCCTCACGGTGCTGAGGTCCCAGGTTTGATCCCGGCTCTGGGTCACTGTCCGTGTGGAGTTTGCACATTCTCCCCGTGTCTGCGTGGGTTTCGCCCCCACAACCCAAAAACGTGCAAGCTAGGTGGATTGGCCACGCTAAATTGCCCCTTAATTGGAAAAATGATTGGGTACACTAAATTTATAAAAAAAAAAGGGTCTTCTTCAGGATGATAAAGGTTTTGTTCGTGGACGAGTTGCGTCAGGCTTGGAATAATGAATTATCTGGAGACAACATGTCCAAATCCTATCACAGCAACTGGTGGATTGAAATTCAATTAATTGAGAAAGTTGGAATCAGCAACGATGACCATGTAACTACTGATTGTTGTAAAACCCCATCTGGTTCACTAACGCCCTCGAGGTAAGGGAAACCGCCGTCCTTACCCGGTCAGGCCTATATCTGGCTCCACGCCCACCGCGATATATTGTTGATTCTCAGCTCCCCTCAGAAATGGCCGAGTCAGCCACGCAGTTGTCCCAAAATGTTACAAGACGACCAAGGAAGCATGAGTCCGGACTCACCACCAGGAACCGCCATGAATGAATAATCAAACAAACCTGGTACACTTCACCACTCAGTTGGGTCAACCCACGACAATTTGAGCATCGAGTTGTGTGTAATAAATCCCAGCCTCGTCACCCGTGCCCAAATCCAGAGGACGGCTTAAACAAATTTGGCAGCAGGAGGTGACTGCAAGAGGTCAATCATTTTCAGGGCAATTATCTTTGGACGTAAAAGCAAACTGTTCCAAACTAATTAAATTAGAGATGTGATTGTTTAATAGACGTGCTGCCTGAAACTCAATCCCAGCTGCGGAAAAATAACCTTTTCAACTAATTACCTCTCGAGGGAAGGCTGCAGAAGTTTATAGTTAAGGAGATTACAACCGTAAACATTGAAGTCCTATTTGCAGCACAATAGGCTGAATGAGATTTCCTTGATGCTTTGCACCGGTTTTGTTGGGGGAGTGATTTTGACGTCTGCTAGGGACAAACCCATGACTTGGGAAGCTGTGCTGCACCGTTAGTGCCTCATTGGAAAGAAAATTAAAGGCTAAATGTTCAGCTTCAGCAGTGTGGAACGCACAATAAGCTCCGAATGTATTTTACACTGGCTCGCATTGCATCGCCAGAGTCAAAAAGTATTTTTTTCCCCTTCTAGTTGAGTTCTCATTTGCAAAGCCAGAAACTCGCATCTCTACAGTAAACAGATGATCGTGGCCGGGATTCTCTGTCCCGCCACACCCGTTTTCCGATGCCCCTCCACCGGCCAGCAGCGGGATGCTCCGTCCCGGCAGCCGGCCAATGGGGTTTCCCATTGTGGGCACCCCCACGCCGTCGGGAAATCCGGGGCGTGAGTGCGCTGCCGGTAAAGCGGAGGATCCCACCGACAGAGAATCCCGTCCCCTATCCAGTTAATTCCTGATCCTTCCCTTGTCCTGAAATGATGTTCCCCTTTCAAGTATTTATCGAATTCCAAGTTACTAATCAATCTGCTTGATGGGCAAGAGGGTGAAAAGTCATCGGGAGCCTTGACAAAGAGTCATCGGACTCTGATGTACCATCAATTCGACTCAAGACACAATTAGGATCTGAACTGTGGCTTTAATCAGCTAGTTGTTAGCCCGGTGGTCGACTACAGAGAAAGGCCGACCGCCGGGAACTCTGGGTACTTATACTCCACCTCGGAGGCGGGGCCTACTTGCCTCTCAACCAATTGGAGATCTGTCACATGACTAGTCCCAACCAATCGGACGAGAGGCACATGACCAGCCAAAGCCAATGGGAAGCCAGTGCTCTGCACCAATGGCAGTGCTCATATCCATACCACCACAGACTCGAAACGTTAACTCTTTTCTCTCCCTACAGATGCTGCCAGACCTGCTGAGATTTTCCAGCATTTTCTCTTTTGGTTTCAGATTCCAGCATCCGCAGCAATTTGCTTTTATTTTAGTCATCTGGGGTAGGTGGGAATGTGGAATTGAGGTTTCAATCAGATTTTATTGAATGGGGGAGCAGGCTAAAGTGGCCCAATCCTGCACCTATTTCGTACGTTCCACCACCCTCTCGCCCAGGGCATCCCAGGTCATAATAACTCGTGGCGTAAAGTAAACATTCTCCTCATCTCCACCTGGTTACCGACCCCCTACCAGTGGAAACAATTCCTCCTGCTTCACTATCAGAACCCTCTGCCATTTTGAAAGCCGCTACAAAATCTCGGTGGAATCTCCTCTGCTCGATGGAGAACGATTGCTACTTCTCCGATTGGTACAGCAGGTGTGCTGGGCGTTGTGTCTCAGAGATGGGTAGCAGCACGATGGGTTGGAGAACTTGGACAGACGTTTCGGGCACTGTAAAAGTTGGGATCAGAGGCAGATCGGGGCCTGAAAATCCCACAGCAGCCGGCGTGCAGGTTTCGTGACGCTATTCCCAGCACAAACCGTTTTATGCCCAGGGATTTTCAGGGCCCAGTAGGGCTACTCACCCCGTGAGCAATGCCCATTCAGAGCCTGGTGAATCAGGGTTAAAGGAAGCCGACTTGGGTGCACCCAATATTGGGTGCCACGAAGAGGAACTCCACCAACTCCCCACCTTCACAGTGGTGGCCAGGCTACAGTTTCTTGTTTTATTTTTATTATGCAGACCCAGGCAGGCCAGCAGCACGGTTCGATTCCCGTACCAGCCTCCCCCGAACAGGCACCAGAATGTGGCGACTAGGGGTTTTCACAGTAACTTCATTGAAGCCTACTCGTGACAATAAGTGATTTACATTTCATTTCATTTCATTTCCTATTAATGGGCAATTTAGCGTCGCCAATCCACCTACCCTGCACATCTTTAGGTTGTGGGGGCGAGACCCACGCAGACACGGGGAGAATGTGCAAACTCCACACGGACAGTGACCTGGGGCCGGGATCGAACCCGGGTCCTGGGCGCCGTGAGGCAGTAGTGCTAACCACTTGCGCCACCGTGCCGCCCTAATTTTTTCTTTTATAATTGAACTGGTGTTTTTTTGTTGAAGTGTTTGAATCGGTTGGCGAGCAGGGCGCCTGGATGCTCGGTTAACAAACCGCCACTGCTGGCCTCTGATTGGCCCTTTCGAAAGCCCTTCTGCCACACCAAATTGGTCGAGGAACCTGCCTCCACCTCAAGTACGGCCGCTCAATAAATATCCCAAAGTGTGACTATTTCCACCCCCCCCCCCCCACCCCTCCTCCTCCACAGCCCCACCCCTGGCGGCCGGTTGGTGACCCAGAAACAATCCCGATCCCTGCTTCCTGTTCCCCCGAAGCAAGGATTCAGACCCTTGTTTCAAGCCAATAAAGACTCCAAGGGCAGAATTTTCCGTCAGGGTGGAAAATTTGGAAAGGGGCCAAAAGTCAATTGACTTTTTAATTCTCAACATGCGTTCGTGCCTGGACTGTCCTGCGATCAGATCTAACTGGAGTGGCAGCGGAATTGGACTCCCGCTGTTCATTGCTCACAGAGAGAGGCATTCCTTCTCCTCCCCGATGGTCTTTGGTTACATTTAGAATTGCCGGCCCTGGACAGGGGCATGGCAGGTGGAACATTTCAGGGTTGCCATCTCTGAGAGGATGCAAGCAGCACGCGAGGCCGTTTGATCTGTCAGTGGGAGACTAAACATGGTCGTTGATTGCTGTGTTGTGAAAGGTGTAAAACGTGAAGAAATGCCAGACTAATTGTTTGAGATTGTTGAGTCTGTTTTTGGCAGTCATCACAACCACAGTGCCTAATACTGGTGAGGATTGACGTGCCGATGCGGGGACCCAGCCTGACAACAACATGAAGAGTGGAGCTATTTTCCAGTTCCCTCCGCAGAGTTTGAGCCAGAGTTTAATTAGGGAGTCAGTGGGAGTTCGATTTCACTTTTAAACTTTGCCTCCAGAGTCGAAGTTTAAAGCTGACCTTAAAGACATACTGTCACCCTGAAACATGAGTATGTGTATTAAATTTCCAGTGAAACCTGCAGTTTGCTCTTTCTTTTATTTTATTTGGTCTCTGAATAAGCTGGGTTTGCAGTTAGGAGTTTATGAATACAGCCTTGTGATGGGAGGCTGGGGAAATTGTGCTCTGGAGTTTAAAAGAATGAGAGGTGATTGTGGTGTTCTTTGTGATTCTGTTATCAGGATGGATATCGTAGTGCTCACAAAGACCACAGAAGCTAAGTTCATAGAACATACAGTGCAGAAGGAGGCCATTCGGCCCATCGAGTCTGCACCACCCTCACTTCCACCAATAATCCCTCCTAACCTTTTTGGTCACTAAGGGCAATATTTATCATGGCCAATCCACCTAACCTGCACTGTGCGAGGAAACCGGAGGAAACCTACGCACACACGGGAAGAACGTGCAGACTCCGCACAAACAGTGACCCAGTGGGGAATCGAACCTGGGATCCTGGCGCTGTGACGCCACAGTGCTATCCACCTGTACTACCATGCTGCTTCATTGACAAAGCTAACATTTATTTATGTTACTAATTAAAGCTCGACCACTTACTCCTACAGTCAACAATAATCTAGTAATCTACAATCTACACTCTACTAACACTAGTCTCTACACTCTATCTATAACTGTACTCTGATCTCTCTCAATGCTCCTCTCCAGCCTTCTCCCCGAGGTCCATGAGTCAGTGCTTTATATAGTTCTGTATCTAGCGCCATCTAGTGGTTAATTATGATATGACATTAACACTTTGTGTCCTGAATATTTCCCATAATTGTCACAGTGATCTCATTGAAATGTGCAAGGTTCTGAAAGGACTCGATCGGGAGAATACCGAGATGCTGGTGGGGGGTTGGGAGGGGGGTGCAGGTGGCACAGTCTCCGGACAAGAGGCCCATCATTTCAGGTTGAGATGAGGAGATGTTTCTTCAGAGGGTCACGAATCTCTACCCCAGAGGATTGTGGGTCCTCCATCGTGGAATACATTTAAGGCTGGGGATAGACAGGTTTTTGGTCCCTCAGGGAATTAAGGGATATGGGGAGCGGGCCAGGAAATGGAGTTGAACCCCAGGATGGGTCATGATGGTGTTGAATGTTGGAGGTGGCTCGGCAGGCCGTGTGGTCGACTCCTGCTCCCATTTCTCGTATTGTTATGTGTTCATTCGCTCGGGAGATCAGGTGTGATCAGTGAGTCAAGGAAGAAGTATTTTTATCGAGCTCTATTCACGAACCAGAGGATAGCCCAAAGCACTTTCTCAAGTGTAGTCACTGATGTAATGCAGGAAAAATACGGCAGCCAATTCCCGTATAGCAAGATTCCGCAAACAGCAATGTGTTTGGGGCCTCACGGTAGCATGGTGGTTAGCATCAATGCTTCACAGCTCCAGGGTCCCAGGTTCGTTTCCCGGCTGGGTCACTGTCTGTGTGGAGTCTGCACGTCCTCCCCGTGTGTGCGTGGGTTTCCTCCGGGTGCTCCGGTTTCCTCCCACAGTCCAAAGATGTGCGGGTTAGGTGGATTGGCCATGCTAAATTGCCCGTAGTGTAAGGTTAATGGGGGGATTGTTGGGTTACGGGTTACGTGGGTTTAAGTAGGGTGATCATTGCTCGTCACAACATCGAGGGCCGAAGGGCCTGTTCTGTGCTGTACTGTTCTATGTTCTATGTTAATGACCAGATCATCTATTTAAGCGATGCGCGCTGTGTGATGAATGTTGGCCAATACACTGGGGTAACTCTTCTGCCCTGTTTCAAAATAGCGTCATGGAATCTTCTACGTCCAGCTGACAGATGAGACAGGGCTTCAGCCTAGTATTTCACCTGAAAGTCGGCATCTCCAGAAGTGCAGCCCTCCCTCCCTATGTTGTGTTATGTACTCTGGGATAACACAGGCTACAACTCGATGTAGCTTTAACCAAAAGATACTCCAGACTTTGATGTAAGTTCAATGTGATTTATTGAACCATTAGCACAGAACTCTATGAGTTCGACCCTCCTGCTAATCTTGCTATAGTAACTCAGTCTAACTAATCAGTCTGCTCTAAGCCACGTGATGGGTGTGATGCTTATGATCTGCCCTTGTCCTACTCTCTAAGTGTCGCCTGTGGAAAGAGATAGAGCATGTGTGCCCTGTCCTTATATATGGGTTGTGTAATGCCCCCTTGAGGTAGTGTCACCTCTGGGTGTCTTGACTGCCCATTGGCCGTGTCCTATTCTATGTGCTCATTAGCTGTATGTCTGTGTGTCATGACGTCTCTGGTGCTCCCTCTAGTGTTTACTTAGTCGTAGTGTATTTACATTAACCCCTTGTGTATTTACAGTGATGCATATCACCACACCCTACTGCACCATGAGTAATCGGTTGGCTAATACGGGCAGGTGTCTTGAGTGGGACTTAAACCCCAAACCGTGAAGCCAGAAACCAGGATGCCAGCCACTGAATCCAGGCTGACACCTAAGGCATTGAGGACATCGAGTATCGACCCTATCTTAAGTGTCAAAAGATAATTAATCTTCAATCCGGGTGAAATTAAAAACCCCCACAAGCCACACATGCTATTTGCTCAGAGCTGCATCGAACACACTTAGCCTTTCCCACTGTTAAATCAGCTCAGCTCCTAACAGCTAGCTTTGATTTTGTACGAGTACTTTGAGCTTCCGCCGACACTGTGTTCGGCCAGCCCTCAAGAGCAATCTACGAGCAACCGCGCAACTGCTCCTGTTTCTCGGGGAAACCTCTGGTGTGGGGCACAAGGGCGCGCTCCCGAAGTATCTCACTTTTCTCACTGAGGATCATTAAAAAAAAATGTATTTAATTACAAACAAGTATCAAAACAGGTTACAGTGAACAAACACCCCGGGAAACATGCTTCCCTACAATCAACTATACAGTCCGTACAGATTTTTCCTCTTTTTCCCCCCCCCCCCCCACGATGAACGGCCCCTCAAACACGGTCACAAACATCCCCCACCTTTCCTCATACCCTTTTGCAGAGCCGCTTAACTCATACTTTATCTTCTCAAATCGCAGGAAGTCGTAAAGGTCACCCAACCAAGCTGCTACCCACCCCCCCCCCCCCCCCCCCCCCCCCCCCCGTGGCGATGCCAACCGCCACTCCAGTAAAATATGCCGCCGTGCAATCAGAAAGGCGAAGGCCGCAACATCGGCCTTCCTCCTCTCCATGAGCTCCGGCTTCTCTGAAACCCCAAATATCGCCACCAAAGGGTCCGGGTCCACCTCCTCCTCCACTGTCCTTGGCTAAGACCGCGAACACTCCCGCCCAGAATCCTCCCAATTTTTCACAATCTCACTGGGGATCTGAGCTGAGGTAAGAAGTAGGGGGAACTCTAACTCAGTCGCACCAGCTAGGTATATTGTTGAAGCCTTCCCAAAAATAAGATGGGGGGTGAGAAATTGTACGAATTGCAGATTAAAATAGTAAATATTTGCACCATGGACCATTAAATCAGTTTAGTCCAAACCAACAGCAGAAAATAAGCTTGGAAGAAAAATGTCAGTTTCTAACATATGTTGAGAAACTTCCAAGTTGGCTTTAGTGCATCAAACGTTGCAAAATTTGGAGTACAAAATGACAGCAACTCACATTTACATAAGACAGGTGTAGTGAGGGCGTTCCGGAACTTGGGGCCTAGTCAACACAAGGCGGCACCACCAATGGTCGAGCAAGGGACCAGAATGAGAACAGCACAGAGATCTTGGGGGCTTGAGAGACTGGAGGGAATTGCAGAGACTGAGAGGGGCGATGGAGGGATTTGAAAACAAGATTGAGATTTTTTAAAGCGGGAAATAGCTTGATGGGGAGCCAATGTGGGCCAGCGAGCACAAGGGGGGGGGGGGGGGGGGGGGGGGGGGCGGAGCGGGGGCGGCGATAGGGGAATGGGACTTAGTGCAACTTAAGACATGAGGGGCAGGTTTTTGGATGACGTGTAGATTATGGCGGGCAGAATTTGAGGCTGGACAGTAATGGGCGGCACGGTAGTACAGTGGTTAGCACTGTTGCTTCACAGCGCCAGGGCCCCTGGTTCAATTCCCGGCTTGGGTCACTGTCTGTGCGGAGTCTGCACGTCCTCCCCATGTGTGCGTGGGTTTCCTTCGGGTGCTCCGGTTTCCTCCCACAAGTCCCAAAGACATGCTTGTTAGGTGAATTGGACATTCTGAATTCTCCCTCAGTGTACCCGAACAGGCGCCGGAGGGTGGCGACTAGGGGATTTTCACAGTAACACCATTGCAGTGTTAATCTAAGCCTGCTTGTGAAGATAAAGATTATTATTATTATTAATGCATTGGAATATACATGAAAGTAACAAAGGCATGGATGAGCTGAGAGGGGGGCAATATTGCGGAGGTGGAAATAGGCAGTCTGGCGGTAGGGTAAGCATGAGGTTGGAATCTCACATCGGGACCACATGTGATACTGTCATGTGAGAGTACCTTTAAGAAATGGGTGTTTATAAATGGGTGTGTATATAAATATCTGTAGTGAGAGTACCTTTAAGAAATGAGTGTTTACTACTGCAGTGATGTCAGAGAGTGAGTGGAGATGGGCTGTCTGTCAGCTTTTTACTTTTGTTTAAGGCTGTTGGCTGCAGCGTGTGTTTTAGTTTCAGTTTCAGTGTTGGAGCTGAAGCCAGACCAAGCAGAATCGAGGGTTATGGGTAGAAGGCGGGAAAGTGGACTTGAGGATTATATCAAATCAGCCGTGGTCCCATTGAAGGGAAGACCGGACTCGATGGGCCGAGTGGCCTACTTCTGCTGCTGTGCCTTCTGGTTTTATGGTTCAGAGGAGCGGGCATCTCGTGCTCTTCTCCATCCGTTAGACTTTTGCCCTCACCCTGCAGCATAGACTTTGTGCAATAATCTGCTGGGAGCGCAATGAGGGCACGTGGGCTTCTGGGGGGCCTCAGCGAATGAGGGAGTCAGCAGTCTATCTCCCGAACCAATCAGATTTAAAAATAAAGGAATGAACAGAGGAGAAGATAGTGTGAATCCGAGACAAACCAGGTGGTGTGTTTCTGACCACTCCTGGACACCGAGTTGCTGTGGCAACATACACGAATGTTGTAGTCTGTAGCTATGGACGGCGATGATGGAGGCTCTAATCGCCTCATTATAAGGTACACGGACAGTTAATCCTAAACCCAAATCTCTGTGGTAAGTTTACTTGGCATTAATGAGCAAATACAGCAATTCACGTGGACAATAATAATAATCTTTCTTATTGTCACAAGTAGGCTTACATTAACACTGCAATGATGTCACTGTGAATGTCCCTAGTCGCCACACTCCGGCGCCTGTTCGGCTACACTGAGGGAGAATTCAGAATGTCCAAATTACCGAACAAGCACATCTTTGGATTGTGGGAGGAAACCGGAGCACCCGGAGCAAACCCACGCAGACACGGGGAGAACGTGCAGACTCCGCACAGACAACGACCCAAGCCGAGAATCGAACCTGGGACCCTGGCGCTGTGAAGCCACAGTGATAACCCCTGTGCTACCGTGCCGTGGGCAAGCTGCTGTCTTTGCGAAGGTAACGGCAGTTAGTTTAATGGCGTTGGCTATTATGAATCTGCACATTATGCAGTAATTCACTGTACAACTCTTCGTTGCCACAAGTTATTTTTAAAGAGGTAAAGCCACATTCTATTTTTGCCGCAAGATACACCATACTGTAATTCTTACTGAACTTGCTGGATAACCTTTGATTTTTCATTCCTACCCTTGCATCCATCGTGCGCCCAATAGTGCTTGAAGCCAACTGAGATGTCTACATTGTTAGAACACAGGTTACAGACTGAGACAATAGAAGTGATACAATTCGGAAAGTGGGAGAGTTTCGGATGATGTAGATTGTTTACTGTAGCTCGAGGGGTCTATATCAGGGGCAGGATTCACCGTTGGGGGGGGGGGGGGGCGCTAAGGGTGCGATCTACGTGCTGCGTCCAGATGGGAAGCGGCTGGTAGATCCTTGGAGAGGTTTCTCCCGGGATTCCCGACGGCCCTTTCGCCTTGCCAGATCTAACGAGATCCCGCGAGGCATTACGATCTGGATCCCACCCACAAGGGGCTTAAAATTACATAGAATTTACAGTGCAGAAGGAGGCCATTCGGCCCATCGAGTCTGCACCGGCTCTTGGAAAGAGCACCCTACCCCTACCACGGTCAACACCTCCACCCTATCCCCATAACCCAGTAACCCCACCCAACACTAAGGGCAATTTTGGAAACTAAGGGCAATTTATCATGGCCAATCCACCTAACCTGCACATCTTTGGACTGTGGGAGGAAACCGGAGCACCCGGAGGAAACCCACGCAGACACGGGGAGGATGTGCAGACTCCGCACAGACAGTGAACCAAGCCGGAATCGAACCTGGGACCCTGGAGCTGTGAAGCGATTGTGCTATCCACAATGCTACCATGCTGCCCTTGTTGGATTAAAAGTTGGATAGAACGACCACCCGGCATCAATCGGCCTCAGTGAGGGACCAGACCCACAATCCCGCTACCAGTGAAGGGCTTGCCGCCTCCCGCTGCCGAGAAGCAGGCGGCTGGGAGGCCGGAGAATCCAGCCCAAAGTCTCAGCACATGGTAGGTAGATAGAAATTAGAAGGACCCTGCTCATAGGGACAATAAAGGCCAGCCCAGAACATTGGTGCAAAGAGACTGCTTCTGCCTTATTAGTTCTCTATATTTTCATGTACATTAAATTAGTTTTGAATTGAAGTTCCTGTGTGAAAATAACACAGGCAAACAGAAACAAAGAATAAACCAGCAAGCGCGTTACAACTACTTTGTTCCTTAATGCTTTTATTTTAAATTATACAGATCCTGTGCGCTACAGATGGGCTTGGGTATGGAATGGAGGTCAGTCCTTTCGATCTTTGCAACGCTCAGCAGAGGGTTGGTCAGCAGACCCACGGCGAGGATTTTGCTTCGAGGATGGAACATTCGCTCAATTGCACTTGAGCCGCGCAAAAAATAAATACGTCGCCCGAGCTTCCATTTGAGGAGCTCGAGTCTAGCTCACCGGGCTAAATCGCTGGCTTTTAAAGCAGACCAAGCAGGCCAGCAGCACGGTTCAATTCCCGTACCAGCCTCCCCGGACAGGCGCCGGAATGTGGCGACTAGGGGCTTTTCACAGTAACTTCATTGAAGCCTACTCATGACAATAAGCAATTTTCATTTCATTTTCATTTCCTGCTTTCCCAGGACTTTCCGCATTTTTTTTCTTTGGCGCCCAATTCCTTGCCAATCTGCAACCCATTATGCGACTAAAAATAGAATTCTGTAACTGAGCAGAGGCATTGTCCTTTGACTGAGAAAGCAGTGACGATGCCACCAAGTGACCTTGATAAAAGTATTTCATCAAACCACAGATGCCAAGAGAAAAGTTTACAGATTAAATAGCGACTGAACGGCATTTTGTCTCTCCATTGAGTCCGCAGCACCGTTTCACAGTTGCCATTTTTAGGCATTTACTTTTTCTTCTCCATTGTCACACTGATCAGTTTTCACTATTCTGACCAGAGACTCACCATGCTGACTAGTGTTTCACTATTCTGACCAGATCCTCATCACACTAACTAGATTATCACTATTCTGACCAGATCCTCATCACACTGACTAGATTTTCACTATTCTGACCAGATACTCACCATGCTGACTAGTGTTTCACTATTCTGACCAGATCCTCATCACACTAACTAGATTATCACTATTCTGACCAGATCCTCATCAAACTGACTAGATTATCACTATTCTGACCAGATCCTCATCACACTAACTAGATTATCACTATTCTGACCAGATCCTCATCACACTAACTAGATTATCACTATTCTGACCAGATCCTCATCAAACTGACTAGATTATCACTATTCTGACCAGATCCTCATCAAACTGACTAGATTTTCACTATTCTGACCAGATGCTCACCACACTGACTAGATTTTCACTATTCTGACCAGATACTCACCATGCTGATTAGTGTTTCACTATTCTGACCAGATCCTCATCAAACTGACTAGATTTTCACTATTCTGACCAGATGCTCATCACACTGACTAGATTTTCACTATTCTGACCAGATCCTCATCACACTGACTAGATTTTCACTATTCTGACCAGATACTCATCACACTGACTAGATTTTCACTATTCTGACCAGATAATCACCATGCTGACTAGTGCTAACAGAATCTGCTCATCCGGGCCACTGTCATGTGAGCCCGGTGAACAACCTTAAACTGTATCAGGCTGAGCCTGGCACATGTTGTGGACGCGTTGACTCTACTCAGCGCGTCCGCCCAGAGACCACCCTCTATCTCTCTGCCCAACTCCTCTTCCCACTTGCGCTTCAGCTCCTCCGTCTGCAAGCCTTCTGACCCCATGAGTTCCCTGTAGATGTCAGAGACCCTCCCTTCTCCCACCCACCCTCTGGAAACTACCCTGTCCTGTATCCCCTTTGGCGGTAGGAGTGGGAAGGTTGAAACCTGCCTACGTAGGAAGTCCTGCGCCTGCAGGTACCTAAACTCGTTTCCCCTCGCCAATCCAAATTTCACCTCCAACTCCCTCAAGCTAAGAAAGCTCCCTTCTATAAACATATCCCCCCTCCTCTCAATCCCTGCTCTCTGCCAGCTCCGAAACTCCCCGTCCATCCTTCCCGGGGCAAACCGGTGATTATTACAGATTGGAGACCAAACTGATGCTCCCTCTGCTCCCACATGTCTCCTCCATTGCCCCCAGACTCTCAGGACCACCACGGGGCTGGTGGAGTACCGTGCCGGTGGGAACGGCAGAGACGTGTCTTCACTATTCTGACCAAAGACTCACCACGCTGACTAGTGTTTCACTATTCTCACCAGATGCTCACCACACTGACTAGATTTTCACTATTCTCACCAGATGCTCACCACACTGAGTAGATGTTTACCATTCTGACTAGATACTCACCACACTGACTATTTATTACCCTCTGCACTTGTTTACTTTTACCATCCTGACGAGTTACCAGCTGTCCTTGGCTAGTTTGTCACCACTCTGTTAAATCACCACTGGTTGCTAGTTGATAGCTTTAACCAGCAATAGTTTTAAATGTGCCGTATTGAGGAAGTGGTGACTGCTTTGCTGGTTAAGATTTACAGAAAAAGTGCGTGTGGGACCAACCGCTTTGCTCTTCAACAAAATAGCTGGTTCAGACTCGATGGGATGAATGGCCGTCTTTTATACTGTGAAATTCCACAATCCTATAATTAAGTAGTGATAAATACTGAACTTATGCTGCTGGACTAGTTCGAAACTGGACAGTTGCCAATTGTATCCTGCCATGCACCCCTGACCACCCCCCCCCCACCGCCTTCCCTTTCCAAATCACAAATGGTCTGTTTATTGTGACTGCACGGATGCCTGTACGTCAGAAGGTTGTGGGTACAAGTCCCACTCTTGCGACTTGAGCACAAAAGCCAGGCTGACACTCCAGGACAGTACTGGGGGAGTACTGCACTGTCAGATGGGACATTAAACTGAGGCCCTCAAGCGAAGGATCTCTTGAAGCTATTTCAATGATGAGCCAGGGGACTTCTCACCGGCGTCACAGTGAATATTCAACTTGTAACCAACATGACTGAAGCAGAGCATCTGGTCTTTATCGCCTTGCTGCTGCGGGATCTTACTGTGTGCTAATTGGCTGCTGTCATTCCTACGTGAAATCATGCTAGACTTCAAAAGTACATCACTGGCTGAAAAGTGCATTGGGAACGTCCTGATGTTGCGAAAGACACTAAATCAATGCTAGCCTTTCTTTCATATTTGCAAAACTCCCCGTGATTATGGGATGTCCAAATATAAAAACATGTCAACCATCTCCAGGTGAGCCAGTCCCTAACGGGCTGCCCAAGCTTGATGTGTATAGCCCATTACATTCCACTGACTTTGGCTGATGTTATAAACATTCCTGAGCACGTTTCTGAAGGATGGCCTCGCTCAGCGAGTGTAACCCATTCTTTCTGATCTGCAGCCAATTCGTCCGTCTGGTGTCATGTGATACCAATGAGCTACATCCAACTTTTCCTTAATTTTCCCCTCGGAGCATCCATGCAGCATTCCCTCCATCAGGAAGCTGACGGACATTTCCAGTCAGGATACACGACCAGAGCCAGACGGTTGAAATCTCCCCAGGTTTCCTCACAGACGGTTTTATATGCTGTCCTGGCTTCATTGTTGTCTATTCCAGCAGATTTATTGCTCTCCAGTGATCGCACAGTAACCGCAAAGCCTCGCTCAAATCGTGGCTCTAAATCAGATGATATTGTCAGCCATGCAGCAGAAGGGGTTAGCATCTCATTATTGGGTCACAATGGTTCACTGGAATCATGACATATTCAGTAAGTATCGTTGGCAAGTCTTCATAGACCCATGACTAGCGGTTTCCTACAATGGAAGTCATGAGGTTCTGACAAGCTAGTCTATAATCATAGAATCATAGAAGAGACCATTTGGCCCATCAAGTCTGCACTGTCCCTCTGAAAGAGCACCCTACCTAGGCCCACTCCGCCGCCCTATCCCCGTAACCCCACCTAGGGGCAATTTAGCATGGCCACTCCACCTAACCTGCACATCCTTGGACTGCGCGAGGAAACCGGAGCACCCGGAGGAACCCCACGCAGACACGGGGAGAACGTGCAGACTCCGCACAGACAGTGACCCGAGGTCAGAATTGACCCCGGGTCCCTGGCGCCGTGAGGCAGCAGAGCTAACCACTGTGCCACCGTGCTGCCCAATGCCTCACACAAGCTGGTAAGATGGCATCCGTTGCTGCAACATGGACATCTGATAGGGTCAGATAGGCTGTAGTGCTGTGGTCTGTGACGTGTGTGTGTTGGCCGAGGGTTGCTGAATCTGATTGGATGTGCCCTGGAGGATTTCTTACATTGGCCTCCCGCCATTGGCTGACCCGACTCCACTTCCCCATCTCATTCGCCACGGCCCAGCAAAACTTTCCCACTTCAAGTATCTTTCCGAGTCTCTTTTGTAAGTTACGACTGACTCCGCTCCCACCATTTCAGGCCACGCATTGCCGATCGGAACGGCTTACCGCGCAAACTATGAACAATATTTGAGCCTTATTTAGGCTCTTCCTGACGTAGAAATGAAAGTAATTCCAACAATGCGAATCGAATTAGAATGGTGCCAAGGTAAGCTCTGCGGAAAGTAACCATGGCCACGCAGATCGGGCTTCCTTTATCAGAGAATCCAATCACTGCACTTGGTTTGAACCCCACTGACCTTTGGCGCAGGCTGTCCAGTGTGGTTTGCCGGCACTGTTTACCTGGCCTGTTTTGTGGTGACCGGTTGGGATTCTCCGACTTGGTTGGGCGCCAAATTCTCCGTTCCCGCTGGTGCGGTGGCGGGGCGGACTCCCGGAGAATCCCGGCCCACATGTCGAAGAGAAACCGACTACGGGTAACCTGTATTTATTATTCAGTGATTAACCTTACTTTTCCAGCCATTTTATTTATTTTAAACGGGAGCTAACCTGGGTTTAGGCTATCGTAATGTAAGTTTATGGGTGGGATCTTGTGGTCCCATCAAGGCGACCCCCCCCCCCCCCCCCCCACCCCCCACCCGCAGGAAAGGTTTCCCTCCGGGGCATGGCTGGGAGTGGACCTCAGCGGATCCGGAAAATCCCACCAGTGGCCAAGCCAATCCGCCTCCGCTGCTGGACGATCCTTAGCCTATATACGGGGCGCAGTTCATGGCCCCGTTCAGCCCGGTGCGGATCCGGGTGCAACGGGTGAGTCACGCGCGAGCCCCAAATCAGGCTCCGTGCCGGGCGTCTTGCCAATCGCGAGCCACCCGACGTGCTCCGCCCGGCACGGTCTGTATGTTTAAGTGAGCCTTACGGGGAGTCCGAGTCGCTGTGGCAGCGTACGCTCCGACATGAGGCTGCGGATAGTGATGGGAGAGTCTCCAACTTGTTCTCCATCACATGGCTGACCTGGAATCTTTCCAACTCTCACCGCCCGCCAATGCTGCGTGGTGGAAAGGTTTTGCCGGTTGACGCGCCCAACCTGTTCGGCCGGGTTATGAAAGCATCTTCTTTGACCATCGAGTTCTGGAGTGGGACGGGAACACGGAACCTCCACCTCAAAGGTAGGGACTTTAAGTTGAGCTAGGGACGGTAATGTAATTCTTGAATTCTTACACTACTGGCACCTTGGAAATGCCACCTGTGGAACACAGCCTGGATCAGAGATAGGTCTACAACATTTAGCACCAATTCTCTGGCAACACACCCTGCTGGGAGCTCAATCTACACTAAATCTGTTTTTTTAATTTATTGTTTTGTGGGTTGTGGGCACACCAGCATTGATTGCTCATCCCTAATTGCCCTTGCATGAGGGCATTTCCAGACTCAACCACATTGCTGTGGGTCCGGAGTCACATGTAGGCCAGACCGGGTAAGGACGGCAGATTTCCTTCCCTAAACTAAAGGAGATTAGCGAACGATAATCGACAATAGTTTCAGCTTTGTACAGAATTCAAATTCTTCCATTTGCCTCGGCGGGACACATGCTCCCAGAGCATTATCCTGGGTACGCTAGATTACTAGAATAATAGAATTTACAGTACAGAAGGAGGCCATTCGGCCCATTGAGTCTGCACTGGCCCCTGGAAAGAGGACCTGACTTAAACCAACACCTTCATCCTATCCCCGTAACCACACCAAACCGATTTGGATACCAAGGGCAATTTAGCATGGCTGATCCACCTAACCTGCACATCTTTGGACTGTGGGAGGAAACCGGAGCACCCGGAGGAAACCCACGCAGACACGGGAGAGAACGTGCAGACTCCGCACAGACAGTGACCCAAGCCGGGAATCGAACCTGGGACCCTGGAGCTGTGACGCAACTGTGCTAATCACTGTGCTACCGTGCCGCCCGTGTCCAGAGACAATACCACGACGTCACCACCTCCCCGGTACTGTGGGAACTTCCCTGCCTGCCTTTTGGAGAGAGCGAGAAAGATTATTGAAAGTTCCCAGTGGGGTGTCAGCTGCAGTTACGTGGGAGCACTGTTATCTCAGGATCAGGAAGTCACGGGGTCACGTTCCAGGGGCTGGTTTAGCACACTGGGCTAAATCGCTGGCTTTTAAAGCAGACCAAGGCAGGCCAGCAGCACGGTTCAATTCCCATACCAGCCTCCCCAAACAGGCGCCGGAATGTGGCGACTAGGGGCTTTTCACAGTAACTTCATTGAAGTCTACTCGTGACAATAAGCGATTTTCATTTTCATTTCATTTCACTCCTGGGACTTGAGAACATAATCTGGGTTGCTGTTCCAACATAGTGCTAAGGGAGGAGTGGATAAGATGCTAAATCAAGGCGGCAGCACCGTGGCACAGTGGTTAGCATTTGCTGCCTACGGCCCTGAGGACCTGGGTTCGAAACCCGGCCCTGGGTCACTGTCCGTGTGGAGTTTGCACGTTCTCCCCGTGTCTGCGTGGGTTTCACCCCCAGAACCCAAAAGATGTGCAGGGTGGGTGGATTGGCCACGCTAAATTGCCCCTTAATTGGAAACAATGGGCGAAATTCTCCGCTCCCGGGAAAAATCGGGAAGGCCGTTGTGAACTCGGCCGAGTTTCACGACGGCCTCTGAGGCCGCTCCTCTCACCGTATTCACCCACACCCGGGGGGTTAGGAGCGGCACTCCGTTATTCTCGGCGGCTGGGCCTTCACGCTTGCGTCAAAGCGGCGCGCCGAGAATGACGCGACAGCGGTGCCTATGTGACGTCAGCCACGCATGCGCAGGTTGGGCGGCTCCAACCCGCGCATGCGCGGCTGACGGCTCAAACCTGCACATGCGCAGTGGCCGTCTTCCCCTCCGCTGCCCCGCAAGACGTGGCGGCTTGATCTTGCGGGGCGGCGGAGGGGAAAGAGTGCGTCGCTTTGAGACGCCGGCCTGACGATCGGTGGGCACCGATCGCGGGCCAGTCCCCTCCCGAGCACGGCCATGGTGGTCACTCCCCTCTCCGCCCCCCACAAGCTTCAAACGGGCCTTTGGCGCCCATGTTCACGACAGCAGCGACCAGGTGTGGTTGCCGCCATTGTGAAACGGTCGCGAACGGCAGGCCACTCGGCCCATCCGGGTCGGGGTGCAGGAGAATCGCAGGCGGTGCCCGGGGGGGTGGGGGGGGGGGGGGGGGGGGGTGTAATGAGTCGCCCAGCCCTCCCGCGATTCTCCCACCCGGCGGGGGGAGCGGAGAATCGCGCCCAACAATTGGTACTCTAAATTTGTTTAAAAAAAAGAAAAAGAAACAAAAAGATGCTAAATCAAGGCCTTCCCTGCCTTCGCAAGTGGAATTTAAAGATCCTGTGACACTGTTCAAAGAAGAGCAGGGGGAGTTCTCCTGGTGTCCCGACCATTATGTACCCCCTCAGCTAACACCGTAAAATGAATGACCTGGTCATTTATTTCATTGCTGTCTGGGAGAGCTCATTGTGCACAAAACTGCTGCCTCAACAGTGATAACCCTTCAAAAATACTTTGCTGGGGTTGTTAAGCATTTCGGGATGCCCCAAAGCTGTGAACGGTACTTTAGTAATTAAAGTTAGTTTTTGTACATCCTTTCTGATGATTGAATAAGTTCTGGAATCCACCATCGAGCGGGCAGGACGTGACCTTTGTCAGGGCGATGATGGATGTTCTGAATGGAATACCTCCTCATATGTTGAAACTTAAAGCTGAATCATATTATTTGTGTAAATTTTTATGCAAGCATTCAATGGATGAGACAGCCCAGCTGGTTGGTAAGTGCACGAAATGGCGAGGGAAACTCTCTCCACCAAGGCAGCCCCCACCCCGGCCTCCCCATCGCAGCCACAATTAGATTCCATTAAACTTGCCGTTGCTATTCCCAATCTAAACAAATCAAGCCACCCGGTTATTTTATTTAAACTAATCCCATGTCTCCGACACCATCTTAAACAGGACATTTAATAGACCGGAGGTTTTTTTTTTCATTTCTTCTGGAATTACATAAACACACTGGGCGCGGAGTCAGTCCTGTCCTGCCCCACTTCAAGCATCTGAAATGTCTCGAGCCTGATGGATTCTATGGATCCGTTAACTGACTCCAGCTGCAGGCTCCCTCCATCCGTTTCCTTTGTGGCCATGGCTGCCACTATATATATCAGCTGAAGATTCCCCTGACGGACTCTCACAAGACGAACCCCAATCACGTGTGCATATATTTGCGAGAAGGTGGGTCAGCACAGCACAGCACTCTGCCCATTTTCAGGAGCAAATTACTTTTCAAAGCGGAATTGTAATATTTCCCTCGCTTCCAATCGAAACTTGGCAAAGTACCTCACTCTATCCACAATTGTATTGTTTGCAATCCTATATATATATATAGGGTGCGATTCTAAAGGCCCGTTGCGCCCAGCGCACCTCACGCTATTCCGAGAGAATAATGGCAGAGCCTCTAAACGGGGTTCGTGCTGGGTGCCGAGTAGAATGCGATAGTCACGGCCTGCGCCACCTGGAGCAATCTGGTTAACACCCTCGCTGGGCGTAAACTGGACTTGCATATTTAGATGACTCTCTAAACTCATTTAAATCTGCTCGACACGTTCGAGGTCGGAGTCTCCGGGCTCCCGGGATTCACCAGCCTTACTGGCGCAGCGTGAGGCCAGCGGGAATCAGTACTCGTTTCCATAAACGGGGAAGCTGAGGAATCAGCGAATCTAGCCCTAAGCTTGGGCGGATTGCAGTGGGAATCGTGACCGAATATCTAGGAGTTCAGTGCTTTCACATGCTCGTTTTATACGCCGAAAGCACTTAACTGCTTTTGATGTGGTCAGGAAAAGTCAATCATAGTTAAATATTTATAAATATTGTGGTTAGGTTCAAAGCAGGGTGTTTGAGATGCATTCATCTGGTTGCCTGGAAGCTATTACCCTGTCAATTACAGCCTATGAAAAGCTTTTCCTCTTTGAAAGGGAATAGAAACCTCTCAGATCAAAGGATCTGAGGGGGTTTAAAGCCTTATGATCTGGTTTTGACGCTATGAAGTAACAGCATTTGCTTTCTACACCTCTGTCTGAGGCAGCAGGTATGAGGGACAGGTAAGTGAAAAAGCAGTGATTTTTCATTGTTTCTGCCTGGACTGCTCTTAAGTTTCCAGGCAAGGGTGACTGATGGCAGAGAGGGGTGGGGGGGGGGGGGGGGGAGAGTATCTCTGATGGGGGTCTCTGATTGGGGTCTTATGGGGGTCTTTGGCGGGGGTCTGCTGGGGGTCTCTGGTGGTGTGAGTTGATGGGAAGAGTCTCTGGGGGGGTTCCCTGATTGGGAATCTGATGGGGGTCTCTGGAAGGTGTCTATGGTGAGGAGGTTTGATGGGGGGTCTCTGAGTGGGGCCTCTGATGGGGTCTCTGCAGGGGGAGAGATTCTGATGGGGGTCCATTGATGAGTCTTTGGGTGTAGTGTGCTGATGGGGGAGGATGCCCCTACTTGTCAGTGGGTGGGGGGGGGCAGGATTTGGGTTGTGGGGAGTAGGGGGCGAGCCGCTGGGCCTCAGTATCCGACTGCCTGCTCAAAATGGGAGCCCAATAGCAGGATTTGGAACGGAATCGCTCAAGCTCCATGCCTTGCATTAATTAGTGTTCCAGTGTCAAAGGATAGAGATCGGAAAAGGAAAAAAAAAGGATTAATTTCAACAGTGTCTTTCATCAGCTCAAGTGAACTCCTCTCCAACTCAATTGTTCTGACCCTGTGCTGTGCAGATGGATGTAGATTACAGTCAGGCCTTTAGTTTCCTGCCTTTGTTGCTGGCTTTTGTGTCTGTCCACTATATCCTTGGGACATAAACCAAGAATCGAAAGTCAACGACTGGAATAGAATTGGGGGTGAAACATGTCTTTGATAAGATTTTTGAATAACTGAAGTCGTATATTTAGAATCTAAGGCCAAATACAGACAAAGTTTGTCCCACTTACCGGTGCAAATGGGATTGTTTTTGTTAATAGTTCATGTTGAAATATTTCCATTCACATAGCTAAATTAAGAAATGTATTCAAAGTAATTTTGGTGAGATTGTGGTCGTTCAAATGTCACTCAATGCAAAACTGGAACCAAGTTTGAGATGCAACTTTGGACAATAGAAACCGACTGTCAAGTAGATATAAGATTGGGGGTAGACATTTAAACTGTTAGGGTTCTGATATTAGAGATTCAGGTTTAATACAATGGGGTTGTGCCATCAGAAACCTTCCATTCAATCGTTGACTTATCTTTCACTGCCAGCCACTTGTGTTATGACCTTTACCCTTTGCCCCTTTATTCCTCTGCCAAATACACTGACTCCTTTTGGCATTTGCTTCCACAGACACTGGACAAGCTGAGTGTCGTGGCCAAGAGGCTGGTCTTCACAGGTTGACCTGAACCCCAGCTATTGGCTGGTAATTCCATTGGATGAGGTGGGGGCGTCACATGGCCGTGACCAATCATCCATGAGGGTGAAACTGACCCAATCTCCACCAGATGGGTGAGGAGTGGAAAGTCCCTGGGTGATATTATCCTCCCCCGGTCAATGGATTCTGACCCAATTGTAATGCCCCAACGACACACCCAATTTGGAAGGTTTTATTACTACACGTTTCTATGGAATCCTGGAAACGCTCTAAAACAGGGCAACTTTAACCTTTCTACCCCAGCCTGGCATATATAGCTGGGGATCAAACCAGGCACTTACATTTTGCCGTTTGGCCCATCCAACCCCCGATCAAAACCTCTTAGCCGAGAATTGCGCCCCGCCGGCCTGATGGCAGCTGCTTCCCCATTCTCCGGCACCGATTCTCAGGAGCCTGCGGGATTCCCGCCATGCCGGTCGGTGGGGCATTGACAGCGGCCCGCCCGGAGATTCTCCGGACCCCGATGGGCCGAGTGGCCGGCGGGTTTGGCCGAGTCCCGTCGGCGTGGGTTGCTCAGGTACCACACGGCAGGAGCTGGAAGGTGAGTGTGCGGGGGCTGTCCTGGAGGGTGGGGGCGGGGGGATCCGACCCCAGAGGGGCCCCCACGCTGGCCTGGCCTGCGATTGGGGCCTACCGATCGGCAGGTGGGCTGGGTCCGTGGGTGCCTACTTTGCTCTGCACCGGGCCCCTGTAGGGCTCCACCATATTGCCTGGGGGCCGGCGCAGAGAAGGGAACCCCCGTGCATGCGCGGACGTACGCCGGCCGTAGCGTGCATGCGCGGAATTACGTGGGCCGTTCCGTGCATGCGCGAATGTGCGCGGGCCGTTTCGCTCCGGCTGGAGCTGCGGGGACCACACCGGCGCCAACCTAGCCCCCTAGGAAGGGGAGAATACCTCACTTTCGGGGACCGTTGACGCTGGGATGATTGGCGCCGCTTTCACGCCGACGTGGGGACATAGCCCCATTATTGGAGAATCCCATATATTTCTTACTTTTCCAAATGCTGATGAAAGGTCATCGACTTGAAATGTTGGCCGGAATTCTCCAGCCGTTGAGATTCTCCACCCCCGCCCCGGCAGCGCTCTCCCGCTCGTGGGTTTCCCGGCGATATGGGGTGGGTAATTCCATTGACAAGCAGCGGGAGTAGGGAATGCCGCCGCCAGAGAACGGCGCGGCACCGAGGAACCGGTGGCCGGGGGAACTGGAGAAGCCCCCGCCCGTTAATTCTGCTTCTCTCTCCGCAGATGCTGCCTGACCGGCTGAGTAATTCTAACATTTTCTATTTTCGTTTTAGGATCGGGGACCTTCCTTGGTCCGGCTTTCCACTTGATTTTTAACGGCTCTCCAAGTGTTCTCATCCCGCCCATTATAACTCTCGTGTTAATATGCCCTTCATGATGCAAAGCTGAACCCATTGCCCCAGCTCTGCGATCCTGGTTTGTTGATTCAGGGGGAAAGCAGATGATTAAACAGTAATGCTTTTTTAATTTGTTCCTGCCTGTCTGACCTGCCAATGGCTTCCTCCAGTTTCTTCGCCTTGTTCTCATCCGATTGGAGTTGCCTAATTCTAGCATCTTCTTCCTCAGCTGACCCGGCAGGGATTCCTTGCAGCAGCCATCTCTCCCTCATGGCTTTGGACTGGGGAGGAAGGAAGAAAGACCTGATCAACATGCTACTCCACAAAATGAACACGTCACAAACCAATGACGTCATACATCGATTTTCACCTCTCCATCGTCGTGCCGTCAGCTGCCTGGGCTCGATGCTGTGGAATTCCCTTCCTTAACCTCTCCGTCTCTCTACCCTGCTCTCCTCCTTTCAGATGCCCCGGATTCTTTGGCCAGGTTCTGTTCATCTGTCCCA
This sequence comes from Scyliorhinus canicula, assembly GCF_902713615.1. Taxonomy (NCBI): domain Eukaryota; kingdom Metazoa; phylum Chordata; class Chondrichthyes; order Carcharhiniformes; family Scyliorhinidae; genus Scyliorhinus; species Scyliorhinus canicula. Next base: position 11,253,876 of record NC_052153.1, read on the forward strand.
ATATCCTTTTTTGTGGGCGGAGCCAGTAGCAACAGTGGTTAACACTGTTGCTTCACAGCGCCAGGGTCCCAGGTTCGATTCCCGGCCTTGGGTCACTGTCTGTGCGGAGTCTGCACGTTCTCCCCGTGTCTGCGTGGGTTTCCTCCGGGTGCTCCGGTTTCCTCCCACAAGTCCCAAAAGGCGTGCTGTTAGCTATTTTTTTTTTCTTGTTTTCTTTAAATTTAGATTACCCAATTATTTTTTTCCAATTAAGGGGCAATTTAGCATGGCCAATCCACCTACTCTGCACATATTTGGGTTGTGGGGGTGAAACCCACAAAGACACGGGGAGAATGTGCAAACTCCACACGGACAGTGACCCAGAGCCGGGATCGAACCTGGGACCTCGGCGCGGTGAGGCAGCTGTGCTAACCACTAGGCCACCATACTGTGAGATAATTTGGACATTTTGAATTCTCCCTCTGTGTACCCGAACAGGCGCCAGAGTGTGGTGACTCGGGGCTTTTCACAGTAACTTCATTGCAGTGTTAATGTAAGCCAACTTGTGACACCAATAAAGATTATTTAAAAAAAAATGCAGAGTCAAATTTTGACTGATGACTTTTCTACAAAACGTGTGGGATATTCCACTACATTAAAGGGGGTGACAGAGTCATTGAATTTTACAGCACAGAAAGATGCCCTTCGGCCCATCATGCGTGTGTTGGTCATCAAGCACCTTGTCCAATAAAGGCAACTGTCGCATATCAATGCCTTCTCAATCACCTTATCTGCCTATCCTGCTGCCTTGAGGAATCTTTCGATATGCACCCCGAGGTCCCTCTGGTCCCCTGCACTCCCTGGTATCCTACTGTTCATTGTCTATTCCCTTGTTAGTTCTCCCACCTTACCCATGGCAGGCTGAGTTCCAAATTCCATTTCTGTGTGGGGGTGGGGGTTGGGGGGGGGGGGGGGGGGGGAGATAAAGGTGATGTTTTCCTTGACCATCCAAACCCCCCCAAATTTCATCGCCATCCTGAGTTTGACTTGCGAGTTTGGCGTTCCACTGGCATGCGCAAATTATTTTTGGGTGGCAACATCAGAGGTTCTGATTCTATCCAAATCACTGAAAGTCAGTGTCATTTCCCACTCTTTTTTCATCCCAGGTACAGTCCGCACCGTGCATAGCGAACATATTTGTGCCTACGTACGATGCGATGTCCCACGAGATCTGGTTAATCTCGGAAGGCGTAACGGCCATGGGGATTCCCCGGGGAGGTCTCTCCCAGGATCTACCGGTTGTGTCCCACTCTGATTCCGACAGGATACGGCCTGTAAATCGCACCCGTAGCCATTTCTTTGTGGGTTTCTTCCCGGCCCAGCCAACACTTAAAATTTCTTTCAGCAATGGAGGAGCTGAACTCGCCAGCCAGACTAGCTCCTCAGAGATGAGGCCGCCATTTTGAAAGAGTCCCCCAATCTTTAAGTGCGCTTGAGGGTCTCCAACACCCCCCACCACCCCCCCCCCCCCCACACCCACAGACAATGTCACCCCGCCCCGCACAATGGGACAGCACAGTTGCTTCACAGTTCCAGGGTCCCAGGTCCGATTCCCGGCTTGGGTCACCGTCTGTACGGAGTCCGCACGTTCTCCCCGTGTCTGCGTGGGTTTCCTCTGGGTGCCCCGGTTCCCTCCCACAAGTTCCCTCCCACAAAGACGTGCAGGTTAGGCGGATTGGCCGTGCTGAATTGCCCTGAATGTCCAACAAAAGGTTAGGTGGGGGTCACGGGGATAGGGTGGAGGTGCGAGGAAGCGATGGACGTGTGGATTAGGTAGGGTGCTCTTTTCCAAGGGCCGGTGCAGACTCGGTGGGCCGAATGGCCTCCTTCTGCACTGTAAATCCTATGATTGTGTGACTCGCCATTTGATATGAGCGACGCTTCTGAGGTGGACAGCAGTGCCATCGACAGCTCCCCATTGATCTGACCTGACCTGAACAGGCTCCTCGCTGGAGCAACCCTCCTTCACAGCACAATGATCTCTGTCGTCAGCTGAATGGTCGCTAGTTAACAATCAGGCCCACAGTATGACATCGGTCGGCATATGCTCGCATTCCACTCAACAGATTTATTGGAACGTTTGTTGGGCTTAAATGAAATCCATATTTTGCAGTAGTTTGCAACATATTTGTTTGGCAGGCACATTCTCCTCCCGTTGCCTGTGAAATATTGCTGCAAGCAGTTGATAGAAGCATTTATAGAAAGGAATGCCATGTGGAACTAGTTAAGGACCAAGAACGTAAGAAACAGGAGCAGGAGTCGGCCTTACTTGGCCCCTTGAGCCTGCTCCGCCATTCAATGAGATCATGGCTGATTCTGTAATACATGATAAATTGCACTAGACTTTTTTTTTGACTGTTTTAAAAATAGAGCCTGGACTCTTTCCCCTCTGGTTTCCTGTATCCATCATAGACTAATGGGTCCTCTCCGTCTCCATTGGCCGTAAAGGTAATGCTCCAGTGAAAGGAACAATTTTATTCCAGTTGCCTATTGCTCGGAGTCAACAGGTCGGAGCTGTTCAGATTCCATCTGAAATGTGCATTAAATTTGCAAATCCAATTGATAGACAGAAAAAAGAAACTGGTGTTTATGAGGTACCTCGGCGTGCTAAAATGTCACAAGGCACTTCGCAGGGGAGCTATCGAATAAAATGTGATACCGCGCCCCGAAGGGGATGTGAACGCTTGGTCAGAAGGGGCTGGTTTTAAGGAATGTCTTGTCGGAGAAGATACCGGGCTGGATTCTCCGCCTCCCATGTGGTGGGGTTGGGGGGGGGGGCATTGCCAGAGGCCCTCCCAGCGATGCTCCAGTCTCGACCGGCTGAATTCCCGACGACGGGTTCGAAGCAGTCTGGCCGGTCGGGGCTCTCGCGTGGCGGCTGCGGACTCAGTCCGCGGCAGCTCTGGTGTGGGGCGGGGGGAATCAAGTACCGGGGGGGGGGGGGGGGGGGGGCTTATGGGCAGCTGGGAAGGTGATCGGGCGGGCTAGATCGAGCAGCGGGGGCAGAATGTTGGCACCTTCTTTGTTGGCCCAGGTCTGCCGGCTAAGTCTGCCATCGTGTTAGGCGCGGCCCCCGCCGTGCGCACGCGCGGACTGGCAACCGGAAGTGCGGTGGCCTGTATCTCCAGCTAATCTGCATCAGGCACTCCGTGGCCCTGCCAGCCCCCGGCAGGTAGGTGAATAGCTGTAAATTATTTCAGGAAAGTCTGACCTGAAACGCCAGCGTTTTTACGCCGGCGTGGGGGACATAGCCCCCTTTTTGGAGAATCCAGTTGGAGAAAATAGTGGTTAGGGAGGCAGAGAGTTTCGGGAGGGCGTTCCCCGAGCCTTGGGCCCAGGTTGCTGGAGGCACGGCTGTCAATGAAATCCGGGATGCACAAGAGACCAGGATTGGAGGAGCAGAGGGACCTCGAATTGACCGCAAGTGATGTCTGCTCCGGAAAGTGGAACGGCTATACTGGGCCGGAATTCTCTGGCCGTCGGGATTCTCTTTTCCCGCTGCCTGCCCACGGGTTTCCCGGTGGCGTGGAGTGGCTTCAATGGGAAATCCCATTGACAAGCGACGGGAGGAGAGAATCCCGGCGCTGAGAAACACACGGCTGGGGGGAATACCGACCCTAATGCCGTACAGAGCTGACCAATCTCTGGGGCTGAGTGGAAATTGCGGGAAGAGGCGCTTTCGCCCGTAATCACTGGGCCGAGAAGTGTTTGCAATTGCAACTGGATTTAAAAAAAAGCCATCTCGGACATTGAAACACCGAATTAGTCTCAACCGAGCCTCAAAAGAAAGCAAATGTCCAACAGAGAAAGCAGGGCAAGGAATTCGCAACAACATTGGCGAAGTGAAGTAGACTGAGGGCCAGTGTTTAATGACACGGAACACGCAGCCACACGCGTGATGAATGAGTCGGGTTGTGTTGGGCTTTGTGAACGAGTTTATGCCACACGGTTTTGGTATCAAGCGTCTCCTACCTTATGATGCTGCAACTGAAGAATCTTATCTTCCAGCTGGTGTCTCTTGTCCTCTATTTCTGTCTGTCGCCGCCTTTTCTCCTTCAGAGAGAGAGAGACAGAGGAAGAATGTTTTAAACAGGTAGTGGTTGACCGCACCCAGTTCTTCCGTCTCACCCTGGTGTGACCCAACACGGGTCTTACCTAAAAGAAAATTATTTCAAAATGCTTCTATTTTCTCTTGTCCACCATCAAGGAATGTGACAATCAGAATTCAATTTACCAGCCGCACTAACGACACGGGAGACTTGGGCGCATGAGTTAAAATCCCTCTCTGATAGATTATGGAATTTAAATTTCAATCAATAAAATCTGGAGTTGAAAGCTCGGGTGGAACTTTCCGTTCTGGAGACCAGGTCTGGTGGCAGCAGTGACTTCTGCTGGAGAGCAGGGTGGCTGAACATCGCCCCGGGCCTCTGTACCAGTCATCATAAAGTATCACTGATTATTGTAGCAACTTATCTGCTTCACCAATGTCCTGCAGTGGGGCAAATGGGCCATCCCTACCCAGTCTGGCCTCCATGTGACTCCAGATCCACAACAATATGGTTGACTCGGAAATGGTGGCGTAAGCCAAGGGCAGTTAAGGATGGACGACAAATACTGGCCTTGCCAATGATGCCCACATTCCATCAAAGAATTTTAAAAAATTCACATTTTGTGAGCAAGAAAGAACAAAATATTTGTATTTTTATAGGATCTTTCACAACCTCAGGATATCCCAAAGTGTTTCACAGTCAACCTAATGCATTTTATAGTCACTATAAGATACGCAGGTTAGGTGGACTGACCACGCTAAATTTCCCCTTAGTGTCCCAAGATTGCCCTGAGGTTAGGTGAGGTTACGGGGATGGGGCGGGTGAGCGGGCCAAAGTGGGATGCTCTTTCAGCGGGTTGGTGTCGATCCAATGGGCTGAATGGCCTCCTTCTGCATTGTCGAGATTCTATGATTCCATAGGAAACGTGACAGCCATTTTGTGCACAGCAAGCTTCCACAGACAACAATGTGATAACGGTCTGCTTTTGTTTAATGTCGGTCTAGTTGAATATTGGTCACACCGTCAGGGAAAGCTCCCCTGCTCTTCTCCACAAGAGGACCACGTGGATCTTTCACGCCCATCAGAGAGGGCCTCAGTTTTGCGTCTTATCTGAAGAAGCGGCACATCTGACAGGGCAGCACGCCCTCAGCACTGTACCGAGAGTGTCAACCTAGATTTTGTGTTCAATATCTGACTTAAGCACACAACCTTCTGACCCAGGGGCGAGAGTGCTGCCCACTAAGACAGGGCTGAGAGCCAGATGAATGTGAAGTGGAAAGGATTTTACTTTGTTCATCGAAGCCACTATGGAAATAACACGGCAAAGTGATACAAAGCAAGCTGCCAATTTGCCCATTTTACACTATTCCACCATTTAAGGTCAGACATAAAAACACAAAGTAATTTCCTTTGTTTACCATTTTTTGACAAGGCCATTCACCAACACAAATGTGCACCACTGCTCAAATATGATTTAAGGTCTGAAGTTCTGCAAACAAATGTTAGCTCTTTTCATGGGACATTACTGAGCATGCTCTTACTAGAGGGTAATGGAGCCCAGGGAAAGGGTGATGTCTAAAGTGCAGAGTTTGATCATTTGTTCCATGCCCTGTGAGCCCCTGTTTAGCACTGCAGGTAAGACCACTCTGGAGGAACTGCTGAACCCACGCCTTCTACCACCTAGAAGAACAAGAGCAACAGACCGCATGGGAACCACAAAATCCAATTTCCCTGAAGCCTGTGTGAGGAATATAGGAATTTCAGATATATTGTATTATATGTACCTGGTACAGTAAGGGTTAAAAGCCTGGATTAGTGTGTACGACTGCTGCAATCACGTTTATAAAAATCCTGGTTCGAAAGACAGCGTACCATTTTGATACCAGGGGCAGGATTCTCCCCTACCTGGCGTGATGGGGGATCCTGGCGTAGGGGAGTGGCGCCAACCACTCCGGGGTCGGGCCTCCCCAAAGGTGGGGAATTCTCCGCGCCTTTGGGGGCTAGCCCCGCGCCGGAGCGGTTAGCACCAGAAGACTGGCGCAAAAAACCGGAGCCCCCGGCAGCGGGGCTGGCCGAAAGGCTTTCGCCGGTCGACGCATGTGCGATGTGGGTCTCTCTTCTGCTTCCGCCATGGCGGAGGCCGTGGCGGCCGCGGAAAAGAAATAGTGCACCCAGGGCACTGGCCCGGAGTCTGAGCGGGGGGCCCTGATCGTGGGCCTGGCCACCGTGGGGGCACCCCCTGGGGTCCGATCACCCCCCGGCCCCCCAGGACCCCGGGGGGCCCGCTCGCGCCACTGATCCCGCCGTTACCAGAGGTGGTTCAAACCTCGGCGGCAGGAGAGGCCTCCCAGCGGCGGGACTTCTGCCCATCGTGGGCCGGAGAATCACCGCAGGGGCCTCTCTGTTCGGAGTGGCGAGATGCCCGCCACCGCCACTTCCCGGGTGGCGGAGAATCTCTGCCACGGCGGGGGCCGGATTTTCGGCAGCCCCAGGCGATTCTCCCACCCTGCTGGGGGTCGGAGAAATTCGCCCCTGATGTGCAATTAAAGCATCGTAAAAGTTTGGGCGAATAGGTTTTTATTTATATTACGAGGACTCCCTGCGGAGTAGTTAATTAGAGACATTGTCTTCACTCTGGTAAAATGATGTAGTTAATGATTTGATTTGATTTATTATTGTCACGTGTATTAGGATACAGTGAAAAGTATTGTTTCTTGCATGCTATACAGACAGCGCATACCATACATAGGGAAGGAAGGAGGGAATGTTACAATCATAGCTAGAATGTAGAGAAAATATCAACTTAATACAAGGTAGGTCCATTAAAAAAAGTCTGATGGCAGCAGGGAAGAAACTGTTCTTGAGTCGGTTGGTACGTGATCTCAAAGTTTGGTATCTTTTTCCTGACGGAAGAAGGTGGAAGAGAATATGTCCGGGTTGCGTGGGGCCCTTAATTATGCTGGCTGCCTTTCTGAGGCAGCGGGAATTGTAGACAGTCAATGGATGGGAGGCTGGTTTGCGTGATGGATTGGGCTACATTCACAACCTTTTGTAATTTCCTGCGGTCTTGGGCAGAGCAGGAACCATACCAAGCTGTGATACAACCAGAAAGAATGCTTTCTATGATGCATCTGTAAGGGTTAGTGAGAGTCATAGGTGACATGTCAAATTTCCTTAGTCTTCTGAGAAAGTAGAGTAGGTGGTGGGCTTTATTAACTATCGTGTCGGCATGGGGGGACCAGGACAGGTTGTTGGTGATCTGGACACCTAAAAACTTGAAGCTCTCGACCCTTTCTACTGTTCCCGTTGATGTAGACAGGGGTATGTTCTCCACTACGCTTCCTGAAGTCGATGACAATCTCCTTCATTTTGTTGACATTGAGGGAGAGATTATTGTCGTTACACCAGTTCACCAGATTCTCTATCTCATTCCTGTACTCTGTCGCGCAATTGTTTGAAATCCGACCCACTACGGTGGTGTCATCAGTAAATTTGAAAATCGAGTTGGAGGGGAATTTGGCCACAGTCATAGGTGTACAAGGAGTATAGTAGGGGGCTGAGGACACAGACTTGTGGGGCACTGGTGTTGAGGATGATCGCGGAGGAGGTGTTGTTGCCTATCCTTACTGATTGTGGCCTGCGGGGTAGGAAGTTCAGGATCCAGTCGCAGAGGGGGGAGTCAAGGCCCAGGTCATGGAGTTTGGAGATGGGTTTCGTAGGAATAATGGTGTTGAAAGCTGAGCTGTAGTCAATATATAGGAGTCTAACATAGGTGTCTTTGTTATCTAGGTGTCTTCTAGGCATTATCTAATGGAAGAAGCCAAGGGCTGACGCAGTCAGGTTCAGAGTTTTATTTTTTGGCTGGAAGGTTTCTGAAAAAATACAGCCACAGACCCTGAATTATTCTGACAGGGTGTCAGGTCTCTTTCTTTAAAGCAGTCTCAAAAGATCTATTTTTCTCAAAGTGGAGTATGAAAGGCACCACTTTTCAAGTGCTCCTGCATGCTAACTGTATTTAAAAGTGGATTGAGAGTTGAGATGGTTCTGTTGTTTGACTGGAAGTAAAGATAGCAGTTAAGGGTAATTGTGTCACTGCATTGATTAGCAGAGGTAATTGTAAACTATTTTCTGGTGTTAAAGATATTTTAATACTGTGTTGGTAATACAGTTTGTTTTAATATACCATATCCCTGTTTTACCTAAAATAACTGCTGGAGAAGGTATCCTTTCCTCACAGTCTTACAAAATTAAAATAAAATATTGGGGCTTCTGTCCCTTATCTATGCCACTGTTGGGATCTGCTCCAGGGTCATATTATCGGTCATCATCCCGACTTGAAACTGTTTTGCCACCCCTTCTCAGTCACTGGGTCAAAATCATGGAACCTCCCTCCCTAACATGAGGGCATGTCCCCACCACGTTCTCAAGACCAATTAGGGATGAGCAATAAATATTGGCCCAGCCAACAATGCTCGCATCCCGTGAATGAGCGAGAAAAAAACACAGCAATCTTTGGATTGTGAAAATGCCGTTCCTTTAGCTGTCTTCAAAGTGCCAGTGACACTTCTTCTGACGAGTAAGTAATCCACCTGAGTTCAAGAATAAAAGGTCGCACTCGATAAATCTTTGATAAAGAACAGAACAAGATAATTACAAAATGTAGGTCTTAAAATAAACCAACCCCGCATCCGACCCCCTCACTTGTCAACGTTTACATGATGAAGAAGAAACGATGTCAAAACATTGTCCAGATTTCCACTCCCTAAATATAGAGGCCTTGTGGGGCCCTGAAGTTTGGAGATACAGGCAATTAATTAGTTGATTTCGGTAGTAAATAATGTTGGATTTTAAAGCATATTATTAAAGATATTTAATGGTGCAATTTTAATACTACCCACCAGGCGGGAACTGGGTAGGTGGCCAGTTCAATCTCCCCTACCTGCGGAAAATTTGGCCAAACAGTGGAGACTGATATTTAATCAGGTTTCTCAATGGGCAACTAAGCTGCCCTTGCAATGTCAGTGAGGTCCTTCTTTATGTGTGGAGATGGGACTAATTACATCATCAGGCACCATCTGCCTCTGCCCCTTTCTTGTCTAATTTAAGAGCACCATTGGCTTGTTGGGAAGAGAAGGCTCCAAATACGTGGGGCCAGGAGGACACAGGAATGCTCTTGCAGATCCTGCAAGGAATAAAGCGGCCTTTCTGGCTCTAGCTTTCTGCCCTTCTGTGGTAGCATGGCCCCTTTAAGGGGCGAACCCTCGTGGTCCACGTGACCAGCTAAGGGACTATTGCGCGGGAAAGCACAAAACCAATGGGGAAAAAGCGCGGGACCCTGGGAGCTGGGGCTCAGGCAGACTGGACCTGGGAGTCAGAGTGAAGACCTGTTTTGTGACTCTTGCTTGTGTATAGTTTACCTTTACTTGTTACCAATAAATCCTTGTTCAGTTATATTGGAAGTCTCCTCAGTATTGATTTGAGCCACCACATTGGTGACAAATGTAAACCGGATTAAAAGCGCTTGTGATCGGGAAACTCAACCCATTCGACTACAGGCCCGCAAACTGGAGCCAGCGTATAGAGCAGTTCTGTTACGGTTTCCACAGCAAGCAAAATAACGAGGGAGGATAGACAGAAGGTCCGTGGGCTCCAGGTGTACAGTCTCATAAGGAATTGATGTCCCCGTAGGCACCCGACACAAAATTGTTGAACCAGTTGGTGTCGCTTGTGAAGCAGCAGTTCAACCCCAGACCCTCAATCATACTTCATCGCTACAAGTTTAGTTGGGCTGTCAGGGACCTAGGAGAGGTGAACTCTGCCTTCATTGCCAGACTCCGCCAGATGGCTGAACATTGTGAGTTCGGTACAGCACTCAGTGACATGCTGCGGGACTGTTTAGTATGCGGTATTAAAACGTGAGTGTGCAACAGAAGCATCTGGCTGAAATGAAGATTACACTAGATAAGGCTATTGAAATAGCTCAGGCCATGAAAGGCAAACTTAACTTTTTCAAGTTTAAGGAATTCCACATGATCCCCCAACCATGTCGATAGTTTTGGCCGATATTCGGATTTCCATCCAATAAAATTCACTTTTAGGCAATCAACGTGGCAAAGGCCACCACATCAGCTCTTTTCCCATCTTTCATCCTGGTATTTCGGACACTCCAAAACTTGCTTCAAGAGATCTCGGCAATATGTCCACCTCCACAATTTTTGATAATGTTTTAAACATCGAGGTCCAAAACCTTACAAATCGTGGACATGACCAGAACATGTGGATGTGGTTAACTATTCTTGTCTCTATTTACAAGTCTATATGATGCCAGCGGGTAGGGGAGATGGGATAGCAGAGGGGGGGGGGGGGGAGCAGGGAATGTTTCAATACATGTAAGAGAGCATATCTCTTTTGTTTATTTTATTATTGATTGATTGATTATATGATGTACATATTCCTTATTTGAATAATATTTTTTTTAAAACTAGCTCAGGCAACCGAATGGGCGGCACAATAGCACAGTGGTTAGCACTGTGCTTCACAGCGCCTGGGTCCCGGGTTCGATTCCCGGCTTGGGCCACTGTCTGTGCGGAGTCTGCGCGTTCTCCCCGTGTCTGCGTGGGTTTCCTCCGGGTGCTCCGGCTTCCTCCCACAAGTCCCAAAAGACGTGCTTGTTAGGTGAATTGGACATTCTGAATTCTCCCTCAGTGTGCCGAACAGGTGCCGGAATGTGGCGACTAGGGGCTTTTCACAGTAACTTCACTACAGTAAGCCTACTTGTGACAATAAAGATTATTATTATTATTATTTTTGGATGTCGGAGAGATGGTGTCCACAACTTCAGCAGCCACAATGGAGGCCCTATGGGGGGTTTTTCTACCCACAGCCTCCTTGAAGTAACAATGTCTGACAGTAGCACTGCGTCCACTGGAGAAGACTTTCAGCACAATGTCCAAACAAATGGTATTCGACACACAAGAACAGCCCCCTATCACCCCGCCTCAAACGGCTTTGCAGAGAGAGCTGTGTAGACCTTCTAAAAGCCATGAAGAAGCTGTCCACTATGCCTTAGGTTGGCCAACCTTCTTCTATCATTTAATGTGACCACCCCCCCCCCCCCCACGCCCCTCCCGCCACGCCCCATGGTACCACGGGTGTCATACAGGCAGAATTAACCCTTTGCCTGCAGACCCATTAGTTTTCCCAAATTTGGCAGGGAGGTTGGAGGCACAGCAGGCCTCCTAGAAGAACCAGCACGTTTCGCACAAAGAGACGGGCCAGTTCAAGTGGGCGACCTGGCCGTCGACAGGAACTTTGTCTCTGGCCCACTTTGGTTACCAGGCAGAATTGTATCAAAGTCAGGCCCAGTCCCATACGTGGTGGATTGGACAGCAGAACAGTGTAGTAGAAGCACGTTGACCAGTTGAGACACCGAGGGACCACAACCCCAATTTCGGAACAGTTGAAGATGGCAGGCGCTATTTAAATGCAAGTTGTTCCCCCATCTACCCAGTAGGGTGGCACAGTAGCACAGTGGTTGCTTCACAGCGCCAGGGTCCCAGGTTCGATTCCCAGCTTGGGTGACTGTCTGTTGCGGAATCTGCACGTTTTCACCGTGTCTGCGTGGGTTTCCTCCGGGTGCTCCGGTTTCCTCCCACAAGTCCCGAAAGACGTGCTGTTAGGTAATTTGGACATTCTGAATTCTCCCTCCGTGTACCCGAACAGGCACCGGAATGTGGCGACTAGGGGCTTTTCACAGTAACTTCATTGCAGTGTTAATGGAAGCCTACTTGTGACACTGATGAAGATTATTATAAAAAAGCTGACTATAGTTATGATCGGGGCCAATGTTATCGTTAATGGTTATTTGTGCTGCCAAATCAGCCATGGAAGCTGATAGAAAGTACTCTAGTTATTACTTTCCCAATCGCAAAGAAAGAAAAATTGAAGAAAAAGCAACCGGGGGCAATTCTCCGAGCCCCGCGCCGGGCCGGAGAATCGCCGCAACCGCGCCACGACGCACCGACATTGGTGCGCGATTCTTCGAGGTGCGGAGAATCAACACCATTTGAGCCGGCGCGGCGCCGGCCACGGGCCACTGGAATCGGCGGGGTCGGCGATTCTCTGGCCCGGATGGGCCGAGCGGCCGTGCGAATACGACAGTGTCCCGCCGGTGCCGTTCATCCTGGTTGCTGCCGGCGGGAGCTCTGCGCGAACGGTCGGGGGGCGGCCTGTAGGAGGAGGAGGGGTCTCCTTCACTGGGGGGGGGGGGGGGGGGGGCCCTCTGATGGGGTCTGGCCCATGATCGAGGCCCACCGATCAGCGGGCCGGCCTCTGTCCCCCGGGCCGACTTTCCAGCGTGGCCGGCCCCTGAACACCGACGCCATGTCGAGTCGGGGCCGGCGTGCAGAAGAAGTCCGCCGTGCATGCGCGGGTTGGCGCGGCACCCATTTGCCACAGGGAAGGGAGGCTGGAGCGGCGTGAACCGCTCCAGCGCCGTGCTGGCCCTCTGTGGGGGACAGAATCGGTCGTAACCGGGCCCATTTGGGCTCCATTTGGGACAATCGCGCCCCCAGATTTCTTCACACGCGTGCTCCATCCGCCCGATAATGTAAGGCTGTCACAGAGTGTGTTAACAGCTCCTCACAACAACTTCACTTGCCTTGTTCTGGTTAACCTAAATTCCACACTGCTGCAATGAGGTCGGTGTGGCAATCTCTCTGAAACTTTCACTCTAAAAACCCAGGGCTGAATGTTCTCGATATTGAGGCAGCGGCGGGGAGGAGGATAGGGTGGTGGGTGGGTGGGTGGGGGGAGGGGGGGGGGGGGTTGCCAGGGAAAATAGGGAGGGTCCACATGGGCCGACTCGCAGATGCAATTCCCATGAAGGTGGATGTTTGGCGGTGGGTTAAAGGCAGAACATGTCGGAAGGACGCATTGGCCTCCAGCTGTTCCTGTGAGCTCTCCTACCTCGAGAGGCAAGGACAGGGGTGCATGTGAACACCATTGCCTCCAGGTCCCATCCCATGCCATGTTGGCTTGAGCCTGTATCCAACCATTCCTTTCATCATTGCTGGATGAAGAGTCCGGAATCCCCTCCCTCACAGCGCTGTCAGCGCAATGTTCACCACAAAGACAACTGCGATTCAAGATGGCGACTCACCACTACTTTCTCAAGGTGAATTACAGATTGGTAATAAATGCTGGCCTAGCCAGGAATGCTCATATCCAGAGAATGATTTAACGCATCTTTAAAAAGTGGAAGTTACAAATACAGATATCCATAAGAGAGTAATAGGACAAAATATTTTGACGAGGTGATACAGTTTTTCAAATTTCACATCATTTTAGTGACTTACTTCACATCATTCATAATCACAGCGTTATAAATTTTTCATTCCATGTGACACCACTCAATCCCTCTAACAACCATTTCAAGCGCACTCTCGCTCTCCTTACAGATGTACATATCGTAAGAGCAGATTTGTGGTGTTCAGCTTCTTGGCTTAGAAATTGGGTGACAGAGCGGCTGATTTTCGGGCACGGCCTGGCCCCAAATGGACAGCAAGAGGGCGCATGCACCCGACATTTTGGGGTAAAAATAAGCAAGAAGCGTCCTTGAATCACGCTTGACGCAGGTGTCAGACAGTTAGAAAAATCCTGGAACTCCCCGCCTCACGGCAGTGCTGGAGCACCTTCGCTACAAGGACCGCGGAAGGTGGCTCCCCACCAGCTTCTCAAGGTAAACTAGGGATGAGCAGTAACCCCTGACCTTGCCAGAGATGCCATACCCTGTGAATGAATAACTTTTTAAAAAAAAAAACATTTTTTTTAACATTAGCTTGAAGGGAAATGACACAATTATTGACCATAAAGTCACAATATAAATACTGTTAAGGGCAGGAAGATAACACACAGAAATCTCAGAACGTTAGTTAAAAAGGGACCTCCTTTGAACTGGGTTTGAACCCTGTTACTCAGGTTAGACTCCATTGCAGATTGTCTCTCACTTCATTGCTGCTTTGATGGCCAAGTGCCAGTTGCTGAAAGTCTGCCGTGTTCTCAGTGTCAATGAATAAGGAGCGGCATTTTGGTTAGCCAAGGGTATTAAAGGTTATGGAACCCAGGCGCGTGGATGGTGTTAGGATGCAAATCAGCCATAATCTAATTGAAAGTTGGAACAGGCTCGAGTCGCTGAGTGGCTTCCTGCTGTTACAACATTCCCAGAATGTTAGGCATGTTTGAATTTCCCAAAGTCAGTGAAATTTTCTTAATTGGATAGATTTTCAGAGAAATTCGGTATTTTAGATTTGCACCAGTTACGTCCGGCGGAATACTCCGTTCCTGAGGCTAAGTGCCGGCGCCAACGGAGAATCTGCGGGTGATTCACAACGGGAAATTCGGTCTGAACTCCTCACCGATTCCAGTCCTGACGAGGAACTAACACCAGCGCCACGCGGGACACCCGTAGATCGCGCGGGAAAACAGCCGGAGATTCGCCGGGGCCCCGGATCGCGCATGCGCAGGGCTGATGAGCTGCACCGGTCGGGCCGGAAAACATGGCACCAGCCCTGCTGGGCCGCGTACCTGCCCACCCCGACCCCACAGCCCACCCCTGGCCACCCCCCCCCCCCCCACTCCTCCCAGCCCTAGCAGAAGCCCCCCCGGCCAGCGGCACGGATCCTGGCCAAGTGTGGCGGGGCTGGACACTATCCGCAGCCGGCACACCGGGTTTCCGATTGCTGGGACTACGTGTGGCCCGCGCCGTCGGGAACTTGGACCACCGGGGACGGAGCATGATGACGCGCCAATGGCCTTGTGACTGCTCGCGGAGCGCCCCGATGACGCTAATTTGGAAGGGATGGAGCATCGCGAACCAGCGTCAAATCGGCGCCCATCCTGAATCCGCCGTCAGAAGCCTTCTCCGCCCAATCCCAATTTCGGCGTCGGGCTACGGAGAATTCCGCCCCTTGACTTTCTCCCAGTCAGAGGTGCACGTCTCAACTGACTCACTCGCTCAATTTTATCCCACTCAAAACCCATTCAATTTGAGGCAGAGTTGAAGTCAGGCCCAACTGAGTCAGAGGTCGGCAGGGTGGCACAGTGGTTAGCACTGCTGCCTCACAGCGGCAGGGACTCGGTTTCGATTCTGGCGTTGGGGTGACTGTTTTGTGGAGTTTTCACCTTCTCCCCGTGTCTGCGTGGGTTTCCTCCGGGTGCTCCGGTTTCCTCCCACAGTCCAAAGATGTGCGAGTTAGGTGGATTGGCCATGCTAAATTGTCCCTAGTGACCAAAAAGGTGAATTGGGGTGACTGGGTTAAGGGGGATGGGATGGAGGAGGTGTGTGCTTGAGTGGGGTGCTCTTTCCAAGGGCTGGTACAGACTCGATGGGCCGAATGGCCTCCTTCTGCAGTAAATTCTATGATTCTATGATGAATGAAAATGCATGTGTTAAGAGGGAAAGGAAATGGAACATTGCGGTTCTAGATCTTATTGAGCATTGTCTGTGTTGTATTAAATTCAGAATGCCAGTATTTGCAATGTTTCAATCGCATCCAACGCCGATTTAGGCGCACGTGGGCTTATTGTAATATAAAATAGGAACAGGCTTTGTCCATTACTGAACATACAGCCGGTGCCAAACACAATGTTTAACTAATACTCTTAGCAGCAGAATCTTGCCTGCGATTAATTTTCTGTTGGTGGTAATCCTCACTGGCCTGACCTTTTCAGAACTTAACACTTGATATTATAACAAGGATTGAGAAATTGTTTCCATTGGCAGGAAGTATAGTAAGCAGAGGACAGAGATTTCAGATAATTGACAGGCGAATGAATGGGGGAGGAGGGGCTAGGTTTGACAAGACAGCGTGCGGTTAGGATCTGGAACATTCTGCCCTGAATGGGTGGTGGAAGTAGATTCTAAAAGGGAATCTGTTCCATGGTAGTTTAGGAAGAGTTTGCGGTGATAGGAGGAATGGGAAGGGGCATTGGTCTCATTGAGTAGTTCTGATCCAACATGAGCATAAAGGGCCGAATGGCCTCCTCCTCTGTTGCATGGGTCTATGAACTTATTGCCCTTTTATCAAGTTGTGGAAGCTGTAGTTAATGCCCAAATTGTCCGTCACCTTCAAATTTCTCATGTAATCCATGACAATTGGTCGAATCATTGGCATGACGGTTTACCGTTGGCCGTGTTTCCCACATAATGGTGAGAATTTGGGAAGCCCCCCCCCCCAGAGACGGGAATGAAGGTTAATGGGTCCTCCCACCGGCCGACATGTCGGAGTGTTAGCCCGGTTCCACCTTCGGGTCAGTTTAAAGAGGACAGGTCAAGGCGAGTCAGTAGGACCTGGCTGTAAATGGCCGATTAACAATGGAGGCCATGAGGGGGCCGATAAAGGCCCCTTTCGCACATCGACTGGAATTTTCCAGTTGGCAGGCCCCCCCCGAGGGTGGCCAAAACATGGCCTCCCGGTTGTGGAGGGGGAGTGGTGGTGTGGGTGCACGGGTTTCTGAGGCACTTTGGGACCCGTCCTCCTCCACTCTGCTGGTGCAGGAAATTCACCGTGGTTTCAGTCACAGATCAGTAAAAGGATTTACCCTCCACAAAAACGATCAGGCAAAAACGATTTAGGCAGCACGGTAGCATAGTGGTTAGCATCAATGCTTCACAGCTCCAGGGTCCCAGGTTCGATTCCCGGCTGGGTCACTGTCTGTGCGGAGTCTGCACGTCCTCCCCGTGTGTGCGTGGGTTTCCTCCGGGTGCTCCGGTTTCCTCCCACAGTCCAAAGATGTGCGGGTTAGGTGGATTGGCCATGCTAAATTGCCCGTAGTGTCCTAAAAAGTAAGGTTAAGGGGGAGTTGTTGGGTTACGGGTATAGGGTGGATACGTGGGTGTGGGTAGGGTGATCATTGCTCGGCACAACATCGAGGGCCGAAGGGCCTGTTCTGTGCTGTACTGTTCTAAATTCTAAACTGTGGCCACTGGTATTCTCAAAGACTTCAAGAATGCGAAGAGGATGTCTCCATCTTGAGGAGCCCCCTTCCTTATCTGCATCAGGAGGCTGCCACTCTCTCGGTGCTGGCGAGTCTCCTATTGACCTGGAGAGATTGCACCTGTCATCCTGAGTTAGACGGAGAACATGCCCTCCAGGTAGTATTGGTGCAACCCAGCATAATTCTCAATTGAAAGTGTTGTGTTCACGCAGGGAGTTGGGATGTGCACACGATCCACAAGGCGGCACAGTGGTTAGCACTGCGGCCTCACAGCGCCAGGGACCCGGGTTCATTTCCAACTTTGGGTCACCGCCTGTGTGGAGTCTGCATGTTCTCCCCGTGGCTGCGTGGGTTTCCTCCGGGTGCTCCGGTTTCCTCCCACAGTCCAAAGATGTGCAGGTTGGGTAGATTGGTCATGAAAAAGTGCCCCTTGGGGTCCAGGGATGTACAGGTTAGGTTATGGGGATAGGGCAGGGTGAATGGTGGAGTGGATATGGGTAGAGCGCTCTTTCGAACGATCGGTGCAGATTCGATGGGCCGAGTGGCCTCCTTCTGCACTGTAGGGATTCTATGATCCCAATACACGGGTACCATCCTAAAACAGAAATCTTTCCTATGGTGTCTCTGCGATTGAACACAGGTGGAGCATCGATCATTCTCTTAGACAACTGGTAGAATGCACTTCAAAACAAATTAACAGCCCACCAAAGTTCTACTCACAACTATCTACGTAACAAAACATAATTACAAGGCAGTCACCAATAAAGGCAATAGCAGAAACCTCTCAACAGTAACCGGAGTGTGTAACTCGCGAGCAAAGGGAGGAATTGCGGAGAATAACATAGATGTCTTTAAAGGGAAGCTGGTAGGGTACATGAGGGAGAAACAAACAGAAGGATTTGCTGATAGGGACAGATGGAGCAGGGTGGGAGGAGATTCATGTGGATCATATATGCTAGCATGGACCAGTTGGGCCGAACAGCCTGTTTCAGTGCAGTAAATACGATGCAATCGTAGGAAATTTTCCATGCACACCACATCAGCTGCAGCTGATTGCTCACTCCCCTATTCTGAGGTGAATTCTCCTCCTCCCCCAGCCACCAGTTCCTCGGCGGCACGCCGTCGCCGGCAGCGGAATTCCCATCCCCGGAAATGGGATTTCCCATTGTGGCCACCCCACGCCACCGGGAAACCCGTGGGCGGGGGGTCCGCTGCCGGCGGAACACAGAATGCCGTCAGTGGAGAAGTCACTCCTCTGTCTTTTAACTCTAAATCCATAGAATCCCGACAGGGCAGAAGAAGGCCTTTCGGCCCATCGGGTCTATGCCGACCCTCTGAAAGAGCACCCTGCCTGGGCCCATTTCCCCTCCCTATCCCCGTGACCCCATCTAACCTGCGCATCTTTGGACACTAAAGGCCGATCCGCCGGACCGGCACATCTTTGGACCACAGTATTCCCTTCGTGTCCTTCCGTGCACCAAGTGCATTTCGCCCACTGTTGTACCAGAGATGTTAACCCATGAAAACAAACTGCGGTAACACTTGCGCTAAGCCTGGCTACCAATGTTTGCTCATTCTCAGTTTCTGGCCGTACTGCTTCCCGCCGACAGTGTGTCCTTACCCTGAGAGTTACACCTATTCAGGTCACGTAAATCACTCTTCATGGAGGCTGTCTGAGGTTGAGATCATGGCTGTAATATTTCTTCCGTCTCAACTGAAAGGAGTGATATACGGCAAACATCTTGGTAGCTTAACTATGTGCAGTCCTGGCAACTGGGCTGACAGCTACCTGCGAGTTTTCCTGCCTCCTGGGGCAGTGTCTTGAGGGGGGTCCCCACTATGGAAGGCCTCAGGGCAGAAGAGATTGTGTCAATAAATCAGCTGAGAGGCCATGTATCAGTTCTAGCTGCTTAAAGGGACACTGAGGTGGCTCGCACGACCGCTAGTATCCCTTGCCGCGCTTACGTATCCCGTATGTGGCACACATTCAACTTTCAGCACCCCACCAACCCCAGAGGTTTCACTTAACCTTCAATTGGCTGTTGAACTGGAAACCATCCTTCAAGGTTGAATTCTCCACATACCAAAAACACTTAGCATCCCATGTGGACGCCCTGAAATATTTAAAGATCCCACTCTCTTCCACTTACCGCATTCCCAGCCCCTCTCAGGATTGCATTGGGGAGCCACCAGGATTCAATAATTACTCTCCGGGATGCGAGTGAACCCAGGAGAGAAAGGAAATCGCAAGGGCATTTCAAAAGGACGTGCCTCTTTTGGTTTAGTTTAGACATGTAAGGGAACAGGGCTGTTGAATGGTGGCGATGGCCATCCAGTTGAGTAATGAGGGTTCCTTTCACATTCCGATTGACACAGGGAGGAAGTAAACCTCAAAGATGGACATACTCGGCGGGAGGGATGGAGGGAGGTAGGTGCGCATGTGATGAAACCTCCAGCTTACCGGAATTGACAACCTCACTTCCACCTCACAAGAGGAAAGCAGGGGTAAATAGAAAGACAAACGGTCACTTGGTAGTACAGAACTTCAATATATCTGAAAAGAGGCATCTTGTCAAAGCTTTGCATCTTGCACTCATCAGGACAAATACAAGAATACCAAATTTCAAACAGTTACAACAATTTAAGCTACAGGAGAAAAGGGGTGCTGATTGATCGGCAAGTCAATTCTGATAGACCTGAAGCATTGTCATGGAGAGGGCAGCACGGTGGCCTAGTGGTTAGCACAACCGCCTCACGGCGCTGAGGTCCCAGGTTCGATCCCGGCTCTGGGTCACTGTCCGTGTGGAGTTTGCACATTCTCCCCGTGTCTGCGTGGGTTTCGCCCCCACAACCCAAAGATGTGCAGAGTAGGTGGATTGGCCACGCTAAATTGCCCCTTAATTGGAAAAAATAATTGGCTAATCTAAATTTAAAAAAAAAAAAAGCATTGTCATGGAGAAAGCAACAATAGGCTCCCTCAACTCCTCGGTAGTTCAAAAAAGGCGCAAGGCTTGGACACATCCCTTTTGTTTGTGGCAAACAGTCGAGCAGAAATGAGCCATGTTGTGAGCCCAACTAATTATTTAAAATTTGTTGTTAGTGGAGCTGTTTGCACACTCAGGATTGCCCACTGGTAGATGTGACTGCTGAATGTGTTCTAATGCGACGACAAAACAGGCTCGAATGGCCAAATGGCCTCCCACAGCTCCTATTTCTTATGTTCTGACGCTCTTGGTGACCAATTTGTGATTGAGGTCATGCCGTAGCAACAGGTGAGAGAAGAGGAATTCAACCGTTTAACTGCTCGATGTAGGTCTTGGCTTTAATAGCAATGAAAATGGAGAGAGATGTAAACTTGCAGCCAACTCGCTATTTCCCATTTTGGACTATCGCGCAAAAAGTAAATCTCACGGACTGTTTCTCTTTGATTGCCTTTGTTTTAATAAAGTTGCGTTACAAGTTCCCTTTCATGAGTGGCTGATGTGTAGACAATGGTTGTTTCTGGCCTTTGGCGACTGCATATTCAGGAGGTTGTAACTATTGGCTAACTTATGATCCTGTGGCCTTTTGCACGACCAGATATAAAGAGGGGATGTTGCAGGTCGAAAGCGAACTGACTGTGAGCGACTGTCACATCGTGGCTGGTTTATTTGTTGCGTGCATGAGTGAGGATCCATGAGTTGGAGGAATAAGGGGTGGGATTCTCCGATTGCTGACGCCGAAATCGCGTTCAGCGATTGGCCAGAGAATCCCTTTTTTACGCCCCAATCGTGGGCGGCTCTGTTTTCCCAATGCTCTGCCCCCTCAAAAACGGGGCAATTGCTGAGTACGCCGCACGCCGTTGGGACGGCCTCACCTGACCTGAGGCCCTCACCCGATGCTCCATCCCTGATGGTCCGACTTCCCGACGGCGTCGGCCGCGTGTCCTCTCAATTTTCATAAACCTGGCCTGCCGGCTGCGGACTGGGTCCAGCGCCGCCACAGCCAGGGGTGGGGGGTGACGTCCCGCTGGCGGGGGGAGGCAAGGGGGGGTTGCAGGGGGGCAGGTTTTGGCAGGACGGGTCCGCGTGCGGCCGCCGCCATGTTGTACGGCGCGGCTGTTGCAGGCCGCCGCTGTGTGCATGCGCGGACACGGACCCAGCCATTCTGCATCCGTATCAGCAGGTAAAGCCGGGGGCTTTACGTAGTGCGACTGCTCGCCCCCCACCAGACGGAGCATCGGTGCGGGGGAGGCGCCCACCTTTTGACTGTAAGGCCAGACGCATCCTCTGGACGTAGCCTCAGAATCGGAGCATCCAGCCCAAGGTCTGTGGACCACATTTCCACTTCTCTACAAGTGTCCAACACCACAGGCCTGAACTTACCCGATACATTAACTGCGCTGAGCCCATGAACTGGGGGGGGGAGGAACGGACAGCAAGCAGACATTCAGATGCTGCCTGTCAGAATAAAATGGGCCAATGTTGGGGTGGGAGGATGCGATCGAGGGGGAGGGGGTTTCGCAGAGAGGCAGTGGCCAAGGTTATTTTTGGATAGGCGGTGGGGGAAGCGGCATGAAAGGACATTCCTAAAGGCCCCTCCTACTCCCAAGCTGAAAGCCCCAGAGAAACGATGTGTGCAGCTGTGCTCTTAGTTGTTTACGATGTTTCTTTAAGTTCAATGGAGCAGAATTCTCTCGCGGAAAAATGGCAAAAAATAATTCCCCGATAGCACCTCTCGAAGCTGCGTAGCTCCTTCCCAAACTCGGCGCTTCGCAAGGCGGTGGGATTTACCTCAGCTGGATGTTTGTCATTCCGCTCACTAATTAGGCCTCAACCTTGAACAGCGAAGACCAAAATATTCTGCAGCCTAATTCCAGAAATGTACAAGGAGAAACTGCTATCGGTAATATCAGACGATTAAAGAACAAACTCCTCTTTAGGACATTCCTCTGTCTGCTATTTTGAGGGAGACATGAACACCCCAGTCGGAATACTTGACAGAGGCATGGGGGTTATTTGCCGAGCAGTGGGCCCCATGCAAAGGTTCCGATTGAGACCAGTTTGTTTTAGCAGGCAAAGATACTTAAAATGACTGCTTTAATCCGCTGTCCAAGTCAGTTTGGCTTGTGCTTTGCCACCTATTTATTGACCGGCCTTTTGTTTTAAGAAACACATTTTTCTAATAATTGGCGGAAGCATCAGAAGTGATGCCAGGAAAATTGTTCTCCCCACGACATCCATTTTTACACGGCAGGTTTACGCTGGCCTGAATCTTGCGCTAGTCGGGCACGCGTGCTTGGCGGACCCGGGAGCAGACACGCTTCTGGACACGATTGGACACTGGTCGCGATGTCACGCCGGCCAGCCAATTAATCGGCACACCAGCGCGAAACGCGCGCTGAGGAAAGCACAGCCGGGCGTGGGGCAAGAAGAGGGCGGACGCCGAGCGGGGTGAGGGGGAGGGTGAGGGTGGGCGTTTCCAACCAGCTCACTGAAGGCTGACAGCCTCCGTGGAGCTGCCTCGGGCAGCTGCAGTACCGTATCGGTGAAATAAACTCGAATGGATGCAGCAGACTCTGTCCACGCTGCCAATTCAAGCAGCCCTCAAACGCCTTCGTTCATTTTACATCACCCCACGTGTTTTATCCCACCCCCGGCACGTGTTTGTTGCAAAACTGTGAAAGCCGCCTGGCCGATTGAGCCGTCCACCAGCTGTAAAAGTGGACGGGCCGCGTCAAACCGTGACAAATTTCCTCCTTGATGGGCTCAATTGCCCGTTCGATTGTCGGTGGGCATGCCTCAGGTTCGTAATGCTGCGTGCGAGCGCGCTGACATCGGGACGCGTGCCCAGCGTTTTCTTGTGCAATTTCACGTGCTTCCAAGTCGGGCACGCATCTGCTTGCACAACATAAAATTTTGGCCATAGGAGGGGCTGGTTTAGCACAGTGGGCTAAACAGTTGGCTTGTAATGCAGAACAACACCAGCAGCGCGGGTTCAATTCCCGTCCCGGCCTCCCCGAGCAGGAGCCGGAGTGTGGCGACCTGAGGCTTTTCACAGTAACTTCATTGAAGTCTACTTGTGATAATAAGCTATTAATAAATATTAAAAATAATATTAATATAATATTAATAATATACAGCACAGAAAGAGCCCAACCAGCCCGTACTGGTCTTTACGCTCCACTCAAACCTCCTCCTGATTTTCACCATCTAAATCTATCACAGTAATCATCTAAACTCTTTCACCTTACACGCTTGCATGGTTTTCTCTTAAGTGCATTTATATTATTTGATTCAACTACTCCCGTCAATAGCGAGTTCCGCATCCTTACCGCATTTTGGGTAAACAGATTTTTAAAAAACTCACAATTGGATTTCTTGATGACACCTTATGTTGATGGTCTCCAGTTATGCTCTTGCCCACATTTTAAAGAGTTCTATCGATGACTCCTCAATTTCTTTTCTCAAGAGGAAATCGACCGAGCCTTTCGATCCTTTCCTGACATATAAGCACACGCATAAATCTTCCTTGCACCCTCTCCAATGCCTCTGTATCCTGTTTACAACACGGTGACCAGAACTGCACACTGTGCCAAGGTTTGCAAAGAGAGGTAAGCGCATTCCGTTCACTCAAGTGTGTGATTGCAATGAACTGGCCGCTCTTTGTTGTGGTTGATGTTTGTAAATATTGGGGCTTCAGCACCAAGAGTCAATCATCCACGAAGGGAGATGAATGGATCAATGCTGCAGCTCTTGTGTGGAAGGTGTCAATCACAGTCCACGGCTAGAAATGATTGAGTTACTAGCAGATAATGGATCTGAGGGGTTTAAACACAGGTCACAGGTGTTCTCCTTCCGGGAATGGACCCGTGGTGCCTCCAGGTAAGTGTTACAGCTGTAATTTCTGTTTAGTTTCCAGACAGGAGTATTTTCTTCTGGGGGTCTGTGGAGAGGGGGGGGGGGGGGATCTCTGTGGGGGTGGGGGAGGGGTCCTTTAGTGAGGTGATCTCTGTGGGTGGACTTTGGGAGCAATGCCCTAAAGAGATTACCCCCTTGGCAAACCATGAGGGCCATCACGTCGGGCTCACATTTGGTGAGACCTGTAATAATCTCCGCCCAGGTGATTCCCGGCCCAGAGGACTGGAGAATCATGGAGGGCCGGAGAATAGGATGCCGGGCCCACTAAATGAATGCAAATGGATCGTTTAGACCTATTTCCATTCAGTTATATCCTTACATGCACGTGGGTGCAAACCTGGTTCCCGCCGCCACCGCCCTGCGCTGGTCCCGATTTTCCGATTCTCCGTCACATGGGGACCCCACCACCGGCGGCGCGCGGCGGAGAATCCAGGCCTGTATTTCCAACCAAAGGAAGATGGCCGCCGTTACCTGCTCGCTCACGAGCACCTGTCAGCACCTGTGCAGAATCCAGGAGGCGCAATCCCTCCTGACAAACGGTGACAGCCCCTCTTCGATAGCTGTCCAACTTTTAGCAATGAATCTTATTTCAGTGCCAGCGTATTCCTGAAGTGATTTGCACCATTCAGGAAAACCGCAGCCGTATGGACCAGTCACCCGAACCAACTAAATGGCCGGTCTGAAATTTCAGGCCATTCCACGCTTCCTGAGCCCCACCGTGGTCAGGCACCCGGGGAGTGGCCGTTTCCCTGCCTCCATCGCTGCTGCTTTCCTCCCCTCTCTGCCCAGCCGTTTCCTTTGGTGTTTCATTTCCCATTTACCTGCTTTTTCTGGCCCTGCCTGTGTGGCTTGGGGTGAGTGGGGGACGGTGGGGATTGTTAAAAGTGTTAACTTGATGCTGACGGTGCTGAAATATTTGTAGTTCCAGATTGCCAATGAAGAGTGGGCAGACTCCCTGCCGCACATTGCCCCAATGGAGATGGCGGCCGAGCGCTCTACTCCACACTTCTCCCTATAAAGATGGCGGGGCACAGTGGGCTAAACTGCTGGCTTGTAATGCAGAACAAGGCCAGCAGCGTGGATTCAATTCCCGTACCGGCCTCCCTGAACAGGTGTCGGAATGTGGCGACTAGGGGATTTTCACAGTAACTTCATTGAAGCCTACTTGTGACAATAAGCGATTATTATTAATTATTATTACATGCAGCATTGGCAGCCAATGCAGCCTAATAGTAACAATGCATTGACATTGCTGTCGAATTTTTGATAACATGCCTCTCTTTTCAGCTACTTATTTACAACAATGGCATCATTAGAAGGACATGTGACCTCTGTTAACTATTGGCCCTAACTTTCTGCCATGTGTTCAGTGAGGAATTAATTTGCAAATCCAGAAAGCTGGTAAAAATAACTAGGCTGAGGGTGAAATACCATTTGAGGGAAGCATAGAATCCCCACAGTGCAGAAGAAGGCCATTTGGCCCATCGGGTCTGCACTGAGCCTCCGCAAGAGCACCCTAACCCAGGCCCAATTCTCCACCCTGTCCTTGTAACCCCACCATTGCACAATTTATCACGTCCAGTCCACCTAACCTGCACATCTTTGGATGTGGGAGGAAATCAGAGCACCCGGAGGAAGCCCACGCAGGCACGGGAAGAATGTGCAAGCTCCACACATAGAGGTGTGAATTGATCAGCAAGTTCCAGACATTCACAACTCAAGACGTAGCTCTGAGCTTGCAGCCTAATTTGCACATCAATAACGGCGCGTGTCATTAACACCGATCTGTCTGAACGGCTCACAGGCCAGAGGCGATGGTAAATTAATCAACGCAACACTGATGGCATGAAATTGTTTTCGTTAATAAAATGCAACCAGGGCTCTCGGTGAGCTCCTCTGGGGGAGGGTTGGCATCCGAGGAGTGAGTGGAACAACAACATTCAATCTGAGGATATTAAGATCAGGAATGTGCAGTTAGGGTGGAATGCAGAGGGACGTGGGAGGGAGATGGACATCAGTCTGTAAAGATAATTGTGAGAGGACAGCTCTGCAAACATGCAAGCAATGACAGACAGGTAAAGACTCCGTTGCTCAATCAGAACATTGCCATTTTGTCTCCTTCGCAACATGTGCACTCCCCACCTCAATCTCCCTCACAATGGGCGAAATTCTCCGTTGGGAGGACATGGGCGAGACTCTCTGTTGCCTGACGCCGATATCATAATCGGATAATTGACTCTGACTCCCAAATCGGGGCCGGTGCTGGTTTGGCGCTGGTCAGCCATGCTCTGCCCCCTCCCAATTGGTGTTATCGTGTCGTGCGCCGCTCGCTGTTGGCGTGTCAGCGGCCGGCCCTCCTGCACTGCTCCACCCCCCCCCCCCCCCCCCATATGCCGAGTTCCCAACGGCGTGGGGCATGTGTGGTCTCAGCCATGTGGGAACCCAGCGTGGCCACGGTGTGCTGGCTGACTGTGTCCGGCACTGCCATATGCGGCCGAGATCTGTGCCGTTGGCCAGGGGGGCTTCTGCGAGGGCTGAGGGGACTGGTGTGGGGTGGCCAGGGGGTGACCAGAGGTTGGGCTGCGGGGTGGCGGATGGCGTTTCGGGTAAGCCCGTATGGCGCGACCGCTGCAGGTCCCCAGCTGTACACATGCACTGCCAGGGACCCGGTCATTCTCCGGCCGTTTTCGGCGCGGGAGCCGGGAGTTTCACCTGGCGCCGGTGCTAGCCCCTCACCGGTTACGGAATCGGTGCGGGTTTCACGCAGATCCTTTGCTCGTAAAAGACCACGTGTGCTCCACTGGCATCAGCACTTAGCCACTGAAACGGAGAATCCAGCCCTCTGTTCCCCTGCCAGGGCTGAATTGCAGGGAGTGCAAATCAGGAAGTGATTCCCAGTCCTGGGATCCCAGTCCCAGCCATGCACGTTTTTGCATGGTGAGGATTGTGAGAGATTTCCAAGGGAATCCGGCTATCGGCCGCCATTTTGAGCAGGTGGCCCAATAGCGAGATCCCTCGGCTTGCCACGCCCCCGCATCGCTTTTCAGCCCCCAACTCCTCCAGTATGGTGATGGCCCAACCTGCCCACCTTCCCATGCACAGAGACCCCCACAGGATCCCCCTAAATGAAGTGACCCCCACAGAGACCCCCTAAATAAAGAGGACCCCCCATCCGAGTCCTCTTAAATAAAGAGACTCCCACAGAATTAAGTCCTTTCCAAACACCTCCCTTCACGGTTCAGTGGTCAGCTGGAAATTGACAGCACCTAACTCTGTTTGAAGTGGTCCAGGGGCTGTCAATTAAAGCTTGATGTTTATAATCATTGTGGCTCGAGCATTTCAGAGTTACTCACCTGTGAAAGGAGGTGAATGAAGCAATGCTGACAGTTGGGTGTGTATGGAAGCTGTCAATTACAGCTTAGTAAAATCAATTTCAAAGAGAAATGAATGAATGGCTTGC
Source organism: Scyliorhinus canicula (assembly GCF_902713615.1). Classification (NCBI taxonomy): domain Eukaryota; kingdom Metazoa; phylum Chordata; class Chondrichthyes; order Carcharhiniformes; family Scyliorhinidae; genus Scyliorhinus; species Scyliorhinus canicula. The sequence goes on from NC_052153.1 coordinate 11,281,319, forward strand.
AGATCAAAGATCTGAGGGGGTTTAAACCTAGCTGACTGGTTTTCTCTTTCCAGGAATTGACAGGTAGTGCTTCTTGTGTCTGAGGCAGCAGCGTATTGCCCAGGTGAGTATTAAAACAGCAATCTTTTTCACTGCCTCTGCCAGGATGCTCTCCAGCTTCCAGACGGGGGTCTCTTTCCTGGGGGCTTCCTGACATGGGTCTCTTATTCTGGGGAAATTCCTGACAGGGTTTCTCTTCTGGGGGGCTCCCTGGTGGGAATCACTTTTCTGGGGCTGGGGGATGGTTCTCTGTGGGTGTCTCTTTATTTCGGAGATTTCAGGTGGGGGGGGGGGGTGTTGAAGTTGGGGGAGGGCCTGGTTGGGGTGGGCAGGTCTTGCATTGTGTGGGGGAAGGCAGCCCTCAGATGGTCTTTGGGGGAAATTCCCTAAATGAGTTACCCCCCCTCGAGCCCACCACAAGGTCCACCACATTAGGGCCATGATTGTCAATGGCGGTAGTGAGTCCCGTCCACATGATCTCTGGCCCAGAGGACTGGGGAATCACGCAGGCTCGGAGAATATGATGCCCGGTTCATTAATTGGGTACAAATGGATCTTCACGACCCATTTACATCCTTCGACTGGCGTGGGACACAAAACCTGATCCCGCCCCAAGCGGTGGGGCTGGAGCATCAGAAATGGATTAGCACCCGCCGCGATCCCATTTTCTTCACAATCGCTGGCTTCTCCGTCTCATCGGGAACTCCGCTACCGGCGGAGAATTCCGTCCAACACGTACGCTCCCTGTGGTGAATGTATAATATGTATAATTCACACTGTGCATCACTGTGTCCCTGTGGGCTCCATCTGTGAGCCGTTGCGCGGCTCTGCCCACAGGGGGAGATGAGGAGCATGTACAGGGCTCCACCCTCGGCTCCGCCCATGGCTCCTCCCACTACCGGAAGTATAAAGTGCTGCGGTCTTGTGAGCCTGCCCTCAGTTCTTCTGGTCGCAGGCAGTCTCAGTTGTAAGTCGATTAAAGCCACAGTTTACTTCCACTCGTGTCTTGAGTGAATTGATGGTCGCATCGCTCCCCACCTCACCCATCTCCGCACTACTGACAGGATGGGTGAGGTGGGGAGGATTGCCTCTTTATGACAATTGCCCAGATTGAGTGTTTCTCGCCACTCAACACCCTGAAACCTGCCCGCAAACTTCCTGTGAGGTTCTCTGTAGCAATGCAAGCTAGAAAATCAAAACTGAGTGGCGTCTTTACGGGAAATCTTGGACCAATCCAAGTGTCGGCAAGGCAGTTCTCCCCAGGCGATCAAATTTACTGAGGCTCACAGAGCCTGAACCAGGAAGTGTAAGTTTGAATATTTAATTCAACATAAAACAATTTGAAGAAAGCTGATTGAAGAGAGGGAAAGAAGCCTCAGAGTATCAGGGAGAGATAAAAGAGATAGGAAAAGTAAAAGATAAACTGTTTAAAATCTCGATTAATAATTCAAAAATTAAGGAATAAAACTCCACACTTGCAAAAGTACTTTTTCAGGGCAAGGGAGGTTGTCTGTTGTTAAGACTAATGGTGCCATTAAAAATTCAATTCAAGGGATGAGCCCTGATTTTTACGGGGTGTTTAGTGGGTAAGTAGTTTCAAACCCTTACTTAGACTCTAATGTCCAATCTCTCAGCACGATGCATTTGATTTGCATTCATAGAACAGTACAGCACAGAACAGACCCTTCGGCCCTCAATGTTGTGCCGAGCCATGATCACCCTACTCAAACCCACATATCCACCCTACACCCGTAACCCAACAACCCCCCCCTTAACCTTACTTTTTTTTATAAGGACACTACGGGCAATTTAGCATGGCCAATCCACCTAACCCGCACATCTTTGGACTGTGGGAGGAAACCGGAGCACCCGGAGGAAACCCACGCACACACGGGGAGGACGTGCAGACTCCACACAGACAGTGACCCAGCCAGGAATCGAACCTGGGACCCTGGAGCTGTGAAGCATTTATGCTAACCACCATGCTACCCTGCTGCCCCATTCATTCATCCTTGGAAAATGTCGTGAGTTAGCGAAATAATTAACTACTTCTCTTATTACGTGAGGCAGCTGTCAACGACATGCTTTATTTTCGATCTATTTTAACTGCCATTTTATTGTTTTGAGACGTGAAACCTGATTCCTTGCAAAAACAAGTTCCTGTTCGAAATCAAATAGCTCTAAACGACTTGTTTCTTATTGATTTAATAAGTCATAAATCCCTCAGGGAGGATGTCACTGACTCAAAATGAAATGATACATCTTCTGATTAGCATTTGTCTGTCAAAATATTGAGAGTCATGTATTATCTATTTTATATTGAATTTTCTTAACATTCTGCCAAAGACCTGGCAGAGAGGAGATTGGCCGAATGGCCTCTCTCTCTCTACGCTGTGTAATTCTTTATTTCTATTAATAAATAGGTACTTCGGACCTCCTCTATATCATTGACTGGTTGGCATGGGTTACACAATCTCAACGCTGCCCCTGAACATAGCAAAGCCACAGGGACATTTTAAACATTTAACAATATTGCCAACAATGTCTACCCAGCGGTGCCATCGTGCATTTAGCTTTTCTACACCCTTGCAAATATTGAAGGGTAACTTTTCTCAGAATCCATTTCCACTTTGTTCTCCAAGAGACTTCGGGCGGAATGCTCCCAAAAAATGACCAAGTGTCATTTTCGAGGGGGGTGAACAAGGTTACGCCTACCGCAGCGGGAGCATGGCGCACTGGTTTCGTGGAGCCGAGAAGGTGTGAGTGATGGGGGGAGTTGGGATGGAGATGAGAGGTAGCGGTTTGAGACATAGTGGATGGGGAATTTTGGGGATGGGGGGGGATAGGGTGCTGATGGTGACTGGGAGCAGGAAGTTGTTCCGCTAACGGGCGGAACAGGCGCCATCTGGGGTGGGCTCTGATTTCAGGGACGGGATTCTCCGAGCTTGCGCTGGGTTGGAGAATCGCCGGGGACGCGGGAAATTCCCGCCACGCCGCTCCGATGCCGCAACGAGATTCTCCGGCGACCGGAGAATCGGCAGCAATCGCGCCCGTGCGGTCGCCGCGACGCGTTCGGGGGCCGCTAATAGTGGCCTTCGCGGTGATTCTCTGCGGGCGACTGGCCGGCCCCCCCGCCGAGTCACGCCGCCATGGTTACAACCCGGTACCACCCGGCGGGAGCTCGAACCCGTGGCCGCGGTGGACGTCCTGGAAGGGGGCGGGGGCAGTGAAATGAGCAAGAGTTTTCTCCCACTTTTGAAGCTTGAGAGCAAGGGCAGCATGGTGGCGCAGTGGTTAGCACTGCTGCTTCACGGCGCCGAGGTCCCAGGTTCGATCCCGGCTCTGGGTCACTGTCCGTGTGGAGTTTGCACATTCTCCCCGTGTCTGTGTGGGTCTCACCCCCACAACACAAAAAGATGTACAGGGTAGATGGATTGGCCACGCTAAATTGCCCCTTAATTGGAAAAAATAAAGAATTGACACACTGAATTTATATTAAAAAATAAAGTTTGAGAGCCGATGCAGTCCTGTTGCAGGAGATCCATCTGCAGGTTAAGCTTTGGAAGAGCTGGGTTCACCAGGTATTTCACTGGGCTTTGATAATACTTATTAATAAAAAGGTTCGGTCTCTGAAGGATAAGGCGGTAATGGACCGGGGGGGGCAGGTACGTCATAGTTACGGGGACATGGGAGGGTAGGTTGGTGGTTCTGGTGGGTGTCACAACTGGTGTCCCTGTACGTTGATGGTGTTCTTTTATATGGAAGAGCTCCAGGGGGCTGGTTTAGCTCAGTGGACTAGACAGCTGGTTTGTGATGCAGAAGAAGGCCAGCAGCGTGGGTTCAATTCCCGTACCAGCTGAGAATTCTGAATTCTCCCTCTGAACAGGCGCCGGAATGTGGCGACTAGGGGCTTTTCACAGCAACTCCATTGCAGAGTTAATGTAAGCCTACTTGTGACGATAAAGATTATTAAATTAATTAATTGTTGAACCCATTGAAGCTATTTGCGGCTTTTTCAGGGTACAAATTAAATTGGTAGAAAAGTGAGTGTTACACGGCCTGGGAGAGGGGCCAATTTGGTGGTGATGCCATTTTGTCTGACGGGCTCCCATTTCCGGTACTTGGTTTCAGGTGGCCCGAGATTGGGGTCGGCTTGGAAAATTGAATTTCACGGGTCTGGTGAGCGGGGTTAAAGCGGACATGCCGAGATGGGGCAGCTTCCCTTTGTCCTCAGCCAGCAGAATTCAGTCAGAGTAAATAAATATCCTGTTGCGTTTTATGTTTTTATTTCAGTGCCTGCCGGCGGTTTTACCCAAATCCTTTCTTCAGGGAATGGGGAGACTGATTTTGACGTTCACTGGGGCGGGAAGAGTAGCCAGGATACGGAAAACGGTGCTCCAGAGGGATTGGCAGTCGAGGGGTTTGGCTATTATTGGGTGGCGAACGTTGAGAAGGTGTTGGGATGGTATGGGGACTGGTAGGACGTGTGGGTGCCGATGGAGCCGGGCTCGCGTAGGGGGTCAGGGCTGCGGGCGTTGGTGACGGCTACCTTACCCTTTTCTCCAGGGAAGTACTCTGGGAATCCAGTGTTCCCCACATTGAAGATATGCAGACAGTTTTGACAATGTTTTAAACTGTGGGGGGTGCTGAAGCTGGTAGAGGTGTGTGCGAACTGTGGGCTGGATTCTCTCAGCCTCTGCGCCGAAATCGCGATCCGCGCGGGGGCGGAGAATGGGCGTCAACGACGAATTCCGGTTCGACGCCGCTCCCGCGATTTGCGTAGGGGGCCATTCACAGAGGCCGCCACGGCGATTCTCCAAGGAAAACAGGCCGAGTTCCCGACGGCGTGGTTCTAACCACATTTTGCCTGTCGGGAATGACCTGTGGCGGGGGCCTCACAGATGGCCAGGAAAGCGGCACCGATCCGCGGGCGCGCACGGGCTCGGGGGGGGGGGGGGGGGGGGGGGGTGGTAGGAGAATCACTCTGGGCGTTCCTAAGGAAAGTCCAGAGTGAAACGCCTGCGTTTTGACACTGGCGTGGGTACATAGCCCCATTATTGGAGACTCCTGCCCCTTATGTTCGAGCTGGTGAGGCTCAATGGCTGATTCTCCGAGGAGAAGGGCCTCGCTGTGATGAAGGATTTATTTGTGGAGTTGCCGATTTGTGAGAGGTGGTGGTGAAATTTGGACTTTAACGAGCGGACACTTTTAGATATTTGCGACTTTGCGGAGAAGATTTTCCCATCTTTTCCGGTGATGCTCCCTTTCTTGTTGTAGGAGAGGGTTTTGTCGTTGGCGGGGATGGAGGAGGGGAGCACGTTGGGGGTTTTTGGGAGGCATGTAGCCGAGGAGACGGTATCTTTGGATGGCGTCAATACCGAGTGCGAGGAGGAGTTGGGGTCTGAACTGGAGGATGGGGTGTGGTGTGAGGTTCTGTGAAGGGTAAATGCGACATCATCATGTGCAAGGTTAGGGCTAATACAGTTGAAGGAGGTGCATGGGGTCCATTTGATCAAAATCCAGGATGAGTAGGTTGTTTGTGGGACTGGAGGATGAATGTGAGTGATGTGGAAGAGGCCCTGCCAATATTTACATATGTCCTGAGCATGTCCCAGGGGTTTGGGTCCCCTTCTTCAGCATCATGTCAGTACTTCTACAAATTGAGTGGAACCCCTGCCCCCGAGTGGCCATATTTGGGGGTGTGGGACCTGCCGGCGTTGCAGACGGGGGCGGAAGCCGATGTGCTGGCCTTCGCCTCTCTGATTGCTCGTAAGCAAGTGCTGACGGGGTAGAGGTGAGCTTCTCCAGCCAGTACCTCAGCATGGCTGAGGGGATCATATGGCATTTTTGTGTCTCCAAAAAGTTACGTGCACCGTAAGTGGCGCAATTGAGGGGTTCTACCGAAGATGTCGGCCGTTCTTTTTATACTTTAAAGAGTTGGTCACCGTTAGCTGTTTGAGGGGGGAGGGGAGGGGAGGGGGGAGTTTTTGTTGTTACTGTTTTCCTTATGTGTAAAATTTGAAAAATTGAATTAAAATATTTTTTAAAAAACAAGATGTGAATTGAAATGAAAATGAAAGCCACTTATTGTCACAAGTAGGCTTCAAATGAAGTTACTGTGAAAAGCCCCTAGTCGCCACATCCTGCCGCCTGTTCAGGGAGGCTGGTACGGGAATTGAACCCACGCTGCTGGCCTGCCTTGGTCTGCTTTAAAAGCCAGCGATTTAGCCCTGTGCTAAACCAGCCCCACTCCATGCTAAGGGGCTGGTTTAGCACAGTGGGCTGAATAGCTGGCTTGCAAAGCAGACCAAGGCCAGCAGCGTGGGTTCAATTCCCGTACCAGCCTCCCCGAACAGGTGCCGGAATGTGGCGACTACGGGCTTTTCACAGTAACTTCATTTGAAGCCTACTTGTGAGAATAAGCGATTTTCATTTCATTTCATTTCCCTCATAATTTTGTCCTCCTCGATTATGTCCCCCCTCAGCCTTCTCTGCTCCAAGGAAAACAACCCCAGCCTCTTCGTAGCTGAAAGGCTCCAGCCCAGGCAACATCCCGGTGAATCTCCTCCGCACCCTCTTTATTCCAACACTTATATCTTAGTGAGGATTGGAGGAACAGCTGGAGTCTTGCCATTCAGGACAACTTTTGTACACAAGTCAAAATTGAGGCTGGTTAAAAATATATGAACGCTGTTTCCACATTTGACTGTCAAAGGAATTTCACGTGGCCCTCAATGGACCTTTTTTTTAGGAAACCTTTGCTCTGAGAGCTGTTTTTTTTGGAGACACGGGATACCGTGTCTACAAGCCTTGAGGACATTTGGTGATACTCGCAATTTTTTAGCCTCCACCCCCGCTAACTATTTGTCCCAATCACAGAAGCTGCTATTATTGTCCATTCCCAAAGGCTCCTCCCACCAAAACTCTTCTCTCTGCAGCGAGATATACCAGCCAAGTGGAGTAGCTGCGTTCTTAATGTGGATCACCTGTGTCAACATCTCGGGCTACATATCAAACTCAGGCTGCTCGCTCGTCTGCCGAAGGGGCGGAAAGGAAATTCCCCCAGTGTCCAATTCCTCACTGATACAGCCAGCTCCAGTTCCGAATGATTCCAGTCCCTCCTCAGTGGGGAGGCCGTCACTGCTGACAGCTGCAGCAAGACCTATCATTTCGGGCGTGAAGTGTCTTCCAATCATTTAACACCTGAAAAACATCACAACCTACGGGCAGCACGGTGGCGCAGTGGGTTAGCCCTGCTGCCTCACGGCGCCGAGCTCCCAGGTTCGATCCTGGCCCAGGGTCACTGTCCCTGTGAAGTCTGCACATTCTCCCGGTGCCTGCATGGCTTTCGCCCCCACAACCCAAAGATGTGCAGGGTAGGTGGATTGGCCACGCTAAATTGCCTCTTAATTGGAAAAAATAATTGGATACTCTAAATTAAAGGAAAAAAAAGAAAACTATCTTCATCTGAGTTTATCTGAAGGGAAACAAATCCGGTACCTTTCAGATTTGAGCTAAAAACGGGCAGCATGGTGGCACAGTGGTTAGCAGTGTTGCCTACGGCGCTGAGGACCCGGGTTCGAATCCCGGCCCTGGGTCACTGTCCGTGTGGAGTTTGCATATTCCCCCCGTGTCTGTGTGGGTTTCGCCCCCACAGCCCAAAAGATGTACAGGGTCGGTGGATTGGCCACGCTAAAATTTCCCCTTAATTGGAAAAGAATTAATTGGATACTCTAAAGTTTAAAAAAAAGATTTGAGCTAAAAACAACAGCAGTTTTGCATTTGTATAGCGCCCCACCCACCGTTACCGAGGGACACCAAGCTCTGACCCCCAAAAGGAGATATTAGGACAGATGCCCAAAGCTAGGTTAAAAAGGTCGGTTTTAAGCAGAGTTTTGTTTCATTCGTGAGATGTGGGCGTCGCTGGATGGGCCAACATTTTTTTTTTCCATTGCCTTGAACCAATTGGATTCCGAGGCCATTTCAGTCCATCACATTAGAGTCACCTGTCGTTCAGACCAGGTAAGGACGGCAGATTTCCTTCCCGAAGGGAAGCCAGATATGGTTTTTTTTTTAAACAACAAGCGACAATGAGTTTCATGGTCATCGTCAGACTCTTAATACCACGTTTTTTTATCACGTTCAAATTTCACCACCCTCCGTGGTAGGATTCGAACCCGGGTCCCTGGAGCATTACCCCCTGGGTCTCCGAATTATTCATCTAGTGTCTACACCGTCACCTCCCGTCTGAAAGAAGGAGAGCGAGAGGCTGCGAGGCAGTGAGGTCTGTGGAGGGAATGCCTCAATTTAGGGGCTGGGGAGCTAATAGCACAGCTGCCAATGGAGAAGCGATTAGAATCAGTGATGCACAAAGGAGCAGGGATGTCGGAGAAAACAAACAGCACTGAGATAAAGATGCTGTCCAAATCTGATTGGTAGCGATGTTCGATTTTCTGCCTTTTTGACTATTAGCTTCCCTCATTCTTTCCTGAAAATCGGCATAAGCCGTAGTTCATGATTTGAGCGTGCCGACAGTACCCAAACGAATGGAACCTTTTAAGCCCCGATTTACACAAATGTCCAGCACACCTTAAAAAATATAATCAGGTGAGTAGTAAAATGATTTGGAGACAATTGGATCTTTATCTGTCGTAGCAAATACTTCTCAAGAATGGGTGAACGGTGGCACAGTGGTTTGGCACTGCACCAGGGAGCCGGATACGATTCCCGGCTTGGGTCACTGTCTGTGCGGAGTCTGCACGTCCTCCCCGTGTCTGCGTGGGTTTCTTCCGGGTGCTCCGGTTTGCTCCCACAGTCCAGCGGTGTGCAGGTTAGGTGGATTGGCTACGCTAAAATTGCCCCCAAGTGTCCAAAGATGAACAGGTTAGGTGAGGTTGCAGGGATGTGTGTGTGTGTGGGGTGGGGGGGGGGGGGCTCTTTCGGACCAGACTTGCTCTTTCGGACCAGACTTGCTCTTTCGGCGCAGACTTGATGGGCCAAATGGCCTCCCTCCGCTCTAGGGGTTCTGTGGCTCTATGACTTTAACAACAGGTTCTGAACAGTTTAACATATTCCGAGCGTGCAATGAACCAGGAACTGTCCCTTGACAATCATGTTCTGAAATTACAGCACTCCACTTGAAAATGTAGAATAAGGGAAAAATAAATGCAGTACATAAAACATCGCTGCCTTGACCAAGCGCAAATTATGTAGAATTTAGAAATTAAGAACCAACCGGGGACTGGTTTAGCACAGTGGACTTGTCAGCTGGTTTGTGATGCAGAACAAGGCCAGCAGCGTGAGTTCAATTCCCGTACCAGCTTACCCGAACAGGCGCCGGAATGTGGCGACTAGGGGCTTTTCACGGTAACTTCATACTTGTGACAATAAAGGGTTATTATTATTATTATACTCAACGAATCTGAGTTTGAATGTTGCTGATTTTGTGTGATAAGTCAAGAACCCAGTCCTAGCTGCTGATATGCCCTTAAGGGGTTAAAGCCGGCAGTCAGCAGTTAAGTCTTGAGTGCTCAGCGGGGTGAGAGTTGTTTGGAAATGTTGCTCTGCTTTTAATCACACAGAACAATCCAGTTCAGAGTTTGAGCCCCGTGCTGCCATCTCTTTTTTCGGGGGAAAAAAACCCCAGAAATTGTGACAGAATTTTCCTCAGGTTTGAACTTATTTAAAAAAAAATGTCTTGATGACCTTTGGGGAAGGAACGTCAATAAAACAAAAGCCATGTCCAAAACAGGAGCAGTCGACAGCAACACCCACAAGTGACAGCCACGACCTGCTTCTGCTCAACGTGCCAGGCGGGGAGCACGGTTTAACACAGTGGCTACGAGAGATTCTTGTGGCTTATCTACGAAGGTACCTGAGGTACAGGCACATTGGCGTCCCCAGCTGACTTCTTTTAAATGCCTGGCCCCCCCCCCCCCCCCCCCCACCTCCCCCCAGCTCTGTCTTCCAAAAAAAAAATAAAGGTAGGTTCCTGACACATGGGCTGAATGCACCGGGGCAAGTTACAAATCTACCAGAAAATAGAAAGAGAGAGTTGACTTACTGTTATGGCTTGGAGCCTCTGCTTCTGTAGTTCGGCCTCCGCCATCCTAGAAGGGGGGGGATACAGAACAGTCCAGTCACAAAAGAGAGACCGTAGCTATAGCACTCAGGTAGATTGAAGGGGAGGTGGTGGTTGGGGGGAGGAGGAGGTGGGTTCTTTTCCTCTACTGGGTGTCACTGCCGATTAGTTCAACTGCAAAAGGCTAATTTCAGTCACTGGGTCAATGCTGGCTCCAGCTTTAATGTAACGGGCATTTTCTCCACACTGCTTCCACTAGCCTTGTATACTGACAAGGAGCTTGAGCAGGGGGCTAGTTGGCATGTCGATCATTTTTTTTTTTGCTTTGACGTGCCTCTGGGTGTTTGCTCCTCCTAGATTAGGGTCAGGGCAGAGGGAGGGTCCTCGCCTTTAGGAGGGTGTGTAGGAATGGCCCGCGTGTGGGAATGTGTGTGTGTGTGTGTGTGTGTGTAGCAGACAAGAGCTTGCAGCTAGAGTGCTGATGACAGAGAGAGAGAGAGAAAGGGAGGGAACATGAGGAATCACGCTAAAAATAATCCAGTCAACCCTGCGTCTCTTCTGCTCGTGTTCCAGATCTGTTGCCAACTTCCACTTCAGCAGAACTTCTTCTGTCTGATTATAATTTGGGGAGCTCCTTCCCCTGAGGTGGCAAGCTCCTACCCTTGACATCGTTTCCTGGATTAGAAAGGCTAAAATATCCTGTCATTCCCTTGCCCCATTTGTATTCCATTGTAAACCTCTCAGGATCTAAATTTAAAAAAAAAGGTAAAATATCGAACACTCCAGCAAAGCAAGCCTCAGAACCGTGGAAAGAAGGATCACACAGCACAGAAAGAGGCCATTCAGTCCATCAGGTCCGTGCTGGCCCTTTTGGAAGGCCGGTCCAGTTAGCCTCATTCCTCCGGCCTCTCGCCATTACCCTGCACCATTTATCCTTTCTAAAAATTAGCACAGAATCTGCGTCCACCTGCCCTCCACACCGCAACTATTTTGCTGCGTGAAATATTCTCACCCCCCCCCCCCCATTTCCCAACCCCCCCCCGCAGCCAGCGGAGAGAGTTTCTACTCATCAAAGCCCGTCAGATGTTTAGAACATCTCTACTAAATCTCCCCTTAACCTTCCCAATCTGAATCAACTTGTTCTGAATAGTCCATCTGACTTATGGATCGGGAATCGTTTTGCAAAGGTCCGTGTCGGAAATGTGCCCGAAGTAAACAATGCAAGCTATGAAAGAATTATGCATTAAATGACAATCTTCCACAAATGGCTGGTGCATTTTGTATTTTTTAAGCTTTTTTTTGATGTCCAGTCCCCCGCCAGTTAGGCTAACTTCCTCACATGGCTGAGGTTATTTGTCGGAATTTAGCTTTGCCCGACACTAACAGCACGGAGGGTGTACCTACACCACATGCGCTGCAGCGGTTCAGGAAGGCAGATCCCTATCACTGGGAAAGGGAGAACGGGGAGATGGGGCAAAGCAGGAATGGAGGTGATGGTCGGGAGCTGGGAAGCTGATGAGATTGCCCCTCACCTGTCACATGGTGCACACTTAGGTACGTGCAAATGTACCAGGAGCAGGAGTAGGCCATTCGGCCCCTTGAGCCTGCTACAATAAGATTGTGGCTGATCTGATTGCAACCTCGACTTCACATTCCTTTCTATCCCCAATAGCCATTCACCCCCTTTTTTTTCAAGAATCTATCTAGCTCTGCCTTAAAAATATTCAAAGACTCTGCTTCCATTGCCTTTTGAGGAAGAGAGTTTCAAAGACTCATGGGCCGGGATTCTGCCATCTGGGGACTAAGTCCCCACGCCGGCGGGAGAACCAGCGAAACGATTCCCGATCCATAAGTCAGATGGACTATTCAGCACAAGTTGATTCAGATTGGGAAGGTTAAGGGGAGATTTAGTAGAGATGTTCCACACTTTTGGGGGCCAGGTGGACGCCAGAGAGGTTGGCGCCGCTCCAACTGGCACCGAAGGGACGGCGCGAGTTCGCGCCGAAGGGCTGGCCTGGTCTCGCGCATGCGCGGAACTGCCGCCGTGGTTCCGCGCATGCGCAGACCGGCCGGCGTATTTTGGCACATGCGCGGGGGGTTCTCTTCTCCACGCCGGCCATGGCGAAGCCCTACATGGGCCGGCGTGGAAGAAAGAAGTGTCCCCACGGAACAAACCCGCCTGCAGATTGGCGGGCCTTGATCGCGGGCCAGGCCACCTTGGGATTGGATTTCCACGCGCCCCCCCTGAGGACCGCCCCCTGCCGACTTACCTGCCAGGTCCCGCTGGTACGTGAGTTGAGTGATTCAAGCCGGCGGAACGGGCGAAAAACGGACGGCCACTCGGCCCATTGGGGCCTGGAGAATCGTGCCGTCCCCCCCGGGGATTCTCCTCATCTCCCTCTTGAATGGCCGATCTCTTATTTTTAAAGAGTGATCCCTAGTTCTAGATTCTCACACAAGGTCCCAAGTTCTGGATTCTCTCCACATCCACCCTGCAAAGACCCCTCAGGATTCTATGTTTCTATCAAGTTACCTCTGACTCTTCTAAACTCCAGCAGGTACAAGCCTAACCTCTGCAGCCTTTCCTCATAAGACAACTCACCCGTTCCAGGTATTAGTCTGTGTGGTGAATGTATAATGCATATAATTCACACTGTGTATCACTGTGTCCCTGTGGGCGCTGTCTGTGAGCCATTGCCCGGCTCTGCCCACAGGGGGAGATGAGGAGCTTGTACAGGGCTCCACCCTTGGCTCCGCCCATGGCTCTGCCCACGGCTCCTCCCACTACCGGAAGTATAAAGTGCCGCGGTCTTGTGAGTCTGCCCTCAGTTCTTCTGGTCGCAGACAGGCTCAGTTCTAAGTCGATTAAAGCCACAGTTTACTTCCACTCGTGTCCTGAGTGAATTGATGGTCGCATCAGTCTGGTAAACCTTCTCTGAACATCTTCAATCTCATTCACATCCTTACCCTTTTGCCTTTGAGCCTGAGGGTTGTGAGTTCAAGTCCCACTTCATAATCTAAGATGGTGCCTCACGGGGGTACCGCAGGAGTGCTGCACCCTCAGAGGTGCTACCGAAGCCCGGTTTATCCCTTAGCCAACATTACTGAAGCGATTTACCTAGTTTCACGTTGCTGTTGCTGCCCACAAATTGACTGCTCCATTTCTTACAAATTACACTTCAAAAGTTCTCCTTTCCTTTCTAATGGGCGGGGCCAAATTTCAGGGACACGTTCTCATAACCCGCAACACAACATTATTTCCATAGCTTGCTCTAAAATAATTTCCTGCTCCATATAGTCACCGGGGATGCCTCAGTATTGATCTGTGACGTGTTAACAGTGCAAATATAAACATATTGTGAAAAGGAAGCTTGGTAGAAAGCACAGCTAAGGTCACATACCATCACTGATAGCATTTATTTATATTCCTGTTAATATTTAGAATTTGGGAAAGCGGGGAAAGAGAAACACCAAAGGCAGGATTTTCCACTGGGGTCATTTTGCCACCGGTGATGGTTTGGATTGAGGCCCCCACCTCGTAGAATCAAACAGATTCACAACCATTTGGCCATTTGGCCCATTATGTCTGTGCCATCCAACAGGGAGACATCCAGTCAAATCCCACTTTCCGCTCCAGAGCTGTGTAGTTGAAGGCACTCCAAGTGGACTTTTTAAACATTATAAGGAGGTTTGCCTCCACCGCCCTTTCCGAAAGTGAGTTTCAGATCCGAATCACCTTGTGAGTGGGAACATTTCCCCTTGAATCCCCTCTAAAGCTCCTACCTCTTACTCTTAATCACTTGTTATGGACCCTTCAACCAAACGGAGTAATGTCGATCCAATCTATCTAGGCCCCTGATAAATTTATATACTTCAATAAGGGCTGGAATTCTACAACTGTTGCGATTCTCTTTCCCTGCCGGCAGCACATCCCCGCTCGCCGGTTTCCCAGCGGTGTGAGGCGGCTTCAATGGGAAATCCCATTGGCAAGCGGCGGGAAGAGAGAATCCCGCTGCCTGAGAAAGGAGTGCCGCCGAAAAACACGCTTCTGAGGGACTGGAGCATCCAGCCCAAGGTCTTGCTTTACTCTCCTCTGAAGCAAAGGAAACAATCCCAGCCAACCCTTCCTCATAATTACAATTCTCCAATCCAAGCAACATCCTTGCAAGTCGCCTCTCTGGTGCAATCAGCTCTTCCGTGTAGTGCAGTGACCAGAATTGCACCCAGCATTCCAGCTTTGGCCTAACCAGCGTTTTTTACACTTGCAGCATAACCACCCAACTCTTATATTCGGTGCCTCGGCTAATAAAGGCAAGTAGCCCATGTGTCTTCTTGACCATCTCCTCTACCTGCCCAGCCACTTTTAAGGAGCTGTGGGCACGCATACCAAAGGGTCAGAGTTGATTCTATCTGCAGGGTGGGCTTCTGACAGCCTTTGTCATCAACATCTCTGTGCCCTTGGAGGAAAGACAGAGCCGCATTAGTGATCCATGACCTCAGGATGCCTCAAAATGCTTTCCAGGCACTTTGGAAGTGTAGTCATTGTTGCAATGTCAGAAATATGGCAGCCGATTTGAGCTCAGCAAGCTCCCACAAATAGCAATAATATCAATGGCCAAGCTATCTGTCGTGTTGGCTTGAGGGATAAAGGCTGGCAAGGGTAGCCGGGTGAACTCCCATGCTCTGCTTCAAAATCGAGCCACAGGAAATTTCCTGCCCGGCCAACAAGGGGCCCCATCCGAAAGAGGGTCTCCAACAATGCAGCACCGCCTCAGTCCTGCTTTGGAGTGCCAGCCTGTACGTTGGTGTTCATGCCCATGGAGTAATTTTGCTAAGGGTGACAGTTTGCACTGAGGCTCCCACCTTGTAGAAACGTAGAGATTGACAACTCGGCGAGAGGCATTTGGCCCACCCTGTCTGCACCAGCCAACAAGGAACCAGTCTAATCCTCTGGAATGGAACCCATCACTTTTAGATTGAGGCTGCCGCCCACTGCTGGCACAGCGGGGATGGGAACGCAGGCTGTTTCTTCTCCATCTCAAACCTGAGGCAACTGTAGTGCAGTAGGCTGGGGGACATGATGTGGCAGAGCGGCAATGCAGCAAACAGAAAGCTGCTTGTGGCTAGAATCATAAAGCCCATGGCAGGCTTAAAAAGTTGAAAATCTGAGATATAAACTCATCCAGATATTTCCACATGCACCAGTAGGTTCTGCTGCTGCATCCAGCCTGGTGGCAGCGTGACCCACATACCACCTCATCACAGCTGCCACAGAAAAACTCCCCAACCTTTTCACCTCCAAAGAGGCCTCCATTTCAGACAGAGATGGGAAGAAATGTTGCCTCTCAGAAAGTCATGAGACTGGGGAACTCTCTTCCCCGCCCCAAAGAACAGCGGAGGCAGAGTTTGGTGCGGACTCGATGGGCCGAATAGGCTCCTTCAGCACCCTGGGGATTCTATGGAGCTTGCTGACAACCCAATCGTCGGCCATTTTGCCATGCCCACTGCATTTTACGGGCACCACCCATGCAAGCATATGAATTAGGAGCTCTATAGCACCATGAGAAGCAGTGATGGAATATTCTGGGCTGGATTCTCCGATTTTGAGGCTATGTCCGGAGGATCCGTCTGGTTTTACAATAAAAAAGTCAGCGCTGCCCCCGCACCGATGCTCCCTCCGGGGAGCTAGCCACGTAAACTCCCAGCGTTCCCGATATAAATGCCGAGAGAATTGCCTGGTCCATGGCCGCACATGACAGTGACTTGCAGCGGTCGCACTGTACACCATGGCGCCCGCCCGCGTGGACCCGGCCTGCCAGGTATTGATTCCCTGGACCCCTCCCCGCCAACCCCGGACCACCCCACCCAGTCCCCCCAGCCCTCGCTGAAGCCCCCCCCCCCCCCCCCCCACCCCCGGGCCGCTGGTTACAGTCTGCAGCCGCCACGCGGATTTGACGAAAATTAAAAGGATAAGTGTTCCGCGCCGTCGGGAACTCGTCCATTTGGGGTGGAGCATCAGGGGAGGGCCTTCCGATGATGCGCCAATGCCCTTGCAACGGCGGGCGCCGTGCGACGCGATGATGCTGTTTTTGAGGGGGTGGAGCATCCGAAAAGTGGTGCCGCCCCCGATTCGGGCGTAAAAATGGATTCTCCTCCCAATCGCCGATGACGATTTCGGCGTCGGCAAGCGGAGAATCCCACTCTTTAAATCTCTTTAAATTGAAAACCATGTTGTAGGAAGAAAAGATAAAGAAGGGTCGGAAAAGCTGAAACAGAACTAAAACAGGAGAGGAACTGCCGGTGATTGGATACTGCCTGAGTGGGATGATTTTCAGAGAGCTGGGAGGAACACAGTTGGAGACCTGAACACTCAGGACGTGCCCGCTCTCTCTCCTGCGTGTTTGTCCAGAGCAGCAGCTGTATTTCTGAAACAGCAGAGACCTGAATGAAGCTACAGTGAAAACCATTGCAGACTGGAAACAGAAATCTCGTCCTGAAAGGCTGGACTGAAGGAAAGTGTGCTCCAAATAATCATAGAACATAGAACAGTACAGCACAGTACAGGCCCTTCAGCCCACGATGTTGTGCCGACCATTTCTCCTAATCTAAGATCAACCTAACCTACACCCCTTCAATTTACTGCTGTCCATGTGCCTGTCCAAGAGTCGTTTAAATGTCCCTAATGACTCTGATTCCACCACCTCTGCTGGTAATGCATTCCACACATCCACCACTCTCTGTGTAAGGAACCGACCTCTGACCCCTATACCTTCCTCCAATCATTTTAAAATTATGTCCCCCCTGTGACAGCCATTTCCGCCCTGGGGAAAGGTCTCTGGTTATCCACTCTATCCGTTCCTCTCATCACCTTGTACACCTCTATCAAGTCACCTCTCTGCCTTCTTCGCTCCAGTGAGAAAAGCCCTAGCTCCCTCAACCTTTCTTCGCAAGACATGCCCTCCACCCCAGGCAGCATCCTGATAAATCTCCTCAGTACCCTCTTCAAAGCATCCACATCCTTCCCATAATGAGGCGACCAGAACTGGACACAATATTCCAAGTGTGGTCCAACCAGGGTTTTATAAAGCAGCAGCAAAACCTCATGGCTCTTAAACTCAATCCCCTGTTAATGAAAGCCAACACACCATACACCTTCTTAACAACCCTATCAACCTGGGTGGCAACTTTGAGGGATCTATGTACGTGGACCCCAAGATCCCTCTGTTCCTCCACACTTCCAAGAATCCTGCCTTTAACCCTGTATTCAGCATTCAAATTCGACGTGCCAAAATGAATCACTTCACATTTATCAAGGCTGAATTCCATCTGCCACTTCTCAGCCCAGCTCTGCATCCTGTCAATGTCCTGTTGTAACCTGCAACAACCCTCAACACTATCTACAACTCCCCCAACCTTCGTGTCATTGGCAAACTTATGAACCCACCCTTCCACTTCCTCATCCAAGTCATTTATAAAAACACAAAGAGCAGGGGTCCCAGAACAGATCCTTGCGGGACACCGCTGGACACCAGGCGGAATACTTGCCATCCACTACCACTCGCTGTCTTCTTTCAGCCACTCAATTCTGTATCCAGACAGCCAAATTTCCCTGTATCCCATGCCCCCTAACTTTCTGAATGAGCCTACCATGGGGAACCTTATCAAATGCCTTACTGAAATCCATATACACCACATCCACTGCCCAACCTTCATCAATGTGTCTCATCACATACTTAAATAATTCAAGGAGGCTTGTGAGGCATGACCTACCCCTCACAAAGCCATGCTGACTATCTTTAATCAAACTATGTTTTTCTAAATAATTATAAATCCTATCTCTCAGAATCCTTTCCAATATTTTGCTCACCACAGATGTAGGACTGATGGATCTGTAATTCCCAGGGATTTTTCTGTTCCCTTTCTTGAACAGGAGAACAACATTCACCTCCCTCCAATCATCCAGTACTATTCCAGTGGAAAGTGAGGACGCAAAGACCATGGCCAATGACGCAGCAATCTCCTCCCTCGTTTCCCGTAGTAACCTTGGGTATATCTCGTCAGGCCCAGGGGACATATCTAGCCTGATGCTTTTCAAAATTTCCAGCACATCCCCCTTCTTAATATCAACCTTTTCGAGTCTATTAACCTGGTTCACACTGTTCTCATGGGCAACAAGTTCCCTCTCTCTAGTGAATACTGAAGCAAAGTATTCATTTAGGGCCTCCCCCATCTCCTCAGACTCTCGGCACAAGTTCCCTCCACTATCCCTGATGGGCCCTACTCTCACTCTGATCATCCTCTTATTTCTCACAGAAGTGAGAACGGGGCAGCACGGTAGCATTGTGGATAGCACAATCGCTTCACAGCTCCAGGATCCCAGGTTCGATTCCGGCTTGGGTCACTGTCTGTGCGGAGTCTGCACATCCTCCCTGTGTGTGCGTGGGTTTCCTCCGGGTGCTCCGGTTTCCTTCCACAGTCACAAAGATGTGCAGGTTAGGTGGATTGGCCATTGATAAATTGTCCCTTAGTGCCCAAAATTGTCCTTAGTGTTGGATGGGGTTACTGGGTTATGGGGATAGGGTGGAGGTGTTGACCTTGGGTAGGGTGCTCTTTACAAGAGACGGTGCAGACTCGATGGGCCGAATGGCCTCCTTCTGCACTGTAAATTCTATTAAAAAAAAGTGTAGAACGCATTGGGGTTTTCCCTAATCCTTCCCGTCAGGGCTTTTTCATGCCCTCCAAGCTCTCCAAGTCCATTCTAGCTCTCCAAGTCCATTTTTGAGTTCCTTCCTGGCTACCTTGTAACCATCTAGAGCTGAGTCAGACCCTTGCTTCCTCAACCTTACATAAGCTTCCTTCTTCCTCTTGACTAGAAGCTCCACTTCTCTTGTCATCCAAGGCTCCTTCACCTTACCATTCCTTCCTCGTCTCAGAGGGACAAACCTATTCAGCACTTGCAGCAAGTGCTCCTTAAAATCCTCCTTAAACAATCATCTGAAACGAAGACACTTGGGTGGGATTCTCCACCCCCACCGCATCCGTTTTCAGGTGCGGCGGCCCCCGGCCGGCAACGGGATTCTCCGTCCCTGCAGCCGGCCAATGGGATTTCCCATTGTGGGCAACCCCACGCCATCGGGAAATCCCTGGGCGGGAGTGCGCTGCCGGTGAAACGGAGGATCCCGCCGACGGAGAATCCAGCAGCTTATCTTTTTAACTTTACTTATAGATAGAACAGTACAGCACAGAACAGGCCCTTCGGCCCTCGATATTGTGCCGAGCAATGATCACCCTACTCAAACCCACGTATCCACCCTATACCCGTAACCCAACAACTCCCCCCCTTAACCTTACTATTAGGACGCTACGGGCAATTTAGCCTGGCCAATCCACCTAACCCGCACATCTTTGGACTGTGGGAGGAAACCGGAGCACCCGGAGGAAACCCACGCACACACGGGGAGGACGTGCAGACTCCGCACAGACAGTGACCCAGCCGGGAATCGAACCTGGGACCCTGGAGCTGTGAAGCATTTATGCTAACCACCATGCTACCGTGCTGCCCCTTCTTATGTTCCATCCCTCTTGTCCCCTCTGTGTTTGTCTGTCTTGTACGTGTGTAGGAGGTGGGGGAAGGCTTAAGTGGAGGGTTACGAATTAGAACCTGCTGAATTTGCTGCATATTTAACTGTAGTTAATTATTAATAAACTTAATTGTGTTTAAATTTACAAACCTGTTGACTGTAATTATTGGGCAGCTTAGGACCAAAGTCTTAAAAAATTTTTTTTTTATTAATTTCAATTGTGTTGTGACTCCAGGTCAACTGGGTCTGGAATTGACTGGGAACTAGCCCAGGGGGCTTTAAGAAGAGCCATTCGCAATACGCACATTTACAATGACAGCGGACAGACTCCGATACATCCTGGTCAAAATCCAAACCGAGCAATCACAGATTTATTTGAATTGAACCAAATTTCCCCCACTCAGGGTTGATCTGAAATTTAAATCCTTTTAGCTGCGTTGAATAGCTTTGAGTTTCTCAGGTCAGGTAAAGTCGCCATAGTCCAAGACACCTTTGAGAGGGGGGGGGGGGGGGGGGGAGAGCAGATTGAACCTGAGGGTCACCACACCTCAGGCGAGGGGGGGCAAGGTGGAGAAGGCGGGGCCTTCATGAATAACCTCAGCCGGCACGGGAATTGAACCCACGCTTCGTAAAAAGGAAGAAGCCTGAAACAGGATGAAGGAATCTGATTTCCCTGTCTCTGTTTCAGAAATCCTGTTGGACCACATTCCGAATTTAAATCCGAGTGCGGATTTGGCTAATGCATGCTCAGTTTTCACTGGGGGTGGGGGGGGGGGGGGGGGGGGGGATTGGGGAAGAGATGAAGAGAGTGGCGGGAGATTTCCTACGTCTCGTGATAACTTAGATTCTAATTTCGCCGCACATAATCACGAGAGATATACTTCCCCCTCCATTGCCGATCACGTTCACTCCAAGTAGTATTGAAATTCTTCAGAGAAATATCTGACTTGAAAGGTTCCTCTGTCGCAGGAACAGAGGACATGAGGCAGGCAAAGGGAATCACGTCACCCCGATCGCGCGGCCATCAGATAAGAAGACCTGCTCTGCATTACATTCATGTCCCTGAAAGTGGTAGCAGCCACCTGGTATTCACTTCCCAGAGGACAAAGACCTTGCCAATAGTTGGTGACTTATGCCAAGTAACTCGGAATAGAACACAAGCTGTTGCTGTGGCATATTGTGAGCACCTAGGTATCCATGTACCCTGCCATATCCAAGGAAGTGATTGATTAATTCACCAGCCGTTTTCACAGCAGAAACCAGGATAAATGACACAAAACTTATAACTGTTTGTGCTTTTATACATATTTCAAACAATTCTAATATTACAACATGGCACTGTATTGTTCTTGAATGTTCAAAAATGATTTTGCGAATGCCCAAACCAAATCCTTCAGATATTATATTTTTTTGGCTCCCACTAAATCGCTTGGCGTTAACGCCGTGAGTGATGTGGGTGAAATTACCCCTTCAGAATGCCAAAATAAAAATAGAAAATTCTACAAATACTCAGCAGGTCACGTAACGGCGCTGGGGAGAGGGTTAACATTCCAGGCATTTCAGACTTCGAGCCCGCCCCGCCATTCATTATGTTCATGGCTGG
This sequence comes from Scyliorhinus canicula, assembly GCF_902713615.1. Taxonomy (NCBI): domain Eukaryota; kingdom Metazoa; phylum Chordata; class Chondrichthyes; order Carcharhiniformes; family Scyliorhinidae; genus Scyliorhinus; species Scyliorhinus canicula. The sequence goes on from NC_052153.1 coordinate 11,302,623, forward strand.
TGATCCAACTCCCCCAGTGGAGGCGGAGAATCGTGGGGGTCCTGGAGAATACCGGGTCAGGCCCGCTAATGATATTCCAACGGCGTTTACTGTACGTGCAGAGTGGGCATTGGCGGCACAGTTGGGGCACAGAAGAGTTGTGAGTTGGCGTGAACCCGGCACCTGTCACGATTTCGGCAGCAAAAACGATTCTCCACCCAATCGCGGTTCGCCATTCCCGCCCAGTGAAGTGGCTTTCAAATCCTTTTCTGCACTCCCTCAATAGCAAGTACTCACTGTCTGTGCGGAGTCTGCACGTCCTCCCCCTGTGTGCGTGGGTTTCCTCCGGGGGCTCCGGTTTCCTCCCACAGTCCAAAGATGTGCAGGTTAGGTGGATTAGCCATGCTAAATTGCCCTCAGTGTCCAAAAATGGTTAGGTGTGGTTATGGGGGTAGGGTGGAGGTGTGGGGATGGGGTGGAGGTATGGGCTTAGGTAGGGTGCTCTTTCCAAGGGCCGGTGCAGACTCAATGGGCCGAACGGCCTCCTTCTGCACTGTTAATTCTATGAAGTATATCCTTTCCGAGATAAGCGGCTGGATTCTCCGGGTCCCCCGGCCACGTGTTTCTCAGCGACACGCCATTCACTAGCGGCGGAATTCTTTGCTCCCGCCGCTTGTCAATGGGATTTCCAGTCAAAGTCCCTTCAGGCTGCCAGGAAACTCGCGGGCGGGGGGGGGGGGGGGGGGGGGGGGGGGGCGCGTTGCTGGCGGGAACAGAGAATCCCAACGGGCGGAGAATTCCGGGCCAAGGAGACCAAAACTGCACACAATACTCCGGGTCTGCTCTCACCAAGGCCCTGCACAGCTGCAGTCAGATATCCTCGCTCCTGTACTCAGGCTCTCTCGCAATGAAGGCCAACATACCACCTGCCTTCCTAACTGTCTGCTGTACCTGCACGCTTGCTTTCAGTGACTGGTGTACGAGGGCACCCTTTGTCCACCAACATTTCCCAATCTGTCACCATTTAACGAACACTCTGCCGCCCTGTTTCTCTGCCCGAAGAAGAAGCAAATCTATTTTCCCGGCAGCTTTATGTGTTTCTGCTCAGTCCACACAGAAAGACAAACACTTATGAAACAATACAACAATCCTAAGGCAATCTTTAAATCGCATTGGTCTGTTTATGAAAAAATTACCCTTTCAAAAATTACTTGAGAGCTCATTGTGAACATATTGCAATCGATAAATCTTTATTACCAAGGAAATAATAGGTCCTTTTTATGGATTGCCTTGGCAACAGGGTGTTAACCACTTCAATCACTCAAAATAGGAAAGGCCCCAAACATCATTCAGAAAATATAAAAAGTTTTTGCTGTTCATGGTTTTATTGACTGGATCTGCCTGATATAATAGACTCCCTACAGTGCAGAAGGAGGTCATTCGGCCCATCGAGTCAGCACCGGCCCTTGAAAAGAGCTCTCGACCTCAGCCCTTTCCCCACCCCACCCCCATAACACAGTAACCTCACCTAGCCTTTTGGACACCAAGGGGCAATTTAGCGTGGCCAATCCACCTAACCTGCGTATCTTTGGACTTTGGGAGGAAACCGGAGCACCCGGAGGAAACCCACGCAAAAACGGGGAGAACGTGCAGACTCCGCACAGATGGTGACCCAAGGCCGAAATTGAGCCCGGATTCCCTGGCGCTGTGAGACAGCAGTGCTAACCACTGTGCCACCGTGCCGCTGGTGTGCGATTGAGCCACACAGATCGGACCCACACTGACTTGAAAAGAAAAGCAGGAAGGTTTGCATTTCTACATCGCCTTCCATGATCACCTCAAGCCTTCCCAAATTCCTTGCAACCAATCAAATATTTTCTGATCTCACCGTAGGAAATGGGCCAGTGAAGGCATGCAGGGGGCAGATGGTGGTGCAGTGGAACTGTCACTGGACTAAGGCGGCACGGTAGCACAGTGGTTAGTACAGTTGCTTCACAGCTCTGGGGTCTCAGGTTCGATTCCGGGCTTGGGTGACTGTGCGGAGTCTGCACGTTCTCCCCGAGCCTGTGTGGGTTTTGTCCGGGTGCTCCGGTTACCTCCCACAGTCCAAAGATGTGAAGGTTGGGTAGATTGGCCATGATAGATTGCCCCTAGTGTCCAAAAAGGTTGAGTGGGATGACTGGGTTACTGGGATAGGGTAGAGGTGTGGGCTTAGGTAGGAGTGCTCTTTCCAAGGGCCGGTGTAGGCTCAATATGCCGAATGGCCTCCTTCTGCACTGTAAATTCTAAATTCTAAAAACCCAGAGGCGCAGGCTAATGCTCTGGAGACATCGGTTCACATCTCACGATGGCAACTGGTGGAATTTAAATTTATTTCATAAATCGGGAATATAAACCTAATCTCAGTAATGATGACCACAAAAATATAAAAACCCTTCTGGTTCACTCATGTCCTGTAGGAAAGGAAATTGGCCACCTATACGGGACTCTAGACCCACTGCAATGTCGTTGACTCTTAACTGCCCTCTGACATGGTCCAGCAAGTCACTCAGTTCAAGGGCAATTAGGGATGGGCAACAAATGCTGGCCTTGCCAGTGATGACCACATCCCATCAGAGGATAAAGAACGGAAAATGGCTGCACAAACAGCAATGTGACCATTTGGTTTCGGGATGTTGTCTAAGAGATCGGGATGAACTCCCCTGCTTTTTTCCCAAAACAGCCCAATGGGATCTTTGAACGGTTGAGGACTCTGGGTCTGTACCAGTTGGAGTTTAGAAGGATGAGGGGGGATCTTATTGGAACTTACAGGAGACTGCGTGGCCTGGATAGAGTTGACGTGGAGCGAATGTTTCCACTTGTAGGAAAAACTAGAAGCAGCGGACACAAGGGAGGGTCCTTTAAAACTGAGATGAGGAGGAATTTCTTCAGCCAGAGGGTGGTGAATCTGTGGAACTCTTTGCCGCACAAGGCTGCAGAGGCCAAATCACTGAGTGTCTTTAAGACAGGGATAGAAAGGTTCTTGATCAATTAGGGGATCAGGGGTTATGGGGAGAAGGCAGGAGAATGGGGATGAGAAAAATATCAGCCATGATTGAATGGCGGAGCAAATTCGCTTGGTCGAGTGGCCTAATTCTGCTCCTATGTCTTTTGGTCTTATGGTCTTTGACATCCAGCCAAGAGGGCAAACAGGATCTTGAATGTTGCTGAAAAGAGAGACATGTTGCTGAACCTTTTGGTGTTGCCTCATAAGGACAAATGCAAGAATACCAAATTTCAACCATCACAAATGGTCACAACAATTTATACTGGGGGAAATACGGGTGGTGATTGGCTGGCAAGTGAATTCCACTTGGCTGAACAGGTGTTGTGGAGAAAGCAAGAGGAAACTAAAGGCTCTCCACGCTCCTGGGAAATTCAAAGAAGGTGCAAGTCTTGAACATATTCCTTTTGTTTGCAGAGAATGGGTCACTGTGTATGAATTAATGTCACTTCTAGTCAGTGGAAATGAGCCATGTTATGAACTCCACCGATTATCTTAAATTGTTTGTCAGCGTAACTATTAGCACAGTCAGCTCATGCCTCTGAGGACCCGGGTTCGATCCCGGCCCCTAGTCACTGTCCGTGTGGAGTTTGCACACTCTCCCCTGTGTTTGCGTGGGTCTCACCCTCACAACCAAAGATGTGCACGGTAGGTGGATTCCCACGCTAAATGTGCCCCTTCATTGGGAAAAATAAATTGGGTACTCTAAATTTATTTTAAAAAGCTATTAGCGCACTCAGGATTGCTCAGCAAGTGTTGCCCAATTGTGGAATCACGCCATTCAGTTTTGTTTTGTGTTTTGTAGCGTGAGCTGGTAGCTCAGTACTCTGCCTATTGCAAACGACCAAACAAACATGCTGTTTGATTTGATCAGCCAATCGCTAGGAAGTAGGGTCTACATACACAACAGTGAAATTCATACATGACTTTGCTTAATTGTGTGGCGGACATGGAAACAGGATCGTGCCTTAATGTGTCACCTGAAAGACGTGGGGTTGGATTCTCTGTTTCAGGGACTATGTCCCCACGCCGTCGGGTAAACGATGGCCTTTTACTCCAGGAAAACTAGCGTCAAAAGGCCATAGATTCACAGCCTTGCAGGGGACTAGCAGGCAGCTGTCGTGGAGCTCGCAGCTGCAGCTGCCGATACTGCCCCCTGCACTTCCGGGTCAGAGGCTACGCATGCGCATGGCGGTGGTCTCCAGCGGCCGCGCTGTGCTCCATGGCGGATTCAGACCACGGAGCTGGACCGCGGAAATAGTGCCTCCGATCGGCCGCGTGACCCGGACGGCCCGCCCAATAAAGGATCAGTCCCCCCTGAGGCACCCCCCTGCCCTCCGATTGCCCCCCCCCTCCCCACCCCGACCATGGCGGCCGCGGACTGAGTCTGCAGCCTCCTCGCCGGTTTCCCGAATGGCCGGGACCATGTTAGAAATATGCCGTAGGCACTTCGACCGGTCGTGGGCGGAGAATAGCGGGGCGGGCCTCAAGCAATGGCCGCAGGTGGGGGATACGCAACGCGGTGTGCTTCCTGGGCACGCCATTTTCGGGGGCCGCAGAATCGAGGATCCGGAGCCGGTCCCGATTCCATGCGTGGAAATGGATTCTCCGCCCCGGAGCCGGACGTGATTTCGCCGTCGTCATCTCTGGCAGTGCTGCACTCCTTCAGCGCTGGCCCTGGAGTGTCAGCCTGGGTCAGAAGTGTTCAAGGCCCTGAAATATGGGACTGTGAATGAACAACCTTGTGACCCCCAAGTTAGGAGTGCTGTCCACTGAACCACCAGGCCTTGTTCGTGTGTCAAAGCAACAGTCAGACCAGGGAGATTGGATATCGGTGTCTCTCTGGCAGGGCTATAAGCCAGGGCTCCGCCCCTGAATAATTTCCCTGTACTGAGTCAGGGGAAAACAGTATGTGAGGAACCGATGAAGAAATTCGATTGCCTGCCAACATGAGGCAGTGCATGACGTCCAACATCAAAGCAACTAGCCCCAGCGACTGATGCTGGTAATATATCATGATATGTGGAGTATCATTTTTTGAAAGGGGGTTGGGTGATCTCCTCTGCAGTAAGCTGTCTTTTTATCTATGGAACATCTGGTTCAAATTCCCACCACCCATCGACCTTGCTGACTGAAGTTGCCATGGTGATTTGAATTGTACAAGTTTTGGGTAGATGAGAGCTGTGGGTCACTGCGCACAGAAAACAAGATTAAGACTGCTCAGATTTATTCAATATGGGATGCTTTCTCTCTGGACAAATTTATATTATTTATTCAAATAGAACACACAATAGTGAAAGAAAGGCTTAAGCATCTTTCACATCCCCAGGACATCCTGAAGCCCCTGACTGCTTGACCTTTTGAAGTTCAGCCACCTTGTAATCGCTAAGAAAAGCATTTGTACACAGCAAGCTCCCACAACAGCAATGCCATATTGATCTGATACTCTTTGGCGATGTTGGTGGAGGGATAAATATTGACCGGGAGAATGTGGAGAACTTCCCTGCTCTTCTTCGGAATAATGCAGCTGGGGTCGTTTACTTCCCCCCCCCGAAAGAACGGATGGGGTCTTGGTTCAATGACACATGTGGAAGACTTGGGGCGGAATTCTCCGACCCCCCCGCAGGGTCGGTGAATCGCCCAGGGCCGGCATTCTCCGCCACCTGGGAATCGGCGGGAGCGGGAATCACGCCCCGCCGATCAGCGAGCCCCCCGCAGCGATTTTCCGACCTGTGATGGGCTGAAGTCCCGCCGCTGAGAGGCCAATCCCACCGCCGTGGTTTCAACCACCTCTGGTGCCGGCGGGATTGGCGGCGCGAGTGGGCCCCCGGGGTCCTGGGGGGGGGGGGACGCGGGGCAATCGGGGCCCTCCAATCGGCGGGCGGGCCTGTGCCGTGGGGCCACTCTTTTTCTTCCGCCACGGCCTCCACCATGGCGGAGACGGAAGAGACCTCCTCCACCGCGCATGCGCCGGTGTGACGTCAGCGGCCGCTGACGCACCAGCGCATGCGCGGACCGGCGAAGGCCTTTCGGCCAGCCCCGTGCCGGGTGGCGTAGCGCCAAAGGCCGTTGGCGCCAGTTTTGGCACCAGCGGCGGAGCGGAAACCACTCCGGCGCGGGGAATCCCGCACCTTTTGGGAGGCCCGACGCCGGAGTGGTTGGCGCCACTCCGCTACGCCGGGACCCCCCGCCCCGCCGGGTAGGGGAGAATCTCGGCCTTGACTTCTGGGAGTGCAGCACTCACTCCATCAGTGTGCCAGTTCTGAGTTAGTCCGTAACACGCTTGCCTGTAACTCACATAATTCCAGGTTCTATTCCAGCTCCAGGTCTTAAATGCAGGCATGAAGATTGACACGTCAGTGTATGGGTGGCACGGTGGCACAGTGGTTAGCACTGCTGCCTCACGGCGCCAGGGACCCGGGTTCGATTCTGACCTTGGGCGACAGGTCTTTGTGAAGTTTGCACTTTCTCCCCGTGTCTGCGTGGGTTTCCTCCGGGTGCTCCGGTTTCCTCCCACAGTCCAAAGATGTGCAGGTTAGGTGGATTGGCCGTGATAAATTGCCCCTCAGTGTCCAAATGAGCATTATGCGGATCGGGACTGGGCCTGGGTGGGGAGCTCTTTCAGAGGGTCGATGGGCCGAATGGCCTCCTTCTGCACTGTAGGGATTGTACGGTGCACCACTGAGGGAGTTCACATTCCAGTCATTGGGGTGAGATGTTAAACAAAGGGCCCGTCTGCCCTCGCAGCTGGCATTAAAGATCACATGGTGCTATTTTGAAAGCTTGCCGGGGGCGTTATTCCTGTTTGCTGGTGAATACTTTTCCCTCAATCAATCATTGAAAATCAGAGGGACCTAGGAGTACATATCCACACATCCCTGAAGGGAGCAGGGCAGGTAGATAAGGTGGCGAAGAAGGCATTGGGGATGCTTGCCTTTATTAGCTGAGGCATAGAACACAAGTGCAAGGAGGTCATGGTGGAACTGCGTAAAACACTCGTCAGGCCACAATTGAAGTACTTAAAAAAAAATTTTTTTTAGAGTACCCAATTATTTTTTTTTCTCAATTAAGGGGCAATTTAGCGGGGCCAGCCCACCTACCCTGCACATCTTTGGGTTGTGGGGGTGAAACCCACGCAAACACAGGGAGAATATGCAAACTCCACACGGACAGTGACCCAGGGCCGGGATTCGAACCCGGGACCTCAGCGCCGCAGTACCAGTGCTCACCACTGTGCCACCGTGGTGCCCTACAACTGGAGTACTGCCTGTAGTTCTGGTGACACGTTATAGGGAGGCTGTGATTGCACTGGGGAGAATGCAGAGGAGATTTCGCAGGACGCTGCCGGGGCTGGTGCGTCTGAGCTATGAGGAGAGAATGGACTGGCCGGGGCTGTTTCCCTTGGAGCAGCAAAGGTTGAGAGAGGACCTGATGGAGGTGCATAAGATTATAGGGTGGAACGGAAGGCACTTTTCCCATGAGTGGAGGGGTCAATAACCAGGGGATACAGATTTAAGGTAAGAGGTAGAACGTTGAGAGGGGAGGTGAGCAGAAACATTTTGACCCAGAAGGTGGTGGGATTCTGGAACTCACTGGCTGAAAGGATGGTTGAGTCAGAAGCTGTCGTAACATTGATGAAATATTTAGATATTCACTTGCTCTGCCACAACCTCCGGGGCTCGGGGCCAAGCTCTAGGAAATGGGATTAGTGTAGTCAGATCTGTGTTGACCGGTGTGGACATGACGGGCCGAATGGTCTCCTTCTGTGTTGTAAATGTTTATGAATCTGTGAATCATAAGAAACATGGTGACGGCCATTGCCAAATTGCTGTTTGTGGGAACTTTGTGAAAATTGGCTGCTGTGTTTCCCACCATACTGTGTAAAGCACAAGCTTAACATAACTTCCTTACTTTTGTACTCTATCCTTCCTCATTGATAAAGCCCAGGTTACTGCTTGCTTTATTAAATGCTCCTTTAACCTGTCCTGCCAGCTTCAATGATTTATGGACATAAACACTCATGCCCCTCTGTTCCTTGCTTAGAATCATACAGTGCAGAATGAGGCCATGAGGCCAATTGAGTCTGCACGCCCCTTCGAAAGACCACCCTACCGTGGCCCAATGCTCCGGCCTATCCCTGTAACCCCACCCAACCTTTGGACACTTAGCATGGCCACTCCACCTAACCTGCACACCTTTGGACTGCGGGAGGAAACTGGAGCACCTGGAGGAAACCCACGCAGACACGGGGAGAACGTGCAGACTCCGCGCAGTCACCTGAGGTTGGAAGCGAACCTGGGTCCCTGGCGCTGTGAGGCAGCAGCGCTAACCATCCTAACCACCCGTGCTGCCCTTCATTTTATCTTGTCTCCAAAATGAATCGCTTCACACGGGGCTGGTTTTAGCACAGTGGGCTAAACAGCTGACGTGTAATGCAGAACAAGGCCAGCAGCACAGGTTCAATTCCTGTACCGGCCTCCCCAAACAGGTGCCGGAATGTGGCGACTAGGGGGCTTTTCACAGTAACTTCATTTGAAGCCTACTTGCGACAGTAAGCGATTATTATTATTCTCCGGGCCAAATTTCATCAGCCACCGGTGACCAATCCCACCAACCCGTCCATGTCCTTTAGAAGTTCTACACTATCCTTCTCATGGTGCAGAATGCATCTTCCAGATTCCCTATTACCTGCAAATTGTGATATTATGGCCTATACACCAACATCTAGGTTCTGAACAGATACTCGGAAGAGCAGGGATCCTAACACTGATCCCTGGGGAACTCCTCTGTAAAGCTTCCTCCTGTCTGAACCATTCACCACGTCTCTCTGTTCCCTGTCACTTGGCCAATTTCGTATCCATGTCGCCCCTGTCCCTTTTATTCTATGAGCTGGAACTTTACTCACCAGCTTGTTGTGCAGCACTTTATCAAAGGCCTTTTGGATTGTACAACAGCATTGTCCTCAGCACCGCTCCCTGCTACCTCATCAATTAAAAACCCCAAGCAAGTTAATTAAACATAAAGACAAAGACAAAAACAATTCAGTGCGGATGCTGGCTCTGACTTGCCCTTAATAAATCCACGCTGGCTTTCCTTACGTTAACCCGAGTCGACATAAACTCTGTCCTGATTTGTCATTTTTAGAAGCTTCCCGACCACCAGGGTTACTCTGACTGACTTGTCATGTTGCTGGGTTCATCTTTGCACCCTTTATAAACAAGGGTGTAATATTTCCAATGCTCCAGTCCCCTGACAACAACCCTGGGCGGGATTCTCCGATGCCTCGCTGGGTCGGAGAATCCCCGGGGAGGGGGGGGGGGGGGGGGGGCGGCGCGAATCCCGTCCCGCTGCCCCAACGCCAGCTGCCGTATTCTCCAGTGCCGTTTTTTGGGCGGGGGCGGGCACACATCACGCCGGTCGGGGGCCATTGGCAGTGGCCCCCCTGGCGATTCTCCGGGCCCCGATGGGCCACTCCCACCGGCATGGGTTAAGCATGGTCCCACATGGCGGGACCTGGCAGGTAAGTCGGCATGGGCTGTCCTCGGGGGGAGGGTGCGGGGGGATCCGACCCCGGGGGGGGGGGGGGGCACGGTGGCCTGGCACGCGATCGGAGTCCATGGGCGGGCCTGTTCCGTGGAGGCACTTCTTCCTTTCGCACCGGCCCCTGTAGGGCTCCGCCATGGTCGGCGCAGAGAAGAGAACCCCCGGCACATGCTCCAAAATACGATGGCCGATCTGCGCATGCGCGAGATCACGACGGCCGTTCTGCGCATGCGTGAACTCGCGCAGTGCCATCGGCGCCGGCTGGAGTGACGCCAACCCCTCTGCCATCCACCTTGCCCCCGAGACAGGTGAGAATTCCTCACCTTGGGGGCCCTTGACGCTGGAGTCGTTGTCACCGGTTTTCCCGTCGGAGTGGGGACTTAACCCCGGAAGGGGGAATCCCAGCCCCTGAGTCTGAGGAAGATTGGGAAATTATGACCAGTACCTCTGAAATTTCAATTCACATTCCTTTAGGATGCGTGGATGCACATCATCCTGTCCTGGTGCCTTCCCAATTTTATAAGTACTTTAAGTCAGCCTATCCAATTCCCCCTGATCATTTTTAAACCCGTCGAGTGTCTGAACTACCTCCCCTTTAACCCTCACCTGGGCAGTTCCTTCTACCTTGGTAAAGACAGATGCACAGAATGCATTTAGTACCTCAGCCATGCCCCTGCCTCTGTGTGTGAATCCACTGGTTTCTAATTGGCCCCACTCTTCCTCTTATCAACCTCGCTGTGCAATTTATTGGTGTAGCGGATTATGAGTTTGCTATGCAGTGATTAATGTGAGCTTCTTCAGTCATTAGTGTTAACTAGCGAGGCCCCATGTGGAGAAAATTGTTACACTCATCTGTTGCCGTTAGAATTGACACTTTGTCTTGCTGTCGTTTCGCTGTGGAGGAACTAAATTGCCGTATAAGGGAAAAGCTCGAGAGCATTTCTGGGCAGCCTGAAGTGTTTCACAGTGTTGGAGCTCCTCTGGGATTTCATTACAGCCTCCTGGCAGAGAGGTAGCATATTTTACAGAACTCTCGTGCTGAAACAATACAGGCTTTGTTGCTTTGTGTTCAACTTTCCTGGCCAATTCCACAGAAGCCACACTTTCTTTATTCTCTCGTTTAAACCGGCTCCTGGATATAATACGGTCCTAAGTGTTGGCAATGCCAGTGGGGGAACATGCAAACAGGCGGAGGTCACTCAACTCCTCCATCTCATTACGCCATTCATTGACATCATGCCTCATCTGGATTTGAACTCCAGTCAAGCATCTTGGCTCCGCGGTTCTTAACGTCTGCACAAAACCTACCAGTCACGGTTTTGATTTTTTTTCTTTTTACCGACCACCACCTCACTGCCCCCACAGTTTCAACAGATTTTTGGGGGTCAGAGTTCAGACATCCGGATCATTCCTGGCACCACCACCGAATAGCCCAGCTATAAAGTTTGAGGTCATACCCTCTTCTTCCGGACCCTTCTGCCAAAGGAAATCATCTCCATAGACCCCTTCAGTCACTTCAATTGCTCAAGGATTACAAAGCTATTCTATCCAACCTGTTCTCATAATTTAACCCTTTAGTCCGGGTATCAGCCTAGTGCATCTGCGACACACTCTTTCCAAGGCCACTGAAGTGCGGTTCCCGGAACTGAAGACTGTTCTCTAAATATGCTCTCACTAGAGCGCCAAAAAAACGGTTCTATTAACCGTTATATTGGTACTGCTTCTTATCGTCATGGGTACCACCAAGAATACCAACTGCACTCCTCAACAGCAAACACTAACCAACGCGTTGAGGCACCATCTATGTTCATGGTAGGTTAGTTCTGTTGTTAAGATGCACAGGTGAAGGGCATTGTTTAATTAAGTACTTCGAGCATTTGTAAAGGGAGACTGCTGGGAGACGGGGCATGGTAGATAGGAAGCAAACATATGTAATGACATTTGCACTCCCAGGGGGAACGTAAATACATAGCAATTCATCCTCTGGCGGGAGAACATACTGCGGGATTCTCCGTCGGAGGGATCTTCCGCTTCGCCAGCAACGCGCCCATGCCCGCGGGTTTCCCGGCGGCGTGGGGGTGGCTACAATGGGAAACTCCATTGGCCGGCTGTGGGAATGGAGAATCCCGCTGCCAGCGGGAGCACACTGCGCTGGAAAACGGGGCTGTCGGGACAGAGAATCTCACCCATAGTCTCCCAAATGAAGAATGTCACCTGGTGACTTTCGGACTGACTGAGCATTTTACATCAAAGGGCAAAAAGAACTGCTCCAGTCTTTTGTGAGGACAGACGAAGGAGAACAGGATTCACAGCGGGTGGCTCTCAGCTGGCTTCTCCATTCTGATACCAGGGGCGGGATTCTGCAATAATGGGGCTATGCCCCCACGCCGGCATTAAAACCGGTGCCAACGACTCCGGCGTCAATGGCCCCCGAAAGTGAGGAATTCTCCCCTTTCTCGGGGGCTAGGTTGCCGCTGGAATGGTCCCCGCAGCTCCAGCCGGCGCGGAACGACCCGCGTGAGTTTGCGCATGTGCAGACCGGCCGGCGTATTTCTGTGCATGCCGGGGGTTCCATTCTTTACACCGGCCCCCGGGCAATATGGTGGAGCCCAACAGGGGCCCAGGGTGGAGTAAAGTAGGCCCCCACAGAGCCAGCCCCCCCACTGATCGGTAGGCCCCGCTCGCGGGCCAGGCCACCGTGGGGGCCTCCCCCTGGGGTCGGATCCCCCTGCCCCCTCCTCCAGGATGGCCCCCGTACACTCACCTTCCAGGTCCCGCCATGTGGGAGGCGAGTAATCCACGCCGGCGGGACTTGGCCAAACTCGTTGGCAACTCAGCCCATCAGGGCTCGGAGAATCGCCGGGGCGGGGGGGCGCTGTCAATGGACCTCGATCAGCGTGGCGGCGATCTCGCGGGTGCCCAGAAAACGGCGCCGGGTCGGAGAATCCCGGCCCAGGCCTCTAAACAAGGGACGCCCTCCGGGACCCTCCAAGCAAACATGCCAGGGTCAGCATGTCATGCTCCCCATGTGGTGAACTCCCCACCCACCACTGGGTTAATACCACCCATCGGCACCCCTCAACAGACTGCATCAACGTGGAGGTGACCCTACCGCCACAAGATGTTACCCAGGAACCCAGTTTAACATGTCATCTGAAAGACAATGCCCCTGACAGGAGGGCGGCATGGTGGCACAATGGTTAGCACTGCTGCCTCACAGCTCCAAGATCCCTGGTTCAATTCCCGCCTCGGGTGACTGTCCATGTGGAGTTTGCACATTGTCCCTGCGTCTGTGTGGGTTTCCTCAGGGTGCTCCAGTTTCCTCCAACGATGTGCAGGTTCATGGATCGGCCATGCTAAAGTACTCCCTTGGTGTCCAAAAAAACAGGTTAGGTGGGGTTACGGGGATAGGGTGGAGGCATGGGCTTAAGTAGGGTGCTCTTTCCAAGGGCCGGTGCAGACTCGATGGGCTGAATGGCCTCCTTCTGCATGATTCTATGACAGTGCAGCTTTCCCACATTCCCCCAGCTGAGAAGCATCCACTGAGGTGTCGTGCGCAAGGGTGAGGGTCAGACATGAATCCACAGCTTTCTAATTCAGAGGCCTGTGCGTCTACCCACTGACCCACATCTGACACCTATCAGGAGAGGCTCACAAGTTAATTTAAAGTTAAATATCTTAAATCATCCGGAACGTTGCTCTGAACAAAGGAACATTCTGAAGTGAGATTATTTTTCTAACATTTTAACTTACACGTGTTTAGTTATAATGACATCCTGGGCACTTTCATGCAGCAATCTTTCACCAATATTGGATTTCTTGGCCATTATGTGTCTGTCATGTTGTCTTATAATAATTGCAATGTTCTACACAGAGTAATCCATGATGCTCAGTCACATTCCTAGCCATTTATTTGATTAACTTCCATGCTGGGAGTCTACAAGCCGACTACTCTGTAGAGAAATAACATTGATTTCTAATCCCTGTCGTCAGGTTATTGACTCAGTTCTGGGTCTGCGCTGCCCCCGTTCTGTGATCACAGTTTAACCTAACCAATCTGCTCTAGGGGCGCGATTCTCCGCAAATGCGGAGAGTCGCAAAGGCTGCCGTGAAACTGGCCGTGTTTCACGGCAGCCTCCGCGCCCCCTCCCAGGACCCGATTCTACCCCCCGGGCGGGGCTAGCAGCGCGGCCCCGTGAAGCATGGCATCGCGGGCTTAGCGACCGTCGCTAAGTCCATGCGCCAAGCGTCACGGCGGCTGACGCGCACGATGACGTCAGCCGCGCCTGCGCGGGTTGGACGGCTCCAACCCGCGCATGCGCGGATGACGTCATCACGCAGATGCGTCAAACCCGCGCATGTGCGGGCCGTCATGCCCCTCATGCCGCGGACTGATCCTGCGGGGTGGCGGAAGAACAAATAGTGCGCGGGTATCGGACCCGCTGCCCGCGATCGGTGCCCACCGATCGCAGGCCCATGCCACCCTTGGCACGGCCGTGGTGTGGCTGTGCCAATCGGTGCCATGGTTGTCCGGGACGGCACTTTCTGGCCGTTTTCACGAACGGTGAGAGCAGGTGTGATTGCGTTCGTGAAAACGGCCGTAAAGGCCTGAGAACGTAAAAAACGGCGAGCAGCAATTCGTGTCATGGGGCGGCCGTGGGGGGGGGGGGGGGGGGGGGGGGGGAGAATAGCGGGAGGGCGGGAAAATTGTCGAGAAGGCCCTCCCGCTATTCTCCGACCCGTCGTGGGCAGCGGAGAATCACGCCCCTAGGCTTTCCCAGCTTTTAACAAAATCTGAATCATGTCTGTTTGCCCTCATGAAACGGGCCCAGTCCTTCAAGACAAGTTGTGGCATCTTCTCTCAACCACTCTCAATGTCCCTTTGAAAGTGAGGTTAATGGGTGTCGGGGTGAAAATGGCACACGGTACCTCAAATATGGCCTAACGATGAGGAACCAGTCATTTTGAGGCATTTATTTGTCTGAATTATACATAAAACGTGATTCCATCGCTAGTATTAACATCATTAGAAGTACAGCCAACACATTGTGCTTACGAATAATGCGAACATCAGGAAACCAGCAAAAGAGATGAATGCCAGAGGTCAGGTGAGAGTGACTGCCATTGACATCAAGGCAGCATTTGACCGAGTGTGGCATCAAGGAGCCTCAGCTAAACTGGAGTCAATGGGAATCAGGGAAAACTCTCCGCTGGTTGGAGTCATTCCTGGCCCAAAGGAAGATGGTTGTGGTGGTTGGAGGTCAATCATCTCAGTTCCAGGACATCACTGCAGGAGTTCCTCAGGGTAGGGTCCTAGGCTCAATCATCTTCAGCTGCTTCTTCAGTAACCTCCCTTCCATCCTAAGGTCAGAAGTGGGGATGTTTGCGGATGACTGCACAATGTTCAGCACCATTCGTGACTCCTCAGATAATGAAGGAGTCCATGTCCAAATGCAGCAAGACCTGGACAATATCCAGGCTTGAGCTGACAAGTGGCAAATTACATTCATGCCGCACAAGTGCCAGACAATGACCATCTCCAACCAGGAGGATCTAACCACCGCCCCTTGTCATTCAATAGCATTACCATCACTGAATCCCCCACAATCAACATCCTGGGGGTTGCCATTGATCAGAAACTGAACTGCACTAGCCATATTCATACTGTGGCTACTAGAGCTGGTCAAAGGCTAGGAATCCTACTGCGAGTAACTCAACTCCTGGCCCCCCAAAGTCTGTCGACCATCTACAAGGTACAAGTCAGGAATGTAATGGAATACTCTCCACTTGCCTAGATGAATGCGGCTCCAACAACACTCAAGAAGCTCGACACCATCCAAGACAAAGCAACCGGCTTGATTGCTCCTCCTTCCACAATCATTCGAACCCTCCACCACCAGCGAATAGTGGCAGCCGTGTGTACCATCCACAAGATGCAACTGCAGCAACTCACCGAGGTTCCTTCGGCAGCACCTTCCAAACCCACGACCACTACCATCTAGAAGGACAAGAGCAGCAGATACCTGGGAAGCCGACCACCTGGAGGTTCCCCTCCAAGTCACTCACCACCCTGACTTGGAAATATATCGTCGTTCCTTCACTGTCGCTGGAGCAAACTCCCTGAACTCCCTCCCTAACAGCACAGTGGGTGCACCTACACCTCAAGGACTGCAGCGGTTCAAGAAGGCAACTCACCATCACCTTCTGAAGGGTAGCTAAGGATGGGCAATAAATGTTGGCCTAGCCAGCCACGCCCACATCCCATAAATTAATTTTGAAAAAAATCATGAAATTCACCTGTTACAATCCCCACACCCAGAGAAAGGCTTTTTCATCCACAGTACAAAAGTAGAAACGTATCAGGCTATTTGGCCCATCATTCCCACTCTGTGCTTAGTCCCACACCCACCATCCATTTTTAATTTCTGTTATTAAGTCATTTCTTTTAAATGTAGACATTTGACCATGATTTCCATCTCTGCATAAGCCCTGAAAATGTATGCAAACAATGGGTGAATCTGTTTGGATGGACACGTACACTTCTGTTTTTGTTTTACCTGATGTTAGATTAAGATAAATCCGAATTAGAAATAACACCAGCTCACTATCTCTCTGGGACGTATCTGAGAAATGTTGCCATGCTAATTAGTATGCAGGGTGCCAGTTGATGTGGTTGGCTGCATGGTAATTATACTTGTCAATTTATTCAATGAGCATGCCACTCCTAGAATGGAGTTTTATTGCTTGTCAAACCCATGGTTCACTGACTGAAACATCATCCATCACACGTTTACATGGGCTCCGCCACGGTGAATGCATCCTGGTGACTACAGTCCAGAATTTGAATGTGCTTTCTCGCTGAGCCATCAGATCCCAGTCAAGTTGGGAAGGCGTAATGTTGAAACGAAGCACGTTCCCTCGGCAGTCAGTCTGATGTTCAGTCTGCGTGACACTATTTAATAAAGAGGGTCTTCAAAAGGCGCCGCTTCTTCAGAATATTAAGAAATAGGAGCAGGAGGAGGCCGTTTGGCCCCTCGAGCCTGCTTCTCCATTCAATAAGATCATGGCTCGCAGTGCCGGGAAACACAAGGCTGTTCAACGTAGCTCAGGTTGTACAAGGGGTCTCAATGGGGAGCACGCGACTGAGGCTGCACATAGCCCGTTTGACACATTGCCGAGCTCCGAGGCCCCCAAAGCAATCCCTGACCTCCCACCCAGTACGGACGCATTATGTGAGGGTGCCCGGCCCTCCCTGCACGCCCCCACAGCACCCACGCAGGGCACCCCAGCCCGATCGCATGGCACTTAGGTGGCACTGCCAGGGTGCCAGGCTGGCACTGCCAGGGTGCTCAGGTGCTGCCAGCAGTGCCACGGCGCCACCCTGCCCAAAGAGCTTGCAGCTGGGGGCCTCTGATCCCTTGGGAGACCGCCACGAGTCTCATTCTGCCCGGTCCCTGTTTGTGGGGACTAGTTTTTTTCCAAAAAAACTTTATTCATAAAATCTATAAATAAACATTACAGAACATTTTGAATTGTCTTGACTGTACATTTCCATCAAAGTTACACATTCCCTTGACTTTCTTCCATTCAATTGGGATGACATTACACACATATCCTTCTTTACATTACACAGTTCTTTCTTAAATATTTACATTGCTTTGTTTCTTTTATACATTGGAGTATTGAAGACCCGGACCGAGGGGTTTTACACTGTTACCCTCCCCTCGGTGTACATTTGCTGATGAGACCTTACACAGTGGCCTTTCCCCATTGCGCCTTGGCGGCAGCTGCCCCAAGCTTGAGTGCGTCCCTCAGCACGTAGTCCTGGACCACGGAATGTGCCAGTCTGCAACACTCAGTCGAGGACAATTCTTTGCACTGGAAGATCAGCAAGTTTCGGGCAGATCAAAGAGCGTCTTTCACCGAGTTGATGACCTTCCAGCAGCAGTTGATATTTGTCTCGGTGTGTGTCCCTGGAAACAGTCCGCAGAGCACAGAGTCCTGTGATACAGAGCTGCTCGGGATGAACCTGGACAAATCCCACTGCATCTCTCTCCAGGCCTTCTTTGTAAAGGCACATTCCACAAGGGGGTGGGTGACCATCTCGTTTCCCCCACAGCCACTCCGAGGGCAGCGTGCAACAGTGCTGAGCCTTCGGGTGTACATGAAGGATCTGACAGGGAGGGCCCTTCTCACCACCAGCCAAGCGAGGTCTTGGTGCTTGTTTGAAAGTTCTGGTGATGAGGTGTTCTGCCAGATGATTCTGACAGTCTGCTCAGGGAACCATTCAACATCCTCCACATGAAGATGCTGGGGATATGGTTCAGAGTGGCTGGGCGTGCACCAAAAACTGGGAGGAGCGCATTGCCAAGGTAAGACAGAAACTGGGCTGGTGGGAGCAACGCTCCCTCTCCATTGCGGGCAAAACCCTGGCCATCAGGTGTGAGGTACTCTCGGTGTTACTGTACGTGGCGCAGGTCTGGCCCATCACTCAGACCTACGCCGCAGCAGTCACCCGGGCCATCTTCAAATTCATTTGGAGATCCAAGATAGACCGTGTCCGAAGGGACAAATCTCTGGATAAAGGAGGGAGGAACGTGCCCAACGTCACCCTCATCCTGATGGCCACCTTTGTGTGCAGCTGCATCAAGCTGTGTGTGGACCCCCGCTATGCAAACACCAAGTGTCACTACATACTGAGGTTCTACCTGTCCCCGGTGTTACGAAGGATGGGCCTGGCCTCATTGCCGCGGAACGCTCCAAGCAGTTGGACCGTGCCGTACCACCTGTCCCTCGTGGAAAGATTTTTGAAGAAAAACACCTTTGACCAGAAGGCAATGAAGCAGTGGTCAGCACGTAATGTCCTCGAGGCCCTCAGGGAAAAGGATGACCTTGGGGACTAGTACTGAACGGCGCTTGCCCAAGGTCACCGAGGCAAAGGGGATATATCCCACAGCCTCAGGTACCTCGAGAATCTACACATTAGAGTGAGACTTACTGTCTCGCTCTAATATGCAGATTTGCCACAATGGGCAGGATTTACATTGCGGCGTCTTGCGCAGTGGATCGCATTGGATCTCTTGAGCCGGGTAGATCCCGGGAGTGGGGTCTCCCGGCGTTTATTGACCATGCTGCGCTGTGGCGAACTGCTTTTCCAGTGTAGCGTGGCCATTGGATCGCGGCCACAACGTGGGCTGACCTGGAGAGGAACTCCCCAGGGCCCAGGAAAGTGACTAAGTGTCATTGAATAGCGGTGGGGAACTCGGCGGCAGAGCTGGCGGGAAACTCCCTGAAAAACCCGCCACAAATGAAATTTTTCCCTTAAATTCCGCCCGATAGTCTCCAAATAATAAATTTTCAACTCTGCGTTTCCTGTAACTTCTCTGTGACACATCCGAGGCAGAACCTTGGGATTTCGTGCGTAGTGATCTGTCCGTAGAGAGGGAGGATATAGAATGACTTTCAGATCAGCACAGTCCGCAGGGGAATTGTTGCCAGATTCGGCCCTGGCTCGATGACTCGACGGCCATAACTAAATGGTGGTCGCTCCCTCTCCTCCGCCTTTCCCTCGTTTGAACAGCCAGCTGGCAGAGTTTGGGGGCGATGACGCCTCACTGGTCCACGTGGGATTTGTAGGATTGGCGCCTGTGGGCACTCAACGGTGCACAGGACAAATAAAAAGCAAGACAAATCTTTTGAAGGCCGATAGCTACCGCAGTTCCTGGTCACGCTTTTGCAAAGGCAAGTGTGCTTGCTTGGGCCAACCCAGTGCAGAGGGAAAGAGGACAAATCCTGACACCGACTGTTGCATTGATTGAAAAGTCAGCAGAAAAAATGTAGGCGCCCGGGCAGAGTGGCCACCGTGAGGACTAACACTCTTGTTTTGTCTCGAGAAGCTTTGCACGCTAATCCGCCATTTATTTGGCAGCCTGTATCATTGACCCATTTATCTTCCATAAGCCCAGTCTTAATGGGTCTTGGAAAACTGCACCATGTTAACGTCAAGTGCATGGCCGTAACCAAGGTTGCGGTCAGCCAAGAAAGGATTACGCCTGTTACTTTAGACTGATTGTGCTGACCAAATGTGATAGAAAGTAAATGATGCTGAGTCAGTGTCACAGTGCTTTGCTCTTCAGACACAATGATGTACGGCAAATGTGATTCCTTTTCAGTACAGAGAGAAGGCATTTGGCCTGCCATGCCGCCGTCTGTTCTGAGTATTTGGCATGTCGCGCATTCTCCTCACACTGCTGTGCAGTTGGATCATTGCTGATATGTCTATTTGCAAGTGCTGCAACCTTGGGCGGAATTCTCCGACCGTTGGGATTGTTTGTCCTCGCCGGCAGCACACCCCAACCCGTGGATTTCCCGGCGGCGGGGGGGGGGGGGGGGGGGGGGGGGGGGGGGGGGGCTGTTCCAATAGGAAATCCCATTGACAAGCAGCG
Organism: Scyliorhinus canicula; assembly: GCF_902713615.1. NCBI lineage: Eukaryota > Metazoa > Chordata > Chondrichthyes > Carcharhiniformes > Scyliorhinidae > Scyliorhinus > Scyliorhinus canicula. The sequence continues at coordinate 11,322,633 of NC_052153.1, forward strand.
GGAAGAGAGAATACCGCCGCCAACGAACGGCAATACCGCCGCCAGCGAACGGCAATACCGTCGCCGGGAAACATGCGGCCGGGGTAGTGGAGAAACCCGCCTCTTATTTATTTGAGTGTATTCACAACGGTGACGTCACTTCAAAGGCTGGCTTCTTCGGCTGGCAAACGTTTTGGGATTTCTGACGCCATCAAAGGCGCCAAATAAATGTCAACCTTCCTTGTCTTTATTGCAACCAGTGTTAGACTACCATTCTCCAAATACTGTCCCAGGCAATGCCAAATAGCACATCAAAGCTGGCTGGGCAGTGGTCACACGCCGTGGAATGCTGCAGATACTCAGAGGGTCAAGCAGCATCTTTGGAGAGAGACACAGAGGGTGTGGTTTCCAGTCCCCACAGCTGCGTCATAATCACGTGGGCGGAACATAAAACTTAGAGAGATGTTGGGTTGGATTCTCCGTTTGGGAGACTAAGTGCTGAGCATGTGTGGACTTTCACGACCGAAACATCGGCGTGAAACCCTCACTGATTCTGGTACCGGTGAGGGGCTAGCACCAGCGCCGACTGAAACTCCCACGGACCCGGCCGAAAACGGCAGGAGAATGGCCGGGTCCGGGCCGCGCATGCGCACGGCTGACGCACTGCACCAGCCGAGCCGTACAACACGGCGCCGGCTGTGCGCAAACCCAACCCGCCACCCCACAGCCCGCCCTCTGGCCACCCTCCACCAGTCCCCCCAGCCTTAGCAGAAGCCCCCCTGGCCAACGGCATGGAACCTGGCTAAGTGTGGCGGTGTTGGACACGGCCTGAAGCTGGCACGCTGGTATTCGCACGCTCGGCACCAACGTGACCCGCGTCGTCGGAATATCGGCCCATTGGGGTCGGAGCATCGTGGGTAGGCCAAATGATGATGCGGCAACGGCGCTGAAATGGTGGGCAGCGTGCGTTACGATGATGCCAGGTTGGAGGATTGAAGCATGGCCGACCGGCGTCAATCCGGCGCCGGCCCCGATTCCGGTCCCGGAATCCATTCTCCGCCCAATTGCCAATCATGATTCCGCCGTTGGTCTACTGAGAACTTTTAACGCAATGATGCCTGCTGGGGTCAGGCCAGAAGAATCCCTTCCAGAGTTAACGTTTCAAGTCAATGACCTTTCACCCAAAAATTGAAAAAGTTAGAGAGATGTTTTACAGCGAATATAGATCGAGGCTGGGATGGGAGGAAGGGAGGCAAAGAACAAAAGGGAAGCTTTGTAATGGGGTGGAAGACAGGGAAGGTTAAATGACACAAGAGAGGCAAAGGCAGAGGTGGTATGAATAAAGGAACAAACGATGTGTCTTGACAAGCTGTTCATGAGAATCTGCCGTCAAGTTAAAAAAAAGATCAGAAACGATATGAGGAAAGCTTGTACGGCAATACTTTCCATTCCGGCACTGTGGTAAAAGATGTAACACTTCAGTGAAATGCAAACTGTGCTGTACAACAACACTGTCGGTGATGCTCAGCACGTCAGGCACATCTGTGAGGTGGAAAGCAGAAAAACGTTCCGGGTCGACGATCTTCCAAACCATCGGAAGCAATGGTCGGGATTCTGCGATCCCAGTCCGCCCCGCTACCTCTTGTGGTGAATGTGATTCACACCGGATTATAATCTGTATATACATGTGTCTGTATTGTAAGTACAGTTGCACTACCTGTCCTCCAGGGGGAGTAGCTCTGGGAATGCTCGAGTTGTACGGGGCTTCTCCCTTGGCTCTGCCCAGGACTCCTCCCCCGGAAGCTGCTGTATAAAGATTAGTGCCACATGGTCAGCCGGCCAGTTCACCAAAAGTTCAATGACTAATAGGCTGGCTCTGTTGTGAGTATATTAAAACCGCTATTCTAATCCTACAAGCACGTGTCCGTAGAATTGTTGGTTCCAACACCTCTGCCAGCGAGACCGGAGAATTCTTCACTCTACCAGAACTCCCCATTCACTGCAGCCGGCCAGAGATTCTGGCCGGCGCGAACGGACGGAGAATCCTGGCCAAGGGCGCTCTTTTTCTCTCTCTACAGGCTGGCCTGGTGAGCACTTGGAGCATTTTCTGTTTTATATTTCTGTTTCCCAGCGGCATTTTGCTTTTGGTGTTCACCATTTCGAGCTGTGCCCAAGTAGCTGTATCTCCTGGCGCTTAATAATTTGCCATGATCTTACTCCTGTCTCTCTCTCTCTCTCTCTCTCCTCTCTCCCACTCTCTCACTGCTCCATGCTCTGTGAATACGAGTCCTGATAACAGCACACCTGGGAATAGGTGTAACCAAGGCATCTTCAATCGTGAGGCTCAAGGGAATGCGAATGTGGAGTCTCTGCAATCTAAAATAGAAGCGATTTGGTGGTTGCAATTTCTGCACTGACTTATTTTTAAATAAAACCCTCAGCTCGCGCTATAGTTTCGCACCCTCTTCAATTTAATTCCGGACACTGGTTTGATACCTGCTGAGTACCTTTCATGGAGAGGATTTCATAACCATTTATTCTTCTCAGAGCTCCAGCTGTGATGAGTGGGAGTGGGTTGGCTAAAAGCTCCACTCTATCAAACTGTACCAGCTGGGAAGTGGACGGGCTTGCAGAGCTGGAAGGGTTGCTGCAGCAAATTACCCCAGGGTTTATAAAGGGAACTGGACGAATATTTGAAGGAAAAGGGCGGAGCTCTTTCAAAGAACCAACAGCAGCATGATAGATCAAATGGTCTCCTGCTGTACTGTATCATTTATGGATCATAGAATCATAGAACCTCTTCAGTGCAAAAGGAGGCCATTTGGCCCATCAAGCCTGTACCAACCCTCTGAAAGAGCACCCTATCCATGCCCACTACCACACCCTACCCCCCTAACCTAACCTGCACATCCTTGGACACGATGGGACAATTTAGTATGGCCACCTGCACATCATTGGACAGTGGGAGGAAACCGGAGCACCAGGAGGAAACCCACGCAGACACGGGGAGAACGTGCAGACTCAGCACAGTGACACAAGGTCGGAATTGAACCCGGGTTCGCACCACCTTTGAAGTGTGATCTCTGTTGGACTTCCGGGAAACACGGCAACCAATTTGAGCAAAGCAAGGTCCAGCAAACTGCAATGAGGTAAATGATAATGGGCGGAATTCTCCACTCCCGGGAAAAATCGGGAGGGCAGTCGTGAACTCGGCCGAGTTTCACGACGGCATCGGAGGCCGCTCCTCGCCTCCTATTCGCTCTTCCCGGCGGGGCTAGGAGCGGCGCTCCGTAAATCGCGGCCGTGGGGGCATCGCGGCGAGAATGACACGGCCGGCGCGCCTAATGACGTCAGCCACGCATGCGCAGGTTGGCCGGCTCCAACCCGCACATGCGCGGCTGACGTCATGACGCTGATGGCACGAACCCGCGCATGCGCGGTGGTCGTCTTTCCCCTCAGCCGCCCCGCAAGATGTGGCGACTTGATCTTGCAGGGCGGCAGAGGGGAATTATGCGTCCGATTTGGACGCCGGCCCGACGATCGGTGGGCACCGATCACGGGCCTGTCCCCTCCCGAGCACAGTCGTGGTGCTCTTTCCTTTCTAGGCCACCTACAAGCCCCAAACGGGCTTCTCACTCCCGTTTCATGACGGCAACAACCAGGTGTGTTTGCCGGCGTCGTGAAACGGCCGTGACGGCAGGCCGCTCGGCCCATCCGGGTCGGAGAATCGCCGGTCACCGTGAAAAACGGAGAGCGCCGATTCTTCCGAGCGGGGGGGGTGGAGAATCGCGAAGGGGCGCGAGGGGGGCGTGAATTTTGTCGGGGGGCCCTCCTGTGATTCTCCCACGCCGCGTGGGGAGCGGAGAATTGTGCCCAATGTTTTTGTGGTGGTGGTTAGTCAGGGTACAGGGGCTACTTTGTTAGAATAGTGTCATTGGACCTTTTAAGTCCATTTGAAAGGGTAGATGTGGCCTTGGTTCAATATCCCATCGAGAGGGCAGCATCTTCTGGCAGTGCAGCACTCCCTCAGTACTCCATTCGACAGTCAGGTTTTGTGCTTGTGTGTCAAACCCATGACCTTCCCAACTCAGAGGTTCGAATGCTACCAACTGAGCTAAACTGTGAATGAAGCTTTGTCGTCCCACCGCGACTCTGTGTCAGTCGGAAAGTTCCGTTGTCCAGCAGAGAATTCAACTTCTCCTCTAATCTGCAAGTGTTTCCTGATTTCACTCGTAGAAAATGGCCGAATTCTGAAGTTAGATCCTCTTGGAGGGGAAATAATTCCTCTGCGTCTTCCTTTTCGAATTTTAAATACCTTGATTAAGGCATCCCTCACCCTTCGAAAGCAAAATAAATGAAGCCCAGTTTAGGTCAACTCTCCTCACACTTGAACCCTTCCAGCTCCTGGTTTCACTCTGGCCAACACAGACTGTGCACCTTACTATTTCTCTTATGTATTGCACTTCCCAGAGGCTCGAAATAACCGGGTTTTAAACGCAAATCCTGGACCCCAGTAAATGCTTTTCTCAGGTCCCACTGCGGGCTGTGTGCGGGCTGACACATTGGCCAGAATTCTCCGGTCGTGGGAAATCCCATTGTCAAGCAGCGGGAAGATAGAATCCCGCCACCAGCGGACGGCGCGAGGCCGGGAAACACGCGGCTGGGTGACCGGAGAATCCTGCCCAGTTGCTCAGTCACCTGACAGTAATGCAGCTGTGAGTGATGGGACAATCTGGCTGCTTTGCATATAAACATATTGGGCTGGACTCTCCGATTCTGCGGCTATGTCTGCAGGATCCATCTGGTCTTACGGCCAAAAGGTCGGCGCTGCCCCTGCCGTACAACACGGTGCCGGCTGCGCGTGGCCCCGGCCTGCCAAAAACAGCCCCCCCCCTGTCACCCAGCTCGCTACCCCTGGACCGCCCCCCACCAGTCTGGGCAGCACCCGGCAACTGTGGCGGTGATGGACACAGTCCGCAGCCGCCACGCGAGATCCCCGAGACTTATGAGGACACGCGGCCCACGGCGGCGGGGACTCGGCCCATCGGGGGAGGAGCATCGGGGGGAGGGCGTCCTGTGGTCGTCCTGACGGCGTGCGCCGTACTCCTCGAGTACGTCGTTTTTGAGGGGGTGGATCATCGGACAAACGCCGCCGCCCCTGATTCTGGCGTAAAAGGCATTCTCCGGCCGAATTCCGAACGCGATTTTGGCGTCGGCCATGGGAGAACCTCAATCGTATTGGAATAATATAACACACCATAGAGGCACAGTGCCCAACAGGAACACAGTTCTCCAGGTGGAATCTGGCCAAGCGCTTGTTCATTCCTGGAATATGAGTTTCAGGATCAGCAGGGCCTGCATCCATTGTTCAGCCCTATACAAGTGAGAGACTTGCTCCTTGCTCGGTCAGGTGGGGCTCTGGGGTTACGGGGATATAGTGGGGGAGTGGGCCGAGGTAGGGTCCTCTTTTGGAGGGTTGGTGCAGACTTGATGGGCCAAATGGCCTCCTTCTGCAGTGTAGGGATTCTATGGATTAGTCTGGTAACTATGGATAAGTAATTGTGACCCCGGGTGGGGGGGGGGTGTCGCTGATTGATGTCTCTGTGGACTTTGTGGAATACGGGTACCCATTGTGAGCAGGAGGAGGCCCGCTCACCTGGGTCTTGTGAGTTGGACCTTTCAATGTAGTTCCCAGACCCGGACAGGCAGTTCCCAATAGGTGGGCACCGATCGCTGGCCAGTCACCTCCTGAGCACGCCCGTGGTGCTCGATCCTCCCTCCGCCCCCCCACACGCCCCAGACTTACCTGTCGCGCGATGTTCACGCCGGCAGCGACCGGGTGTGGTTGGCGCCGGCGTGAACCGGTCGGGTTCGTCAGGCCGCTCGGCCCATTCGGGCCGGAGAATCGGCGGTCGCCGTGAAAAACGGCGAGCGGCGATTCCGCGACACGCCATTTTGGGGGGGGGGGGGTGGGAGAATCGCGGGGGGTGCCAGGGCGGCGTGCCGTGATTCGTCCGGCCCTCCCGCGATTATCCCACCCGGCGTGGGGAGCGGAGAATCGCTCCCATAGCTTGAGCCAAACCTGAGTACATTCAAACCCAGTTCCTCTGGGGGAAGCATCTGCAGGCTTTCGTCATGAATAAAGGGTATGGATTTTTCAGTGAGAAAATTGGCTTTTCTCAGTGAAGCGAGAAGCGACATCTTGAACTTCCTGAACTCCCAACTGGGTACGGACTGTGGGTAGTTTAATTCTTGGCCTATATTTTACTGGCACGGCACAAACAATCTTTTGATCAAACCATGGTCTATGTCTGGAGCACATTAGTGGGACAATGAGCCCGATAAATGAAATATAAAAGATTGATTGTGTTGGAGTGAAAAAGATATTTGTTTAAATTTAATAATGAACAAAATTACCATTTGTCCCTTTAGCAAAGTCAGTCGAGTAAAACTAAAGTACTGGTTTATTCACAACAGAAGCGTATATACACCCACAGGACCCGGTTAGATTTCGCTGGGCCTTTCTCTCCCTGGAGGCCTGCCCTAGCCAGGCCGAGCTTATATACAACAATCCCTGCCCCGTAGTTAACGGGGGAAAGCATACTCCTCGAGCCACTAGGGCACTATCATCAACCCTGTCCCGTGTGTGGTGTTCAATGTGTTACTAAATTCAGGATAGTTGGCATAGTGTTCACAAAGACCACAAAATAGCTTTAACTTGAGCAAAGGTATAAATTTATTAACACTATTAACTTGTATTTGACACCTACCCCTAAAGAATACAGTTGATTATTAACATCTAAACTATACTCATCTACGACTAATCTTTATACTGATATAAACGATGATCTGCTCTGACTCAACACTATCTGTACTCCTGAATCTCTCCAGGTAACTTCTGCACACTCTTCCCCCCTCCCCCCCCCCCCCCTCCACGCCCAAGGCTTAGCATCAATGCCTTATATAATTGTGACTGTAGCCCCCTCTAGTGGCTACTGTTTTGTTAACCCTTGCAGTTCTTACATTTATGATAGTCCCACACCATGTGCTTTGTGAGGGATATTACAGTCCCCACAATTCAATAACATTTAACATCAAGCAAGACGTTGTTGTATATTTTGCTCTGTAATGTTACCTTTAATTTAAATTTCTGTTTATCCATTTGCTGTTTTTTAGTGCAACGATCACCAACCATCTATTTGGAGTCCATGCACTGTTAGTATCAAGAGATCAGGCATAAAAAAGAGACAGGCTGCATAGAAAGAAAGACTTACATTTATATAACGCCTGTCATGGCCATAGGAAATTTAAGCGTGCTTTACAGCCAGTGAAGTACTTTTGAAATGTGGTCACTGTGCAGCATATTGTGAGGGATGTGATTATGACCAGATATTCTGTTTTAATGTTAATGGCTGAGGGATAAATATTGGCCAAGGTTCTGCGGATAACTCCCCTGCACTACTTCAGAATAGCACTGTGGGATCTTTTACATCCATTTGAGAGAGCTGTCTCGGTTCAATACCGCATTCGAAAACTGGCACTTCCAACAGTGCGGCACTCCCCTCGTAGTGCGCTGGAGTGTCAGCCTAGATGTTTTTTGCCCTCAAGTCCTGGAGTGAGGTCTGAAGCTTGAAGGAGGCCGAGAAAATCTTCTGACGTTTGGATTTAGGTGGACCAAAGGGCGGAGCAGCCCAATGCTCGATCACTGCAATCAAACGCCCAACTCTATGTGCAGCCGACTGTCGTGATCAGGATTCGTCAGTACATTCCGAGATCGGCAGTCCAATAGCTTTCCCAAGTATTTACACATCGACTTCACTGTTCCATTGTTGCAAGAATGAAACCCTGAACTTCCCACACTGAATTTTTTTCTTCCAGTTCTGTTAATGTTAGGTCACCACATTATTCTGCTAATTTGTGTTTGAGTTGGCAAAGGAAATAGTTTCCATGAGTTCTCTGCATCCCCTGACCTTGCCGCACTTTAGAGTCAGTTGCTGAGTGGGAAAATGCACAGTGACTTCACCCACACAACCTCATGGGAACTTGGATGCATTTCCCCTTTTCCTCAGAGGATCGACTCCTTCCGCTGCAGCCGAAAGTGCCCCGACCTTGAAACAACAACAACCTGCCTTTATGTGCCACCTTTAACCGAGTAAACATAGGCGCTTCCCGGGTCCGCTGTCACATAACACGTGACAGCGAGCCACTGATAGACCGATTGTGAAGAATGGTCAAAAGCATCATCAAAGATGTAGGCTTCAAGGAGCTTTGCAAAAGGGGACATTGGAGTAGGGGAGCAGGGAGGTAGAGAGAGGAAATTCCAGAGCTAAGGGCCCAGGCAGCTGAAGGTATGTCTGCCAGTGTTGGAGTGATGAGAATCAGGAATTGACGAGAGGCCAAACTTAAAGGGATAACTTGGGGAAGAGAATTGTGCAGTCACAAAATAATTGCCTTTGTGAAAATGCAATGTTAGTTCCTGAAGGGACTAGATCAGTGATGGGCAACCTAGGCAAGTGAGTGGGCCGCCTAAGTGGCCCGCCTTCATCTCAGTGTGCCGCAAGGTTGAAATAGGGGCTTGTTCACTAACCATTGAATACGTTTTATATGTGCCGAATATTTCATAAGGAATTATAGAAAATGCTTAATGATTCACATGTTCGTAGAACTATCAACTTCAAATGGTAAAAACAAAAGAAATATTTACACTTTGGACACGGAGGGAGCCCTCGGCTCTCATGGTCAATGTTGTGAGCAATCAGCACCCACCTCGCTTCAATTGCGATTGCTTTATGTGAGGGCCACTTCAGTCATGCCGGTAGGATTAAAAACTACACGGACGGAACCCAGTGGACTGTGGCAAACCCGCGCGTGGACAACGGTCAACAAAATGCCGCACTCAGAACCCAGATAGGTCGCATGTGGCCCTCGAGCCACAGGTTTCCTACCACTGGGGTCGATTCTCAAATCTGAATATTACATCAACTGGACTTAAATTCAGAGGTTTTCTCAAATACACAGATTCAAATGAGTCCGAATTTGGCTTTGGCCTCTCGCGAGATTGACCCAGCTCGCTGCGACTCGGGAGATCTAACAAGATCACGATCTGGATCCTGCCCACAAGGGGCGGGATCTAGATTTGCTTATTTAAGTGTGCAGTTCGGCACGCTTAAATCTGTCTCCACCAGAGCTTAGCGGCCCCCGAGATTTCATAGAATTTACAGTGAAGAAGGAGGCCATTTGGCCCATCGAGTCTGCACCGGCTCCTGGAAAGAGCACCTTACCCAAGGTTAACGCCTCCACCCTATCCCCATAACCCAGTAATCCCACCCAACACTAAGGGCAATTTTGGACACTAAGGGCAATTTATCATGGCCAATCCACCTAACCTGCACATCTTTGGACTGTGGGAGGAAACCGGAGCACCCGGAGGAAACCCATGCACACACGGGGAGGATGTGCAGACTCCGCACAGACAGTGACCCAAGCCGGAATCGAACCTGGGACCCTGGAGCTGTGAAGCGATTGTGCTATCCACAATGCTAGCGTGCAGCCCCATCTAATGACTTCACCGAGCAAATCCAAGTTCCCCCTTCCCCCTGGGGCCAGAAAGAATTAACGGAGCCCCATTCGATAGCGGGATTTCCTTGGTGCCACAAGCGATGGCGAACACTCTGCTAAATATCCCGCAATGGGATGCTATTTTTCCTCCCCCCCCATTAAATCGCGCCCATTATCTCTCATATAAAAACAGAAAATGCTTCAGATATTCGGCAGGTCAGGTAACATCTGTTCTGATGAAACATCATCGCCACACATGTTGCCCGACTTGCTGATTATTTCCAACATTTTCTGTTTGCATTTACCAATTTCCAGTATTCTCATTGTTTCATAGCTTCTCCCACTTTATATAATATCGGGGAAATATCAAATCCACCTTCTACTGAATATAATCCTAAATTTTAAAAATCTCTTCTCATATCTTCAACCTTCGTGTCTACTGGCAGGAATTAATCGGCCCGATGGGGGTCTCGGTCGTGGGACCAGCAAGGAACCTCTGTCAGTTTGACGGGGGAGGCCTGGATGTACTATGTGCCCTTCAGGCGCTGAAGTGGCCACCCGCTAGGCCTTCCCTGGGTTGTGATAAGCGGTTATCTTTCAGTGTCAGCACCCTCATTCCTAATTGCTGAGTCCCTTGATGAGGCATTGCGTGCCTGATGACGAAAGACACTCCCACGGGAGGGTGCTGGCAAACCTGACAGGGTTTGCTACTGGTTGGTCTTCAAGAGGTGCAGGAAGGTCATGTGGCTCCAATTTATGAACCTGACTGACATCTCGCTGCCCGTGGCTGGTAATAGAGCGTCAGTTCCTTCCCCTACCACCACTTCGAGGCTGAAGCAGGGTCTCCACTGAGATTAAGTAGGCCCGATTTCCATGGTTTCCTACTGTACCAGGCCAAATTGAATCCATTGCCAGTTATCATCCTGATATGTCCACCCTCCACCATCGGCCAAAATGTCCTTCTTAATGTTCCCTGAACCGAAGCTCGGCATACCCCAGGTTTGGCCTAACCAGCGCTCTGAACAGCTCAAGTCTGATTCTACCCCCTGTGCATTCAATTTCTTTGGACATAAAGGCTGGCATTCCATCAGCTTTTTTCATTATTTTTCTGTCCTTGTTGGTGATATTTTAATGATCTGCGCGTCCGGAACCCGCTTCTCTTTCAACCTCCCTGCGCAAGCAGCCTGTACAAACGGAAAATCTTCACAAGAAACTGTTTGTTATGCATCACGGAGGGGGGGGGGGGGGAATTTCAGCTTTGATCAGACACCCCGTGCAAAAGGAGCGAGTGGAAGGATTTCGGCACATTTATCTCAAGTCAACTGTAATTGGAAAAACGCGAAGGAATTCTACACTCTAAAGCTCAGCCAGTTTGAAGTCTAGACCTCTTTTTTTTCTCTTTTGGCTGTCAGCTGAGAGGTGCAAAGACTTCTGCATGACTTCAAGACACCAAAAAGAGCTCATTGCCTAATCAAAGTTATACCGTTATCACTTCACAATGACCTCAAACAGTCAAGAACCAAGTACAAATCACTAACATGGAACAGATGCTAGGTCATCTTGCACTTAACTGGAAAGGTTGGAAATGGGTTTGACTTGGTTTGAATCTATTCTAGGCAACTTGAACTATTGCGGTGTTGTATATAATGGAGCACAAAGTAACGAAACACTGGAAAAGTGAAATTACTTAATATTAAATTGAAACTTGTGGAGGATCTACAGAAATTGGGAATGTTCTCGTTGGAGCAGAGAAGGTTACGGGGAGACTTGACAGACGTGTTCAAAATTGTGGGGAGTTTTAGAAGTGTGGTGAATTATAAACCTCAGTAATTCACACTGTATTGTACCACATGTATTGAGCCTGTACTCTGTACTGGATTGTGTGTAATCGCACGGCCCTGCCCATAGGGGGAGGTGAGGAGTTTGTACTGGGCTCCACCCTTGGCTCCGCCCATGGCTCCTCCCCCAACCGGAAGTATAAAGATCAGTGCTGTGAGCCTGCTACCAGTTCATCTCGAGTTCATCCCGTCACAGGCAGGCTCTGTTGTAAGACGATTAAAACCACTGTTCACTTCTAACCACGTGTCGCGTGAATTGATGGTCTCATCAAGAAGTGAGAACAGGAAGGAACTGTTTGCATGGGCAGAGGAAGCAGTAATGCCAAAAGAAGCAGATTTAAGGGAGTTGAATGAGGGGAGGGATGAGGAGAATCTTTTAGGCAGCAAGTGGTTGAGATCTGGAATGAGGATGAGACAGAATGGCGGAAGCAGATCTGATAGAGACTTTCAAAAGGGAATCGGGTAAATACTTGCAAAGGAGAAATTTGTTGAGCATTAGCAGGGGGGAATGGGACGAGTCGGGTTGCTCTTTCAAAGAGAAAGTACGATGGCCAGAATGGCCTCCTTTCTGTATGATTTGATAATGTCACTGATGTACCATCAATTCTACTCAAGACACATTTAGGATCCGAACTGTGGCTTTAATCAGCTAGTTGTTAGCCCGGTGGTCGACTACAGAGAATGACCGACCGCCGGGAACTCTGGGTACTTATACCCCGCCTCGGAGGCGGGGCCTACTAGCCACTCGACCAATTGGAGAGCAGTCACATGACTAGTTCCAACCAATCGGATGAGAGGCACATGACCAGACAGAGCCAATGGGAAGCCAGTGCTCTGCACCAATGGCAGTGCTCATATCCATACCACCACAGTCACACTGAAGCAGAGGATCATTTTTATGCAAGAGCAGAAACATAACCAGAACTTTCACTACCTCACAGCCCATATCCCTCAGGGCAGGGCCTGAGCCACATTTTGATCAATTCAGAAGTCCCACAGCTTGGTGTTTAACCAAATTAAAATGGTTTATTAATATACAGAAATGGAGGGTATATATTTGTTGACACAGCTAGGCCACATGCTTGCAGGGAGCAGATTTGGTGACAACATCTCACAGTTATTTGGCCGCTTTAATACAGTAAAATACCCATGATGCTTCACTGGAGTGTTACCCAACGTAATTTGGCACCAAAGGTCGATATTATAGTCGGTGAATGAAAGCCTGGCCAGAGAGGTAGCTTTCAGAAGCATTTTAAAGGAGAAATGGGGAGAGGCAGAAAGGCAGAGAGGTTTAGGGAGGGAATTCCCAGAATTCCAGGTCTGGGCAGTGTCATAATATCCACTCATGTATATAATGAGATGCAGACAGGCAGTGATTGACACATAGGATGACCAATGAACACACAACACAGAACAACCAAACACCAGACAGGACACCACCACTATAAAGCCCACGGGGCATTAAGACTCTCCCTCTCTCAGGACCCAGATACTGAGACAGTCAGAGTGCAGAAGCTAGTGAGCACTATTACCATACGGTAGCTGGTAAATCTGGTCAAGCCAGTAAGAGGTCATCAGTTAGATTAGTAGAGTGTCAACCCACAGCTGAACATATACAGCAGTCCATAGTTAAATAAAATAGTGTTGGATCATCTCCTGTGCCAGACGTTTGTTTCTAGCTTCCTTGCATCCAGTTGCAGTCAACGTCGAACCAACCTGCCTAACACATCAGGCAGCTGAAGGCAAGTCTACCAGTGGTGAAGTGATTATAATCCCAGGATGCTCAAGAGACCGGAATTGGAGGAGCACTGGGAACGTGGAGTTCTCAGAAATCGGGAGGGATGAGGCCATGCAGCGATGGGCAAACAGGGCTGGGAATTTTGAAACCAGGGCATGAATGGACTGGGATCGAATGCAGGTCAACGAGCTGAGGAGGAAACAGTGGGTGGAACTTGGCACACATTAGGATGCAGCCGGCTTCTGGTGAGCTCAAGATCACCGAGGGCGCAAACTGAGAGGCTGGACGGGATAGTCAAGTCTGGAGGTAATAAAGGCACAGATGAGGGAAGGTTTCAGCAGGAGCTGGGCCGAGGCAAGAGTGAAGTCTGCGATGTCACGGGGGTGTAAGAAAATGCATATTCTTACCCATACTTCCAGAGGCCATATTCTGTGGCCTATCAGATAAATACCATGCTCAGCAACCTCCTGCATTTGTACACGTTTGGATGTTTCAGCCGCCTGAGACCACAAGCATTTGTGTTTCCTCGATATCTGGTAAGAGCCAGAGGGCACTTTAGCCCTCCAGTCTGAAGAGAGGGGAAAGCTTTTCAATCTCAGCGTCAGGCAAGTGGCTGATGAAATCATGTTCGTACAATCTCCGCCAAGTTATTTTCCTCTATCTCCTCTGTGACCATGAAACTGGACTCCCAGGCAACCCAGTGACTAGCTTCCAAACCCTCCCCATCGCCGTCTTCTCTGTGAATAATCCGAATAACGTGACATTTAACAATTCTGACTTTGGCATTTCCTCATCTGGAAGTGGAACTATTTTGACCATCGTTAGTTCCCTGAGGAGAAGAACAAAATTCTTGTCCCCATCTCCCCCCCCCCCCCCACCGCCACCTAGAAATTAAGCTTGAAGACTCGTCTACCCCCTTCAAAACAAAGGCAATGTGCGGGAAGATCTCATTGGGAAAGCTGCCAGCTTTCTGACTGAACTTGACACTTGGCCATTTGTTGGGAAAAATCCGTCCATATTTAGGAATATGCAAATGCAGAAAGTTTTGGGGGTTTCCCCGCCACCCAGCATTGGTAGCGGAGTTCCCGATGCAATGGAGAATCTCGTGATGGGGGAAAAAACGGGATCGGAGCTCGGAGCCAATTTGTTTGTGATGGTCTGGGCCCCCACATTCGGTGACATCAAGTTTTGTCTCCCCCCCCCCCCCCCCCCCCCCCCCACGCCAGCGGGAGCATGTGGTTGGGTCATTTGGACACATTTGTATCCTGTTAAGGGGCTAGCCACTGGATTGTTCATGCCTCCGTGATTTTCTGGCCCTCTAGGCGGGCCTGGATTAGTGCAAGGTACTTTACAGTGTGGTCATGCCCAGCCCAGTTCCCAGCCACTCCCATCGGAACCCCACACCGCCCCCCCCCCCATAGAGACTCCCATCAGTCCGCCTCGTCAGACTTCCCATTAGACGCCCCACCAGATCCCCCATCAGACACCCCACCAGACCCACCTTCAGACCCCTCCATCAGAGACTCCAATCAGACACCCCCCATCAGAGACTCCAATCAGACACCCCCCATCAGAGACTCCCATCAGTCCCCCCCACCAGACCCCCATCAGAGACCCCACCAGACTCCCCCCGTCAGTCCTCCCATCAGAGGTTCCTATCAGTGCCCCACATCAGACCCCCATCAGAGAGTCCCCATATCAGTGACCTCCCATATCAGAGACCCACGCATAGCAGAGAACCCCAATATCAGAGAACCCCCCATAATAGAGAACCCCCATATCAGAAATTCCACTATATCAGAGAACCCCCCCATAAAAAAGACCCCTATAACATATAGAACCCTCCATATCAGAGACCCTCAAAACAGAGAGACCCCCCCCATATCAGAGACTGCCCTATATCAGAGAGCCCTCCAGTAGATTCCACAAATCAGAGACCCTCCATCAGAACTCCCCCTCCTTATCAGAGACCCCTCCTCCCATCAGTCACCCCTGCCTGGTAGCTAAAGAACAGTCCAGGCAGAAACAGTAAAAAGAATCACTGTTCTTTCACTTACCTGCCCCTTACACCTGCTGCCTCAGATAGATGTCTCGAAAGCATCAGCGTTTATAAAGTCTTAGCAAATCACAAGTCTTTAAACTACTCTGATCCTTTGATCTGCAAGGCCCCCACTCACTTTCAAAGAAAAATCACTTTTAATAGGCTGCAATTGACAGGTTAACAGCTTCCAGATAGCTAGATGTTTGGATTGTTAATTTGCAACTTCCTTCATGCTTGACTGCATCTCAAGTACCCTGCTGTGAACCTTACCACAATGTTTACAAAGGTCCAGCTATGACTGACAGCTCGGGGCCACATCAAAAGCAGTTAATTGCTTTCCCCTGAGAAAAAAGAAGAGGTGAACGCATTTAACTCTTAGATGTTTAGAAACATCATATGGGGCGGGAGGGGGGAGGATACCCCTACCTCTGGGCAGGGGGAGGGGCCAGCCACCGCACCTCTCTATTGGACTGCCTGCTCAAAATGGCGGCCCGATAGTGGGAGTCAGTACAGAATTTCTTGAGCTCCCCACCAAGTATTTTCATGGCTGGGTGGAGTGAATGGTTTCTGGGAGCCACTCCTAGTGCCAGCGCAAACTAGAAGTGATTCAGCTCCTGAAAATATAGAACCGGTCCCAGTGAAGAGAAATGATCAGAAAACAGCTTTAAAACCCCAATTAAAACCTTCAGAAAGTTACACACTGTGCTCAGAATGTTGGGCTTCACTTTACACCTCTTTTGAACCAGGAGACAATTCCCCTGCACAGATCTCCAGCCTGGAATGAGCTGAAATAGATTTGGTTCAGACATCAATGGAGGGTGCAAAAGAATGAGGAAATTATGTCGGAAGTTCTGCGCAAACTGAGTTTGTTTGATTTTTTTTAATGCCAGGTATTTGCTTTATATCCCAGTTACACATTCCCCTGGCTGCAAATTCCACCTCGTGAGATCTTGAACATTTAGCCGAACCATCAAAACCTCACATCGACAGGAGTCTTCCTCTATTCTGCACTGGATCACCGGCCTCGGTTATGTGGTCAAACCTGCTATCTTGTATTAAGTATCGATGGGTAAACTGGATTAACCAATGACTCGGTTGCCTCCGAGGCAGAAGTGGGTTGAATTCCCGCTCTGGGGATCGAGAGGACCAAATTCAGTCCGGCCCCTTTTTGCTGTGCGCAAAAATGGCTGCTGTGTTTCCTTCATTCGAGGTGTGACTACACTTCAAAACCGCTTGATTGGCTGTCCAGCATTTTGCTATGTCTGGAGGTTTGGAAAGGCACTATATAAATGCAATAACCTTTCCTTTTCTTTCAGCACTCCTGTCAAAATAGTGAACAGAGGAGAGTTGCATAAACACACGCCCGTAATTTTCGAGGCTTCTATAGCTGAACTTAGTATAAAGTCATACTTGAAGAGTGACTCAACAAATGATGGCTGCGTGCGTACCGGGGTGTCTAACGTTACTTCAATACTTGACATTGGGCCTGTGTCATTTCCATCACAACTTTGCAGGGCAACAGTGAACTGGTTTGATCCTTATTGCCTCTAGATGGCTTCAGAGTTTAGATTTCAATTCACAAACGTCGACAACGTAACGTGGAACTAAAAGCTCGATCTGACAAGCGTAAGATAATATGGTGAAGGCGGAACATTGAGGGGGAAGGAGAGGAATGAGTCACCACATTATCTGTTTGATAATTGTACCTGAGCGGGTTGCAATCAAAACGCGACAGCAGAAGGTCTACTTAGTTCAGCCCACAGGCTTTATACAAACCATATGGGGTCGGTAGCAGGGACTGAAGGGGTGATGTCAGGCTGTAGGAAGTGCTTACCCTTCATCGCCATGAAGTAATTTCAGACAGATAATGAAGGCTTTGTGAGCGGGTCCAAGTTTAATGCACTGAGCCTCTCTAAAGAGCCAGGAATCAAGCATTTCCAACTACACTTCCAAGAAAGGGCTGCTGTTTGTTCACATACTGCTACAATCAAATCACTTTGGCAAAGCACGGAGATCTTTCTGAAGGGATTAAGGAACTTTGAACTGAATGGCTGTTTCGCTCAGCAGATTAGTTTCACTTTATAAATCCAGCTCTGCACCAACCTTGATGGTGGAACTGAAAAAGAAACGTCACTGAGCAAACATGGGAAAATTACTCTGGCTACTCAAGCCAGCGCTGAACCTGTTCAAGGTGGTGCACTGCCCAGAGTAACCCAGGGAATTGTTATGACTTGGTTAGGCCAGCCCATAACACGGGGAGATCATAGAATCATAGAATTTACAGTGCAGAAGAAGTCCATTCGGCCCATTGAGTCTGCACCGGCCCTTGGAAAGAGCACCCTACCTAAGCTCACACCTCCACCCTATCCCTGCAACCCAGTAACCCCTCACAACCTTTTTGGATACTAAGGGCAATTTATCACGGCCAATCCACCTAACCTGCACATGTTTAGGCTGTGGGAGAAAACCGGAGCACCCGGAGGAAACCCACGCGCACACAGGGAGAAGGTGCAAACTCCGCACAGACAGTGACCCAAGGCCGGACTGGAACCCGGGTCCCTGGAGCTGTGTAGTAACTATGTTAGCCACTGTGCTAAGGTGCGCCCCTTATGATGGCATTATGTCACTGAACGAGTAACCCAGACACTCGGGCTAATGCTTTGGGTCGTGAGGAGACTTGTTGGGGTGGATACCCGGAGTATATTTCCTCTTGTGGGGGAGGGGACTAAAACCGGTCCACCAGCCACGTTTTTCTGGGCGGCGCGCCTTCGTCTTCAGTGGGATTCTCCATTCCTGCCACCTGTCAAAGGGAATTCCCATTGTGGCCACCCCACACAGCTGGGAAACCCATGGGTGTGGGTGGCACTGCCAACGCAATGGAGATTTCCGCTGGCGGAGAATCCCGCTGAAGAGGTCTCCCTTTTAAGAGAGAGATCAGGAGAATTTCACTTCTTCCCTAAGGGCGGAATTCTCTTTTCCAGAGCAAGGTTTTTGAAACTATTCAAGGCTGAGTTAAAGACAGATTTTTGTTAGATAAAGGGAGTCGAGAGTTATGGGCGGGGGCGGGGAACAGGGAAGTGGAGCAGGGACAGCAACCAGATCAGCCATGATCATATTGAATGGTGGAGCAGATTCAAAGGCCGAAATGGCCGACTCCGGCTCCTACATTTCTCTGGGGACACGGGTTCAAGTCCCAACGCGGCCGCTGGTGGAATTTAAATTCAATTAATAAATCTGGAATTGAAAGCTATTCTCAGTAATGTTGATCATTAAACTATCGTGGATTGTTGTTCAAAACCCACCTGGTTCACTAGTGTCCTTTAGGGAAGGAAATATGGCGTCCTTACCCGGTCTGGCCTACATGTGACTCCAGACCCACAGCGATGTGGTTGACTCTTAACTGCCCGTCTGAAATGGTGTTGGAAGTCACTCAGTTCTCGGGCAATTGAAATTAAATGAAAATGAAAATCGCTTATTGTCACAAGTAGGCTTCAATGAAGTTACTGTGAAAAGCCCCTAGTCGCCACATTCCGGCGCCTGTCCGGGGAGGCTGGTAGGGGAATCGAACCGTGCTGCTGGCCTGCCTTGGTCTGCTTTAAAAGCCAGCGATTTAGCCTTGTGAGCTAAACCAGCCCCTCGGGAGGAACAATGAATGTCAGCTACTCCCAGATTTCTCAAAGGGAAAAACAGCTCTCCTTCTCAGGATGGCCCCTTCCAACAATGGGAACGTGAGGTTTTCCAGCCCCCACATGCCATGTTTTCCAGGGGAGGAGTTGGATTGCCATTGGCCACTGAGGGGACCGTCTGGTCCTTTTTTGCGTGGCTCACTGATCCCGCTGCTGGGGAACGCACCGCAGGGCGTCGCCTTTGGAGGGTTTGGAGGTTCCCGCTGGCTGGAAGGGCGGGAAAATTGCGGCCATTATTTTTTTTTTTCCATTTCTGGCTTCTGGTGTCAACATTTTGCACCTCCAAGTCGACAATGAGAAAGACCAGAGTGGGTCCCTCTTGTGTCCTGCCCAACATTTATCCCTGAGAGAACATCACTTCCAAACCATTTAATGAGTCACATTGCTGTTTGTGGAGCTTCACTGAGTGCAAATTGACACGTGTTCCAAGTGTTAGCTGTGACCCTGCCTTCAGTCAGACTGCTGTGGGCTCAAGTCCCATTCCTGAACACAAAATCGAGGTTGATACTCCAGTACAGTTGCCAAGGGTGAGCTTCAGCAACTACTTGTCATTATAGTGTGTGTTTAACACAACAAAATGTCCCAAGGCATTTCATATGTGTTTGTGAAGCAACATTGAACAGTGAAGTCACATAAGGCGACAATAGGGTTGACGTCCAGAGAGATCAAAGAGGCAACTTTCAATGAGCATCTTGAAGCAGGAAAGGGTGGTTCTAGAGATTAGGCAGCTAAAGGCGTGGCCGACAATGCCAGGGCAATTAAAATTCGGGAGGCTCGAGCAGCCAGAGTAAAATAATTACAGATTTCTCAGAAGGTTGTGGGGCTTGGCAGAAAATACAGAGATGGGGAGGGGTGAGACAATGGAGGGATTTGAAAACAAGGATTGCCTGACTGGGAACCAAAGTAAGTCAGCGAGCAGAAGAGAGATGGATGAACCAAGCCAGGCACGAATAAGGATGCGGATACCAGAGTCTTGGTTGACTGCAGGTTTATGGAGAGTAGAATATGGGGAGCCAATCAGGACTGGGTAGGAAGAGTCAAATCTGGAGGCAATAAAGGCAGGGATGGGGATTTCGGCCACAGCTGAGCTGAGACAGGGGGAGAGTTGGGTTGTCCTAGTGATAGCATTGGATATGTGGTCAGAAACCCTTCTTGGGGGTTAAATACTATACCAAGGTTGGAGCAGTCTGGTTCAACCAGAGTTAGGAGGGAGTTAGACACGTTGTGAAGGGCAAGGA
This sequence comes from Scyliorhinus canicula, assembly GCF_902713615.1. Taxonomy (NCBI): domain Eukaryota; kingdom Metazoa; phylum Chordata; class Chondrichthyes; order Carcharhiniformes; family Scyliorhinidae; genus Scyliorhinus; species Scyliorhinus canicula. The sequence continues at coordinate 11,342,711 of NC_052153.1, forward strand.
GTTTGTAACAGGGTCAAAATGCAATGACCTGAAGTCAGTGGTCAACAGAGGGGCGATGTTGTTTGTCGCTGACCTTGAAGAAAGCTGCCTACAACGATCAACTGATTGAATTGGTGTGAATTTCCCCTTTCCCAGTGTTAATTTGAATCTGGTGTCAGGTCAAACGGATCGCTTGGTGTCCAGCAGCAGTGATGTCATCGAGCTGGGTAACTAGCCAATCACACTGAAGAATTCTGACAGACAGAGAAGCAGAAAGCGCCGAGTAACTTTCAACTTCTTTTAGATTTTACCAAGAGCCTCGCCTTCAGTAGCCTGGGACCAAAATTCCAGAATACCCGCCCTCGACCCCTCCATCTCTCCTCCTCTCCCTCCCCTTCAAGACACTCTTTGGAACCTACCTCTTTCAGCAAGCCTTTGGTCACCTATCCTAATATGTCCTCATATGGTTCAAGGTCAGATTTTGCATTATAATGCTCCCGTGAAAATCCGAGGGATGTTTTACTGCATTGGAGATGCAACATGAATGTAAGTTGTTGTTGTACGACGCTCTGGCGTGGAACAAAATAAATTAGATTGTTATTGTAAGCTATAGCCCAATGCTGCACCTTTAACTCATAGTTACTGTCGCCGACTGCCCATTTTTGCCCTTTCCTGACTTGTTCAGTCAATTGAGCCACAAGCGAGCGCTGGAGGTAAAAGAGGGTCAAGTGGATATAAAATGTTTAATCCTCAATCTCATGCCCTCTGGTGAAAACTCTTTGCCATGTGAAGACTAATCCTGCGAGTGTCTGGTGCGATAGTCGTCTCACATTGTGTGCTGACACAAGATCCGAACCTGGAGTTTTTACACCATCTGAAGGGGGCTGTGAATGAGCAGATCAAGAAATGAGTCTGAGATTTCGGGTGTAGAGAGAAAAAAAAATGATCCAGTGCCAATCACTTCAAATAATATGAAGAACGAGAAATGACGGCCCACAATAAGTCAGTGTTAAGTTTTCCATCAATTAAACGCAAGTGTGGCGACTATGGGATTTTCACAGTAACTTCATTGCAGTGTAAGCCTACTTGTGACAATAATAAAGATTGTTATTATTATCATAACAACGTGGTCGATGTGTAATCTTCTATAGTTAAGAGAATAAAAGGCTAGTCGATGCAACTCATCTGCCTAATCCAACACTTTTAGCTCAATTGTGAGACCACATTTTGATTAATGTGTGCAGTACCGGTCTCCTTCTTCAAAGAAGAATGTAGATGGGCTCGATGCTTCCACCCCGCCTTCCACAAGAACGTCACGGGCAAGACGCAGACAATGGAGATGCCCATTGATCTCGGGCTGGATTCTCCAGTCGCCGGGGTGGACGTGGTCGGAGAATCCCGCCCATCCGATGTTTTGTGAGCTGTTCAGAGAAGCTTGTAACATATAAAGTTCTCAGGGGGTTATACAGGGTAAACTTTGGGAGGATGTTGTGGTGATATGCATCACCGTAAATACACAAGGGGTTAATGTAAATACCCGAGAACTAAATAAACACTAGCGGGAGCACCAGAGCCATCATGTCACACAGACATTCAACCAATAGGTCAGTAAGATAGGACACAACCAATGGGCAGTCAAGACACCCAGAGGTGACACTACCACAAGTGGGCTACCCATATAAAAGGACAGGGCACACATGCTCTTTCTCTTTCCACAGGCGACACTCAGAGAGACAGGGGCAGATCAGGAAGCATCACACCCACCGCATGGCTTAGAGCAGACTGGTTAGTTAGACTGAGTTATTAGTTAGATTAGCAGAAGAGTCGAACCCAAGTAGGAGAATTGTTAAATGTTCAATAAATGTGTTAAATCTATCTCCAAGTCTGAACCTTCCTTTGTTAGAGTATACATCAAGGAAGCAGCTTATGCTACGTGAAGAAGCATAACACAACAGATGTTTCCACTCATGGTAGATTGTAGGACCAGTTGACATAGTCGCAGAGTAATTTAAGACAGATATGAGGAAAAATTCCTTCTCAAAGAGTGCTGAACCTTTGGAATTCTTCACCACAGGAAGCTATGGAGACCGAGTCCTTGAACATTTTCCAGGCTGACATCTAAAGGTTTTTAATCAGTCAGGGGTTAAGGGTTACAGAGATAAGGCAGGAAAGTGGACTTTGTGAGTGAAGGATTATGGCGAGGTAGATGGGAATGTGGGGACAGGTTACAATCAGATCAGCTGCGATCTTATTGAAATGGCGGAGCAGGCTTGAGGGGCCGAGTGGCCTACTCCTGCTCCTAATTCGTATGTTTGTTCGTATTTTAGCTCGGAGCCATAACCACGGAAAATCATGGCCTATAATTTGTGTCGAGCTCAGCCTTGTTCGTTTGTGGGAATTAAGGCAATTTTGGGAAAGCGGGTCCACTCAATCAGGTGGGGTAGAGGGGTGATTTTGAGCCAAGCTGTCACCTGGAAACTTAGCTGCAGGATGCCAAAGTAATTTAGATCATCATCACTTAGCCTCAGCTTAGCGACATTGGCCTGAGTTGTTCAGGTGAGGGTGAAAAGTGTGGCTCTTCACTCAACCCCGATGTACAACACGGACATTTTGGGCGGAATTTTCCCTTCTGACCGCGGAGTGTTGACGCCGTCGTAAAAACCGGACAGTTTTATGACGGCGTCATTGGACCGCTAAGTGTGGCGATCCTCTGCCATACAGGGGGCCAGCACGGCACTGGAGCGACCCGCGCCGCTCCAGCTGCCGTTACCGGCGTCAAACGAGCGCTGCAGATCCGGCCGGCGCAGGGTGGACGCTGAGGTCCCGCCGGCTCGGACCACATGTGAACGGCGCTGGCAGGACTTGGGCTATCTTGCCGGCAATTCGGCCCACCCGCGCGGAGAATCGCCAGGGGGCCTCGTAGAGCGGCCCCCGACCAGCGCCGCGCCAACTGTGCCGGCGCCAATGGCACCGATTCTCTGGTGACCGGACAATCGGCCGACCGGCATTGGGGCGGCGTCGCGTGAATCGCGCCCCTCCCCGGCGATTCTCCGACACAACCCCGGGGTCAGAGAATCCCGCTCTTTATACCTGCAGAAATCGCTACAGTAAGTGGGAACAACGATTAATATTGTGCTTCACCTCCGGAACGCTGCAGGCATTTTAACTTCTAGTTAACAGGAATTTCGTCCATGCAAAGTGCTCAGAATTATCGCATTATTGCTGCTTTGGGAGCCCACAGACCTTCAGAGCAGAAGTGGGCTGGAGTTTCCACAGGTTCACATGAGTACCCAGAATTTAACCATCACCAGAATTAACCATTAACAACTGCCTCAAGTATCAAAAAACAAAGAAAGCTGTTCACTGCCAACCTCGTCATGATTATAAAACCGACTGGAATTAAACTATTTAGCTCAATGCAAAATAATTACTTCTCGACACTGACTCTTGTATTCTTTACAATTAATTTGAATCGTTATTTAAATACCAGATAAGATTTTTATCTGAGAATAACAACATTTGGTTACTTTATGCGATTGACTCTTACTGGTTCCATTCCAAATCCATGGGGATCAGTTTCCCCCATTTATGCCAAACATTAATTCTTGCTTCAACAACTCCGGGCTTTCTATCAAGCCGAAGGCTGTTCAAAGCATCATCATTGATTCCATACTTGAGAGGCCCTTTAAAAATTCTCTCTCACCCCTGGACAGGATGCAAACCAATAACAGGGTATTTTATTTTCCAGCTCCAGCCTCTATCTCTCCATCGTTCAGCCTTTCTCTGCTTTGTCAGGGATATTGTAGTCGCTGCTTTTCAAAGTGCCAACTTAGTGCAATGGTTGCACGCTCGGTTCTGGAGTGGAAAGGCCATGGGTTCAAATGCAAGTCCAGGACTTGAACGTAACATCAAGACTGATACTTAAGTACTGCAGCAATGTGGGCCGGAAGCTTCTGGTCCTGCAGGGGAAGGCCAGCCAAAGGTCCATTGACTTACGGCAGGACTGGAAGATCCCAGAGTTGGGCAGGGCTGGAAAACTCTGGCCATAGAATCATGGAATGGTCACAGTACAGAATAAGGCCATTGCGCCGGTTTCTGCCAGCTCTCTTCAAGATCGACTCAGCCAGTCCCACTCCGCTGCCTTCGTAACCTGGCCCTTTAAATGTTTCCTATTTCGGGGCGGCATGGTAGCACAGTGGTTAGCACTGTTGCTTCACAGCGCCAGGGTCCCAGGTTCGATTCCCGGCTTGCGTCACTGTCTGTGCGAACTCTGCATCTTCTCCCCATGTCGGCGTGGGTTTCCTCCGGGCTCTCCGGTATCCTCCCCCAGTCCAAAGACGTGCAGGTTAGGTGGATTGGCCATGCTGAATTACTCTTAGTGTCCAAAAAAGGTTGGGCGGGATTACTGGGTTACGGGAATAGGGTGGAGGTGTGGGCTTAGGTCGGGTGCTCTTTCCAAGGGCCGGTGCAGACTCGATGGGCCGAATGGCCTCCTTTACCACTGTAAATTCTATGCTTCTGTGATTCAATTCTCTTCTGAAAGCCATGGTTGAATCTGCCTCCACCACACTTCTCAGGCAGCGCATTCTGACCTCCGACTGTGTTCAAAAGCTTTTTCCCTTTGGTCCTTCTGCTATTCCACTTTAATCAGTCTCCTCCGGTTCTCGCCTGCCAAATGGGAACGGTTTCTCCCTATCCTCTGTGTCTAGGCACCCTCTTGATTTTGAGCACCTCTATCAAATCTCCTCTCAAAGGTCACCTCTCCAAGGTAAACAACGCCAATTTCTAACCTATTCTTTCCTCAGGCAACACATTTGCGGAATTCCTTATAACTCCTCGATCGTCACATCGTCATGCAATCATCAAACTTCTAACAGCAAAGCTTGACGGCAGGTTCTCACAACGTCCAAATTTATTGACAAAAGGAAAAGATCTGCGTTCATATATAACATTTTGTGATTTCGGGGTGCGCCCCAAGTCGGCAAATGAAGCACTTCCGATGTGATGCCTCCGTTGTAATGTAGGGAGTGCCTGAACGGGCAGCAGCATGGGTTCAAGAAGGCAGCTCATCCCAACTTCCACAGGGGCTTTTAGGGATGGGCAAGAAATGCTGGGCCTCGCAGCGATGATCACATCGTATGGACATATGAAAAAAACCTGGAAGCCAATTTGTGCACGATAAAGTCCCTCAAACAACACTAGCATAATGGCCAGATAATCAGTTCTTTGTGAGGTTGATTGGAGGACATCAGGGCGAGGTCCTGTGTTGTCCTTTGAATAGTGCCCCAGGATCTTTCATATCCACCCGAGAAGGCAGCAATGTCTCGGCTTAACGTCACAACCAAAACACTCAACTGCTGGGATGCTTACCATGACGTTACGGCTTGTGGGATCTTGCTGTGCACAGGTTGGCTGCTGTGTTTCCCTGCATTCCAACAACGACCACATGTGTAAAATGGCAGGGGGCCAGACTGTCCGATTTCCAGCCTGTGTCCGGAGGATCCGTGGTGTTTTACGGCAAACAAATCGGCGCCACCCCGGCGCCGATCCGCCGACCAATGAGGGGCTAGCAGCCGCGCCACGTAAAACGCCCGGCCACCACGCCAAAAACGGCCTGAGAATTGCCGGGCCCGTAGCTGCGCATGCCCACGGCGACGACCTGCAGTGGTCACGCCGTACAACATGTCGGCGGTCGTGCACGGGCCAGGCCTGCCAGATAGTGGGGCCACCCCCCACCAGTACCCCCCCCCAGCCCTCGCCGAAAGCGCCCCCACCCCCAGTCAGCAGCACGTCTCCCGCCCGTCTGTGGCGGCATGGGCGCATGTGCTTCGCGCCGTGGGAACTTCACCCACCGGGGGCAGAGTTTCAGGGGCGGGCCACGTCATGAGGTGGTCCCAACGGATTGCAACGTTCTCCCTGATGATGCCGTTTTGGAGGGGGCGGAGTATCCAAAAACAGGCGCCGCCCCCCGATTCCATCGTAAACCGGGATTCTCCGCCCGATCGCTGATTACGAAATCAGCATCGGGGAACGGAGAATCCCACCCCTCATTTGCTGCAGTGCTCCTTGGGATGTGCTATCAGTGTGGACGGTGCTATACAAATGCAGGTTTCTGATGTAATTGTTTTTCAGACGTTCAGTACTATTTGAGCTGATGACTGGAATGTTTTGCCAGGCAAGAAAAATTAAGATGGCAGCAGTTTTCATTACTGTCCTTTGTGACTGCACAAATGGTGCATAATAATGTTTGAAAAAAATCAAACTAGTGATTAAGGCGATAAACAATAAGAAGTCTAACAACACCAGGTTAAAGTCCACCACGTTTATTTGGAATCACTAGCTTTCGGAGCGCAGCTCCTTCAGTTGAGTCATCTGATGAAGGAGCTGCGCTCCGAAAGCTCATGATTCCAAACAAACCTGTTGGACTTTAACCTGGTGCTGTCAGACTTCTTACTGTGCCCACCCCAGTCCAACACCCGCATCTTCACATCATGGGCCGGAGAATCGGCGCAACCGCGACACGCCGCCGGCGCGCGATTCTTCGAGGTGCGGAGAATCGGTGCCATTTGCGCTGGCCGTTTGGCGCGGCGCTGGTCGCGGGCTGCTGTCCGCGGCCAGTCCGCCGATTCTCTGGCCCGGATGGGCCGAGCGGCTGTGCGGAAATGGTAGAGTCCCGCTGGCGGCGTTCGCCCCTGCTCGCAGCCGGCGGGACCTCTGCGCGTAGGGTCGGGGGTGGCCTGTGGGGCAGAGAAAAGCACTCCTTCACCGAGGGGGTGTCCGATGGGGTCTGACCCGCGATCGAGGCCCACCGATCGGCAGGCCAGCCCTCTCCCCCCCCCCCCCCCCCCCCGGGCCCTCTTTGTTGCGCGGTCGGTCCCTGAACCCCCACGCTATGTTGCGTCGGGGCTGGCGTGCTGAAGAAGTCTCCCGCGCATACGCGGGTTGTCGCGGCTCCCATTTGGCGCCGGGAAGGGAGGCTGGAGCGGCATGAACCACTCCAACCCCATGCTGGCGGGGCCAGAATCAGTAGTCCCCGCGCCCGTTTCGCACCATCGTGAAAACCTAGTCTCCATTTCGGAGAATCACGCACCATAAGTCAAGAATGTAAAAAATGTTGAAGTGATGGAAAACTGTCAAGGGGCTTGATAGACATCACAGGTGCTTTCGTCATTCTGTAAACTTGGGGTCAGCTTTATGGAGTCCGGATGGAGATCCTGGTCACACCAGCATGAAGCGAGCCGCCCTTCACAGGTTGAGAACGTCACTGGCAAGGCCAGAATGTATTGCTCAGCCCCAATTGTACTTGAGACAATTGAATCGATTGCTAGGCCATTGTGGCGGGCAGTAGAGAGGTAACCACAATCCTGCGGGCCTGGAGTCACGTGTAGGCCAGACCAGGTAAAGGTGGCAGATTTCCTTCCCTTTTTTTTAATAAACATTTTAGTGAGGTATTTTTGGTATTATAACAACAACAAAATAGACAATGTACATGAAACTATAAACATAGTGCAAAAGCCGTCTCATAGAATTTTTTAACAGTACAGAAGGAGGCCATTCGGCCCATCGAGTCTGCACCGACTCTTGGAAAGAACACCCTACCCAAGCCCACACCTCCACCCTATCCCCATAACACAGTAACCCCACCCAACACTAAGGGCAATTTTGGACACTGAGGGCAATTTATCCTGGCCAGTCCACCTAACCTGTACATCTTTGGACTGTGGGAGGAAACCGGAGCACCCGGAGGAAACCCACGCACACACAGGGAGGATGTGCAGACTCCGCACAGACAGTGACCCAAGCCGGAATCGAACCTGGGACCATGGAGCTGCGAAGCAATTATGCTATCCACAATGCTACCGTGCTGCCCTCCCTAACAGGTCCCACCTTTATTAATCCCCTACTCTAAGCTAAAATAACCCCCCCCACTTCTGCTGACGATTAATTTTCCGCAAAGAAGTGGACAGATTTCCTGAAGGATATTAATGAACCAGATGGACTTTGAAGGCAACCCATTATTTCACGGTCGCGCTTACGAATATTTGCCTTTTGTTAATTCCGATTTATTTAAGTAAATAAATTCATATTGCCCAGCTGCCTTTGTGGGATTTGAACTCATATCTTCAGAGCATTAGTCCAGGTCTCTGAAGTACCGTAACCACTACACCTATTTTGAAACCTGCCCTCGATTACCCTGCAGCTTCACTGAGGGTATTCCTCCCACTTGCCCCATCCCAAGGTCGAAGTTGGTGAAATCTCTTTGAGCCAAATGATTTTTTGGAGCAGTGGAGACTTGGGAGGAGATTTAATTAAGATCGACAAAATTGTGTGGCGCCCAGGCAGAGTAGCTAGGAAGGAGCTATTCCCCTCTCAGCGGAGAGATCAATAACCTGGAGGCGTAGATTTGAAGGAGGAGGTCTTGTGGCGCAGTGGGTTAGCATCCCTACCTCTCAGCCAGGGGTTCAAGTCCCACCCCAGACCTTGATGGCCAAGGAAGGCACGTTCATAATGTGTTCGCCACAGGTTGAATATCAACCTGTGAATCCTTCCAAATATGCCAATGGTTGGTGATAAGAGCAGGAGAGACTATTGGTCAGACACCCTTGACGTGAAGTGGTGCCCGCCAAGCTGTATATAAGCCCCTGACAAAAGGCTAGCGACCTGTTCCAGGAATTAATAGCTATGAAAACAGACGAAAGTCTGCCTTCGCACACCACTAGGTGTGGGAAGAGATTGGGAATTTTAGAAACTTTGAGAAACGAGGAATAGCTGTATAGAATTGGAAAGTTAGTTTCACAAGGCAGGCAAAAAAATCCGCATCTTAGGTGATCGGTTATGCTGTGTCTGGACATTCTTTGTCATCCTAAACTTTGCAATGCCAGTATCTTCCAAAGCCATTTCAATAACATCAAAACAGACGGTGGGGCCATCAGTCGGAATGCTCGTTTTAGCTAGCGAGCAATCTCCCAGACCCTGGAGAGGCCCAAACCATTTTATGGTTAAAAATATTTACGGTAAGTATGATTTTTGATGCAGCGCAGGGGCAAAACGATGTCTGCAGTCATTAATTCCTTGATCCTGCTGAAAGTTAAACAAATACGTTGGGCATGTCAAAAATAAGCAATTGTAAAGGGGCCGGTGACAGAAAGTCTCAATGAGGTCCCAGTGGGCCTTATTTAGTTGCCTGGAGTCGATGCGCACAATAGCACAGTGTACTTATAATTGAACTCACAGGACTCGGAGCTGTGAGGGAGTAAAGCAATATCTGGCCCCGACTCCCTCAATGGCTCCCTGGTAAATGCACTGGAAATTCAGTCTTCTATTGAACAATGCAGCGAAAACGAAAAGAGATTGAGGTGGCACAAGGAAAACATTGTAATCAGCGAGTTGTTGCGATCGGGAAGGGGCTACTTAAAAGGACAGTGAAAGCAGATTCAACAGCGATTTTCTAAAAGCAAATTAGATCGATACCTGAAAGGGAAATGTTATGTTCTTTGTTGTAGCCGCAAAGAGAATGAATCAGAGGTGAACAGGTCGAGTTTGTATAACCTAGTGCAAGGGGCTTATTTACAAGATCAGACAGGGTACAATGGTGAACTCCACAAAACCCGTGAAATGCTCTGACATTGAGTAACACATGACATTACACCAACCAATCGTGTTACTCTGACACATAACACCCCCCTCCCTTTATTCCTTCTGTGTCCCCGGCATATTTACTTATCAAACACCTTAACGCAGATCCAACACATTATGCCATAACTTATCTTGTTATAGTAACAGGGGCTGTTTAGCACAGGGCTAAATCGTTGGCTTTGAAAGCAGGCCAGCAGCACGGTTCAATTCCCGCAACAGCCTCCCCGAACAGGCGCCGGAATGTGGCGAGTAGGGGCTTTTCACAGTAACTTCATTGAAGCCTACTCGTGACAATAAGTAATTTTCATTTCATTTCATTCCAAGTCCAGGTGTGGAAGGAGCTGCGCTCCGAAAGCTAGTGTTTGAAACAAACCTGTTGGACTTTAACCTGGTGTTGGAAGACTTCTTACTGTGCTCACCCCAGTCCAACGCCGGCATCTCCACATCGTGGTTACCTTGTTATGTTATGGATACATATGCACATTAGTAAGACAGTCCCTTGGGTGGATGACGTTCAGGAACTTGGCTCCTAGGGGCACCTGGAGTGTCTTCCTATACACTGGTTACATCTGGTGAAACAGATTCAGGAACAGTCTCTGGTTGTGTGGATGATTCTATCGTAACAGATCCCTTAATTTCAGCAGTTGTAGGCCTCAAGTTGGACATGTCACTGTCCAGACTCTCTGTGGTGAAAACATCTGGTACAATTCTGTACTCTCATCATATGCAGTCAATAATTCGTCAATGGGCCGAATCCAAATTCGTTCATCGTCAGATTGTACAGTATAGGAAATCGGATCCATTTCCCTAATACAATTGCTGGAGTCCATTTTTCACCTGAGGTGTAATTTCTCACGAGGCTCTGCTTTTGGAATGTTCTGTTCTATCCACGTGTCTGATGTTGCTGCCTGACTATCTCTGAAGTTGTAGGGGGAGTCAAGTGGTCGAACTGTGTGTGTAGTTTCCATTTGAACATCAGCACAGCTGGTGAACTTTGTGTCATTGTTGAATGTTCTGTGTTTCTGTATGTCATTAGAAAACCATTGACACATTTGTCGCTCGAAACCTTCACTGCATGCTTGAGTGACTGTGCGAATCATTCAGTTAAGCCATTGGTAGCTGGATGGTGGAGGGCAGATTTGATGTGGTGGATGCCACACCCCTTCAGGTAGTCCTTGAACTCAGCTGATGTGAACAGAGTACCATTATCATTAACAAGTTGTTCAGGTTTCCCCAATCCTGCAAATACCTTGTCGAGCCGTTCTATGGTCTTTTCCGTGGTTGTCTATTTCATGATGGCAAACTCTGGCCACTGGCATCAACCATGACTAATCCAGCATATTCGACATGGATTTTTTTGCCCTGGCCTAGTTGGCCATTACCCATGGATGCAAAGCTTGTAGTGAAAGTACATTTCTCAACGCAGTGCAGGATAGGTATAACCCCACCTTCTCCTCTACCTGGGCCACCAGAAACAGCTTCACGCCAACTCCTTCATTTGAACTACACCGGCTTGGCCTTCATGCAGCTGCTCCAGCATTCTACTTCCCAGACACGGCAGAATGATTACTCTAATACCCCACAGCAATTTTGCACTATCAGCTCAAGATGCTCCAAGGTGGAGTTTCAAGTCTGGATTCTTTCATTGCTCTTATGTTAGCGCCTTCCTGAATCATGTCCAACACTTCCCCATCACTGGATCTGTTTGGGTAAATTTTCACGTCTGAGAAGACATTACCAAACATTTTCCACATGAGAAAGATAGAATATGTCATTGACGTGTTCATCAGATTCGTTTTTCATTTGTTGGTTTTGTTGATCAGCGGAAGTCTGGACAAAACGTCTGCGTTTGTGTGCCGTTCAGACCGACGATATTCGACGACATAATCGTGTGCCGACAGGATTACAGCCCAACTTTGTAATTGACTAGCAACGAACAAAGGGATTCCCTTATTTGCCCAAAGATTGTTGTTTAGGGACGATGGTCGGTCAGTAGAATAAATAATGGTGGAAACTTCAAATACCAAAAACAATTTTGAGATCGTCTTCCTCAAGCTGAGCATAGTTGGGCTCAGCGCTCGTCAACGTCTTGGAAGAAAATGCTATTGGTCGCTCTTCACCTGAAGGCATTAGATGCGAGACAACTGCTCCACCCCATTGGGTGATGCGTCACAAGCTGCAGCTTCAGTTATAATGGACCAATAACTCTGATTCCTATAATTTCTTTTGACACTTTGGTAAGCGCCAACTGTCACAATCTTTCATTCAGAACCAAGCTTGTGTGTTTCAAAGTAACGTGTGTTAATGTTTCAGTTCTGTTGCTAAGTGAGTGATGTACCATCAATTGGACGCGAGACACGATGAAGATCCAAACTGTGGCTTTAATCAGCTAGTTGTTAGCCCGGTGGTCGACTACAGAGAAAGGCCGACCGCCGGGAAACCTGGGTACTTATACCCCGCCTCGGAGGCGGGGTCTACTTGCCTCTCGACCAATTGGTGAGCAGTCACATGGCTAGTCCCAGCCAATCAGACGAGAGGCACATGACCAGCCAGAGCCAATGGGAAACCAATGTTCTGCACCAATGGCAGTGCTCCCACTCATATCACCACAGTGAGGTAGAAACTTTCTGTAGTAATTTAATAATCCTCGAAACGGCCTTCACCGAGTCACGTTCCGTGATCGTGGAGCATCCAGGATCTCCTATATCTTCTTAGGTTCTTTGTGAAAACAATCTTGGTCGATGATGTGTCCAAGATAGTGAACAAAAGATTTCTAAAGTTTGAACTTTGTTTTCTTGATGTTACGTAATTGCAACCTCGCAAAAGTAATTTTTAGGTTCTTTACCTGTTCTTGGCAATGTAAGAAACTTTGCCACAATTTTTGCATTTATTCTCCTTGCTCCAACAATCTCCAGTTATGTGCCCCACTTGGTTGCAGCGATGATCTGGTAGGTTCTTGGTGGACCTGCTTCTCATAGACTTCACCTTACGGACTTTAGCTCAAACATCTATCCGCAAAGCTTCTCTCGCAGCGAGTCCCATAGATGTTGCGATTGCAACAGCAGATCTTAGGGTTAATGTAGCTTCAATCAGCCATTTCCTTTGGATGGCTTAATTCCTGACGCCACAAACGAATCGATCGCGAAGTGTATCATCCAAAGTCTGACCAAATTCTCAGTACTCAGTGATGCAACGAATTGTGAACTTTTTTTCCGCTTCCTCCTGTGCACAATGGTGAAAGTGGAATTTTTCAGCTATTAATAATGGATGGGGAAAGAAATGTTCTTGCAACACTGTCATTAACTCATCATGTGACTTGTCTCCAGGTTTATCTGGGTGTACTAAATTCTGTAGCAACACGAGTGTTTTCCTCCCAACTGAGTTGAGAAAGGTCGCAGTGTACAGGTCTGCTGGTGCCTGATTGGCTTTAAGGAACGACTGGGACCTTTCCTCATAAGAGTTCCATGTCTCCTCCTGCTCATCCATGACGCCTTTCCTTCCTGCCATTATTGGATGACGGCTCCCTGACCTGTGCGACTCAGCCATCAGACAGTTTTCCTGCTGCTTATTTTCTCTCTGTTTAAAGCAGACAAACCCATAGTGCGCAAGCAGGCCAGCTGTTTCTGTGCTTTGCTATTGATTCCTGAGCAGTAGGTTGCAGAGTCGGCAGCCCTGTAGGATCGTTTTCCCGCGGTTCGTTTCAGGGCCTCGTGCGCGATCTCTGCAGCTCCACCCACTACAACGGCAAGTGGGCTGAAAACTTTGATCCTGCGTTTGAAGTAAGCTCCCAGTAATTCGCAGTTGTCTGAAAGTTCTTTTGAAAAACCCTTTTACTTGCACTCGCAACTATCGTGATCTACTGGACAATTCCACAATGGTGATTTCACCTTGGAAGCTGACGATATTTCTCCTGACCTCACTCCCGATGGTGTCTGGGTCTAGACCTTTCCCGATGTTTCCTTCCTCTGGCTCACAAAATCGCTCTTGAAAGGTTACTTTACTCCCGTTCCTTTTCACGGCCCAGACCCCGTCGCCATTTTCTCTTGTATTATGTTCTCTGTTGTAGCCGCAAAGAGAAATAATCGGAGGTGGCACACGGCGAGTTCGTACAACATAGTGCAAGGGGGTTTATTGACAACAGTGTTCTTCAAACCTGGGGGCGCGACCCGCAGGTGGGTGGCGGGCAGGGTGTCGGGAGGGTCGCGAAGCCGTCCTTCACGGCGCTCCTAATCGTGCAAATCCCCGCGCAGCATCCGGCTTTTAATAACGGCGGCTGCAAGCGGCCTTCAAAATGGCCACCAACATGTAAAAAAATCGGCCGCAGCACGATCATCTGCGAGCATGCGCAAAACTATGCGCATGAGCGCCAATGATTGGGCACGCATGCACAGTGTGGCCACTATTTTTTTAAACGGTCGCAGCTTTTTGTTTTACAAGTTCGGGGGGGTTTTATTAATTTTATTCATTTATTTTATTCATTTAATTTTTATTTTTTTCATTTATTTATTCATTTTATTTTTTTTACAAGTTCGGGGGGGGGGGGGGTTTATTCATTTTATTCATTTCTTTTATTTTTAACTTTTTTTTACAAGTTCGGGGGGGTTTTATTTGATAAAATTTTACAGGAAAAAAATTCAGAAGTTTGGACAGATGGAGACTCCATACTTTCCGACACCGGAAGGCTTCACCTTCATCCAACAGGTTCCATTGGAGGAGCGTGTACGACGGCCAAAGGGACCCCAAAACCATTTCCTCCATTTTTATCAGCAGCAAACAAGTTAAATGAAAATGGTGGGTCGCTCAGGTCGGCCGGCGTGGGTCGGGAAGGTCGGCCGGCGTGGGTCACGAAGGTTGGCCAGTCGGTAAAAATGGGTCCCCGGAAAAAGAATTTGAAGAATACTGATTTACAAGATGCTGTTCAAACAGGGTACCATGGTGAACTCCACAAAAGCCCACAGAGCGCTCCGATGACATCAATGCGTAACACTTGACATTACACCAGCCAATGGTGTTACTCTGATACATCACAGGAAAAGAAAATACAGATCTGTGGGAGCGCTGGGGCAAATTGGATAGCTGTACTTAATCCTATCTTGCAAACTGCACCCTGCCAGTGTCGGAAGGTCCTCCAATGCTGTTTCGCTGTGTAACTTCCCCACTGCTCACACCTCTCACTCAACTGCGTAGTCCTGCCCATCGCATCTCCTCCTGAAACTCATCAACAATAACTCTATCCCACAGCCTCCTCCTTTTAGCATTGGGCCGACTCTCCTGGCTGACATGTCATGGGATGTATTATTATGAACAGAATCAGGCCATTCAGCCCAACTGGGTCTGTGACTTGCCTCTAATTACTTCATCCCCCTCTCTCAGCGGAGAATCCTCTTTCCCTCATCTATTTATCCAGCTTCCGCTTAAATGCATCCTGTGTTAGAGCAAGTGCAGAAACGCTGGTCGCTGTTATTGTACAGTAAAGCTGATGGAGCGACTGAACGGAAGCTCGTGAAATAGAGATTGTGATGACTTCCATATTGAGGGACAACCCGTAGACTGGCTTGTGCAGCGATTGGAACACGATGGCATCATTGTCAATTATTTTTGCCTCAACTCAACACGATTTGTGTCACAATATACGACAAACATGGAAAAGGATTGGCAAACAATTTTCTCCGTGAAAAGTTAATGGCCCTCGAAATGAACAGTCTGGTGAGTTTTGCGTTGGAACACAAAGAGTAAATTGATTAAACCAGGAGACAAGGGCAAACTGCTTTCAATGGTCCTTTATTCTATTATTCTGACAGGATATCACGCCCGGGATTCTCCCGTTGCTGGGATTTTGTGTTCCCGCTGGGAACGGACCCCCGCCCACGGGTTTCCTGGAGGCGTGAGGTGGGTTCAATGCGAATTTCCTTTTTTTAATTTTTAAAACAGATTTAGTGTACCCAATTCATTTTTCCAATTAAGGGACAATTTAGCATGGCCAATCCACCTAGCCTGCACATCTTTGGGTTGTGGGGGTGAAACCCACACTGTGCAAACTCCACATGGACAGTGACCCAGGGCCGGGATCGAACCTGGGACCTCGGCGCCATGAGGCAGCAGTGCTAACCCACTGCACCACCATGCTGCCCCCAATGGGAATTTCCATTGACAAGTGGCGGGAGCAGAGAATCCCGCTGCCGGCGAAAGGCACGCCACCTCCCGCCACTAGAGACACACAGCTGGGAGACCAGAGCATCCGCCCCATAAGTCAAGATATTAAACCCATTATTTTCAGACCATAACTTCATAAAGCATCTCCAATTCACGTGAATTTCATTCGGAACTAAAGCTGAGATTTATAACCTACAGATTTGTGATTAATCTCAAGCCCTTCTTTAGATTAATGCCTTGTTTGTTCTGTGAAATGAAATGAAAATGAATGAAATGAAAAATGAAATGAATATTACTCCAGCAAAAGTGAATTTATCTCTTTGGTCGACAACTATTTTTCTTGCATTTGTAAGTTCTTCTCACGTTTTGGGATTTATGTTGAGGCTCCAGCGAGGGTCTTTGGTGTAATGCAGGGTACGATATGGTTGAACTTAGGTCACAAAAGGTTAAACGAACGGTACGCCACAGAGAAGCAATTCTCACTACTTAAGCCTCATTTCTGTACAATTGACGATAGTGACCCCATATCCAACGGCCTCTCATGATTCAACGACCTGCCCGGCAAGTGCTCACGCTGGCGCCGATTAGTACTCCTTCTAAAAAACGTGAACCTGGCGGAAGGGCTCCTGTGGGTGGCCGAGGAAGGGAGTAGCCATCTTCGCTCCCAGGCAAAGAGCTGGGCTTGACATCCCAGTGGGGGACCCTCCGCAGGGGTGGGCGCCATGGGGGGAGGGGGGGTGGAAGGGTGTGCTGGGGGGCAACCGGGGTGGCTACTGCTTGTGGTACCACCATGGCAACCCCTGGATCATTTACCCATTGCAGGGATGACCCCTTCTCTCCCTGTCTGCCCCACCGCCCGCCCATAGCCCCCACACCACCTGCTGTGGCCTCTGGCTGCGCGGCTGAAGGCTATCGCTCAGAGGGAATTGGCAATCATGGGTAAATGAGCACTAAGCACATGCCAGGCAGATTCCCGTGAGTGGGCGGGCCATGTGGCATGTGGGAGTCATTGCCTCGCATCCCAATCACACCTTGATACCTGGACACTGCGGGAGGCAACACCACACACACAGCAGCCAACATCCGAACACCCAGGGGCTGGGACACAGCTCCGGGGACATGTCCACGGCCGGAGGGTGGGAGAGCATCATGGGGATGGGGGGGAGATGCCTGCAGAGATGGCCAAAGCGTCCGGTGGTCAGCAGGCAATGCAGGAGGAAGCGACAGGGGCCATCATACTGGTTTTGCAAAGTGTTTAATGTGTTGTACGAACCCTACTCCTGATGATGCCGTTCCCCTCCACCCTCCCCAATCCCCACCCCCCTCCCCACCTCCCACCCCTCCCCTGGTGCCCTCAGAGATCCTCGACATGCTCGGCCTTCCTAGCTCTCCCGCTACGTCTTGGTGTTTCCCCGGGATGCGCAACTGAGGTGGGGGCAGCCAGCTGCTTACCTCGTCCTGTGGCCTTCGATGCCCCTCTGGCGGGCATCCTCTGGGGGCCCTGGGGCCGGAGGGCTCCGGCTCACTTGTCGGCGGCACATGCACATCTGTGCCACCCTGTCCCAGGTGCTGTCTGCGAAACGCGACCTCATTAGTGGGGCGGAACTCGGGGGAGCTGGTGGCTACCGTCACCACTCCATGGGACAGGTGCCTGACTTAATGTTTCTGAAAGAAGTTACGAAACTGCAGTGTTAATTCTTTATGATCTGGCTGCAGAAATACTGTTAAGGCTTAAATTATTTCAGGTCGGAGGAGCCATCTGTCAGTTGATCTATCAACATCCTGGGGTTACCATTGACCAGAAACTGCCATATAAATACTGTGGCTACAAGAGCGGGTGAGAGGCTGGGAATCCTGTGGCGATTGATCCCCCCAAAGCCTGTCCACCATTTACAAGGCACAAGTCAGGAGTTTCATGGAATACTTGTGTGGTGAATGTGATTCACACCGGATTGTAATCTGTATATACATGTGTCTGTATTGTAAGTGCAGTTGCACTACCTGTCCTCCAGGGGGAATAGCTCTGGGAATGCTCGAGTTGTACGGGGCTTCTCCCTTGGCTCTGCCCAGGACTCCTCCCCCGGAAGCTGCTGTATAAAAGCTCAGTGCCACATGGTCAGCTGGCCAGTTCACCAAAAGTTCAATGGCTAACCGGCTGGCTCTGTTGTGAGTATATTAAAACCGCTATTCTTCCTACAAGCACGTGTCCGTAGAATTGTTGGTTCCAACAACTTGCCTGGATGAGCGCAGCTCCAACAACACTCAAGAAGCTCGACACCATCCAGGACGAAGTAGCCCGCTTGACTGGCACCCCATTCACCAGCTTGAACTTTCCCTACCTCCATCACTGGTGCACAGTGGCAGCCGTGTGTACCATCTACAAAATGCACTGCAGCAGCTCGCCAAGGATCCTTCAACCGCACCTTCCAAACCAACAATCTCTACCACCTAGAAGTACAGGGGCAGGGGGCAGCAGGGGAACACCGCCACCTGGAGATTCCCCTCCGAGCCATACATCATCCCGACTTGGAAATATGTCCCTGTCGCTGCGGCTCCCTCCCTAACAGCACAGTGGGTGTACCTACACCTCAGGGACCGCAGCGGGTTGAAGAAGGCGACTCACCACCACCTTTGCAAGGGCAGTGAGGGGCGGACAGTAAATGTCGGCCTGGCCTGCGACACCCACATCTCATGAATAAATAGTGACAAAGTCAAGATGTTGAACCGAGGCCCTGTCTCTCCCGTCAGCCCCATGTGAAAGATCCCATGGCACTCTTTTGAAGAATGTCAGGAGAGGTTTTCTCCAGTGTTTTGGCCGACCATTATCCCTCTGTCAAAAAAAACCAGATGATCGGCTCATTATCACAGAGCTGTTAGTGGGAGCTGGCTGTGCACAATGTGGCTGCCACTTCTTCTCCATTACAACAGCGAAGACACTTAAGATGTTGGCTGTAAAGTATTTTGGGATGTCCTGAGGTTGTGAAAGGCGGTATATAAACGTACATCTGACTTTCTATCTTTGCTTTAATGTTACAACATTGCCCATTCATACTGTGCTATACGATTCGGAGCAGAAAGGCTCCAGGCTCTTGCATTTCGCAATAGAGGACCGTACGTAGACCAACCCCCGACTCGTGGGCAGAGAAATGAAACCTGTTGTACAGAATGCTCCCATACATCTCCGTTTGACTTATTCCCCACTCCTCACTGGGCCCTTTGCTTGCGTTGTAAGCTATTTCTGTCAGCGGCCACTGTTTGTTTGAACAGAATGTAAGTCCAGTTCCACATTCCACATGATGCTGGTGATTTGTTGCTTTCTAAATCGAGCAGTGGATGGGCTATTTATCTCAGGCAGCTCAGACATTCTTATATGATTTGCCACGCTGACTCCATTTCCCATGCATTCTTGAACTCAAGCATGCGCTACAGGGTGACATGCTCAGCATTCTGTTGCTGTGACTCACGTTCGGAGCCCACGAACCGAGTGACTGAAGATTTACAGATGTGAAGATTAAATATCCAGACAATAGGAAGTTAGGGAACTAACAATGGCCGTGCGTGGATGTGACTAACCTCAGTTTCACATCGGGCCCTTTTCATATGAGTTTGTTACAACCCACGTGGGTCTCACGGGGTACGGGTGATCCACTACCCCATGGAGCTCACAGAGTACGGGTTCCCCGATTAGGAGGCGGGGGACCTTTAACTAAGTCAATGTGCCTTTGTATAAATAGAGTCGGCCAGTCAGGCACCCACTAGAGATGACCCAGTAGGGAACGACTGGAGGTCTACATTATAGTTAACGTGTTAAGTAAAAATAAGCGTTGTTATTCTCTACAACCCGGTGTCAACTCTTTTCATTGCCCTTTACAAAATGGTCAAATTAATTCCACAGCACACCGTTCTTCATTCTCTGCCTGTTGTAATGATCGAAAATGAGAGTCGCATACTTTCCAAACGTAGGGCGGAATACTCCGATCCCGCGCCAGATCGGAGAATTGGCTGGGGGGGGGGAGGGGGGTGCAAATCCCAGCGACGCCGCTCGGACGCCGGCCCGCCGATTCTCCGGTGACCAGTCGGGTGCCGCTCAGCGCTGCTTCCCCGGGCGATTCTCGTGTGGTCTTACCCGGCGGGACCTCGGTGTTCTGGCTGCGGGAGCGGCCTGGTGGGGGGGCTGGGGGGATCCGACTCCGGGGACGGCCTCCACAGTGGCCTGGCCCGCGATCGGGGCCGACCGATGGGCGGGTGGGCTAATTCGGGGGGGGGGGGGGGGTAACCAATGTTCCTCCGCGCCGGGCCCCTGTAGGTCTCTGCCATGTTGCGTGGGGCCAGGGCGGCGAAGGCAACCCACGTGCATGCGCAGACTCCCGCTGCCCGTGGCGCACATGCGTGGACCCGCGCTGCCCGTGCCGGCGCCGGCATCGGCAGCTGGAGCAGCTAAAACCGCTGGCTTTGAAAACAGACCAAGGCAGGCCGGCAGCATGGTTCAATTCCCGTACCAGCCTCCCCGAACAGGCGCTGGAATGTGGCGACTAGGGGCTTTTCACAGTAACTTCATTTGAAGCCTACTCGTGACAATAAGCGATTTTCATTTCATTTTCAGTGCCGTGCTGGCTCCTTGTGCAGCACAGGATCGCTGCTCCCAGCGACCCGCTGACGCTGTCGTAAAACGCTCCGGAGTTTACGACGGTGTCAACACTCTGCCACTGGATCGGAGAATCCCGCCCGTAATGTTTATATATTTTTAACACAGGGTAGCGATTAGGGGGTAGAAATTGAATAGATATCAGAGAATAGAATAGAAATCATAGAATCCCTACACTGCAGAAGCAGGCCATTTGGCCCATCCGGTCTGCACCGGCCCTTGCTCTGATAGGTCACCCTACATTGGCCCAATCCCCCGCTCCTATCTCTGTAACCGCACCTGGACCTGGGGGTGTTGGAGGGATTTCCCTTTCTGTGGTTGGGGGGGGCAGTGGTCTTTCCCTTAACCCGCACATCTTTGGACTGTGGGAGGAAACCGGAGCACCCGGAGGAAACCCAGGCAGACACGGGGGGGAAAGTGCAAACTCCACTTGGAGTCACCCGAAGCCGGAATTGAATCCGGGTCCCTGGCGCTGTGAGGCAACGGTGCTAACCACTGTGCCACCATGCCTGTTTTGTAGCCTAAAACTACTGCTACAAGGGCCAGATTTGAACATCAATACCCAAGAGCCCCTAAAAGAGGCATTTTTCAACAGTGTCTTACATATTTAATTGGGAGGCCTAAGGCTTGACTTAAGTTCCCTCAGAGACACTGGGCACCAGATGAACGGCAGTGCTGGATTTTAAGGGATTGTCCAATAATTGGGCTGAGTGTCCCAATCCTGGGCTGTTGAGGCCGGGGCACGGCTTTCTGCCCCCCCCCCCCCCCCCTGTATTCGCAACACTGGAGATTTGGGTGTATGCAGCCTGCACCTGAGCATGCGAATGAATGAATTAAATGAAAATCGCTAATTGTCACAAGTAGCCTTCAGTGAAGTTACTGTGAAAAGCCCCTAGTCGCCACATTCCGGCACCTGTTCGGGGAGGCTGGTACGGGAAGCTTGAACCCACAGCCTCTAACTGGAGACACAAGCGCGACTGATCGAGTCAAGGTGGTAACAGTGTCGGAGGTCAGTGGGTCGCAGTCTGTGGCAGCTGGGGACATTATTCCTCAAGTCGTAAGCTGACAAGATTCCATTCCTTTTGGGAAGTCAAGTGCTTCTAAAATACAAGTGATCCTACGCTCCTTTGTTTAGAGATGGAGAGTGTTTTGCTGTGACGACTCCAGACAGTCTACACACAAGTGCTGTTTTCTACAGTTGTTGACCTGCAGCAGACCGCATTCAATTCATTCATAACTGAAGGGTTTGCTTCAAGTTGCTTGGGTTGCAGAGGCTGTTGTTGGAATGTTGCCAGGCACTGCATTTGCCAGCAGCTGTGTGGAGGAGATGGGGGCTGCATGAAGTGGACAAACCCTGTGGTTCAAGCGTAATTAGAGCGTCGTTACGGTTACTTTGTAGCTTCCAGTGCCCTGGCTCAGTGTGTAGAATGCCCTTCTCCGTCAGAAAGTGGTGGGTTCAAATCCCACCCTGCTCACGCTTCCAAGTAACAATTCTCAGTCATCTTTTCAAACTGCTCCATTGCCTCGCCATGTTCTAATCTCGGCCACCTCCTTCAGTCTCCTGGGGGGGTAATCTGGTCTCCTCCAATCCTGCACCCCTGCTGGGCTGCCACTACTGCCGGCTGTGCCTTCAACAGCTGCCTGGGCCCGTAGGCCCCGGGACTCCCTCTCTGCTTATTAAAATTTAGGCAAAATTCTCCGACTCGCGCCGCTGATAGCGGAGTTCCCGGTGAGGCGGGAATCCAGCATCGGGGAAAAAACGGAATTGGCGCTGGCTGCCGATCCGTTTCCGATGCTCCGCACCCTCCCCCCCCGCCCCCCCCCCCCCAACCACGCTGGTGTCAGGATCGAGGTTCGCGCCCGCGCACAAGCAGGCCTACCACCATACTATCCAGGTCCGCGTGATTCTCTGGTCCTCTGTCCCAGGAATCACGAGGGCGAGATTTATTGCAGGTATGGATGAGCGTGGTCCTGATATGGTGGGCCTCGCGGTGGGCCAAGGGGCAATTCCGTAACCGAGTTGCACCCAAAGTCCAACCGAGGGCCATCGTCCCCCTACATTGAAAGGTCTGCCCCCCCCCCACCGCCCCCGCCAGAGACCCCATAAATAAAGAGACCCCTAAATAAAAAAAACACAACCAGAGACCACTTGAATAAAGAGAGACTTCCAGAGAACCCCTAAATACAGAGACCCCTTGAATAAAGGGATCGCCACAAACCCAGCAGAAAAGAGACCCCCGTCTGGAGGCTAGAGAGCAGTCCAGACAGAGGCAGTGAAAAAGATTACTGTTGGAACACTCACCTGGGCAATACCGAGGGCCATCGTCCCCCTACATTGCAAGGTTTGCCTTGCTGGCTCAGAAACAGGAAGCTGGCCATTTCCAGCTAACCACTTCAAAAAAGCACTTAATTCTGTTTGAAGTGGTCCAGGAGCTGTCAATCAAAGCTTGATGTTTATAAACATTGTGGATGGAGCACTTTAGTATTACTAATCGTGAAGGAAGATGAATGAAGCAAAGCTGACAGCTGTGTGTGTGTGTGGAAGCTATCAATCATAGCCTAGTAAGGAAGTGAATGAATGGCTTACGGCCCAAGGGACTGAGGGGTTTAACACTGCTGACTTGTTTTCACCTTCCAGGAATGGACTCGAGGTGCTTCCTGTTTCTAAGCCAGCAGGTGTATTGTCCAGGTGAGTGTTACAACAGTAATCTTTTTCACTGCCTGTTTGGACTGCTCTCTAACTTCCAGACAGGGTCTCTTTTCTGGGGGGCTTACTGACAGGCATGTCTTTTTGGGGGGGTCTGTGGGGGGGTCTCCTTACTTAGGGGGTCTCTGTAGGGAGGAGGGCATGTGTAGGGTTTCCCCCGTACTTGAGGATAGGGGAGGGACCCAGAAAATCCAGGATGGAAGGCTGAATTGTGATGCGGGGGTGGGGTTGTAGCCAGCCCGTTCAAAATGGCGGCCCAATAGCAGGGTTCCCTTGGGAATCCTTCGCAATCCTCGCCATGCATAACTTTGCATGGCAAAGGATTGGGAATCGCTTCATGATCTGCGCACCCAGCGGGAGTGCCAATTGGGTGCAATTGATCTCCGGCAGGAGAACGTAGGGCAGGATTCTCTGATCCTGAGGCTAAGTGTTGATGTGCGGCATCAAAACGCCCTCAGGAGCAGCGATTCTGACCCGTACAGGGGGCCAGCACGGCACTGGAGCTACCCACGCCGCTCCAGCTGCCGATGCTCGCGTCAGATAGACGCCGCGGGTCTGCGCATGCGCAGTGGCTCACTTCTCCGCGCTGGCCTCGACACAACATGGCGTAGGGCTACAGGGGCTGGCGCGTAGCAAAAGAGACCCCCAGCCCAAGAGGCCAGCCCACCGATCCGTAGGCCCGATTGCAGGCCAGGCCACAGTGGAGGCCCCCCAGGGAATCCCAACATACTATTCTCCGGCTGGCCTGGGCTCAGAGAATCCCGCTCTTAGTCTCTCAAACGGAGAATTTCACCCCTTAACTCTTTGACTAAGCTTTTTCCTACCTCTTCTAATATCACCTAACACCAAACTTAGTTTGATAATGCTCCTGTGGAGAGCCTTGGGATACTTCACTCTATTAAAGGCACTAAATAAATGCGAGTTGTTGCTGTAGTTTCTATGATAACATTTGCAGCAGTGATTTATCTGGAAAGCTAAAATAGTGGATGGAACATTTCCTGCAGACAATATGTCAACTTGGAGTCCGCTCAATATAATGGCAATGGTTACAGAAAGGGAGTGCTACGCAAATTCACCAGAATGATGGGCGCAATTCTCCCAGAGGGAGACAAAGTGCCGACGCCAAAGTGAAAACCGGAGTATTTCACTCCGGCGTCGGAGGCTGCTCCTCGCCCCCTATTTTCCCACCCCCAGGGGGCTAGGAGCGCCGGGCCTTGACGCCCGCGTCAAAGCGGCGCCGCGTAAATGACGCGGCCGGCGGTGCTTTAATGACGTCACCTGCGCATGCACGGTTGCAGTCCTCCCCTCCGCCGCCCCGCAAGACATGGAGGATTGATCTTGCGGGGCGGCGGAGGGAAAAGAGTGCGTCTTTCAGAGACGCCGGCCCGACGATCGGTGGGCACCGATCGCGGGCCAGACCCCTCCTGAGCACCCCCCTGGTGCTCGATCCTCCCTCCCCCCCCCCCACTTCAATGGCTGTGAAGCACTGTGAGACATCCGGTGACAGTCAAAGTGCTGTATAAATGTCTTTCTTCCTTTCTATAACTTGAGTGGCTGAATAGGTGGCACGATAGCTCAGTGGTTAGCACTGCTGCTTCTACAGCTCCAGGGTCCCAGGTTCGATTCCGGCCTTGGGTGACTGTCTGTGTGGAGTCTGCACGTTCCCCCGTGTCTGCGTGGGTTTCCTCCGGGTGCTCCGGTTTCCTCCCACAGTCCAAAGATGTGCAGGTTAGGTGGATTGGCCGTGCCAAATTGCCCCCAAGTGTTCAAAGATGCGCAGGTTAGGCTACAGAGGGGAAGGGTGGGGGAGTGGGCCCAGTGACAGAGACACAATTTAATACATAGGGCGGAATAATATGAGGCGGTGGGGGGTGGGGCGAGGTGGAATGAAGCCCCTTTCCTCTCAAAACAATGTCACTGTGGAGCCAACATGCTCTCCCGACCCACCCTACCCCATAACCATAAAGTGCTGTGGGCTGGATTAATGAGGGCCCAGTGGGACCTCCACTCCTTCGCTGGGGGGTGGGGGGGGGGGAGGTCCTGCCCTCCAGTGGTCACTGACAGGACTGCGAAAGAAAGAGAAGACAAAAGCACATGGACCTCCCCCCCAACCAAGCAGGTCAGTCTGGGGTTTTGGGCCAGGAGGCTTTGAGTAGATTTTTTTTTTTTTTTTTAAATAAATTTAGTGTACCCAATCATTTTTCCAATTAAGGGGCAATTTAGCGTGGCCAATCCACCTAGCTTGCACGTTTTTGGGTTGTGGGGGCGAAACCCACGCAGACACGGGGAGAATGTGCAAACTCCACACGGACAGTGACCCAGAGCCGGGATCGAACCTGGGACCTCAGCGCCGTGAGGCGGTTGTGCTAACCACTAGGCCACCGTGCTGCCCTCGGCTTTGAGTAGATGAGGGAGAAGGGTGGAGTGGGGAGGGGGTAGGTTTAAGGGAGGGGAGCGGGTAGGGAGAAATGTGGGAGGGGGGGTGACTTTAGGCAGCCCCTTGAAGAGCGAAGCCCCCCCCCACTTTTCCTTCCCTCCCTTTTAACATTTCAGTGAAAATACCGGGCTCCTCGCTCCCGCCCGGTTGCTCACGCTGGACGTTACGTGGCGTGGGCAGTGTATTCTCAGCGTCAAATGGCATCATACCAAATCTAATCGAGCCCTGATCATTCATTTCAATATGTCAGGGGTGTTGCCACTTTTGGGGCACACTCCCCTCTTAGCACCCCCCCCTATTATGTGGGTGAACTTGGGGTTGGTCGGAGAAGGTGGTGGGGTGGGGTGTTGGGGAAACATGCCCCCCAGGGGCACCAAAAACTCAGCCCACAGAGCGCAAGATACTCAAGTAACCGTTTCGTTGCTCCTCCAACTTTGACAACTCTTCACAATTGCGGAGGGAACGCAGACAATCGTAGGAATTTTAAAAGCCTTGGTGACCTGCTGGATTTGGGATTCAGTACGATTAAGTTGATGCTGTGCAGACATCCCATCGCCATCAAATCGGAATCCAGTATTAAATAAACATGGAAACATTGTCAGCAAAATTCCTCAAGTTCATTATTCCAAGGGCCTTAAATGAAAGGGCGAAAGGTTTGAATAGAGTAACACAGGAGGAACTGTTTCCACTGGCAGCAGGGTCAGAATCCAGGCAACATGCACTTAAGTTAATCGGCAAAAGAACCAGCCAGGGATATGAGGAGAGTCTGGGTTTTTTCAGAGCAGCGAGCTGTTGTGACCTGACGTTGACTGCCTGAAGTGGTGGTGGAAACAGATTCGAGGATGACTTCCTGAAGAAGATTGGATATGGAATTGTAAAGGGGGTGGAGGGGAAGTTGCAAGGTACGGGGAAAGGACAGGGTAGTTGGACTGATTGGATAGATCACCCAACGCGCTGGCACAGACAGAATGGATTGAATGGGCTTCTTCTTTGCCCTGTGACTCATAGAATTCTCGAATTTACAGTGCAGAAGGAAGCCATTCAGCCCATCAGGTCTGCATCGGCCCTTGGAAAGAGCACCCTACTTAAGATCACGCCTCCGCCCTATCCCCGTAACCCAGTAACCCCAGCTAACCTTTTGGACACTAAGGGGCAATTTAGCACGGCCAATCCACCTAACCTGCACACCTTTGGATTGTGGGAGGAAACCGGAGCCCCCGGAGGAAACCCACGCAGACCCACGGGGTGAACGTGCAAAATCTACACAAACAGTCACCCGAGGTTGGAATTGAAGCCGGGACCCTGGAGCTGTGGGGCAGCGATGCTAACCACTGTACCACCGTGCCTGCGCATCTCTGATCCTACACCTTGCCCCCACCCCACGTGAACGCGTTGACACTGGTTGAGCAATCGTACATCCCTGGAAGGCTTCGGACGCCACATTCAATAAAATCCGTCCCGAATTCCAAGGAATTCAGGGCAGGATAGTAGCGGAATGGCCAGGGAAGTAATGCTTATTTGATTAATGACCGACCAGTAGTTGACCGAGGCCATTTATCAAATAGTCAGCGCGTTTCAACTTCCGAAGGTAGTGGCTGCAAAAGTAATTTGATTCCCCGACCTAATTGCCAATCGGAAGACGTATAAATTGAACTTTGTTTTCCTCTTACCTCGCTGATTAATTCCTGCGTGTACGCCCCTGTTTTTATTAATCTTGTGTGCACCAGATGGGTTCTGTTGCTACAGTACTGGGTGCCACACCTGGATGATCCCAGCCTGTCGGTTTTAACGAACGCCCACTGCCAACTGAGAGCAATTTAAACCCGGCAGCGAATCTTAAACACGCTGCGCGACACGAAGGGGGGGGGGGGGGTGGAGGGGGGGGGGGGGGGGGGGGAACGTGTGTACAAAAACGGGACTTACTCCACTGGTGGCGAGTCCCTCCTCAGACGGGCGTTCATTCTGGTGGCTGCTGGTGCAAATTCGCCGTTGCCTTGACAAAGCCTTTTTTTAATCGCAGCTTTCTGTTCCTTCCTCCGCAGGGACAGCTGAGGGTACCTACCCAGCATCACTCAGCGAAGCCTGGGGGAGAAAGGTGGCAGTTAGATTTTGCCTTATTATTGGCACAGATGACAACTGCAGTGCCCGAGACCCCCCCCCCCTCCCCCCTCCCCACACACACACACACACCCACTTTCCTTCGAATACAGCAGTCTAGCCAACTAAACTAAACTCCTCGACTGTGCAGCCAGACCGACATCCACTCACATCTCCGTTGTCGCAGCCTCTCCTTTATTTTCTGCCACAGAAATCCCTCCCGGGACTCTTGCTCGGAAATCCTCTCCCTCCCGCTCGGCACCCCGAGTTAAGGATCGCCGGATCCCGGCAGCACACACAGGGCGAATGGTCCATCGCACTGGCAAACTCACAGAAACGCTGATCTGTTCCTGACAGAATGCCGGGGGAGGGGGGGGGGGGGGGGGGGCGGGCAGCAAGCCCTTCTCGCTGATCAATAGAGTGTCAATACATGAAAACATGCTCAGTGTGTAACTCTATTGAATAGAGAGCACACTGATACCATTCTCGAAGCCTTGCATCATCATTTTCCTGTTTGCGCTGAAGAACAATTCATTTGCTCCATGAACTGTGCCAAGCTGGTACAGATTTAACAAAAGGAAAAGCTTGCGTTTATATAGCGCTTTTCTGAACCATTGAACATTTCAAAGCAGCAGCTATCTTTCACCCAACAAACCCCCGCAATCTGATAAGGACTTGGTTTCTTCTGTGTGCTGTTTGAGGGGTAAATATTAATTGAAATGCTTGCCTTCATTGGACGGGGCATCGAGTATAAAAACTGGCAAGTCATGCGACAGTTGTGTAGAACCTTGGTAAGGCCGCACTTGGAATATTGCGCACAATTCTGGTCGCCACACTACCAGAAGGATGTGGAGGCTTTGGAGAGGATGCAGAGGAGGTTTACCAGGATGTTGCCTGGTCTGGAGGGTGTTAGCTATGAGGAGAGGCTGAATAAACTCGGACTGTTTTCATTAGAATGTCGGAGGTTGAGGGGTGACCTGATAGAGGTCTATAAGATTATGGGGGGCGTGGATAGAGTGGATGGGCAGGCACTCTTTCCCAGGGTGGAAGGGTCAGTCACCAGGGGGCATAGGTTTAAGGTCCATGGGGCAAAGTTTAGAGGGGATGTGTGAGGCAGGTCTTTTACACAGAGGGTGTTGAGTACCTGGAACGCTTTGCCAGGGGAGGTTGTTGAAGCAGATACATTAATGGCGTTCAAAAGGCACCTTGACAAACACGGGGACAGGATGGGTATAGAGGGATACGGCACAAGGAAGTGCTGAGGATTTTGGCAAAAGTTGGTATCATGACCGGTACAGGCTTGGAGGGCTGAAGGGCCTATTCCTGTGCTGTATTGTTCTTTGTTCTTTGAATCACCAGAAATAAAAAAGCTCCTTTACCCTTCTTTAAAAGCATGATTTGGGGATCCCCTACACCCACCCAGGCAGTCGGAGCCTCGCCCAAGAGGCAGCACCTCTGACAGGGCAGCACTCCCCCAGCGTTGCACAGGAGTGTTAACCCTGATTTTGGTGCTTAACCCCTAAAGTGAGGCTTGAAATCTCATGAGCCAGCGGCAAGAATCCCAGCTGACACATAAGTGATTTTGCTGAAGATCTCTGAAGTCTTTCAAACATGTGACATAGTCGATGCGAAGGTAAATCTTCCCGTAGCTGTTATTGTAACATTATATCCTAAAGGCTTAGAAATGAAGTGAAAGCCTTTTTGTTTGGACAATTAAGAGTCAATTATGTTGCTGTGGGTTTGGAGTCACATGTAGGCCAGACCGGGTAAGGACGGCAGATTTCCTTCCCTAAAGGATGTCAGTGAACCAGATGGGTTTATACAACAATCGGTGATAGTTGCCATAGCCACCATTGCAGAGACTAACTTTCAATTCCATATTTTATTCGTTGGACTTAAATTCCTGCACTAGATGCTGCACTAGTATTTCAACCCATGTCTCCAGAGTGTTAGCCGGGGCCTCTGCATTACTAGTCCAATGATATCACCACCTCGCCACCATCTCCCTGGGTACTCTGCCTGTCGGAGAATCTAGAACTGGGGGTGGTCATCGGCGATGTGAGGGGGGAGGGTTGGGGGGCGGGATACATCTGTCTGTTGGAGAATCTAGAACTGGGGGTGGTCAAGGCGGTGTGAGGTGGGGGGGGGGGGGGGGGGGAGGGTGGTGATACGTCTGGTTATCTGGTAACTTACTGTCAGGTGTGTATCCATTTACATGACATGTCTGCTGAAACTCCACACTGCCACATCCCCGGAAATATTTCCGGGAGGCACCCGATTGAGGTGTGTTCACAATTCCACAAGCCTCTCCACCACGTACAAGTGTTAGGAAAATAAAAGGTAGTTTTAGTGGATCTATATTTGTATTGGTCAACATTAGAAATAAGGGATAGTTTTAAGTGGGTTTCATTTAATGTATCTGTGCCTGGAAGGGTGAAGCCCAGAACTTACCGCTTCCCTAGCCAAGCTGTTCCAGTCCAGCTGCAACCTTAGCATCTACCCGGCAATGTGGAATATTACCCAGGTGTGTCCTGCACACAAAAAGCAGGACAATTCTAACCTGGCCAATTACCGCCCGATCAGTCTACTCGCAATTATCAGTGAACTGATGGTAAGGGGTCATCAACAGTTCTATCACGGCCACCTCGTGCGCGAGGTTGGGGCTGATACAGCTGAAGGTGGTGTATGGAGCGCACCTCACGTGGGCGAGGATGAGCCGGCTCTTTGAGGGGGTAGGAGATGTGTGTGAACGTTGCCGGGGGTGGGGGGGGGGGGGGGGGGGGAGGCGGCGCAAACCACGTTCGTATGTTTTGGTCCTGGAGGATTACCGGAAGGAGGTTTTTAGGACCTCTCTAAAGTGGTGCACGTGAAACTACACCCGGGCCCTCGGGAGGCCATATTCGGGGTGTCGGACCAGCTGGGGTTGGAAACGGGCGCAAGGGGCAGATGTTGTAGCCTTCGCCTCGTTGACCGCCCGAAGGCGGATCCTGTTGTGATGGAGATCAACCTCTCCACCCTGTGCCCTGGCGTGGTGGGGGGACCTGCTGGAATTCGTGACTCTTGAGGAGGTCAAGTTTGAACTGAGGGGAAGGATGGAGGGGTTCTACAAATCATGGGCGTTATTCGTTATGCACTTTCGAGAATTGGATTACATCGAACACTGTGGGGGGGGGGGGGGGGGGGGGGGGGTTGGGTGGGAGGGGGAACTGCATATGTTAATGGTGACTGTGGTTGATTCCTGATTCCTTTATGTTCTTTGTTTATGTTAACATGCGGGCTAATGTTTGGGGATTTGGTGGGAGGATGGGATTGTTGCTATTGATACGGGGATTGACAGTGTATTCGCTACTGCTTATTGTTTATTGTTGGTGGGTGTAAATTTGGGAGAAAATGTTCCTTTGCAAGGAAGTAACTCAGGCAATGAGCCTGCAATGATAGCTCAACAGAGACTGAGTTGAAATCTCATCTTTAAACATCTTTCTCCTTCATCCCCATTTTAATCTTTGTGTCTGTATTTTAGCTAATAACGTTGTTCCTTTTTACTTAAATAAGGGCAGCACGGTAGCATAGTGGTTAGCATAAATGCTTCACAGCTCCAGGATCCCAGGTTCGATTCCCAGCTTGGGTCACTGTCTGTGCGGAGTCTGCACGTCCTCCCCGTGTGTGCGTGGGTTTCCTCCGGGTACTCCGGTTT
The DNA here is from genome assembly GCF_902713615.1 of Scyliorhinus canicula. NCBI lineage: Eukaryota > Metazoa > Chordata > Chondrichthyes > Carcharhiniformes > Scyliorhinidae > Scyliorhinus > Scyliorhinus canicula. Next base: position 11,374,059 of record NC_052153.1, read on the forward strand.
CCTCCCACAGTCCAAAGATGTGCGGGTTAGGTGGATTGGCCATGATAAATTGCCCGTAGTGTCCTAAAAAAGTAAGGTTAAGGGGGAGTTGTTGGGTTACGGGTATAGGGTGGATACGTGGGTTTGAGTAGGGTGATCATTGCTCGGCACAGCGTCGAGGGCCGAAGGGCCTGTTCTGTGCTGTACTGTTCTATCTAACATTCAGTAGTAGTTCTGTAAAAAAAAAAGCTTCTCTTGTTTAAGATGGATCAGAAGGAGGCCATTTGGCCCATCGAGTCTGCACCGGCCCCTGGAAAGAGCACCCTACTCAAGCCCACACCTCCACCCTATCCCCGTAACCCAGCAACCCCACCCAACATTTTTGGACATATTATCATGGCCAATCCACCTGATCTGCACATCTTTGGACCGTGGGAGGAAACCGGAGCACCCGGAGGAAACCCACGCAGACACGGAGAGAACGTGCAGACTCCGAACAGTCACCCAAACCGGGAATCGAACATGGGACCCTGGAGCTGTGAAGCAACAGTGCTAACCACTGTGCTACCGTGTCTGCTGGGCTATGTTTCAATTGAACCACATTGGGCTACATACAGAAGCACAAATTCTTGAGCCACTTTAGAAAATGCCTTTCATGTGGAGTGTAGAAAATGAAGAGGTGATCTAATTGATGTGTTTGAGATGATTAACGGATATAATAGGGTCGTTTGAGCGAGGATATTTCCTCCATTGATGGAGTTTGGGAGATGGGGGGTAATATCCTGAAATTAAAGCTTTGCTCTTCAGGGGTGATGTCAGTTCTTCACACAAAGGGATCTGAAGATCTCTCCTTTAAGATCAGAGCAAATTCCAAAAACTGCCATCGGTGGGTGTTTGCTGGCAGGGGTATTAAATATTATGGGTCCAAGGTGACTAGATGGAGACAAGGAGCAGATCTACCGGAATCGTATAAATGGCTCGAGAGGCTGAATGGCTTCCTCCTCTGCCAGGAATGTAACAACTCTTCTTGCTGGAGCTGCTTTGACCCCTCCAGCAACAGGTTCATTCTCACATGGGGACTTATCACGATTGCTCCCTATGCACCATCCCAGCAAGGCACCTTAATGCGAGATGAGAATCGATCACATTAACATGTTGGTGCGACATTCACTCTCCTCATATGAGTGGACTGAGCTGGGCTGCCAATTAGGGATGAATTATTGATAGCTTTGTGATATGCGATCTCAGGCAGAGACCAATGTTGACACAAACCAATAATTAACAACAGAAATATTGAACCTGCATGTAATACTGGAGCTTCAATCAATACATTTTACAGCTTTGCATTAATTCCAATTAAGGACATACTGTAGGAAGAAGAAGTGGCTGCATTTTTGATGCAATTATATTCTATACGGCTACAACAGCAGTTGGATTCATACCTGGCACAAATGAAGATGGTGGTGGTTGGCGGTCAATCATCTCAGCTCCAGGACATCACTGCAGGAGTTCCTCAGGGAGATGTCCTAGGTCCCAACCATCTTCAGCTGCTTCATCAATAACCTCCCTTCAATCGTAAGGTCAGAAGTGGGGATGTTTGCGGATGACTGCACAATGTTCAGCACCATTCGCGACTCCTCAGATAATGAAGCAGTCCATGTCCAAATGCAGCAAGACCTGGACAATATCCAGGCTTGGGCTGACAAGTGGCGAGTTTCATTTGTGCCACACAAGTGCCAAAAAATGACCATCTCCTACTAGAGAGGATTTAACCACCACCCCTTGACATTCAATGGCATTGCCATCTCTCAATCTCCCACAATTAGCATCCTGCGGGTTACCATTGATCGGAAACTGAACTGGACTAGCCATATTCATACTGTGGCTAGCATGGCAGGTCAAAGACTAGGAATCCTATGGCGAATAACTTACCTGACCCCCATCCCCACCAATGCCTGACAACCATCTATAAGGCACAAGTCAGCAGTGTATTGGAATACTCTCCATTTGCCTGGATGAGTGCAGCTCCAACAACATTCAAGAAATTCAATACCATCCAGAGCAAAGCAGCCCTCTTGATTGCTCCTCCTTCTACAAACATTCAATCAATCCCTCCCCCACCGAGGTATAGTTGCCACAGTGTGTACCGTCTGCAAGATGAACTGCAGTAACTCACCAAGGTTCCTTAGGCAGCACTTTCCAAACCTACAGCCACTCCTATGTTGAAGGAAAGGGCAGCAGGATCATGGGAACACCATCACCTGGACGTTCCAAGTCATATTGTCATTCCTTCCCTGTCGCTGGATCTAAATCCTGGAACTTCCTCCCTAAAAGCACTGTGGGTAGACCTACACATCATGGACTGTGCGGCTCAAGAAGGCAGCTCACCAACACCTTCTGAAGGGCAACTAGGGATGGACAATAAATGCTGGCCAAACCAGCGACGCCCATATCTCGTAAATCTTTCTTATAAAAACCATGTGGGGGGGGGGGGGAGGAAGGCCTCCACTATTTCCCACGTCTGACTGGAAGAGCCACCTGAATTTTTTAGATGGGTGGTCGCCCACCTTGAATGCTCCTCGGCCATGTCATGTGCACTTGGTGGGAAGCCGCACCATGGAGAGCTGATTGGCCGGCAGCTTTCTAGTCCCTGTAGTGACCAGAGCTGCAGTGGATTGAAGAGGAAGTGCCTGAAGAGGCCGGAGACTAGGCCCGGGAACCTGAGGCCAAGGGAAGTTCAAGAGGTCCCAGGGCAGGGAGGGGAGGGAGGGTCTGGGAGGGCGCGAAGGGGGCAATCTGGGTTGAGGGGAAATGGCAGGATGAAGGGTGGTCGGGATTCCCTTTAGAGAGGAGTGCCTGACCTGAGAAGGGGACTTCTGATGGAGCCCCCTTTCTCCCCCCCCCCCCCCCCCCCCCCCCCCCCCCCCCCCCCCCCCGCCCCCACCCGAGATCCATGTCTGTTGATTTTCGGACTTCCCTCAAGCAGGGTGAACCCTCCCACCAGCCAAAATATTGAGGCTGGGTGGGAAAAGGCCCTTAAGTGGCTCACAATTGGCCACTTCAAGGCCTCAACTGGGGCAAGGTTGAGTTTCTTGCCCGAGGCCTTGGCCACCCTGGAGTAAAATTGCTACATGGTCACGGTGGGTGGGAACCCGGAGGGAATTCCATTCTTTCAATTCAAAAATCCCCCCCCCCCCCCACCCTGCCGCGCCTGAAAACCCGCCGGCGGGGAAGCACAAAATGCTGGCCTGGGTCTTTTAGAGAATTTAAGAGAGGACGTGCTTCGTCACTTCTGTCTGAGTCCCACACTGTGCGATTATCAATAATTATTCAGAAACATTTTCTCAGGTCAAACAAAGAACGAGGTAAGTTTATTGAAACTATTTACTGAGCTGATTAAAACAACGTGAAACCATTCATAGGTTACACACATTGATCTGACCCCACACACAAACGCACACACACACACACACACACACAAGTACAGATAGCACAGTGAGAAGATAGATTTATAGGATTTTCTTTTACAGTTCATGAAAGACAAAACAGCTGTTCTTTGACTGCTGTCAATGCGGTGGGTTCAATGTTGCGGCCGTTTTGTTCAGCTGTCCGACTGGGAGCAGGTTTCTATGTTTTTGAAAAGACCCCTGTCAGCAGTCCGCTTTTCTCCTCAGGACCACCAATTTGGCAAACCGGCTCAATGCCTCCAAGATGGAGAGAGACAAAGCACATGCAGCTTCAACCTGCCGATGTTCTGTGCAGAATTGCTTTTTTCTTCCTCCTCTCCTCCCTGCTTCTTAAAGCACCTTGCTGGCTGTGTATTCCAGAGAGATTTGACTAGTTCATGTCTGCCGTAGTTATTGTTTCGGAACATGTCATTGCATTCCGATGCCTCACTTCAGAAACTTTTGTAAAGTCTCAGGCTTGTATGAATTGAGAGGGGATATGGGGCTGGATTCTCCGATTTTTGGGGCTACGTCCGGAGGAAGCGTCTGGTCTTATGACCAAAACGTCGGTGCTGCCCCCCCCGCACCCATCCTCCGCCCGGTGGGGGGGGGGGGCTAGCAGCTGTGCCACGTAAAGCCCCCAGCTTTACCTGCAGATACAGATGCAGAATGGCCGGGCCCATGGCCGCGCATGTGCACGGCTGTGGCTTGCGGTGGCTGTGCCGTACAACATAGCGCCGCCCGCGCACGGACCCAACCTGCTAGACAGTGCCCCTGTAATCCCCCTTGCCAACCCGGACCACTCCCCCCACCAGTCCCCCCAGTCCCCGCTGAAGCCCACACTGCCAGCGGAACGGCACCCCCACCCCCCCACCCACCCCCGATTGTGGCAGCGCTCGCTGGACACAGTCCGCAGCCGCCACGCCAGGTTCACGAAAGTTGAGAGGTCACGTGTTAGACGCCGTCGGTGGAGCACCGGGGGAGGGCCTCAGGCGACGCCCTGTGGCCGTCCCAATGGCGTGCGGCGAACGTTTTTGAGGGGGCGGAGCATCCAAAAAAACGGGGCTGCCCCCCGATTCCAGCACAAAACGGATTCTCCAGCCGATCGCCGAACCTGATTTCGGCGTCGGCAATCGGAGAATCCCTCCCAGGATCTTTCATGCTTCTCAGTAGGTTGAGAGTTTATCTTCATCCTGTTTGGTGGATTGTGAATTTATATGTATTGCAGCAGCCTGGGCAGCTTTACCTTTATCTGCACAGGAGCCCAGTTTTTAGAAAATCCAACCAGGAAACAAAATTGAAATTCGGTGGCGGCCGTAGAGTGAATGGTCGTACGCGGGGCGGCTCCTGCTTGAAGGCATTGGTTTTGGTCCCTTTTATTTGATCTTTGGGGAATTCCGGTGGAAGAGTTGCGCGGAGAGTGGAGGGGGATAAGTACCCCCCACAATGAGCATGTCTGGGGGGGCGGGGTTGCCAAACCCGACAGGAGACAGTGAGAGCCCTGGCTAAAGAGTTGGAGATGACTCCTGGCCCAGCATCAATTATAAAATGGCGGCGGGGGAAGGGTCATCGTCGAATGGAAAGCTGCAAATGGAGCAGCTGATGAGCTTCATTAAGGACGACTTTTGGCGGCAGCGTAAAGAAACGTAGAATGACTGGATGAAGGCGATTGAGGGGGCAGTGGCAACTCTTCGCCGGACCTTGGAACGGTTGGAGAGGAGCTTTATGTGCAGGGGACGACGATCCAGGAGGTGGAGAAGGTGGTGTCTGACCAGGCTAATCGGATTGTGCCGTTGGAGGTGGTGATGGCGATCCTGGGCGACGTGTGAAAGACGCTGCAAGCAAAGGTGGAGGACCAGGAAAATAGGACAAGGCGGCAAAGTCTGTGGATTGTGGGCCTTCCGGAGGGAGTGGAGGGAACGAGTGCAACAGACTATGTTACGAGATGCTGGCCTCGTTGTTGGAAGAAAAGGTGCTGGACAAGGCCCCGAAGGTGGGTCAGGCCCAGAGGTCCCGGAGGCAGAGGCCAGGAGTGGGGGAGCCGCCGCGGGTGGTGATTGTGTCTATGGACACAGGAGGGAGGAGCATCTGTTGGGTGAGATATTGGAGGTGGATAGGAGGTATTCTGTGACCCCACCCCATGAAGGAGATGTTGGCGGAAGGAAAGAAGTTGCAGGGGCAGTTTGACACGAGATTGGGGGGGAGGGAGTTAAAAACGGGGGTGGGGGACTTAAAGAGGAGGAGGGGATGAAGAAAAGAGCAGCCAGACAAAATGGCGCCCCGATCTGCCAGGAACCTTTCTGATGTGACCATCAATTCACAAGACACGTGGTTGGAAGTGGTTTTAATAGTCTTACAACAGAGCCTGCCTGCGACGAGATGAACTGGCAGCAGGCTCACGACTGCCAAGCTTTATACTTCCAGTTAGTGGGAGAAGCCATGGGCGGAGCCATGGGCGGAGCCAAGGGTGGAGCCCAGTACAAACTCCTCATCTCCCCCTATGGGCAGAGCCGCGCAACTGCTTGTATACCGAGCTTACATAGACACAGTACATCATATATAATAATAGTGTGAATTACACGGACTGTGATTCATCACACTTTCCTGGTGGGCTTGTCAGCAGGAATTGTCTCAAATGCGTCCTCGGCAGAGAGAGATTCCCTGAGGCCAAAAGAAACAACGGGGTGTATCTTGGCGCTGCAGCCACCGAGAACCACCACCGCACCCCCACCCCCCCTCCCGCCCCAGCAACATGTGCCAGAAACGGAATCGATTTTTTTTCACTGAAACACGGCCTTCATTTTCCAACTGCTGCCACATATAGGGCTGAATTGTCCACCGTCTGGATTCTCCGTTTTGCCGGCAGCCTGGGGGGGTTTCCCGACGGCGTGGGGCTGCCCCACAATGGGAAACCCCATTGGACAGCTGGCAAAACAGAAAATCCCGACGGCGTGCTGAACCATGGGCGGAATTCTCCGACCCCCCGCACGGTCGGGGAATCGCCCGGGGCCTTCGTAAATCCCGCCCCCGCCGTGGCCGGAATTCTCCGCCACCCGGGAAATGGTAGGGGCGGGAATCACGCCACGCCGGTCGGCAGGCCCCGTGCGGCGATTCTCCGGCCCACCATGGGCTGAAGTCCCGCCGCTGTCAGGCCTCTCCCGCCGACGTGGTTTAAACCACCTCTGGTGCCGGCGGGAGCAAGCGGCGGGAGCGGGCCCCGGGGTCCTGGGGGGGTGTGGGGCAATCTGACCCCAGGGGGTGCCCCCACAGTGACCTGGCCCGCGATCGGGACCCACAGATCGGCGGGCGGGCCTGTGCTGCGGGGGCACAATTTTTCTTCCGCTGCCACCACGGCCTCCACCATGACGGAGGCGGAAGAGACCCCCTCCGCCGCGGACACTCCGGCACATGCGCGGACTCACACCGACCGGCGAAGGCCTTTCGGCCAGTCCCGACGCCGGTCGGCGGAGCGGGAGCCACTCCGGCGCGGGTCTAGCCCCTAAAGGTGGGAGAATTCTGCACCTTTGGGGAGGCCCGACGCCGGAGTGGTTCTCGCCACTCCGGTACGCCGGGACCCCCCGCCCCACAGAGTAGGGGAGAATCCTGGCCCATAAATCTGGTGCGGCGGGATGGGGAATCCCGCCCATTGGCTTTCCTCCGCGCATTTTCTCTGAGGCATCAGGCGAACGTGTGCAAGGTGCATTCTGCAATCTCTAATATTCTCCTCCGATATCTTGAGCCCTCCAGCTGCTGCACATTTATTTCTCCATACTGCAACCTCAGAGACCTTGGCCGTGATCGTACGGCCTCCTCGCGCCTGACTGGATGACATGAGGAGGACGATAAATCTCGAAGCTCGGGGCACCTCACAAGATCTAACGAGATCTCGTGAGACATCGCGCTCATGACCTCGTCCCCAATCGGCGGGATTCAGATTTGCCGATTTGTGCAGTTAAGCACACTTAAATATGTTCACGCTGGAGCATCCCAAGAGGCAGGATCGAACGGCGGTGCCTCGGTGACCTCACCCTGGCACGGTTTAGCACTGGTCTCCACAAACATGGACCAGGCATGAGAGTACTTGGTGGAGGGGTCTCCCAGGACCTCGGTGCCTCCCAGGTAATCAGCCTCTGGGCAGGATGGTCCCTTGGCAATCCCAATGCCAACCAGGCAACTTGGTACTGCCAGACTGGCACCCTGGCTGTGCCATTTGGGCACACTTGCAGTGACACTCTGACACTGCCCGGGGGCTAGGGGGCCAGGCTGGCAGTGCCATGGTGCCCAGGTGCCAGTTTGCCATTGTCGGGGATTGGAGCTGGGGTGGTGGTTGCCCTTATGAGGTAGGGTGAGGGCCCCCTAATGGGTAAGTTGGGGGTTGGGGGGCTGTCAGGAGGTCCCAGTGGGGACATCGAGAGATTGGGGCGCCACATAGAAATGGACGTAGAAACGAAGGTGTCAGGAAATGAAAGTAAGTCCGGCCTCGAGTGGCTCGAAAAGAAACAGAGTCCCATTTAATAGCAGGGCCGTTAGTGCCGGGAAAAACCACACTAAATGCGGCCTAAGTGGGACTCTTTTTTCCCCGTTAAATCGCACCCTTTATGTTTGAACAAGACTGCGTATCTACCGTTCCTTCCTTGACATGTTAGAATGTAAGATTGGCGGGAAGGCAGAGTGTCACTGTGAGGTGGTGGCCTTGACAGCAAGTCAAATTTGTAGCCAAGTTCTCATGTGGGACGTGAGCAGGAACTAAACAACTGCCTTTCATAGCACGCTATCCTCTGCTTCTATATATCAGGAGGTTTGCTCCGGGGCGAGTTTGACTTCAACAGCGAGAGGGCGTTAAGTACAAAACGTGTGGATTTTGTCGCTAAATTCGGGGATCGACTTGCGCTAGAACAGGGGTGGGCAAACTTTTCCGTGCAAGGGCCACATTCAGAAATTCACAATTTTAAAGGGCCGCATAGTATATTAAGTAAAATAATTACTTCACCCGGTTATGATTCTGGGCGCCTCATCTAGAACATAGAACAGTACAGCACAGAACAGGCCCTTCGGCCCTCAACGTTGTGCCAAGCAATGATCACCCTACTCAAGTCAACGTATCCACCCTATACCAGTAAGTAACCCAACAGCCCCCCCACATTAACCGTAAAAAAAAAAAAATTAAAAACATTTTTTTTAATGACTTGGTGGGCCGCATAAAGACCTTTGGCGGGCCGCATGCGGGCCGTAGTTTGCCCACCCCTGCGCTAGAATGACCGTTACTCGAGTAGCTTTTATCCTGTTTCAATACAAGTGGGGGTTGGTTATGATTGTAGCATAATTGTACTGGCCCGACAGCCTGCCGACTTGGACGTGAGTGCGTAACTGACGGAGCCACACACTCGCCTTTTCCCAAAGACCTGATCGGAAGTTGATCAATGGGATATTTGAAATAGGCCACTCCTCACTGTCGCGCACCCTTGTGGCTTGTAATGAGAGTGGGTTTCTTCAATGGCCAGGCTTGCTCCACATGCACAATTGTTCTGGCCATTCGCCACTTAGGCAGGAGTGACAGCAGCAAATGAGAACATCTTCTCCGCACTCTGGCCTCAAATAGCTTTCCGCAAAGTGCAGCTGTCATCAGGCTGTGCAGCTGTCAGAGTCAAACAACTGCAGCCCAAATCCAGAAGAGCTGAGAGTTCAATTTAAGGAACTTGGAACAGAAGGAGGCCATTCAGCCCCTCGAGCCTGATCTGCCATTCAATTGGATCATGGCCAAACTGCAACTTGACGTCACCCTGAACAAACCTTAAGGTTATGCCCTCTTGTTCTTGTCACCCCCCCCCCCCCCCCCCCCCCACCCCCACCAGGCAAAATAGTTCCTGCCTATCTACTCTATCAATTCCTTTAATCATTAGGCTTTGTAATGATATGTATAATATAAGGCGGGTAGCACTCGGGGGAAACCACGCAGACACGGGGAGGACGTGCAGACTCCGCACAGACAGTGACCCAGCGGGGAATCGAACCTGGGACCCTGGAGCTGTGAAGCAACTGTGCTAACCACTGTGCTACCGGCTGCCCACACACACACTCATCCTAGCCAACAAGATGGCACTGTTTGTGCTGGTGCGCACCCATAACGCTGATGGGTCAGTTGGGGCCAGAGGGGACCCAGGTGGGGGTGGCCTGGGGGGGGGGGGGGGGGGGGGACCTATACGAACTGTGGCACTAAGTTCACAGTGGGCTGTTAGCCATTTGCGGCTGTGGAAATGGTGTCCCATGCCCAACCACGCCGACCCCACAGCCCACCTCTTTGCCACCCGCCATTACTCCCCCCTCCGGCCCTAGCAGAAGCCCCCTCCCCCACCCGGTCAGCGAACTATGGCGATGTTGGACACTTTCTGTACCCCCTCTCTCTCCCTCCGCAGCCATGACGCAGTTTTCACCAGTTTTAAAAGCACAAGTGGACTGTCCTGTCGGGAACTCGGCCCATCGGAGGCGGAGAATCGCTGAGGCCTTGTCGAATACCAGGTCAGGCCCGCTAATGACATTCACACAGTGTATATTGTACATAAGTCCAGACCGCATTGACACCGCTGTCGAGGCAATGGCGAATTGCGATTTGGCGTCAAATCGGCGCCCCCACGATTTTGGCGTCGGAGAATATTCTGGTATCACCCAACGGAGGATCGTGCCCCATCAGTTTTTAGCAATATATATTTGCTGTCTGTAATCGAACCGACAGGGTATTGAAAATCGCTTATTGTCACGAGTAGGCTTCAATGAAGTTACTGTGAAAAGCCCCTAGTCGCCACATTCCGGCGCCTGTTCGGGGAGGCTGGTACGGGAATGTGCTGCTGGCCTACCTTGGTCTGCTTTAAAAGCCAGCGATTTAGCCCTGTGAGCCACTGACGTTATCCCTGGATCCAATCTGCAGAGATATTGCTTTTACCTCAAATTGACGTTGTCTGATTTTACTTTTCCTAATGTCTCCCGTCCAGATTGTGAAGTAAGTTACTGCCTCTGGGTGGAAAGGCCCATTCATCCTTGGCTCCGTGAGGGCCATCTAAATGGAGAACGGACTGGAGCATTTTTCAAACCACAGTCTCTTCTCATCAAGATATCATTTTGCTGGAAAGTGATCACCGGGGCCTGATTAGGGAATCATTCTGTTAAAATCCATCTGTACACATTCATAACCCTACGCAAGATTCCAGGCAATTACGGCTCAATGTAATCTGTGTAATGTAATGTGATCTGCTTTATGTGTTTTAGTGTAACCCAGGGTAACTGGAAATTGTGAGCAAGCAATTTCTATTCATGATTCATGGTTATAAGACCATAAGGAATAGGAACAGTAGTAGGCCATTCAGCCCTTCGAGCCTGGTCCACCATTTAATAAGATTGTGGCTGATGTAACACTCACAATGTCCACCTTCCTGCCTTATCACTATAACCCTTAATTCTCCGACTGATTAAAAACCTATCGATCTCGGCCTTGAAAATGTCCAACACCTCGGTCTCCACAGCTTTCTGGGGTAAAGAATTCCAAAGGTTCACCACTCCCGAGAGAAGAAATTCTTCCTCAAATCCATCATAAGTGATCACCGCTCTATTCTTCGACTCCGCCTTCTGGCGCTAGACTGTCTCACGAGTGGAAATATTCTTCCAATATTTACCCTCCTGCGTTTCAACGCCACCGCACGTCAACGGTTTTTCCAGTGCTGTTGAAAGCCAAAAGTACGAACGACTGAGCTTTTGAAAAATGAACAAACTTGCGTTCCATCAATGCCTGGCTGAGGTTATCTAATAAAAATCCCGAAGTTTGATTCCGGAGTGTACTGTGTTAGTGACTGTCAACTGGGTGTTGGTGAAGCGATCGCACAATTGGGCTCAGTAAACCTTCGGGTTAAACAGGAAACAAAACAGACAAACATTGCCAACCCTGGTCATTGACCACTGACCTGCCTGGGAAGTGTGTGTACGTAGAGATTAGGTGAGCGTGCTTCATATGGTCAAATAGATGGCCGAGACTGCCCACACATGAATAAAGGAGAAAATACGAAAGAACATTGCTGTTTTTGCAACTGTACTCGACGACAAATCAATTCTCTTCCATCACACCGACAAGAGCAATTAAAAAAAAGCTTAAACCTGTTCGTTGGGAGATATGGGTTGGGATTCTCCGCCCCACCGCGCCACATTTCTGACCCGACCGTCCGGCAGGATTCTCCGTTACTCCGGCCGGTCAATGGGGTTTCCCATTGTGGGGAGTTTGTACAATTAGGATTAGGAATAGGACACTCGGCCCTTCAAGCCTGTTCTGTCATTCAATATCAATAAGAACATGACTAATCTGATTATAACATCAACTCCACTATCGCACCTGCCAACAATAACCTTTTGCCCTCTTGCTTATTTCTAAGTCATAATTTGTTTCGCGAAAAATAATTATCTTCCTTCAAACTCCCCATACATCTCCCCCCACTCCCGACCTGGCTACTTTGCTAATTATCTTAAAGCTATGCCCTCAGGCTACTAATGCTCCTGCTACTGGGAATGGTTTCCTGCTGTCTGCTCCATCAAAACCCCTGATTGTTATGGACACATCTATCAAATCTCCCCCCTAGCCTTCCATGCTCTAAGGAGAACCGCTCCGCCTTATCTAGATTCTCCCCACATCTGAAAGTAACCCAGCAACCCCACCCAACCTCTTTGGACACCGAGGGCAGCACAGTAGCACAGTGGTTAGCACTGTCGCTTCGCAGCTCCAGGGTCCCAGGTTCGATTCCTGGCTTGGGTCACTGTCTGTGAGGAGTCTGCAGGTTCTCCTCATGTCTGCGTGGGTTTCCTCCGGGTGCTCCGGTTCCCTCCCACAGTCCAAAGATGTGCAGGTTAGGGTGGATTGACCATGATAAATTGCCTCTAAGTGTCAAAAGAGGTTGGGTGGGTTGGCTGGGCTACGGGTATGGGGCAGAGGTGTGGGCTTGAGTAGGCTGCTCTTTCCAAGGGCCGGCGCAGACTCGATGGGCCGAATGGCCTCCTTCTGCACTGTAAGTTCTATGTCTATGTCTATGTAATGGGGAGATGATGCTGTCGTGGTAATATCGCAATGATTCAGAGGTCCAGGCTAATGCTTTGGGCATACAGACACAAATACCACCATAGCAGACGATGCAGTTTAAATTCTATTAATAAATCTGGAATGTATTACAGAACTGTCTACAGCTTTCATCACCACATTACAGGAAAGATATGAGTGCAGGGGAGAGATACAGAGTTGATTTATAAGTATACTGCCCTGCCTGGATAATGTCAGCTATAAGGAAAGATAGGCAGGACTGGGGTTGTTTTCTGTGCACCAGAGGAAACAGAGGGAAGATTTTAACTGAGGTGTACATAACTATGAAGGTCTTTATTGCATATTTATAGTATTTTCAGTGATTCCTTACCAGCAGCTTTGCAGCCGAACAGGGGCACTTTAAGAGAATGCTTGCGTGACGCCGTCGGGTGACGTCACCTGCCGTTTGCACGGGTAACTGGGCACCCTGTAGCATTAACATCTCCGCAATAAAGCTCTTAGTTTTATTGAACCTCCACGGCCTCCTAAAGTCAACCTGCGAACACCACACCGAGAAAACAGGCGACGAGAAAGCCGGACAGCGCATGCAGCCATTCGAAGGAAATTTTAAAAAATAATAGAAATCATCGTCACACAAAAACCGGCTCCGAGGGAGTCGGAAAAATGTTGCAGCCCCCCGGAGGAAAAAAATAACACCGAAAATTGAAAGAAAATAACTTTGGAGAGAAGTTCGCCTCGTGCCCCGCCCGAAATGAACTTAGTAACCGCGAGTGGCAGGTACTCGGCAACAGCAGATTTAGAGTTGAGGGTGTTGCCAAATACAAAGGGAAACAGGCTGATCTTGGGTTGTACCTTGTTCTGGGGAGAAGGGAAGCAAGGTAGTGTTAAAAATTCTTGGCACGTTGTGCACATGCAGATCCTTCCATTGAGAAAAATCGTGGCGGCACGGGGACACAGCAGTTAGCACTGCTGCCTCACAAGCGCCAGGGACCCAGGTTCGATTCCAATCTCGGGTCACTGTCCGTGCGGAGTCAGCACGTTCTCCCCTGTGTCTGCGTGGGTTTCCTCCGGGTGCTCCGGTTTCCCCCCACAGTCCAAAGATGTGCAGCTAAGGTGGGTTGGCCAAGATACAATTGCCCCTTGGTGGGGTTAGGGGGTATGGTGGGGGATTGGGCCTAGGTAGGGTGCTCTTTCGGAGAGTCGATGGGCAGAATGGCCTCCTTCTGCACTGTCGAGATTCTATAATTGTATGAGAATGGAGCTCGTATTCAGAGAGATTCAAGAATGTTATTCAAGCTAACAGGATAGCTGCAGATATAAAAGTCCCAACATTTCTGTGCATGTTCAGCGGGGAGGGGGGTAATATTTAACCTCCTTAAGAAGCTGGTATAGCTGAAAGAGCCAGGCGCAAAAACATACGAAGAAATAGTGGAAATTTTGCAGGGCCACTATTCAGCAAAACCTTTGGACATCGCAGAATGCTTTAGGCTTCATAATAAAAACCAAGAAGAAGGGGAATCGTTTGTATCCACTGTGAAAAGATTGGCCGAACACTGGGAATTTTGTTGAACCTCCACAACTATCGAATGTTAATCCTGCAAACACACAGTCTAAAAATGGACAGTAAGGGCCTATTTATTCCCTTAACAACAACGTCAAAAACCAGGGAAGCACAGATTTAAAGAAATTGGCTGAAGAATTAGAAGGAAGTTGAAAAGAAATCTTCTCTGAAAGGTTGCTGGATGGAGAAAGCCTCACTGCATTTGAAAAGTACTTGGACATACACCTCGAGTGCCACGATCTAGTCGGTTATAACCCAGAGCTGATATGAGAGAGGAGTCTGGACAGCTAAATTTTGGTCAGCACGCATTCGATGGGCTGAATGTCCTTCTTGCGTGCAGTAAATTTCCCTGATTCAGAAAAGCTCATCTCAGTAATGGTGGCCAAGAAAATGATCATCGATTGTTGTAAAAACCCATCTGGTTCTCTAATACCCTTCGGGGAAGGAAATCTGCCGTCCTTACCCGGTCTGGCCTACATGTGACTCCAGACCCACGGCAATGTGGTTGACTATTAGCGGCCCTCCGAAATGGCCCAGCAAGCCACTCAATAGAGGGGCAATTAGGAATGGGCAACAAATGGCCTTGCCAGCGACAAAACCACATCCCACAAAAGAATAAAGTCCCTCGTACCCTTCTTGTAGATCAGGCCTGCAACCACGCCAAGGCCTTCAATGCAAAAAGTGTGCCGCCGTGCTCAAATGGTTAAAAGATTTCCCGAACCTTCCTTCCTGAAGTCACATTTTACCAACAACACACTGTTCTAAATACAATCCAATTATGTTGAGATTCATAGGGAGAAACATTGCGCTCGTGTACAATCGTTCTGTGTACCCAGAGGTCACCCGCTCCCATCTAATGGCCCATTGCACATCTCCTATCGATGTTGGTGGATAATCTATTTGAGATCTGGAATTCAGCCGGGGGGGGGGAGGGGGGGGGGGGGGGCGGGGGGAGGGGGGGGGGGGGGGGAGGGGGGGGAGGGAGAATGGGGTTTGACAGTTTACCCTCATCGCCAACGATGCCTCGCTAGCATGCGGCCACGTGGTTCTTTCCCCAAGTGACTGGTCTTCAGGGTTTGACAGGGATCAGGCGCAAGAATGCCAGCTAATTTTTCATTCCTGCCATTTCAAAGGCGCCTAGGGAAATTGCAGCATGTGCGCCGTCTCACTCGGCTGATGTCAGTTAACTGAATGCAGGCCCGATGGAACTGCGATCGGACGCTCCCTGTGGCACACCATAAAGTCGAGGCTGTGCATGTTTAACAATCCCCTTTGACTAAGATCCCTGGGGGCATCTGTAAAAGGACCAAAGTCATCATTTTGCGTCGTTTTCAAAGAAAAATGTTATTGCAGCGCGAGTATACTTCTTGATTTTTAAATGGAACCCGGAAACAATTGAAACAATTTAATTCCCTCAATTCCTCCTGGAAGAAACAATCACTTGAATCATTAAGCAAGGGTTCTTTCCTGCCTTTTAAACTGGTAAATAAAGAGTAGGTCAGATAATACAAACAAATTGTTTGAACCAAAGCACTTTTAAGAAAAAGTGTGGGGTCTGCATTGGGAAGATCAATAAATGGGGAGATGCCACTGGGTCCTTGTTTGATGTGGGATTAAGAAAATAAAATTTACTGCCGATCAGAGTTCTACACTCACGATGGATCACTCCATAACCTAACAACTTCCGAATTTCAGGACCAATTTGTCGAGGAAGGCTTCAGTTTATGGTGTCGTGACTGTCCTGTGTGATGCCGAATATTCTTTTCCTGTACATTAAACTTTCCAACGTGGACCAACGCAAAATGCTACTTTCTTTGATCTGTTCTTCCTGTGACAAAGTAAAGTCGCCATAGTCCCAGATGACCCGTAGGCTGCTTACCCCTTTGATGGGGGGAGAGCTGACTGGGGGTGATTTAACCTGAGGATCACCAAACCTCAGGCGAGGATAAGGTTGAGTTGGGAAAATGTGAAGCCTTCATGCCTATCCGTCTGACCTTGAGACAGGGCAGCAAACTTGCAATCTTTTTGGCTTACATGGCTCACCGGCACTGGAATCGGTATGGGATGCACGCCGATTTTCCCGTCGTGGAACACCACGGATTCTCCGTTGGCGCCGGCACTTAGCCTTAGAAATTGGGAATCCAGCCCATGGTGCCGCAAAAAGTGAGCTGAGTTCAATCTAATAAAATATTTTGATTGTCTTGAAAATGAAATGAAATGAAATGAAAATGAAAATCGCTTATTGTCACGAGTAGGCTTCAATGAAGTTACTGTGAAAAGCCCCTAGTCGCCACATTCCGGCGCCTGTCCGGGGAGGCTGGTACGGGCACTTCATCTTTAGATGAAGTGAAGAGGTGAGGAGAGGTATTTTGATGCAGCTAATTGATGGAATGCTCTACCTGAAAGAGAGCAGATTTAATAGTGCCATTCAAAAGGGAATTAGATTTATACTGGAAAAGAAAACATTTGTAGGATGAGGCAGAAAGAATGTGGAAACAGGATTAATCGAATAACTCTGTCAAAGTTTCATGGACACCGGGGGCTCATTGGCCTCTTTCTGTGCCGAATGATTCTCAGATTATAAATGGAATGTGTCTGTTTTACCAGTTCTGTGAGGAGGTGAAATTGTACACGATTCAACCACCACAACTGGTCAGGATGCGAAATGATACCTCAGCTTAACAATTGCTCCCATGGAGGTTCTTGGCAACCGTTTGAAACCTCTTAGAATATATGAGCCGCTCTCAAACCTGGAGAAAGTATCAGGATAAAGGGTCACGGCAGGGCCCCAAGTATGCCTTTGAATTTTTAGTGGACCTCAATGACTGGGGCTCAGCGACGATCGGGTTGCAGGAAGTGATAAACAGAGAACTTTCAATTTCCTTGACAGCTGGAGACTGCTGGGCATGAAAACGCAACCCAATAAATGTCTAACCACGTGGCTCAATTGCTGGCACTTCTATGTCTGAGTCAGAAGATTGTGAGTTCAAATCCCGCTCCAGAGACTTGAGCACCAATGTTTAAGTTCATCACTCCAGTGCTGGAGGTGTCACCTTTTGGAAGGGAGGTTAAACCGAGATCCTATCTTTGCTCCCAAATGGATGCCAAAGATCCCATTGCACTATTCCGAAGCAGGCGGGGGAGCTATCTAGAAGTATAATAGGAGCAGATGTAGCCAATTGGCCCAATGAGCCTGATCCTCAATCTCACTGCCGTACTCTCACTCTCTCTCCCCATTACCCTTTTCCCTTTTAGTGTCTACAAATCTATTTCCTTATTTAGTATATTCAGTGACTTGGCCTCCACAGGCTTCTGTGATGAGAATTCCACTGGTTCCCCACCTTCTGAGTGAAGAAAGTGAAGAAATTTCTCCTCATCTCAGTCCTAAATGGCCGACCCCGTATCTTGAGACTGTGACTCGTTCTTCTAGACCCCCCCTCAACCAGACGAAACAACATCCTTGCATTCAATTTGTCCGGGCCTGTCAAAATTTTACAGGTTTCAATGCAATCCTCTCTCATTCTTCCAAATTACAAATGAATGCAGCCTCTGTCGACACGGTTGATTCATAGAATCTATCCACCTCCACCTTAAAAATATTCAGTGACCCCCCACCTCCACCGCTTTCTGAGGCGGAGTTCCAAAGTTGCCCAACCCTCTGAGGGAAAGGAATTCTCCTCATCCTTGTCTTGAAAGGGCGGCCCCTAATTTTAACACAGTGCCCCCTAGTGCTGGAGTCACCCACAAGAGGAAACACCCTCTCCTCGTCCACCTTGTCGAGACCATTCAGGATCTTACATATGTCGATCAAGTCGCCCCTCACTCTGCTAAACTCCAGTGGAAACAGGCGCAGTCTGTCCAACCTCTCCTCATAAGACAACCTGCTCATTTCAGGTATCAATCTAGTAAACCTCCTCTGAACCGCCTCCAACGCTATACTTAATATAGCACAGTATGGCTCTAATTCCATTTCCATCCTTGAACAAAGAAACTATTTCATCAGTATCAAGGATGTCTGTTGTAGAGGACCATAAACCTCCACCCCGCCACCCACCCTGCCCTCCCCACCCCTCCCCCTCACCGAGGATCGGGTCCTCAGCTCGAGTTTTGAAAAGTTATGCAAGTTTTGTGACATTTGTGTTTAGAGGTAATGAGATGCACAGGTCCAGACCTTACATGAGGAATGAACCCATAAAGAAAAATGTCTTCGAGTTTGTCACCTGCCAAATTTATGATACACCCACCTGAACTGTTGGGCACAGTCCAAAGTTATAGTGGTACATAGGAGCAGTGGGAGGGGAGGGAGGTCTGCGAGGGGAAACCCACAACGGGCATGCTGGGCAGGACCGATGAGTACGATACAGGGGCAGGGCGTTTGACAGAGCTGTTCATAATCCAGCAACAATAGGAGCCTTCATCTGTCCTTCAAAGAATGTGGAGAGATGCACAGGAGCTAACTTTTGGGTAGGTACAGGGGGAAGTTCAAAACGGAAGGGTACGAGGTGATCAGGAAGGTTGGAGAGGCAGGAGTAGGGATGGAAAGGCATAAAATTCCAAGAGGGGGCGCGTAAAATGGGACAGGGCTGGATGACAGAAAGTGCACGTGACCAGGGATAGAGCGGGAAAAATGAGGGAGAAGTGGACTTGGAACCAGTGGCAATAAAACTGCCCGCTAGATTGTATCACACATGTCCCTGCTCTTTGACTCTTTCTTAATTTCTTATGGAAGGCTGCATGTGTGAAAACAGTATTAGATTAAAAAAAAATACAGATATTGCCACCTTGAAATCCAGCATCTGCTGTCACATACAGCCATGGTCCCGGTGGTGGGCACTTACCTTCACCCCAATGCCACCTGACACCTGTCGGAAAACACTCCTAAACCTTTTCACGTCCAACACCTGACAAATGTAGCGGGCAGTGAAAAGATGCTAACGAACTGGGCCGCCAATAAGCTCAACAGCTTGTTAATTAGTCATTCCAAAATGGCGGCTGGGCTGCTGATTTCGGCGCGGGCCCACCTGCCAACATTTTGAAGACTGGCGTGATGAGGTTGCCTTGCTGGCCCATCACTCCTAGTTTGTGGGGGCAAAGTCCTGGTCAATGTCTCCTCCTTCTCGCCTCCAGGTCCCCCGATCACTGTTACAGCTAAAACCCGGGAGGGGAGGTGGGGACACACATACGCACACACATAAATCCTCGACAATCACTAATAAATCCAAAAGGAAATTCAGGAGACATCCCTTTACCCAGGGAGTGGTGAGAATATTGAACTCACTACCACATGGTGTCGTTGGGGTGCAGAGCATTGATACATTGAAGGGAACGCCATATAGCCACATAAGGCAGAAGGAAACAGGACGTGTTGGCAAGAACGTGGGGAGAAATGTAGGAGGGGGCTTGTATGGAGAACATACGACAATTTGAAGAGCTACAAGGCTAATTCTGAAATGTAAGCACAACAATGCCATATCTTCTCCTTGCCTTTTTCCAAATGTGCTTCTGCAAACCAATCTCGTCCTCTTTCACAAGTTGTTTGGTCAACTAAGATGTCGTTCAAAGTAATTCTTTGCTGTTTTCCCTGGGCGCTTATATTATTTTCCCCTTCTAACTTTGTCGGTGGGTGGAACTGACCCGTTTGCACGGAAGACTTCACACCTAAATCACTTATTCCTCTTGTGTTAGATCTACATCTTGTTTCACTCACGCCTCCCGTTTTCTGCCTCATAAAAATTCTGCCTTTTGTGTCTGGCATCCATCTCTCCTTAAACCTTGAGTAATTCCACCATCAGAGCTGTAAATTAAATACTATCGAAGCAACGCTCCATTTGCTGAATTCCTGTCTCTCCAGCACTTGCCAAAGCTATTACTTGTAATATGTGAATCATTGAATATACTGTGTTGCTTACCCCAATGGGTACAGTTGCTAGTGATGTGTTATCTGTGTTGGTCTAACATCGACTGCAAGTGGATGCAGTAAAACGAGGTACAGGAATCCGACCCAGGAGATGGTCCAACACTGTTTTACTTAACCTGTTGATTGCATAATCTGCTGTGGGTTGACACTCTATTAACCAAACTGATAACCTCCTACTGGTTTGACCAGACTAGCTCTCTACCACATGGTGGTGATGTTCATTGGCTTGTGCACTGCGACTATCTCCCTGGCCATGTCCTGTGAGAGAGGGAGAGCCTTAATGCCCTGTGGGCTTTATAGTGGTGGTGTCCTGTCTGGTGATTAGTTGTTCAGTGTCGTGTGTGTTCATTGGTTACCCTGTGTGCCAATCACTGCCTGTCTGCATCTCATGATATACATGAGTGGATATTATGACATCTCCCCCTTTTAAAATAAATTTTGGAACGTGGCTGTATATGCATGCATAACTATGTACAAGTGGGGAATGAATGAACATATGTACATGGGAAGGTGTCTATCGTGCAGATACAGAGCAAACTGAACACAATTTACAAGATTTAAGTCAATAGATTCAGTCTTTGTGGTGGGCGGCGAATTCTCGTCGATTGCCGCAGAGGTGGAGGGGGGGGGGGGGGCGCCAGCACCTGGACAGGTGGGATCGCTGCCAGATCGATGGCCTCGTGGTGCAAGATGTCCGGAGGAGGCATGATGACATGGGTGATGGGCAGGGAACTTTACGCAGCGCCCTCCTATTGCGCTGTAAAATGGAGCCGCCAGCCGTTTGGACAATGAAAGACCTGGGAGCAGCCTGTCTGATGACAACAGCTGGGGCTGACCAACCTCCCTCAGGCAGCTGAACGTGAACAACATCGTCTGGAACCAGCGCAGGCAGATCCGTGGCATGAGCATCATACGTGATCTTTTGCTGGTCCCTGGATTGCTGCACCTTCTGCAGCACCGTGAGGTGGTCAAGGTCTGGAACATGGATGGCTGGAACAGTCCTTCTCAGGTTGCAGTTCATGAGCAACTGCGCCAGAGACAAACCAGTCGACAGAGGGGTTGCCCTGTATGCCAATAGCGCCAGGCTGAAATCCGAGGCTGAGTCTGCAGCCTTGCACAGCAACTGCTTGACAATATGGACCCCTTTCTCGGACTTCCCGTTTGATTGCGGGTAATAGGGACTGGATGTGATGTGACTAAAGTGGCAGGAACGTGCAAAGTTGGACCACTCTTGGATGTAGAAACACGGACTGTTGTCACACATTACCGTGAGTGGTAACCCATGCCTGGCAAACGTCTCTTTGCAGGCTTTGATGACGGACTTGGACGTGAGGTCCGACAGTTTCACCACTTCCGGGTAGCTGGAGAAGTAGTCGACCAGGAGCACGTAATCACGCCCATTGGCGTAAAAGAGGTCTATCCCCACCTTGGACCACGGAGAGGATACGATCTCGTGCTGTTGCAGCGTTTCCTTGGGCTGAGTTGGTTGAAATTTCTGGCATGTTGTGCAGTTGAGGACTGTGTTGGCAATGTCCTGGCTGATGCCAGGCCAGTAAACTGCCTGCCGAGCTCTGCGTCGACATTTCTCGACCCCCAGGTGACCCTCATGGATCTGTCTGAGCACCATGGTTTGCCTGCTTTGGGGAATGACGATTCAATCTAGTTTAAGAAGGATCCCCTCAACAACCGTCAGCTCGTCCTTAACGTTGAAGAACTGGGGGCACTGCCCCTTTTGCCAGCCATGGGCGAGGTGCTTCATCACGCGCTGCAGTAGGGGATCTTTGGCAGTTTCTTCGTGTATTTGTATAACTCGTTCATCAGTGGCTGGGAGGTTGCTGGCACACAGCTGCACCTGTGCTTCAATGTGGCGAATGAAGTCGCCCTGTTCACACAGCATGGTGACAGATCGGGATAGGGCATCCGCGACGATCAGCTCCTTACCTGGTGTGTAGACAAGTTCAAAGTCATATCGGCGGAGACGAAGAAGAATTCGCTGCAGCTGAGGTGTCATGTCGTTTAAATCTCTTTCCACCGTGAACTTTGGCAGGCCGTATACGTAGTCATGAAACTTGACTATTCCTGTCAGTAGACCCAAGCACTCCTTTTCGATCTGGGCATACCGTTGTTCGGTAGGAGTCATGACCCTGGAGGCGTATGCCACTGGAGCCCAGGATGAGGAGTCGTCTCGCTGGAGGAGCACCGCCCCAATGCCGTCCTGGCTTGCGTCTGTGGATATCTTGGTATCCTTGGTTGGGTCAAAGAACGCCAGCACTGGGGCTGTGGTGAGCTTCGCCTTCAGTTCAAGCCACTCCGCTTGACATGCGGGAAGCCGCTGGAACACTGTCGACTTTTTTTCCCGGATGGTTGTGGTGTGGGATGCCATGTTGGGAATGAATTTCCCGAGAAAATTCACCATCCCGAGGAAACGGAGGACCGCTTTTTTGTCCTCTGGGGTCTTCATGGCATTGATTGCCAGCACCCTGTCAGTGTCAGGTTGCACACCCCGCTGTGAAATGTGGTCACCCTGAAACTTGATAGCGGACCTACCAAATGAGCATTTGGCCCTGTAGAGCTGGAGGCCGTTTTCATGAATCCGCTGGGAAACTTGTTTGAGGCGAGCGACGTGATCCTCAGGCGTCGTGGACCAGATGATCACGTCGTCCACATAGACTCACACCCCCTCGATGCCCTCCATCATTTGCTCCATATGCGATGAAATACTTCGGAAGCTGATATGATACCTAAAGGCATGCGGTTGAAGCAATACCTGACGAACGGAGTGTTAAACGTGCACAGCTTCCGACTGGACTCGTCCAGCTGTATCTGCCAGAACCCACGGGAGGCGTCTGGCTTGGTAAAGAATTTGGCATGAGCCATCTCACAGGTTAACTCTTCACGCTTTGGGAACGGGTAGTGCTCGCGCATGATGTTGCGATTCAGGTCTTTGGGATCGATGCAAATGTGGAGTTCACCAGAGGGCTTCTTGACGCAGACCATGGAGCTGACCTAGTCTGTTGGTTGCGTGACCTTTGAGATGATACCCTGGTCTTGGAGCTCTTGTAGCTGCATCTTCAGCCGATCCTTGAGAGGAACCGGCACCCGGCGTGGTGCATGGATGACTGGGGTGGCATTCGGTTTGAGCAATATCTTGTAACGATATGGGAGCGTGCCCATTCCATCAAACACGTTGTGGTATTGCGTGAGAATGTCGTCTATCTCAGCCTGGAGATTTACATTGGGCGAGGCAGTTGCCGGTGTCGAGGACATGGCATGGACGCGCTGGACCAGATTTAGGAGTTTGCATGCGCGAGCACTGAGCATGGATGCCTTGTCAGGCCGGACGATCTTGAATCGTAACGTCGCTTTGATTGCCTTGTGAGATACACCTAGCTGACACAATCCACTGGCAGCTATGGCATTGCCATTGTAGTCAAGGAGCTGGCAGGCTGATGGAAGAATGCTAGGTTGGTCTCGGATGCTGTCGAGGTCCGACTGTGATATGAGGTTTGCAGATGCGCCAGTGTCCAATTTAAATCGGATGTGAGACTGGTCAACCATGACGACAGCACACCACTCGTCGTCAGGATCCACAGTGAGGATTGAAAGGCGGTTTGCAGGCACGGTGGAGACCAGCTCGCGTGTGGTGATGATGCCCACCCAGTATGGAGACTCGAGGCAGTCAGCATCGGGGTGCGTTGGGCTATCGGGATCCGAATCCTGCATGCCTTGTTGTACGCAGCGGACAAGTCTGCGCTGCAGCTGGGATCGCTGGCTGTTGGTCGGTGGAGCGGACCTGCATAAGGCCGCGTAATGCCAGGTTTTCCACACTGTGGACATCGCCTTCCTTTGGCTGGACATTACCGCTTTAAATGGGCGGAGCCACAATTTGGACATGTCATAACGCTGACGTCAACGCGTTCCGAGCGCCATCGCGCATGCGCAGTGCGGTCTCCTGACGTTCGCACATGCGCATCGGAGTCTTCGCCAGTGGCGCGCATGCGTAGGGACCCGGGAAAAGGACGCAAAACGGCCACTCTCCTCGATGCTCAGGCCTTGCATTCTTGCCATGGCCTGCACCCATTCTGCCTCGTGGGAGACTAGGTTTGCAGTTTCTGCCGCCCTGATGCGTGAGTGACGATTCCTGGCATGCTCATGGATAACGCACGTTTCGATGGCGACGGAGAGGGTCAACTGTTTGATTTTGAGGAGCTGCTCCTGCAGGAAGTCGGACTGGACCCCGAAAACAATTTGATCCTGGATCATGGAATCAGCCGTCGAGTCATAATTACATGACTGCGCCAGGATGCGGAGATGGGTCAAGAAGGAATGAGAAGGTTCATCCTTACCCTGAAGCCTCTGTTGGAAGATGTACC
This sequence comes from Scyliorhinus canicula, assembly GCF_902713615.1. NCBI lineage: Eukaryota > Metazoa > Chordata > Chondrichthyes > Carcharhiniformes > Scyliorhinidae > Scyliorhinus > Scyliorhinus canicula. Next base: position 11,398,402 of record NC_052153.1, read on the forward strand.
GTTCAATGCTCTCATTCACTTCGATGTTGCAGTGGTTGTCGAATTTCAGCAGAACCGTCTTTAACTTCATCTTGTCTTCGCCATCGGCAAATGTGAGCGAGTTATAGATGTGGATGGTTCCCCCGCAGTCGACAGGAACAGTGCGATCTTTCGGGCATCCGATGCTGTCTCGAGGTCGGAGGAACTTCTGTTTTGAAGACTTTCCGGTTGGCGCCGAGGTTGCCGGAGATCCGGAGTTGCGGAGGAGGTTGGATCTTTTCCATGCCGCTGGATGGCTGTGTGCTGGTCGTTGCAGATTCACTCAAGGTAGGTTCGTTAGAATTAGTAGCTCTCTGGTACCATGATGTGTTATCTGTGTTGGTCTAACATCGACTGCAACCTGATGCAGTAAAACGAGGTACAGGCTTCCGACACAGGAGATGGTCCAACACTGTTTTATTGAACCTGTTGATTGCTGTACATAATCTGCTGTGGGTTGACACTCTATTAACCTAACTGATAACCTCCTACTGGCTTGACCAGACTAGCTCTCTATCACATGGTGATGATGTTCATTGGCCTGTGCTCTGCGACTATCTCCCTGGCCGTGTCCTGTGAGAGAGGGAGAGTCGTAATGCCCTGTGGGCTTTATAGTGGTGGTGTCCTGTCTGGTGATTGGTTGTTCTGTGTTGTGTGTGTTCATTGGTTATCCTATGTGCCAATCACTGCCTGTCTGCATCTCATGATATACATGAGTGGATATTATGACAGCTAGCTCTTCTCAAGGGAAAGGAAACTTCTGTGTTGACTTTTTCCTTGATAACTCGGACCTCAATGATTTATTTAGACACCCCTGGCACCTTTGTGTTTTTCATTAATTAAGCAAGCGTGAGAGTTCTTCACTGTATGATTATAATCTTCGCATTTTTGTGGAGGGGGTGAATTACTGCGTTGTCAACGGTGACCCAGTGGGTAGCCCTCTCACCTTCGACTCAAAAGGTTGTGGGTTCAAATCTCACTCCAGTAACATAAGCATCAAATCATGGCTGACGCTCCCATGTGTAGTACTGAGGGAGTGCTGCACTGAAGGAGGTGCTGCTACTCTTCAGAGGAGACATGTTGGCCTGAATTCTACGCGTGTGGTCAGCGGGCCTGGAAGCAGTCATCGTGTCCGCATCTGCTCGTAATTACACGCTGGCTGGTCAATTAGGGACCGGCCAGCACGAAATGTGGTTGGACATTGGTGCAGCGCTGCTGATGGGGATTGAGCGTGTTGGGCGCTGGGTTGAATGATGACTCAGAGGGGTGGGGAGTATAAAATGAACTCAACCAGCTCTCTGAGGCTGGGGAGGACCTTACAGAACCGTCAGCGAGAGGGCACCTGGATCCAGCGCTGGAAACGGTTCAATGATCTGCGCTCCACAAGGGTGAGGACCAACTTGACATGGAGCTGGGTCTATATGTCTTGGAGGGTGGGCAGCACTCAGGGATGAGGGATGCCCAAGCTAAATGGGCCGAAATCCCTGGATAAGCCACGACTGGGAGATTTGGCCATTTATCTTGTGTGTATGGAAGGGTGAGGAGTCCCAGTCTGATGGTGCTTGAAGCTGGCTGTTCTGGGGGGGAGGCTAGAGAGGCTAGAATGGTCTCACAGGTAAAGGCTGGGCTCATGAACTTGTTCACGTTCAGGAGAAGAGAGCGCTGAATCTCTTCCGAACGGGTGATGGGATGCCCAATGTCCTGATCTTATCCACTTTTGACATGGGCGCTCTCGGTTGATCATTCTTGTGTCTACTATGTACGTACTGTGTATGTTCCTCAGCCGCAGAAAAATACTTTTAACTGTACTTCGGTACATGTGACAATAAAACAAATCAAATCAAATCAAACGCTCTGGACCTGGAAGGCGAATGAGAACAAGGACCTTAGTTGTCAGAGAGGCGGGAATACAAAGAACAAAGAACAAAGAAAAGTACAGCACAGGAACAGGCCCTTCAGCCCTCCAAGCCTATGCTGACCATGCTGCCCGTCTAAACTAAAATCTTCTACACTTCCGGGGTCCGTATCCCTCTATTCCCATCCTATTCATGTATTTGTCAAGATGCCCCTTAAATGTCACTATCGTCCCTGCTTCCACCACCTCCTCCGGCAGCGAGTTCCAGGCACCCACTACCCTCTGTGTAAAAAAACGTACCTCATACATCTCCTCTAAACCTTGCCCCTCGCACCTTAAACCTGTGCCCTCTAGTAATTGACCCCTCTACCCTGGGGAAAAGCCTCTGACTATCCACTCTGTTTATGCCACTCATAATTTTGTAGACCTCTAACCGGTCGCCCCTCAATCTCCATCGTTCCAGTGAGAACAAACCACGTTTATTCAACCGCTCCTCATAGCTAATGCCATCCAAACCTGGCAACATCCTGGTAAATCTCTTCTGCGCCATCTCTAAAGCCTCCACATCCTTCTGATAGTGTGGCGACCAGAATTGAACACTATACTCCAAGTGTGGCCCAACTAAGGTTCTATACAGCTGCAAACATGACTTGACAATTTTTATACTCAATGCCCCAGCCAATGAAGGCAAGCATGCCATCTGCCTTCTTGACTACCTTCTCCACCTGTGTTGCCCCTTTCAGTGACCTGTGGACCTGTACACCTAGATCTCTCTGACTGTCAATACTCTTGAGGGTTCTACCATTCACTGCATATTCCCTACCTGCATTAGACCTTCCAAAATGCATTACCTCACATTTGTCCGGATTAAACTCCATCTGCCATCTCTCCGCCCAAGTCCCCAAACGATCTAAATCCTGCTGTATCCTCTGGCAGTCCTCATCGCTATCCACAATTCCACCGCGGTCACCAGGGGAAGGGTGAATGGTCGGTGGGCAGCTCAGAGACTGGGGGATGTGCAGGAAGGACTGGGTTCTGGCATCTCCATTGAGAAGGACAAACCCTAACTTCCCGTAGATTGGCCATTCACAATGCCTCAGAGAGACACATGTCTGTTTTGACAATTTACATCGTGCTTATACAGACCTTTGGTGAGAATGTTCTCAGTGACATTATCTATTTCTCTCCCCGAAGTTCCCTCCTCCGGATGCGCTGCTGACCTCAAGAAGCCCCCTTGATATCAGTGAAAGAACCGCTGAGCAATGCACCCGTGTCTCATCCGCTCTCCGCACTGAGAATCACCGCAGCACTTCAGTGGGCTTCTGCGCGTTGGCTCAGTTTGGGGTACGCTGTGGTGAGGACACGTCACACTCATTGGAGGAGCTGGCAGAGGCAGAGAGTGCCCAGGGCGCTGCTGCAGACCAGGACCATGATGTGCCTGAGGCAGATGACCAGCCTCTGGAGTCATCCATCAGGCGGCAGATGTTGGATGTCCAGAGGGATGCGGTGCGGGGGGGTGGGGGAGAGAGATTTGGCATCGGCCTCTGTGGGTCTACATGCCATGGTACCTGTCATGGTTCATGTGGAGCCTGAGCGCTGCGTTGACCCTAAGCACCGAGCGCACAGAGCTCAGCACAGGCTTGGAGGGCTGAAGGGCCTGTTCCTGTGCTGTACTTTTCTTTGTTCTTTGTTCTTTGTATCCCCGCCTCTCTGACAACTAAGGCCCTTGTTCTCATTCGCCTTCCAGGTCCAGAGCGTTTGATTTGATTTGATTTGTTTTATTGTCACACACACCGACTGTGACTGCAGGACGTCACCGCTGGTTTGAGGGACGGATGAGTTTGAGTCTCTCTCCGAGGTGCGCGTCTATCATTGGTGAGCAGGGGAGGTGCAGACGTGACTCAGGCTGACGGACGAGCTGTCTGTTGTCTCTGTGGGCTCCTCTCACGGAGCTCTGGACCAGGATGGAAGCTCCTCTGCCCAGTGACCATGGCATCTCCTGAGGCCACAATGACTGAGGAATGGCCATCTATGCCACTGGTTGCACCCCCCCCCCCCCCCCCCCCCCCCCCCCCCCGCAGGTGCAGCCACCTCAGGCTCTGCCAGCTAAATGACAGCCATGAAGGTCATCAGTGCCAACAGCACAGCAGTCAGCAAATTGGCACCAATGCAGCTGCCAGTGCGGTGGAACCACCAAGAGGTAGCACTGAAAGAAGTAACTTTAAAGTCCTGTTTTATGGGCCAGGGCTTAGAATCTCCAAAGTGCATTATGAAGTTCACCTGGACTATAACATTTCGGTTGAATTTGGCTAGTGTGATTCATCAGACTTCCTAGTCGCTTTTATCAAAACAAAGTTCATTATAACAATGTAGTGAAACATTTCTAAAACACGGCAAGAACAGCTACAGTAATCTATGTATATAACCCTTAAAGAATCTCCCTTAGCGGCAGCACGGTGGCGCAGCACTGCTGCCTCACGGCGCCGAGGTCCCAGGTTCGATGCCGGCTCTGGGTCACTGACTGTGTGGAGTTTACACATTCTCCCTGTGTTTGTGTGGGTTTCGCCCCCACAACCCAAAGATGTGCAGGCTAGGTGGATTGGCCACGCTAAATTGCCCCATAGTTGGAAAAATGAATTAGGTACTCTAAATTTATTTTAAAAAAAGAATCCCCCTTAGCTGTTCCAATTCAATAACAAAATCCAATAAACCGAAACCTCTTACAAGGGCGTGGCCCAGCACTCTGTAATCTCACTCCAATGGGACTGTTCCTTTCCCTGAAATCCAACCTCCAACCAGCAGATTCAAAACTCCTTCCGGAAAGCAACTCTATCTTTAAAGTTACCAAGGCAGTTTGCCACACTCGGTGTGCTTTCAGTTCACTGGAACAGCTTTAAAATGAAAACAGGGAAGCACCGCTTCCCTTCTGCAGTCCAAAGCAACAAACCGAAACTGAAACCCCAAAACCCAAACCCCCCCTCTCACCTGACAGCCACAGCAAAGCTCCACCCACAAATGACATCACTGAAGCCGTGCTACAGGTCATGTGGTGAGGCCAACCCTTTCTTAAAGGGACACTCACATGACAATTGTGAGCATGGAATTGGGTTTCACCAGTGAAGTTTGTTCATTTAATCCAAATAATGTTTTATTTTTGTGCAATTATACCAATAATTTTATGTTCTGCACCTTGCTTGCAAGTTTGGTAAAGATATAAGGGAGTATTGTGCTGCAATAACCTGAGTGCCCTTTGTGTTTAGCCTCATCAAACACAAAAGATGGCAGGGGTAGCAACCTTTATCATAAAGGATGTGAGGTGTGTCATGTGTGAGTACCTTTAATAAATGGGTGTTTATAAATGCAGTGATGTCAGAGAGTGGGTGGAGCTGGGCTGTTTGTCAGCTTGGTAGCACAAGTGGATAGCACTGTGGCTTCACAGCGCCAGGGTACCAGATTCAATTCCCTGCTGGGTCGCTGTCTGTGCGGAGTCTGCACGTTCTCCCCATGTCTGCGTGGGTTTCCTCCGGGTGCTCCGGTTTCCTCCCCCAGTCCAAAGACGTGCAGGTTAGATGGATTGGCCATGATAAATTTTCTTTAGTTTCCAAAAAGGTTAGGAAGGCTTATTGGGTTGCGGGGATAGGGCGGAAGTGAGGGCTTAAGTGGGTCGGTGCAGACTCGATGGGCCGAATGGCCTCCTTCTGCACTCTATGTTTTTACTTTTGTTTTAGGCTGTTTGCTGCAGGGTGTGTTTTAGTTTCGTTTTCAGAGCTGGATAGCTGCAGTCACAGCCAGAAGCCGTATGAATCTCTCTCTGTAATCTAAAAACTGTAAATTGATTCTTTGGTGATTTAAAACTAATAACTGCTCTCAGTAGTGACTTTAACCTGATGTGCTTCTATTTGAAGGTTTTGTTCAAGTCTTATGGATGTTAAAAGGACAGCTTAAGGATTACTTAGTGCTGTATTCTTTGGGGGTTGTATTTGAATTGATGGTTGGTAAGATGTTCACTGTACGTTTTAAAAAGGTTAACTTGAGTTCATAGAATAAACATTGTTTTGCTTTAAAAATACTTTTCAATTTCTGCTGTCCCACACCTGCTGGGCCGTGGGCTCTCCATACCTCACTGGAAAACAGAGGAGAAAGGTCTGAAATCTCAGCAGTTAACGCTGGAGTAAACTCTTACCTGAACTCCTCACAACTCACACAGCCCGTGCTCCTGCCCGCTTTTACCCTGCCCTTGGATGGGAAAAGTGAAAAGAAACGGGATGGCCGCCTGCCCGTGTCGCCCGCCCGCCGATCTGAAATCACCCAGGCAACGTAAAATCCCAGTCACGTCGACTTTTAACCCCCTAACTGGCTGCTTAATTGTCGGTGGGTGCACAGCGGATTCCCGCTCGTACCCGCCGGCCAAAATATCGCGCGGTATCACGCATTCCAAGTGCGGGCGTGTGCCCACCTGAGCAACTTAAAATTCTAGCTATTCAGCCAAAGAGGCGTAAAACTTCCGTGGCACTATTTCAAAGAAGCGCGGGGGAGTTCTCTGCACCCAGGAGGAGAGAGAAGCAATGCAAAATTGTCAATTCCCAGTAACAACTCAATAAGTCGGGCACAGTAATACTGGACGTCCAGTTTAAGATATACAAGACCGGTTTGGACAAGTTATATTTGGTAGTCTTTATTCCCAAGTTTCACTGGCTTTCCCTTGCAATGTTTTTCCCTCAGTGAACATCGTTAAAAATGGGCTATCAGCCCTTTGTCATATTCCTGTCTGTGAGATATTGCCGTGCGCAGAATATTTTCTACATCACAACAGTGGTTAAACTTCAAAAGTGCTCCGTTGGTGCGGAATCGCTTTGGGACGACCTGTCATCATAAAGGGGCACCGAATAAATGGTAGGCTTTCCTTGTGGGTGGGATCTCCCAGTCCTGCAGAAGGTGGACCATCACACCCTTCCCCCCGCCGTGCCAGGTTCCCCGGCGGTGGGATGGGCGAGCTACCCCGAATGTCGGACCGGAAAATCCCGGCGACGGCAGAAGGCGAGCGGCTTCTGCTGCCAGAAAACGTGCCGCGTGCGTGGGGTGGGTCCGGGAAATCCCACCCCGTGTCACATAAACCTCTCACTGTCCTTAACCTCAGTCCCCCTTTGCTTATTAGCAATCTGGTCTTGCTCAACCCACTGTTAAGGAAAGTGATCAATCCCGTGTTGACATTACCACTTTCCAGAGATGTGTGAATTCTCAAACTATCCAGCACCTTGAACTTTCTGAACAAACTGGTTTTTGCCAGTATAACTTTTTAACGGGCATCTTGTTGCTCATGTGATATATCTGTGGAACTCTGGTCTTGAAAACATTGCTCCATCAATTGTCCTTGCCCTCAGTGTGTCATACTGACACCATACACTTCCAAACAAGTTGTCATCATGTGACCTCCCATCAGTTCTGTGCCCGTGGCTATCCAATTTCCCCCTGTCCCGTCTATGAAACACTTGACAGGTTAGCCTCTGAAGCTGTCTTAAATGTACTTCTTTCATGACAAACTATTCTTAAACTTGACCTAAAAAAAACTCCCCCAAGTCAACACCTGCAGTAAAGACGGAAGGGAAACTCTCCCAATAATCCTCCTGCAGACTGGGCCGGACATACAACATAGAACAACATACAGTGCAGAAGGAGGCCATTCGGCCCATCGAGTCTGCACCGACCCACTTAAGCCCTCACTTCCACCCTATTCCCGTAACCCAATAACGCCTTTTGATCACTCAGGGCAATTTTATCATGGCCAATCCACCTCACATGCACCCCTTTGGACTGTGGGAGGAAACCAGAGCACCCGGAGGAAACCCACCCAGCCACGGGGAGAACGTGCAGACTCCGCACAGCAGTGATCCAGCGGGGAATCGAACCTGGGACCCTGGAGCTGTGAAGCCACAGTAATATCCACTTGTGCTACCGAAGCAAAGAATATTTAATGGGCCAGTTGCGGGGAACAGACTTTTATATTTGCTCACTGATTTCAAAATAATAGTAATCCAGTTTCTCAAAATGTAAAAAACCACGTCACTTTAAAGCAGTGATGGGCAACCTCGGCTGGTGAGGGGCTGCCTGAGTATTCCTCCTTTCTCTCAGTGGGCCACGAGAGTGAAATCAGGGCCTGTTCACTAACCATGACCCTCTGAATAAGATTCAATACATTTAATGCATGGCGAATATTTCATAGCGAGTTACAAAAAATGTTTAATCATAGATATATTAAGAGAACTGTCATCAATATAAAATGGTAAAAACAAAAGAAATATGTACTTTGAACACAGAGGGAGCGCTCGGCTCTCACAGTCCATGATGCGAGCAATCAGCACCCACCTCACTATGCTCGCCCTCACTTTACACGCGGATCACTTCAGTCATACCGGCAGGAAAAAAAATCTACGCGGGCGTAAATCAGCGGAAAGTGGCAAACCCGCACGTGGGCAATGGCCAACATAGGACGGGATTCTCCGTGGGTCAACGCCGTAATTGAGAAAGAATCGGTCGTGACGCCAAAATCGTGATGGGCGCTGGGCACCCACCAATTAGCGATGCTCCGGCGCCTCAACAGTGGCGTCAATGCATTCTACTCCGCACGTACAGTAAACCCAATTGCGTTTCATTAGCGGTCCTGGTCCAGTATTCTCCGGGGCCTCCGCGATGCTCCGCCTCTGCTGGGGAATTGCCGATGGCGAGTTTCACTTGTGGGTTTCTAATTCGGGAAGCTGGCGCCGTGGTTGATGAGGGAGAGAGAGGAGGTAGGACACGCAAGGGCTGCCGCTGGCAGGGGTGGCAGGGGAAGCGGGAGGCGTCTGCCAAGCCTGGGGGGGAAGCGGGGATGATGGGGGGGTGATCAGGGGATGGGCCGTGGGGTCGGGGATACTCCGCAAGGGGCTGGGGTGTCCAGGCACGGACCACCAAACCCCCGCCAACCACCCCGCCCCCCCCCCCCCGCCAACTGGCCGCCACCCACCGGCGTGGCAGCATGCGGCCCAGCCAAGTGCTGCGGCCAGAGTAGCCCCTGCAGGAGGGCACCACAGGGTGGCTGCGGAGTGTACCTTTGGCATGGGTACCCGAGCAGCAGGTACACTCGACAGGGCCACTGTGCCGAGCACCGACGGGGGCAGGGGTGCGGTGGGTAGAGTGCCGGGGGAAATGGCCGGGGGGTGAATGTGGGGATGGGGGAGGGAGGGGTAAAGGGACATCTGGGAGAGGGGCTGCAGTGGGGACTGGAGCCACCCTGTAGCCCGGGGGGACCTGGTTGGTCAGAGGGGGTACGCACTATGTCTGACTTTCGTAGACAGTGGACTTCGGAATCCAGCGAGGAACGGTGGCCTTCATCCTGGTCGCCGCAGCCTTGGGGGATGCACTGCGGCTGTACGAGCTGGAGCTGCTCGGGGAGGGCGCTGCAGCAGTGGAGACTGCCCCAGAGGAACCGGAAGCTGCCGGTGAGGATGGAGAGCCGGCTGCCCGACAGGTCAGGGAGGAGGAGGTGGGAAGGGGGCGCTGCCTGAGACCTCGTTAGTACCAGCAGAGCCTGTCATTCGAGGACCTGCCAGACCGGGCATGTCACCGAAGATTCCGGCTGAGCAGGGGGACAGTGCAACATATCTGCCAGATCATGGCACACCTGGCACCGCCGGGGGAATGGGGCAGGACACCCACTCCAGGCAACCATCAAGGTGACGGTCGGCCACAACGTTTACGTCATGGGGTCCTTCCAGGCGCTGAGTCGGGACCTGTCCATAATCTCACAGAGCTCAATGCACAGGCCCGCTGTCACGGACGCCCTATATGCCCAGTCGGTACATTATACCAAATTCAATGTGGACCAACCCCACCGGGATGCCCGGGCAGCCGGGTTTGCCAACATGGCCAAGATGCCCCGGGTCCGGGGGGGGGGGGGGGGGGGATCGGTGGGATGCATGTCACCCTCCGGGCACTAGCCCATGACAGGCCGGTCTTCACAAATTGGAAGGGGTTCCACTCGAAGTATGTGCAGCTGACGTGTGACCATGAACATCGTGCCACGATGCTGATACCCGGGCAGTGTGCACGAGGCCTTCACCCTGGCACACTCGACGGTACCTGACCTCTTCAAGGCTCAGTGAGCGCTGGCTGAACTGCGATCCCTGAGCCAAGCCCACCGACAATGTCCGCACATTTCATCCCCCAACCCGTGCCCCCTCAACGGCCTTCCCAGTCCACCCCTCACAGCCTTTGTCTACCTTTCTGGCCACGTCCAGGTGGATCCCCAGATGGTACATCAGGAATGGGGGTGGCCTGCTGTAGTTTCCGCCATGCGACCGGGTCCCTTTTGGCAGGCGTCTCCTGGGGCACCCGGGCCTGGATGGGCCCGGCTGCTGCTCAGGTGTCCCAGGTGGCATGGTGCTGCCCTGTTCTACCTGTTGCCCACCCGATCCGCCAGAGTCAGGAGGGGGAAAGTCCGAGGTGTTCCGGCACCTCGCTTGCGGGGGTCACCGGCATAGCCCCCATCACGTCCCCCTCCCTCTGGGTGCCTGATGGCCCCCAGGTTACTCCATGTGATGGGGGTGCAAGGGGAACTAACTCTTGAGGCACCCCTGCCATCTGGCCCTGCCCGTCTGGATGGCCCGCTGCCATCTCAACCAGCGTGTGCACTCTCTTGGCCATGGAACACAGGGAATGGACCACCTCCGTCTGGGACTGTGCCACATCAGCCAGTGACTGCGCCATCTCTCTCTGTCTCTGGGACTGGCCCATCTTCCTTTGCATCTATGCCACGTCGGCCAGTGCCTGGGCAATGCTACTGACGCTCTCACCCATGGCCTGCTGTGACTGGGCCACACTCAGGAGTGCCACATGGCTGCCTGTGAGGGGGCGGCTCTGTCCTGGGCCTCAGACACTGCACAGATTTCCCCAGGCCTCGGACATGCTGATCCCTCGCCGAATCACTCGCTCCCAAGGCCTCCAACGCGGATGCCACCCGTGTGGTGTTGGCCTGGGTGGCACGCACAGCCGGCACCACCTTGTGCTCCTGGAAGCGAAGGATCGTACACACCCCTCTCTGCATCAACGGGGCCGAGGTGGAGATGGTTGACAGCTTCCAACTCCTAGGTGTGCACATCACCAAAAATCTGTCCTGGTCCACCCATACCAACGCTACAACCAAGAAAGCACAACAGCGCCTATACTTCCTCAGGAAACTAAGGAAATGCGGCATGTCCACACTGACTCTTACCAACTTTTACAGATGCACCATAGAAAGCATCCTATCCGGCTGCATCACAGACTGGAACAGCATCTGCTCGGCCCAAGACGTAGGAAACTACAGAGAGTCGTGAACACCGCCCAGTCCATCACGTGAATCTGCCTCCCATCCATTGACTCCACCTACACCTCCCGCTGCCTTGGGAAAGCGGGCAGCATAATCAAAGACCCCTCCCACCCGGGGTATTCTCTCTTCCAACTTCTTCCATCGGGCAGGAGTTACAAAGGTCTGAGAACACGCACGAACAGATTCAAAAACAGCTTCTTCCCCGCTGTTACCAGACTCCTGGGTCACCCTCTTGTGGACTGAACTGATTTTTTCACAAATCTTCTCCACTGTACAGCACTGCACTCCGAATGCTTCACCCGATGTCTGTGTCTATGTATTTACATAATAATATTGTATGTCCTATGTTTTCATTTTTTTTAAAATTTAGAGTACCCAATTATTTTTTCCAATTAAGGGGCAATTTAGTGTGACCAATCCACCTAGCCTACACATCTTTGGGATGTGGGGGCAAAACGGGGAGAACGTGCAAACTCCACACGGACAATGACCCAGGGCCGGGATTCGAATCCAGGTCCTCAGCGCCGTAGGCAGCAATGCTAACCACCGTGCCACCGTGCTGCTCTATGTCCTATGTTTTCATGAAGGAATGACCTGCCTGTCTGCAGAACACTGTACCTCGGTAAACATGACAATAAATCTAAATCTAAGACACGAAAGGGGTTAAATGAAGCAATGGATTTATTATATCTTTCTGACTGAACTGATTGAAACAGCCCATTATCGAAGGGAAAAGGAGATTCATAGTTCCATCAAATTCTGTACCTCATCATTCACTAGACTCCAGTTTGCTTTAGAAATTATCACACAGTGCAACGCTGATATGCACTGCCATCTAGTGGCTGAGGCTTAACATTACAATCTTGCTATACATGTGTATGTTTATCCAAGGTCATAGTCCTCACCTCACCTCGAAAACCCCACCCCTGCCTCTCTGGACCCTCCATTAATCATCCAAAATCTCAATCCTGAGGCGCTCCACACAATTGGAATGTCGATGGGCTCTTTGTTCCTGATTGGCTGAATATTGACTCAATCAAACAGCCTTCCCCGCGCCCCCCCCCCCCCCCCCCCCTCCCTATCTTCAATACTTTGATAACCTTAGTATTGCTGAAAAAGGGACAGGCTGTCTAAAATGTTCCTCTTGCTTGAATCAGGAAAGAGGCAAGAATACCAAATTTCAAAGGGAACAACAGTTAATGCTGCATGAGAAGGTGGTGTTGATTGGTTGGCAAGTGAACTCTGATTGGCAGAGGCATTGCCATGGAGAATGCACCAGGGAACAGTTAACTGATCCCCTTATTTTAAAAAATAAATAAATTTAGAGTATCCAATTCATTTTTTCCACTTAAGGGGCAATTTAGCATGGCCAATCCACCTAATCAGGTTGTGGGGGTGAAACCTACGCAGACACGGGGAGAATGTGCAAACTCCACACGGACAGTGACCCAGGGCAGGGATTCTAACCCGGGTCCTCAGCGCCGCAGTCCCAGTGCTAACCACTGCGCCACATGCCGCACTGGCTCAGTTTTACTCAATCTCACCCATTCTGCGTGCAAACGTCCGACTGGGCTGAAGGTCATTGATAGACTCATAGAATTTACAGTGCAGAAGGAGGCCACTTGGCCCGTTGAGTCGGCACCGGCCCTTGGAAAGAGCACACTACTGAAGCCCACACCTCCACCCTATCCCCGTAACCCCACCTAATCTTTTTGGACACTAAGGGCAATTTTAGCATGTCCAATCCACCTAATCTGCACATCTTTGGACTGTGGGAGGAAACCGGAGCACCCGGAGGAAACCCACGCACACACGGGGAGGACGTGATGACTCAGCACAGACAGCGACCCAAGCCGGGAATCGAACCTGGGACCCTGCAGCTGTGAAGCAACTCTGCTAACCACTGTGCTACCCATAGGATGGTGGCCTTGGGGAGAGTTGTTTTGGTAGTGTGGTTGAGGTGGAAACTTAATTTGAGGAATTCAGACATGGAGTTTGAGGAAAGATTGGTACGGGTTCTGGAGGCAGCAGTGTTCCGGGACTTAGGAAAGGAAAGGGAGGCTGGAGACGGGACAATTGTTTGCAAGGATGGTGGGGCTCAAGGGTTGGGGTTTTTTGAGAAGAGAGGTAAAGGCAACAGATTTAAAGGAAAGAGGAACAACACCTGAATGGTGCCAGTGAAGGTCGCGTGTGTAGTGATGCAGAAAATGCAGTAACCAATTTGCCCACAGAAAGCTCCATCATGGCTGCTCTCATCCGTAGCATTGAGATAATTGGCCGGAAAATCTATTTTTAAGAATAAATATCGGCCAGGATATTGGCGAGGACTCCACCCTCTCTTCTTTTCAAAAATAATTTAACAATCTTTATTGTCACAAGTAGGCTTACATTAACACTGCAATGAAGTTACTGTGAAAAGCCCCTAGTCGCCACACTCCGGCGCCTGTTCGGGTACACGGAGGGAGAGTTCAGAATGTCCAATTCACCTAACAGCACGTCTTTCGGGACTTGTGGGAGGAAACCGGAGCACCCGGAGGAAACCTACGCAGAAACGGGGAGAATGTGCAGACTCCTTAACAGACAGTGACCCAAGCCGGGAATCGAACCCGGGCTCCTGGCGCTGTAAAGCAATAGTACTACCCACTGTGCTACCGTGCTGCCCCTATTAGGAGCGCTATTTAACACATTAACCAAAAGAAGGCATCTCTGACAATGCTGCACTCCATCAGTACTGCACTGGGAGTGGCAACCTCAAGTGTGCACTCCAGTACCTGCGGTGGGGCCCATAGCTTTCTGATTCAGAGACCAGCTGAGCCATGGCTGATGGACTAAAGCAGGGATAAAGACAACACAGCGTAGTATTCCGCTAACCGGCATGATCGTGGTAACTCTGAAACCCAATACCAGCCCGTACCAGCCTCCCCGGACAGGCGCCGGAATGTGGCGACTAGGGTCTTTTCACAGTAACTTCATTGAAGCCTACTCGTGACAATAAGCAATTTTCATTTTCAATAAGCAAACAATCTATTTACTGAATGACACTTTTCTAATGTATCGTCACCATTGCAGCAGGAAGATCAATCGGAATAAAAAGGGGATAAAGAACGGCTTTCATTCACATTGTATCTTATCAGTCTCTCAGAATATCCGAGCGCACTTCACATATAATAAATCACTCAAACTTGCAGCCACAATTGTTAAGTGAGCAAACACTCCAGCTATTTTTAAACACAGCCAGAACCTGCCAATAGTATTCAGATGAATGACGAGTTAATCTGCTATTTTTCGGCGCTGTTAATTGAGGCATGAATACTGACCGGTTCTTGGAGTCACGCCACGGAATATTTAAACAATGAGGAAAGATAGTCTCATGGTAGCACGGAACATGGGCATTGTTGAAAGAAGAGACATGCTGCCTCATCAGCACAGGCACAAGAATGGCAAACTTCAAAGCGTGCGTTCGCCGTGGCAACGCCTTGACCAATCAGAGTCAACCAGTCAGCAGCCTCTTCTCTCGCAGCACAGATTGTTGCTCCCTTTCACAGAATCATAGAAGCGTAGAATTTACAGTGCAGAAGGAGGCCATTCGGCCCAACGAGTCTCCACCGGCCCTTTGGCATTCTTGCATCAGACCTGATGAGTCCAAGACAAAAACTTCAACAGCATGTCTCTGTTTTCAGCAATTATAAAGGCACGAACTTGAAAAAAAAAATGAAAATCGCTTATTGTCACGGGTAGGCTTCAGTGAACTTGCATTTACACAAAACGTTTCACAACCTCATGTCATCCCAAAGCATTTTATAGCCAATGAAGTACTTTTGAGGGGCAGCGGCTGTTTTAATGCAGGAAGCACAGGGGACAAATTATGCACAGGAAGCTCCCACAGACAGCAATGCCATGATGGCCAGAAGATTTGTCTTAGTGATGATAGCTGAGGGATAAATATCGGACAGGACGGGGGGGGATAAACTCCTCTTCCAAATAGCGTCAGGTGGATCTTACACACTCACCTGAGAGGGCAGTCGGGGGCTCGGTTTAGTGCCTCATCCTAAAGTCTGCACCGCTGACAATGACGCACGCCCTCCATTAACCTGCGGTAGTGATGCTGACCCAGCTGGTGCTGTGGAACAAAAGACAGAGGGCGGGATTATCCTGCTTCCCAGCCGCGTGTTCCTCGCCAGCGGGAGGCGGTGTGCCATTCGCTGGTGGCAGGGTCCTCTGCCCCGGCTGCTGTCAATGGGGTATCCCATTGGAGCGAGGGACCCCATGCCACTGGGCGGGGGCGCGCTGCCGACGGGATCAGAGAATCCCGCCGTGAGCGAGCGGCCGCAGAATTCCGGACAGAATCTTGGGCTGGATTTTCCGATTTTGAGGCCATGTCCGGAGTGTCTAGTTTTACAATGAAAAAGTCGGCGGCGCCCCCGCACCGATGCTCGGGGGGCGGGGGGGCTAGCTACCGCGCCAAGTAAAGCCGGCGTTACCTGCAGATACGGATGGAGATTTGCCGGGTCTGTGGCCGGGCATGCACACGGCGGTGACCTGCGGCGGACGCGTCGTACAACATGGCGCCGGCCGCACGCGGACACAAACTCTGCCTCTCTAACCACCCTCGCCACCCGCGGTACACCCCCTACCAATCCCCAGGCACCTCCGAAGCCCCCTCGCTAGCGGAACACCCCCCCCCCCCCCCCGCCCACCGACTGTGGTGGCGCTGGACACAGTCCGCAGCCGCCACGCGAGGTCCCCGAAAACTGAGAAAGCCGTCAGGAAGTCGGCCCATCGGGGGTGGAGTATTGGGGGAGAACCTCAGGTGGCGTCCTGAGGCCGTCCCAACGGCGTGCGGCGTACTCGGCGATTACGCCGTTTTTGAGGTGGCGGAGAGTCCGGAAAACGGAGCTGCCCCTGATTTAGGCGTAAAAACGGTTAATCGAGGAACGTGATTTCAGTGCCGGCAATCAGAAAATCCTGCCCAGAGTTTTTCTATATGAAGGGATCTGTCACTGCCAATTCATCCTTAACCATGAACATGGAATAAGACTGAAAGTACTGCCTCCCACTCCAAGGGGATGTTTCTGTCAATTGATTGGGCAGAACGGTAGCACAAGTGGATAGCACTGTGGCTTCACAGCGCCAGGGTCCCAGTTTCGATTCCCCACTGGGTCACTGTCTGTGTGGAGTCTGCGTGTTCTCCCCGTGTCTGCGTGGGTTTCCTCCGGGTGCTCCGGTTTCCTCCCACAGTCCAAAGACGTGCACGTTAGGTGGATTAGCCGTGCTAAATTGCCCTTAGTGCAAAAAGGTTAGAAGGAGTTATTTGGTGACAGGGATAGGGTGGCAGTGAGGGCTTCAATGGGTGGGTGCAGACTCGATGGGCTGAATGGCCTCCTTCTGCATTGTATGGGCGGGATTCTCCGCTCCCAGGACTAAGTGCCCGCGTCGTCGTGAACGCCATCGCGTTTCACGACGGCGCGAACAGGGCCCAGGCATGACCTATTCTGGCCCCTATGGCCAAATGGGCGCCGCACCAACCCGCGCATGCGCAGTTGGGTCAGCCCATTCCTGCACATGCGCAGTTGGGCCTCGCCATCCTGTGCATGCGCGGGGAGCTTCTCATGCACGACAGCCCCTCACCAACATGGCACCGGGGTTTTGGGGCCAGCCGCGGAAGGCGGTAGGCCCGGTGGGGTAGAGTTTGGCCCCATCGATCGCGGGCCAGACCCCATCGGATGCCCCCCCGGTGAAGAAGCCCCCCCTCCCAACAGGCCGCCCCCCAGCGTTCCCGCACAGTTCCCGCTGGCAGCGGCCAGGGGTGAACGGCGCGGCGGGATTGTCATTTTTTTCACTGGCCGCTCGGCCTATTGCAATGACACATTATGAGCAAATTAGATCTCTTTAAAATATCCTTTGAAGTTTGAAAAAACAAACCTTGACCTTTACTCACGTCCAGTGAACACCCTGCAGTTGTCAATAGGAGTTTGACAGGCAGGTCGTGGTCAGAACGCATCAAGAATAATTGGGAGGCTATTGGCGGTGATTAAACAGACATAACTCAAAACCATGAAGAACTTGCATGAAAGAGCATCTTCAACATATGAAAACATCCAAAGCCTCCTTAAATTAAGCTGTTTGAATCTGACCATAAATACTCGCGATTCTGTGGATTCAGGTGGTATTTTAAATTGATGGACAGTCAAGTGTGCCAAGTATATCACAGTGACCGTACAATGCAACTTCTCCCAATGGCGCAGTACATTCACAAAGTGACAAACATAATCCTGCCGCGTACTGATGTTTTCAAGAAGCAGTGGATGTGTGAGCCCGGATTTAAAGCATCAAAGGGTGGTTGGCCCGTTGCTCGTTTTTTGGAATGCCGTCTGGTCTTTGAAGGAATGATGTTGAGTATTGATGGTATGTGGATTTGTTTTCAGTTCTGCATGTTTGTTTGAGTTTCCTTTTGTGGCTGCCATTGAATTGGAACGTTTTCCGTTTTGTGCCTCAACGTCAAAGCCAAACGATCCCAGATCTGGTTAGATGTCGGGTGAAGCTCTTTAAAGCCTTGCTTCCAAAATGGTCCCTCACCTCCACCCACTGAATACAACATGAAATTAATGACCCAAACGTGCTGTCAGACAGATGGCGTTAACACTCTTTTAGTGAGGAGAATTATCTTTTCGTGCCTATAAGCCTCTCAGGCTCACGCGCGCAACAGTCAAAACTGTGGAGTCTTATTCCACAATTTAGAATTGAAACTTTAAAAATAGAACATAGAACATAGAACACTACAGCGCAGTACGGGCCCTTCGGCCCTCGATGTTGCGCCGACCTGTGAAACCATCTGAAGCCTATCTGACCTACACTATTCCATTTTCATCCATATGTCTATCCAGTGACCACTTAAATGCCCTTAAAGTTGGCGAGTCTACTACTATTGCAGGCAGGGCGTTCCACGCCCCTACTACTCTCTGAGTGAAGAAACTGCCTCTGACATCTGTCCTATATCTCTCACCCCTCAATTTAAAGCTATGTCCCCTCGTGTTGGTCATCACCATCCGAGGAAAGAGACTCTCACTGTCCACCCTATCTAACCCTCTGACTATCTTATATGTCTCTATTAAGTCACCTCTCAGCCTTCTCCTCTCTAACGAAAACAACCTCAATTCCCTGAGCCTTTCCTCGTAAGACCTTCCCTCCATACCAGGCAACAGCCTAGTAAATCTCCCCTGAACCCTTTCCAAAGCTTCCACATCCTTCCTATAATGTGGTGACCAGAACTGCACGCAGTACTCCAGGTGTGGCCGCACCAGAGTTATGTACAGCTGCAGCATGACCTTGTGGTTCCGAAACTCAATCCCCCTGCTTATAAAGGCTAGCACACCATATGCCTTCTTAACAGCCCTATTTACCTGGGTGGCAACTTTCAGGGATTTATGTACCTGGATGCCAAGATCTCTCTGTTCATCTACACTACCAAGAATCTTGCCATTAGCCCAGTACTCTGCATTCCTGTTACTCCTTCCAAAGTGAACCACCTCACACTTTTCCGCATTAAACTCCATCTGCCACCTCGCAGCCCAGCTCTGCAGCTTATCTATGTCCCTCTGTATCCTATAACATCCTTCAGCACTATCCACAACTCCACCGACCTTCGTGTCATCTGCAAATTTACTAACCCATCCTTCTACACCCTCTTCCAGGTCATTTATAAAAATGACAAACAGCAGTGGCCCCAAAACAGATCCTTGCGGTACACCACTAGTAACTAAACTCCAGGATGAACATTTGCCATCAACCACCACCCTCTGTCTTCTTTCAGCTAGCCAATTACTGATCCAAACCACTAAATCACCTTCAATTCCATACTTCCTTATTTTCTGCAATAGCCTACCATGGGGAACCTTATCAAACGCCTTACTGAAATCCATATACACCACATCAACAGCTTTACCCTGATCCACCTGTTTGGTCACCTTCTCAAAAAACTCAATAAGGTTTGTGAGACATGACCTACCCTTCACAAAACCGTGTTGACTATCGCTAATCAACTTGTTCTTTTCAAGATGATTATAAACCCTATCTCTTATAACCTTTTCCAACATTTTACCCACAACCGAAGTAAGGCTCACAGGTCTATAATTACCAGGGTTGTCTCTACTCCCCTTCTTGAACAAGGGGACAACATTTGCTATCCTCCAGTCTTCCGGCACTATTCCTGTCGACAAAGACGACATAAAGATCAACGACAAAGGCTCTGCAATCTCCTCTCTGGCTTCCCAGAGAATCCTAGGATAAATCCCATCTGGCCCAGGGGACTTATCTATTTTGACATTTTCTAAAATTGCTAACACCTCCTCCTTTTGAACCTCAATTTCATCTAGCCTGGTCGACTGAACCTGAGTGTACTCCTCGACAACATTGTCTTTCTCCAGTGTAAACACTGACGAAAAATATCCATTTAATGCTTCCCCTATCTCCTCTGATTCCACACACAACTTTCCACTACTATCCTTGATTGGCCCTAATCTTACTCTAGTCATTCTTTTGTTCCTGATATACCTATAGAAAGCCTTAGGGTTTTCCTTGATCCTATCCGCCAACGACTTTTCGTGTCCTCTCCTCGCTCTTCTTAACTCTCCTTTTAGGTCCTTCCTGGCTAACTTGTAACTCTCAAGTGCCCTAACTGAGCCTTCATGTCTCATCCTAACATAAGCCTTCTTCTTCCTCTTGACAAGTGCTTCAACTTCCTTAGTAAACCACGGTTCCCTTGCTCGACAACTTCCTCCCTGCCTGACAGGTACATACTTATCAAGGACATGCAGTAGCTGTTCCTTGAAAAAGCTCCACATTTCGATTGTACCCATCCCCTGCAGTTTCCTTCCCCATCCTATACATCCTAAATCTTGCCGAATAGCATCATAATTGCCTTTCCCCCAGCTATAATTCTTGCCTTGCGGTATATACCTATCCCTGCCCATTGCTAAAGTAAACATAACCGAGTTGTGATCACTATCACCAAAGTGCTCACCTACATCTAAATCTAACACCTGGCCGGGTTCATTACCCAGTACCAAATCCAATGTGGCCTCGCCCCTTGTTGACCTGTCTACATACTGTGTCAGAAAACCCTCCTGCACACACTGCACAAAAACTGACCCATCTATAGTACTCGAACTATAGTATTTCCAGTTAATATTTGGAAAGTTAAAGTCCCCCATAACAACTACCCTGTTACTCTCGCTCCTTTCGAGAATCATCTTTGCAATCCTTTCCTCTACATCTCTGGAACTATTCGGAGGTCTATAGACAACTCCCAACAGGGTGACCTCTCCTCTACTGTTCCTAACCTCGGCCCATACTGCCTCAGTAGACGAGTCCTCAAGCGTCCTTTCTACCGCCGTAATACTTTCCTTGATTAACAATACCACACCCCCCCCCCCCCCCCCTCTTTTACCATCTTCTCTGTTCTTACAGAAACATCTAAATCCTGGAACCTGCAACAACCATTCCTGTCCCTGCTCTACCCATGTCTCCGAAATCGCCACAACATCGAGATCCCAGGTACCAACCCATGCTGCAAGCTCACCCACCTTATTCCGGATGCTCCTGGCATTGAAGTAGACACACTTCAAACCAGCGTCCTGCTTGCCGGTGCCCTCTTTCGAACTTTTAACCCTATCCCTGACCTCACTACTCTCAACATCCTGTACACTGGGACTACAATTTAGGTTCCCATCCCCCTGCTGAATTAGTTTAAACCCCCCCGAAGAGCACTAGCAAATCTCCCCCCCAGGATATTGGTACCCCTCTGGTTCAGGTGAAGACCATCCTGTTTGTAGAGGTCCCACCTACCCCAGAATGAGCCCCAATTATCCAGGAAACCAAAACCCTCCCTCCTGCACCATCCCTGTAGCCACGTGTTCAACTCCTCTCTCTCCTTATTTCTCACTTCGCTAGCACGTGGCACGGGTAACAACCCAGAGATAACAACTCTGTTTGTTCTAGCTCTCAGCTTCCACCCTAGCTCCCTGAATTTCTGTCTCAAATCCCCATCTCTCTTCCTACCTATGTCGTTGGTACCTATGTGGACCACGACTTGGGGCTGCTCCCCCTCCCCCTTAAGGATCCCAAAAACACGATCAGAGACATCACGAACCCTGGCACCTGGGAGGCAACACACCAACCGTGAGTCTCTTTCGTTCCCACAGAACCTCCTGTCTGTTCCTCTAACTATGGAGTCCCCAATGACAAGTTCTCTGTTCCTCTTCTCCCTTCCCTTCTGAGCAACAGGGACAGACTCTGTGCCAGAGACCTGCGCCCTATTGCTTACCCCTGGTAAGTCGTCCCCCGCAACAGTATCCAAAACGGTATACTTGTTATAGAGGGGAACGACCACAGGGGATCCCTGCACTGCCTGCCGGTTCCCTCTCCCTCCCCTGACGGTAACCCATCTACTTTCTTCTTTTACCTGAGGTGTGACTACCTCCCTATAACTCCTCTCAATAACCTCCTCCGCCTCCCGAATGATCCGAAGTTCATCCAGCTCCAGCTCCAGGTCCCTAATGCGGCTCTCGAGGAGCTGGAGTTGGGTGCACTTCCCGCAGATGTAGTCAGAAGGGACACTAGAGGTGACCCTTTCCTCCCACATTCTGCAGGAGGAACATTCAACTGCCCTAGCCTCCATTCCCACTGAACTAACTTCCCAACTACTGAAAAATAAAAATAAAAAAAAAACTTGTTAGTTTAGCAATCCAACGGACAGAGCTTTTTTCTGTTTAGAGGAGGAGGATGGGTGGGAAACAGTACGTAAGTAGGGTTTCGGGTAAAGCTTTCACTCGAGAACAGCCCCTTCAAAAACCACCTTCAACTTACGCTGACCGCACTGCACATATGCAAATCTCCCCGGAACAGCCAATCAGAAGCTCTGCTCTGCTGCCCTCTGCTGGATGCTCGCCTTCCGTCGAACTCCTCGGGTCACTGATGCAGGTGCACCTTCAACTTACGCTGACCGCACTGCACGTATGCAAATCTCCCCGGAACAGCCAATCAGAAGCTCTGCTCTGCTGCCCTCTGCTGGATGCTCGCCTTCCGTCGAACTCCTCGGGTCACTGATGCAGGTGCACCTTCAACTTACGCTGACTGCTCTGCATGTATGCAAATCTCCCCGGAACAGCCAATCAGAAGCTCTGCTGCCCTCTGCTAGATACTCGCCTTCCATCGAACTCCTCGGGTCACTGATGCAGGTGCACCTTCAACTTACGCTGACCGCACTGCACGTATGCAAATCTCCCCGGAACAGCCAATCAGAAGCTCTGCTCTGCTGCCCTCTGCTTTTCCATTTTGCCTTTTTCTCTTGCTCTTTAATCCAATTTTCATCTCCCTCGCTTTATTTCTCTTTCTGTACCTGATCTGACTCTAATTCACTGTTGCCTTCTATCCACTCCTCCTCTTCTTTCTCAATCCTTAAATCTCATTGGAGAGACACTGTTGGTCCCATCATTCAGCATAGTTCCAGCTTCTTCGTCTCCACACTATTATCAGCTCACACTTCAAATAAGTTACCGCTTGAGTTATATTTGAATTGCAGAGTGCAAGGAAAACACTAACCAGTGGCACAACTCAGCAAGAATTTCCAACGCAGCAGGGTTTGCCCAGAGATCAAGCATTCTCAGGTCTAGTTAGGTGCAGAATAAAGTTCATTACAGTCTGTCCCCAAAAAGATTCCATAGGCCGCAACCACTGTAACGTTCCATTGTTCTGTGCTTGATTGTGCAAGTCTTGAAGTGGATTTGTGCTCACTGAGCTTGATTGGTTAAGCCTGGGTGTGGACTCAGGGTAAAGGAAACAAAGCTGTGGAGAGTGTTGGAAGCCATAACTGAAGCAGATGTTTTAAGGCACCGTGGAATGAACCCTGTTAGTCGCATAGATATTAGCGTCATCTCTGGATAGATCCGAGTATATATAAAATATATATGCAAGGACGAGTATACTTTCCCACACCAGTCATCAGGCAAACACTCGGAAAGAATATGTCAGTAACATAGATTCCCTACAGTGCAGAAGGAGGCCATTCAGCCCATCGGGTCTGCACCGACCCTCTGAAGGAGCATGACCACTCAGGCCCACTCTCCTGCCCTATCTCTGAAACTCCGTAACTCCACCTGACCTGCATATCTTTGGACTTTGGGAGGAAACCGGAGCACCCGGAGGAAAACCACGCAGACACGGGGAGAATGTGCAAACTCCACACAGTAATCCAAGGCCGGAATTGAACCCGGGTCCCTGGTGCTGTGAGGCAGTGGTGCTAGCCACTGTGCCACCTTGCCGCTTGTCAATTGGCGGAAAAGGCTGTGGGCCATTCTCATTAAAAGTCTCATGCAAATTATCCATTGTAAGGTCCCTTCCTGTCTATTCCTTGTCTATTCCCTTATTTCCGCTTTCTGTTATTTTTGCCCTTACTTTTTTGATCCATGTATGATTTCTGGACGTGTGTCGTTAAGGCAGCCTGAATCTTTAACTCAAGCAGAAGGAAGCAGTGGCCTGTGCCTTTAATTGAAGCAGAAGGAAGCAGTGGCCTGTGCCTTTAATTCAAGCAGAAAGAAGCAGTGGCCTGTGCCTTTAATTGAAGCAGAAGGAAGCAGTGGCCTGTGCCTTTAATTGAAGCAGAAGGAAGCAGTGGCCTGTGCCTTCAATTGAAGCAGAAGGAAGCAGTGGCCTGTGCCTTTAATTAAAGCAGAAGGAAGCAGGGGCCTGTGCCTTTAATTCAAGCAGAAGATGCCAGAGGGCTCTGCTGTTTTAGACTGGTGATTGCAGACTGGCCAGTGTCAGTGACGACTCGGTTTGATCGATTTGGCCAATGAATGGGCCCAAACGGCTGTGCTCTGCCAGGTAACAGGTGGTGCCCCCCCCCCCCCCCCCCCCCCCCCCCCCCCACTGATATGCTTTCAGAGCTACGAGGTTCCCGTTTGGTTTCACTTCTGATTCTGCAGCCTGGATGGAGGGATCTAACTAACCCTCTCCAGCTCCCTCGGGAAGACCACTGTGAGAGCCGACTCTCTCTCCAGCAAGTCTGGGTCTCGTTCACGTGCGACCGCAGAGGCCTGAAGTCTAACTACGAGCTGAAAGCGAGGTTTGACGTGAAATCAAGTGTCTCTCGAGAAGGCCTGCTGCCTGTACGTACTGTAGTTTCTAGGCTGCGGGGACCCTGAATGAATGGTTCTGCAAAGGAGACCATTACCGGCTGTAAACCAGAGACTTTAACAAGTAAGCGTGCTGTGAGGAGAGTGTGCTAAAGAACCACCATTTAAAGTAAAGACTCTTCAGTGGAATTCTCAGTTCCAGAAAGTAAGTGTTGACGCCGGGACTGAATCGGGGGTGTTCTACAACACCAAATGTGGCGCCATTCACAGACTAATCCACCGACCATTAAGGGGCTAGCACCGGCACCACGTGGAACATATAATAATAATAATCTTTATCATCACAAGTAGGCTTACATTAACACTGCAATGAAGTTACTGTGAAAAGCCCCTAGTCGCCACATTCCGGCACCTGTTCGGGTACACGGAGGGAGAATTCAGAATGTCCAATTCACCTAACTGCGTCTTTCGGGACTTGTGGGAGGAAACCGGAGCACCCGGAGGAAACCCACGCAGACACGGGACGGACGTGCAGACTCCGCACAGACAGTGACCCAAGCCGGGAATCAAACCTGGGACCCTGGCGCTGTGAAGCAATGGTGCTAACCACTGTGCTACCATGCCGCCACATGACCCGTTCCAGCGTTGGGATTGACACTCAAGAGGATGACGAGCTGCAGCCACATGTACACACTTCGCTCCCCACACACCATCCCAGCCAACAAGGTGGCAGAGCGGAGAATGGCAACACGTTTCACAGATGCTGAGCTGGAGATCCTACTTGATGCAGTGGAGGACAAACGGGTCACCTTCTACCATGGGGGTGGGGAGGTGGTTGTCACCCGCCGCCCTGCACCGGGCCTGGGCACGGGTGGAAGAGGTTGTGAGCACCGTGGTCCCCACCCCTAGGGCCGGCTAGCAGTGCCGTAGGGAATAGCACCACTTCCTCAGGGAGGCCAGGGTGAGTAGGCAGCACTGTGCCCCTGGCACTAGCCCCCGGCCGACACACCAGTAGCACCACCCCTCCCCCCTTATCCAAGGGGTGGAGTAACCGAACCCCCACCCTGCACCACCTGCCAACACCCAGATCACCCGCCATGGCTGGGTGCCCTGCCCACGAAGGCCACCAGCCACTCACCCCCCTGTGCTGCTTGCGTCCGTGAGAAAACCGGAAGGCGACCGCCGGACCTGAGGCCCATCACCGCAGCTGAGCAGCGGGCACTGGACCTGATCGGGGGGCCCGGGCGGAAGGCAGTCACTGGGCAGAGGTTGGCATTGGGTGAGCAAGTGAGGCCCTGCTGAGTTGCGATTTCCCATGGACACGTGTGCCACCAACCCTTCACCCACCACCATCCACCCCACCCCCTTCACTTAAATATGTCTGCGCTGGAGTGTCCCAAGGCCGGGGATCGAACACCCGTGCCTGGGAGACCTCCCCGTGGTGCTGATGAGCACTGTTTTCCACAAACGGGGACCAGGTGTAATGGCACATGCAGGGGTCTCTCAGGCGATCGGAGGCCCCTGGGTGGTCGTGCTCTGGGCAGGATGGTACCCTGGCCTTTCCGCTGCCACCTGGGCACCTTGGCACCGCCACCCTGGCAGTGCCACCCATGTACCCTGGCAGGGTGCCCAGATGGCACTGCCAGGGTGCCAGGCTGGGAGTGCAAATGTGCTTGGGTGCCAGGTTGCCCGTGATGGGGGATTGGGCCCAGGGATGTTGTGCCCTTATGGTGGGTGGGTGAGGGGTGCTGGAGGACCCCCTAATCGGTATGTTGGGGTGTTGAGGGTATCTGGAGGCCGGGGTGGGGGATTGAGAGACTGAGACGCCATTTAAAAATGACACCTCGAACTCTTCATCGGTGCAGGAAATGAATGTAAGTGTGGCCTGGGTGGGACATTCCTCGTCAAGGCCTGAACAGAAAACAGCCACGTTTAATGCCCGGGTCTTTCTCGGCGCTGCAGGCTTGGAGAAACAACCCACTTTTTGCGCCCAAAATGGGACCTTTTTTGTTAAATTGTGCCCGTTAACTCTGCTTCTCTCCTGACAGACGCTGCCAGACCTGCTGAGATTTTCCAACATCCTCTGCTTTTAGCTCGGATTGCCAGCATCAGCAGGGTTTCGTATCTGTCGTTTCTGTGCGTTCCGCACACAATCCGCATCGTCATTTGCGTCATTCCCCCAGACCCGGTGTCATCAGAGAATTTCCGTTCGGTTCTCCCGCATCCTAATTCCAGGTCATTGTGTACACAGCAAATAAAAGCGACCGATTGAATGAACTGGGATTGTTCTCCCTAGAGAGACGGAGGCTGAGGGGGCGACCTGATAGAAGTTTATAAATTTATTAGGGGTATGGATAGGGTGAACAGTTGGAGGCTTTTTCCCAGGGCGGAAATGACAATGACAAGGGGGCACAAGTTCAAGGTGAGGTGGGGGGGGAAAGGTTCAGTGGAGATGTCGGGGGAAGATTTTTACACAAAGGGTGGTGGTGGCCTGGAATGCAATGCCAGGTGAGGTGGTTGAGGCAGATACGTTAGCGACCTTTCAAACTTATCTGGATAGGCACATGAACAGACGGAGTATAGGAGGATACAGGCGGCTGGTCTAGATAGGACACGTGATTGGCGCAGGCTTGGAGGGCCGAAGGGCCTGTTCCTGTGTTGTATTGCTCTTTGACCCCAATACAAATCCCTTTTCATTTGTTCCTTGGATAAGATTTTAGAACAATGATTAATGAGTTGGGATCCCCTTTGGGTTGGGACCTCCTTGGCTCAACTGTTGACCGTTGAAAGGGGTCACGGAGAATCCCCTGACCGCTTTCGTGGAATTGGCTACATTTGCCTTCTCCCAAAGTGATGCTGGGACACGGGGAGACAATGATCTTTCCCTGTCCGGTGTTCATAACATTTGTATCATGTTTTCCAGCAGCGTACAACCCAGGCTTGTAACACTGCCACACTTCAGCCCCTGGCTGTGAGATAGACACTGCCCATAAAACTGAAAGCCAAATTAACAGAGGTACGAGAGAGAGAGAGGGGGAGAGAGAGAGAGGGGGAGAGAGAGAGGGGGAGAGAGAAAGAGGGGGGAGAGAGAGAGAGGGGGAGAGAGAGAGAGGGGGGGAGAGAGAGAGGGGGAGAGAGAGAGAGGGAGAGAGAGAGAGAAGGGGAGAGAGAGAGAGGGGGAGAGAGAGAGGGGGAGAGAGAGAGAGGGGGAGAGAGAGAGGGGGGATGAGAGGAGAGGGGGAGAGGAGAGAGAGGGGGAGAGAGAGAGAGAGGGGGGAGAGAGAGAGAGGGGGGAGAGAGAGAGAGGGGGAGAGGGGGAGAGGGAGAGAGGGAGAGAGGGGGAGAGAGAGAGAGAGGGGGAGAGAGAGAGAGGGGGAGAGAGAGAGGGGGAGAGAGAGAGGGGGGGGAGAGAGAGAGGGGGAGAGAGAGAGAGAGGGGGGAGAGAGAGAGAGGGGGGAGAGAGAGAGAGGGGGGAGAGAGAGAGAGGGGGAGAGGGGGAGAGGGAGAGAGGGAGAGAGGGGGAGAGAGAGAGAGAGAGGGGGAGAGAGAGAGAGGGGGAGAGAGAGAGGGGGAGAGAGAGAGAGAGGGAGAGAGAGAGAGGGGGAGAAGAAAGGGCAACAGTTAATTATTGCACTGGATGTTTTAGCGATAACTCTGCAGCTGTACACATTACCAGCCATCATTGTATACCATTTTCTTCCCAAACTATGATTGCTTTCACTCCGGACATTAGCCATCTATAAAGCACCATAGTTAATCATTCTGGGAAGTAGGTTAGGGTTGAAACAAAGACTGCAGTCAATTCACTTTGTGCCACTGATAGCTAATCACTCTCAATGGAGGCATATAACTTAGAGTTACGGCAGATACACTGAATCCCAAGTTTGCACAGATGGATTAATGTCACTAGCTTCTTTCATTGTCGATTTCGCTAACTGCCCATTCACATTTAAACATTTTTAGAATAACTGTCATTGTGGATTTTGTAAGCAGCTTTGTTTAGGGCTAGGAACCGAGAAAGATTGGAGCAGGAGTGGGCCACTCGGCCCTTCGAGCCTGCTCCATCACTCAACACGATCATGGTTGTTCCTTTATCTCAACGCTACCTCTCCCGCTCTCTCCATATTCCCCTTGACATCTTTGGCATCCAGAAATCTATTGTCTTCTTAAATATACTCAGTGATTTGGCCTCCGCAGCCTTCTGTGGAAGATGTAGTGACATTCATATATCAATATACATGATGAATGTATGTAAATGTAGTACAGTCATTTCAACACTAGATGGCTCACAGTCAGCTACTATAAGAACTGGGGCACGATTCTCCGCACTCACGACGGGGCGGAGAATAGCGGGCGGCGCAAATTTTTACGGCGACGCTGGTCCGACGCCCTCCCGCTATTCTCCCCCCCCCCCACGCCCGCCCCCTGACACGAATCGCTGCTCGCCGTTTTTTTACGGCGAGCAGCGATTCTCCCCTGGCCGATGGGCCGATTTCCAAGGCCTTTACGGCCGTTTTCACGAATTTGAATACACCTGCTATTCAAGTTCGTGAAAACGGCGCCAAAGTGCCGTTCTGCACAACCATGCCACCGATTGGCACGGCCGCACCACGGCCGTGCCAAGGGTGGGATGGGCCCGCGATCGGTGCCCACCGATCGCGGGCAGCGGGTACTTACCCCGCGCACTCTTTGTTACTCCGCCGCCCCGCTGGATCAGTCCGCGGGGCGGCTGAGGGGCATTACGGACGGCGCATGCGCGGGTCTGACGCATATGCGCGGATGACGTCATCACATGCGTCAGCCGTCGCTAACTTTGGCGCGCGGGCTTAGCGAAATTCGTTAAGCCCGCGATGCCGTAGTTCACGGGGCCGCGATGCTAGCCCCGACCGAGGAGCAGAATCGGGTCCCGGGAGGGGGCACGGAGGCTGCCGTGAAACACGGCCGTTTTCGTGGCAGCCTTCACGACTCTCTGCCTTTGCGGAGAATCGCGCCCTTGGTTTTCCGCCTTTTCTAAGTCAGATGATGTGATTCAGAACAGTGAACAAGACATAGAATAGCTAGGGTGAGAAAAGTTAGAGCTAGTTTGTTATAATAGTGTATAGTTATATAGTTATCTGTATTGTACTTTCATTCTTTATTGTTAGTTTAGCATTGAGTAAAAGGACTCACAGTTTATTATTTTATTACTCATTAAGTAGTTCATCTTTCAACAAGAAGACTATTGGTCATTTTATCAATCTGGTGGATTGAAGAGTAAAATATATATTTTAGATAAGTCATTGTTTAAAATATAGCAGTAGAGAATTCCACCCGTTCACCACTCTCTGAATGAAGAAACTTCTCCTCATCTCGGATCACAATGGCCGACTGAGACTGCGGCTCCTTGTTCTCGACCCCCAGTCAGAGGAAACAGCATCCCTACACCCAATCTGTCCGGCCCGGTCAGAATCTTATACATTTCAATTACATACATAGAACATAGACTTTACATAGAATTTACAGTGCAGAAGGAGGCCATTCGGCCCATCAAGTCTGCACCGGCTCTTGGAAAGAGCACCCTACCCAAGGTCAACACCTCCACCCTATCCCCATAACCCAGTAACCCCACCCAACACTAAGGGCAATTTTGGACACTAAGGGCAATTTATCATGGCCAATCCACCTAACCTGCACATCTTTGGACTGTGGGAGGAAACCGGAGCACCCGGAGGAAACCCACGCAGACATGGGGAGAACGTGCAGACTCCGCACAGACAGTGACCCAAGCCGGAATCGAACCTGGGACCCTGGAGCTGTGAAGCGATTGTGCTATCCACAATGCTACCGTGCTACCCACATTCCTCGAAATGCCAGTAAACACAGGCTCAGTCGACCCAATCTCTCCTCAACCCCGCTCATCTCAGGGATCTGCGTGGTGAACCTTCGCTATACTTCCTCTATGGTAAGTATATTCCTTCTGTCAAGACTGCACACAATATTCAAGGTCTGGTCTCCACCAAGGCTCTGTACAACTGCAGTTTGCTCCTGTACTCAAGTCCTCTTGCAATGAAGGCCAACATACCACTCACCTTCCTAACTGTTTGGGACACTTGCATGGCTTTCTGTCAGTGACTGGTGTACCAGGAGACCCACCCCCAAGATCCCTTTGGACACCAACGTTTCCCAATCTATCGCCATTTAAAGAATACTCTGCCCTTCTGTCTCTCTGTCCGAAGTGGATAGCTTCACATTTATTTATGTTATGCAGCCACTGCCACACATTTGCCAAATTGTTTAATGGGGTTCAGGATCTGGCGGAGAATCAAGCGTTGGGCTAAAAACGGGATTGGCGCCCTTCCGAAGCTCCGGTCTCCCCCACGGGTGGGGGGCAGCGAGCTACACGCCCGGCAACGGCGGGAGGATGCAAATCGGTCATTTGAACCCATTTGCATTCAATTAATGGGCTGGAAGCCAGATTCTCCAGGCCCCGGTGATGCTCCGGGCCTCTCAGCTGAGAGTCATGCAGGCGAGAATTGGTTCAGGTATTTTCAAGCGTGGCCCCAACGCGGTGGACCCTGCGGTGGGTGAAGGGGGTAAGTGTGTAATGCAGGTGCCCCCCAAAGTCCATCAGAGGGCCCCCACCCCCCACACAATGCAAATCCTGCCCACCCCAACCATACCGCCAACAGTGACACCCCCATCAGACCCCCAAAACAGAGACCCCCAAAAGAGACCCGCAAAAAAGATCCCCCCATCAAACCCCCAAAGGAGATCCCCAACAAAGATCACCCCTTCAGAACCCCAAAAGATACCCCCAACAGAGGCTCCCATCATAGCCCCTATTAGGGTCCCCCTTAGAGACCCCAAACACAGACCCCCCCCGCCCAATCAGAGACCCCCATCAGACCCCCTCCCCCTTCCCCATCAAGGACCCCCTGCCTGAAAGCTGAAGAACAGCCCAGGCAGTAGAGTGAAAAAGCCATTGCATTTTCCTTCACCCTTCCCTAACACCTGCTGCCTCAGGGGCAAATGTTGAAAGCAGCAGCTGTTACAAGTGTCAGAGGCTTCCTTGTAAACCCAGTACACTTCCAAGGACTGGAAATCACAAGGCAGCCTCTGAAATGCAGACCTTCCATTTGATTGAAACACAGCAATACATTACATTAGCCAGTGATTGTCAGTTTTATTACTCTCGAGACAGAGTAATAGGGAAGGGAAACTTGCCATCTTAACCTGGTCTGGCCTAAATGTGACTCCAGGTACACAGCAATGTGGTTGGCTCTTAGATGCCCTCTGAAATAGGCAAGCCACCCAGGTCTAGGTCAATGAGGGGGGCAATAAATGCCGGTGCTCTATCGAGAACACAGTTTGAAAGTCCCACTCTGTTCCCTCGCCATCCAATTTCCTCCTCTTCAAATAGCTATCCGTGAAAGTACGACTGAACCTGCTTCCACCACCCTTTCTGGCAACGCAATCCGGACCACAATAACTCATAATGATAACTTATTTTATAATTTCACTGACTGGGTATCATAAGTTATGAAAAGAGCAAACCATTATCAATCTGTGGAAGCCCTGCTGAGCCGACATGGAAGCATTAATTATTCCTCATGGTGTAAAGTAGCAAAAATTAAATAAGAAACGCCTTTCACAATCTCCGGACATCCCAAAGCACTTTGCAGAAAATGAGGTTCCCTTTGAAGTGTCTTCACCGCTGTGAGGAGGCAGCCAATGGTACACAGTAAGATCCCGCCAGCAGCACTGGTCGATAATCTTTTCAGTATTTTCACCAGCCCACCGGAGAGAACGTCACTTCTCCCGTCCTTACGGTACCACAGGATCGTTTACTTCCAGGTGAGAGGGCAGTCGGGGCCATGGTTCAATGCCTTCTCTCAAAGACAGCACCACCAGTAGAGTGGCACACCCTCAGTACTGCACTGGAGAGTCGGACGGGGTTACGTGCTTCGGTTTTTGGAGTGGGGCTTTTCAGAGGCAAAAGATGTCAGTACGATCAAAACGTTAATGTCTCAAAATTGGTCTCTAGGCTTTTGATGGCCCTAGGTTTTTGATGCATTATAGGTCATTTGTGTCCAAAATAGCACCCACACCATGGCATGGATTTCACGTGGAAGCGATGGCTCTCTCCACCGACCTGATAGTCGGGGTTGAGCCTGCGCCTGATGGCCACAACATGATTGTTACGCCGTTCAGGCAATTATTTGCCTGAGGTTGCAGCTTGCACCCCTCTGAGGTGGGATGTTCTGCCTCCAAGAGCTGGCGGTCAATCGGAGGCTCAATGCTGGGACTGCACCGGTTTGCATTTCTGTGACCCAGGACCAGGCCCGGAGTGCCTGGCGAAGTGGGGTCAGCCAACAATGTGGCCAATCAAGAAGCCCCAGTAAAGTGGTTGGAGGGGTTGCAGGGGTCGCTCATGAGGCAGGTGATTTCTCCCCATGGGGAGGCGGGGACCTGTGTGGCAGGGTTGGTGCTTCAAGTGGGCTGCAGATGCCCGATTCCCCATCTCCCGAGACGGTGGGGCCACGGCCATGTCCTGCCCTGTTCAGCCTCAATAGACCAAACTCCGGAGCCCAGCCGAATCTTTCCCAGACCCCCTGCGATTTTAATCATTCACAAATATCGGTGCATGGACCTGTGCCAGCTCCATTCACTGTGCTTTCTACATAATTATGAGGGTCAAGACCCCAAATGTTGGGCTTCTCGAACCTCCCGTGCTCACATTTAATTCACACTCTGTAGACAAGGCATCCAATAATGGACATTGCCGAAATATCTCCGCCAATTATATTGCCGCAGTTGGTTCCTGTAGAGTGCTTGTGCGCGGCACGGTGGCTCGCGCTGCTGCCTCACAGCGCCAGGGACTTGGGTTTGATTCCAACCTCGAGCGGCTGTCCGTGTGGGGTTTGCATTTTCTCCCCGTGTCTGCGTGGGTTTCCTCCGGGTGCCCCGGTTTCCTCTCACAGTCCACGGATGTGCAGGGTAGGCGGATTGGCCATGCTAAATTGCCCTTAGGGTAGGTTTGTAGGAATAAGGCGGGGAATTGGGACTAGGTAGAAGGGTAGGTGCAGACTCGATGGGCCGAATGGCCTCCTTCTGCACTGGCCGGGTTCTATGACCTATGATAAACCACCGGAGGGACAGCACCGATAAGGAACAATTGGATGTGGAGAATCGTTGATACCATCTCAAGGCTCTCACACCACACATACCTTGACATCGACGAATCGTTTGAGGAATCAGCAGAACACTGAACTGAATTTAGCTTCTGCCTCTGTGACATTCAAAGCACAAAATGCTGCACTGGAGTGTCGGACGGGGTTACGTGCTGAGGTTTTTGGGAGTGGGGCTTTTCAGAGGCAAAAGATGTCATTACGATCAAACTGCTAGTGGCTCAAAATTGGTCTCCGTGGCCCTCGGCTTTTGATGCATTATGGGTCATTTTGTGCCCAACATGGCGCCCACACCATGGCATGGATTTCACGTGGAGGTGATGGCTCTCTCCACCGACCCGATCGTCGGGGTTGTGCCTGCGTCTGATGGCCACAACATGATTTTTGTGCGACCCAACAGACTAGCTCCAAAACGCAGCGTTTTGGCGAAAGCTTCGACACGTTCAATTCCGCGTCACGCGCTCTTGAAAGCAGCCACGTTTTTACAAGGCGGAGGGCGGGATTCTGCGGCCCTTCCCGCTGGCGGAATCTTCCATTCCCGCCAAAGGTGACCCCCCCCCCTCCCCACCACCACGGCGTGTTCCCAGGAGACAGGTTGAGCGAGCCACTCAAAACGGCGTAGAAGTCGGCGCGACCGGAAGAGCCTGCCAGCGGCCAATAGCGATCTGCCTCCGCCGTCGGAAAATACGCCCTGGGGGAGGGAAGGGTGGGGGGGGGGGGAATCCTGCCCAGGATGCATTTTTCTGTGGCAAAGAATTGGTTTGGTTGTCTTGGGAGGTATTTCAACTTGTCGCCGTCAGCATTTCCACCCAGTTTGAACCTGGACAATTCTTTTCTTCCCCACCAACTCAGGTTTTTGCGATTAAGAACATTGATGGGGAAAAATGTTTTTCAACAGAGTGCAATTTAAACTACGCTGTGCTTTGATTCTGACAGCCTCCCAGGAGATGGTGGCATGCCAGCAGAGGTAAAACATACCTGACATTTCCGGGATGTATCCTGTGTTAAATCTGGCCGCTGTGCACGGCTGAGATGACTGTGAGAATCCAACGAGGCGACGGAATCTCAGCTGCCTGCTCATCTGAGTGTCACTCTGAACAACCTGACCTTGAGTCCAGCGACAGGTCCGACTCCCCCTCACAAACAGTGGCCCAGAGCACATAAAGTTGAGACTGGCATCGGTTGTCCCAGAACGCAACCTCTCAGTGGCTTCGGAAGGAATAATTGCAGAAAACGGCAATGCAGTGCGAGTGTGGATTAAAGATGCCAGTGTGCGTGTGACAGGGAGAATGACTTAACCAGTCACTGTGTGCCAGCGTTCTTGGTGGGCAAACAATATGCGTGTTGTCCCAGAGTTTGTCAGACACAACTGTGTGCTCCTATGCTCTCGTGGGGGGGGGGGGGGGGGGGGGGGGGAGGCCCAGGAAAAGAACCGGCCTCGCACTCAAGCCCGTTTTCTCCAGATGTGGACCCATTCCAGTTCCGCCTCTTTTCGTGACTGTCTCTATTCTTTGCACATGAGCAAAGACTTGAATGTGCGGATGAGATTTCCTTTCCAATGTTTGTTTTGTTGAAGTAATCAAAGGCGTTCAGTGTTTCAGAGGACTGATTGATGCTGCTCTTCTCAATGTCAGAAGGAACACGGCTGAAAGGGGAAATTAAAGATACAGCCACCTTTTTTCCTTCGGCTTGACGGTGGTGTCGCGTTATTCACCCTGGGTTAACACGGACTGCAGCTGGATGCAGTTAGACTGGAAAGCAGACTCCAAACTTAGACGTTGGTTCAATACCATTTATTGAACTTCTGTAACAGTGCACACAGCTTGCTGTAGGTTGTCACTCTACTACTCTAAGTGTACTAACTATTACGAAATAGACCAGACTAGCTCTGAGCCACATGTAGAAGGTGCTAACTGATATATATACACCCTGACTGTCTCTACAGTTGTCACCAGTGGAAAGAAGCGGTGTGCTGATGCCTCGTGTGTTTTATAGTATGAGACCCCATCTAGTGTTCTGTCTGGTGATTGGTTGTGTTCTGTCCTGTGTGTTGATTGGCTAACCTGGGTGTCTGTCACTGCCTGTCTTTACCTCATTATGTGCATGGGTGCATATCATGACAGTTGGTGTGGAAGTATTGGGTTCCAATAAGTGGCCACCAGGGATTGACAACAGGAAATATTGATTAACAGTAAATGAGCAGTTCTTACATGCTGTGGCTCTGCGTGTTCTCCGGGAAAACTCCAGTGCTCCCGACACGTGACACCTTTTGTACCCACGTCACCCCAATGTCCATGTGTCCCACCTGGTCTACAATTGGCAAAACCTTTAGTCAGTCCATTGGAATTCGGCACTGCCGACATTGAAATCTTACCGCTGCGGAGATTTGGAACTTGGAAGTAGGCGCTCATCCCCCTGTCACTTTTCGCTCAACGTTCTCAATGGAAGCATACGAAATGGCTACTTGAAACTAATTAGAAAATGATAATTGGACAATTCTACTGTTTGTTCACTTATTTGAAGGAGTGAAGAACA
This sequence comes from Scyliorhinus canicula, assembly GCF_902713615.1. Classification (NCBI taxonomy): domain Eukaryota; kingdom Metazoa; phylum Chordata; class Chondrichthyes; order Carcharhiniformes; family Scyliorhinidae; genus Scyliorhinus; species Scyliorhinus canicula. Next base: position 11,434,450 of record NC_052153.1, read on the forward strand.
TGAGGGCGATGGTAACAGGAAATGACTCTCTGGTCCACCCAACCTTTCCAACCTGTGATCCCAAAATGTACATCATCCTCATTAAAGAACTCTCCAAGTGAATTTCTGACAGATATTGATTCCATTTTCTAAGTTTGTTATGAAATGTGACATGACATTTGTAAACTGCCAGCTGCTGTCAAATTAAACAGCTGCTAGTCGAATGTCAGGGTGTTAGTCAGCGTTAACATAGAAACGTATGATACCCGTACCCGTACCAGCCTCCCCGTACAGGCGCCGGAATGTGGCGACTAGGGGCTTTTCACAGTAACTTCATTGAAGCCTACTCGTGACAATAAGCGATTTTCATTTTTCACGTACAAACAAGAGTCGGTCATTTAACCCTTCGAGGCCATTCGGCCATTCGATGTGACCACGGGCGGATTGTCGGTTTCAGTGACGAAGGGCCAGATTCTCCGATTCTGAGGCTAAGTGGGGAGGACCTGTGACGATGTACGTGGAAAGAATCACCGCCGGACCCTCACCGATGCTGCGACCGGTGAGGGGGTTAGCAGCCGTGCCGCGTAAAACGGCATGCCGCGTAAAACTCCCGGCCTCCACGCAATAAACGGCCGGAGAATGACCGGGTCAGTGGCCGCGCATGTGCACGGCGTTAACCTGCAGTGGTCGCGCTGTAAAACATGGCACCAGCCATGAGCGGACCCAACCTGCCAGATAGTGCTCCCCTGGACCCCCCCTCGCCACCCCCCACCAGTCCACCCAGCCATCGCGGAAGCCCCCCAGGCAGCAGCATGGCTCCTGCCCGACTACGGGGGCGCTGGGCACAGTCCGCAGCCGCCACGCTGGGTTCCAGCACAGCTGAGGCCACACGACCCCTACGCGGTCGGGAACTTGGCGCATCGGGGGTGGAGCAACGGGTAGGCCTTCAGGTGATGCGCTGAGGCCGTCCCAACGGCTTGCGCCGCGATGACGCCATTTCAGAGGGGGCGGAGCTTGCGAAAGATGCGTCAAACAGGCGTCGCCCCCGATTTTGGCGTCGAAAGGGATTCTCCGCCTGATCGGCGATTACAAAATGGGCATTGGGGAACGGAGATTCCCGCCCATACTGCTGACGCTGGGACTGAATCGCGGGGTGTTCTCTGGCCCACATAGTGGCACAGTCTCTGGAGTAATTCAGGACATGCTAATGGGGCAGCACCAGCGCCACGTGGAACTAGTGCGATTCCAACTGACCCTGGAGTCGGACGTGCTGTGGTTGAGATTGGCACTGGAGTGCCTGACAAGATGGAGCTACGTGTAATCTCTCCACACGCCACACACTCTCATTCCAGCCAAGAAGATGGCACCGCAGAGAGTGGCGCCGGGATTCACAGATGCAGGGCTCTGAAATACTGCCGGGTGCCATGGTGGAGAGGTTGGTCGCCCATTCTCTGGGCTGGGAAGGCGGCAGCTACCTGCAGATATCAACCGGGCCGTGAGCGCCATGGGCCCAACTGCCAGGACCAGGCGGCAGTGCAGGAAGCAGCATGATATCCTCCGGGTAGCCATGGTGAGCCACCACCACTCCCCTAGCATCATCCCCATCCCGCTTAGTCGTAGCCCATCTAGATGGTGATTGAACCCCACCCGCTCACAGTCCAACCGCGCCCCGCCCTGCACCGCATGCCAACACCCATACTGCACACATGGCTGGCTGCCCTGTACACACACTCCACTGGCCGCGGACCCCCTGTGCTGCTCTCGTCCCAGTGTCTCACACTGTGCATTATCTGTCGCCCAGTGTCATGCTAGAGTACCTTTCAGAAACGTGTGTTTTTATAGAATAACTGTAGTGGGTCTACCTTTAAGAAATGGGTGTGTATTACTGCAGTGATGTCACAGTGTGGGTGGAGCTGGTCTGTCTGTCAACTTTTAGTTTCACTTTGAGAAAAACTTGGGTGTTGTCGTAATATCCACTCGTGTATATAATGAGATGCAGACAGGCAGTGATTGACACATAGAATGACCTGTAAGCATACAACACAGTACAGCCAATCACCAGACAGGACACTACCACTATAAAGCCAGAGGGCACCAGGTTTCCCGCTCTCTCGGGACCCAGCTACTGAGACAGTCAGAGTCCACGAGCTAGCAAGTGCAAACACCATGCGGTAGCTAGTTAGTCTGGTCAGGCTACTACAAGGTCACCAGTCAGATCAGTATAGTGTCGACCCACAGCTGAATATGTTTAACAGTTCTATAGTTGAATAAAACAGTGTTGGATCTTCTCCAGTGTTAGACGTCTGTTTCTAACTTCCCTGCATCGAGTGCAGTCCATATCGAACCAACCTGCCTAACACATCAGGTGTGTCTGTGTTTTTTTGGTTTTGTTACAGTTTTGGAGCTGACGCCAGACAAAGCAGCTGTACTGTTGTTCTCTCTGCCATGAAAAGACTATCTCTTGATCATTTGGTGAATTCAGAATTATAACTGTTCTCAGTAGGGAATTTAAACCTGATGTGCTTCTGTTAAAAGGTGTGTTTTCTGTCTTCTGGATGTTGTTTGGGAAGTTATTAAGCATTACTTAGTGTTGTATTCTTTGGGGGTTGTATTTGAATTGATGGTTGCTAAGATGTTCACTGTATGTTTTAAAAGGGTTAACTTGAGGTCATAGAATAAACCTTGTTTTGCTTTTAAAAAATAATTTTCCATTTCTGCTGTACCACACCTGTAGAGTGGGCTGTGTGCTCCTCATACCACAATTAATTCAAAGTTGTGGGTCAGGTGAACTCCATGATACACCTTGCGGTTCTCTAAACCCTGGCCCATAACACCCAGGATAAGGCGGCCCACAACTGTAGGGAGAGAGAGAAGACTGGAGGGGGTCTGCCGAACCTATGTCCCCTCACAGTCGCAGAACAGAGGGCGTCGGACATGGTAGGCGGCGTTGGAGTGCGTGCAGTCGTTGAGGCAGAGGTCAGCATCGGAGACGCAAGTGAGCCCCCCACGAATTGCGATGTCCCCATGCCACGTGTGACCCACCTCCTCGCCACACCACGCCTACCCGCGATCCAACCATGTGACTTGTCGTTCGCCTTGCAGGATCACCTGACAACAAGACTGGACCTGGTGGTGCACCCCCCCCCCCCCCACCCCCCCCCCCCCCCCCCCCACCCCCGCGACAACCCTGCAACACCCGAGCACATATCTGGAGACTGCTATTGCGAACACCTCCACCATCCCGGAGACAGTGGGGCACCTTAGTGAAGAGGCACCTGGGTCACTATCTGGTGCCCACCATACATGTGCAGCGGTACATCAGGTGGAGGTAGGAACCCTCAAGGAGGCAGGCCACCTCCACTTCTGATGAACCAGCTGCGGGACCTACTAAAAGGCGCATTAGGGCACATCAGGTTAGAATGGTAGCACGGGTGAAACATATAAGGTCAGCACTAGGGGCGAGGGCACAATATTTGTATGTATCAAAATAAACACCTGCTCATTGACATCTCGAACTCCCTCGGTCCTCTGTCTGAAGGGTGTGAGGGCTGGGCTGGAAGCAGAGGGTGTGCTGGTTTCTGGCTGCGGGTGCGGGGGTTGAGAGGCAGAGGATGGCCGGTGGTGTGGGGCGCACGTGTTGGAGGTGGACATGGGCTCGGCCTCCCTCGGCAGTCAGAGACGCCCCCAGGGTCGCCTCCAGAGGCAGCAGGGGACGGGGCCAGATCTGTGGGGGCGCTTTGTGGTAGGGTCTGCCCGGTGAGTCCATATCCTAGTGGATGCATTGTGCCACCCAGACATACGGGGCCTCAGTAACAGCACGGGTGCATCTGTGCATGGATGTCTGGGAGATCCCAGACAGGTTCCTATTCGGCACCTGGAAGGACTCTGTTACAGAAAGGTTCAGGACGACCATTACCTTGTCAGCCACTGGGAGAGTGTGTCCTCCCCCATTCCCCCGCAGAGCCAGATGCTTCATGACCTGGCACAGAAGTCTCACGGTCTCCCTACTCAGACGCAGTCGCTGGCGGCATGCTCAGTCTGGCAGGTCCTCATACGACAGGCGCTGCCGATACACAAGAGGCCTGATGCGATGCCTCCGTCCCGCCTCCTCCTCGGCCTGCGGAGCGGCTGGCTCTCCATCGTCACTGGCTGGCTCCTGCTCCTCTGGGGCAAGCTCCCGTTCTGCAGGACTACCCCCTGAGCAGCTCCTGCTCCTGCAGCCTCAGTGCATCTCAGGGCTGTGGTGGCGAGGCAAATACCAACCACTGCGGGAACCACTAGGTCCAATGAACATAGAACATACAGTGCAGAAGGAGGCCATTTGGCCCATCGGGTCTGCACCGACCCATTGAAGCCCTCACTTTCACCCTATCGCCGTAACCCAATAACCCCTCCTAACCGTTTTGGTCACTAAGGACAATTTATCATGGCCAGCCCACCTAACCTGCACATCTTTGGACTGTGAAAGGTAACCGGAGCACCCGGAGGAAACCCACGCAGATACGGGGAGAACGTGCAGACTCTGCACAGACTGTGACCCAAGCCGGAATTGAACCTGGGACCCTGGCGCTGTGCCCCGGCCTTTCCACTGCAGCCTTTGACCCCGCATGTTCCCCCTGCCCTCCATTCCCAAACCCCACCCACAGCCGTTCCCACTGACACTTTGCCCTCCGTACTGCACCCCTGCCCCTGTCGGTGTCTGGCACCTGGAGGGGGTCTCTAACCCCACAACCCGTCTCTGCCGACAGGGATATCGGTGGCTGGTACACCCAAAAGGCCAGCGGCACTCTGTACATCTGTGGTATATAGTGGACAGTGTAGCCATCTCAGATGGCCACCGACAAAGGACCATGGGAATTATGGCAAACCCACGACTCAGACAGACTCAGAGCTTGTGTGTGTATTTGCAACCCAGATAGCTACATGCGATCGAAACCCCCGCTCGTTTGCATTCTAATGGCCCATTTCCCCAGAACAAAAGAACTGTACTCAGGTAACCGATACAGATATAGACTAATCGGCGCCACTCCCTTTACTCAGGGAGCCCAAACAGCCAAGCTCAATGACCGCTAAGGACACGCCCAGCCATCAAGGCACCCGCCCCTTTATTGGCCACAATCGAAGGCAGTGATCGAAGCCTGTCGAATTATTGGGTCCAAGTTAAGGACCGCCCCAAAGAGCGCGAAATCCCAGAGGGATAGGAAGAGACACAGCCATGTGCTCGGTCTCTCTTGGATCTGGCCTATGCCAACCCAAGTGCAGCATAACGACCAGACAGACAAGTTCAAGACCAACGATCGCTACCAGACGGATGAGCCCAGCAGAATCAGAGCCACTTCTTCCACCCAGCCACGCAAGAACCGGACAAAGGCCTTATCCATCTGCATAGAGCCGGTTGCCCTGAAGTTAAGTATAGGTTATTGTAGTTGTTAGGTGCAGTTTAACTTGTAGTGTTTTGTGTTGCATGTCGAAGTAATCCTTGTGTGTAAACAAACCATCTTTGAACTTGAACTGACTAACAGGTTGTGTGGTCCTTTGATTGATATCCGGTAAAGCCACGTGGTGGTATCATTTGATACCTTTTTTAAAATAAATTTAGATTACCCAATTATTTTTTCCAATTAAGGGGCAATTTAGCGTGGCCAATCCACCTACTCTACACATTTTTTTTTTGGGTTGTGGGGGCGAAACCCACGCAGACACGGGGAGAATGTGCAAACTCCACACGGACAGTGACCCAGAGCCGGGATCGAACCTGGGACCTCAGCGCCGTGAGGCGGTTGTGCTAACCACTAGGCCACCGTGCTGCCCATCATTTGATACCTGGCGACTCTAAAGAACATCATTATTAATTGGCCGGTGCCGATTGACAACAATTACTCCGGTGCCGATTGGCAACAACAATCAATGGGGTGCACAGCTAGGTGGCTGCCTTGTGTGCTGCGATTGCGCCCAGACGCCCAGTCACGGCCTGTGTCCAGGCGGATGCCTCCCGGCCAACGGCACAGCTGGCAGCCCACTGTTGCACCTTTGGTAACTTGGCTTACCTCCTCTGTCTCTCTCATTGGCCACGGCGCCTGTTTCCAATTTTAAATACCAGAAGCAAATTGCGCTGTCGTCAGTTCCGCCTGGTGTGGCGGAACATCGCTGGAGGCCGCAGACTACCAGGTCAGGCCTGTTACGTTCTAGTGCATTGCAATATTGAGTCAGTGCACTAAAGATGGTCTAGTTCGCGACTAGTTAAGATTTATTAAATTACAATAATGTGGGTAGAAAATAATACTGATACTACTACCGGACTCTAAACTGTTGACAACTAGAATACGAGAGCTACCACAAAACACGACTATCCATGACGACTCCTCACTCAGACTCTCTGACATCGCGTGGTGTGGTTCTACTGCCACCTGCTGGTTGGAGGTCTAACATATTAACATACAGAATTGCTTATGCATATCATTACAGGGCCTTTTAATTATATCCTAATGTTGTTACTGTACAATTTACGTACCCACTCCGGAGCATGGCATTCCCTTGTGTGCTCAGCGCCAACCTCGATTTTCGGATGACACGCGATTCTCGGCCCGATCGCGATTTGGGTGTCGCTGGACGAGGAATCCTGCCATCCACCCCCCCCCGGCTGATCTGTGATACCGGCTTTGCCCCCTAATATCTACGTTTACAAAAACCTAGCAATCACATATTTAAAATTGACAACGGCTCTTGCATCAATCAATCGTCACTTGTGAAGAGAGTTCCAAATTTCTGCCATCTTCTCAGTGTAGAAGTGTTTCCTAATGCCACTCCTGAAATGGTTGACTCTAATCTTTAGGATACATCCCCAATTGCTGGACTTCCCAACCAGCAGAAATGCTTGTGTAGAGTCACAGAGGCCTACAGCCCAGAAAAGACCCTTCAACTCATCGTGTCTGCGGCAGTCAATCACCACCACCTCGGCATTCTAATCCCATTTTCCAGCACTTGACCCAAAGCTTTGAGCCCTTCATATCTTGAAAACGTTGACCAAACCACTTCTTCACCTCATAATTCAGCCCTCAGAATTCAGGTATCGTTCTGGTAAATCTAGGCTGCCTTTGCGCGAAGGCCGATATGTCCAAGGCCAAACAAAATTGAAGGTCAGTTTGGTGGCAGTCACAAGCATGCTTTCTTCCCTTAGGCAAGGATAATAAGGTGGGCAAATGGAACGAGTCTCGGATCAACCACAACCTTATTAAATGGCAGAAATAGGACTGAGAGGTTGAATGACCCTCTTCTGTTGCATTTTTCAGCCGATACATAAGTCTGGATCCCCAACAATGTCTAAAGGGAGCAGCGTTTACTGCACTACGACATGCAGACTTGGTTCGCCTGTGAATGCTGACTTTAATGCTCATTTCCCAGAGACAGCAGGATTGCCTTCACTGGGGCATCACGGTGACGCATTGGTTAGTATTGCTGCCTCACGGCGCCGAGGTCCCAGGTTCGATCCCGGCTCTGGGTCACTGTCTGTGTGGAGTTTGCACATTCTCCCCGTGTTTGCGTAGGTTTCGACCCCGCAACCCAAAGATATGCAGGGTAGGGGGATTGGCCACGCTAAATTGCCCCCTAATTGGAAAAAATAAATTGAGCACTCTAAATTTATTTAAAAAAAGAATTGCCTGCACTGACCCTTGCAGTAACAGTCCTGAGGCCCAGTAAGAGCTTTAAACTTTTTATGGATCTGAATTGCCACACTCGGTATTTATTGCTGTGTTGACCATTTCCTGCCAATGTTGTTTGCAGTGTTCTTCATGTCTGCTGCCATGTCCTTCCTGTCTAACTTTAATTGAGAAACAGTTCCGCAACCTCGCGGTGCTGATCGAAGAGGCTGATTTTGCCGTGCCGGCTTTCAGCAGTCCTCGTTTTCGGTGCTTTTCCCCTTCACTCTGCTGAAGCCCTTCAAAATCCGCAGACACCTCAAATGCGCCTCGTCCTCTTCCGCCTCATACGCTTGTTTCCAAATCAGTCCGCACAAAAGGTTCCCCCCTCCCTAGGCAAATTGGGTTGTTCCAGCAAACTCTTTCAGGGTCAGACCAGTTTGTGGAAAGGGGGAGCCAGTCACACACACCCTCCCCCATCGCCCCCCCCCCCCCCACCCCCCACCCCACCTCCCCACGATTTTCATACTTGTATATTTATCCAAAAAGAAATAAAACTAGGCGACATACTGTTCCACTAAACCAAAAGGGGTAAGCTCTATGACGTTATCAATGATTAAATCTCGCTTTTCTCCACAGACTTTAAGAACAAAATAATTAATTCTCTGTCCTGTTGTTTCATCGGACCCTCCCCCCCCATCGCTCAGACAATCAGCTGATAAGACTGTAAAGTAATAAAATAAAAACCTTGAGCTAAAAATAGGAAACGTTGGACCAGCTCAGCAGGTCTGGCAGCGTCTGTGGAGAGAGAAACAATTCGAATCCACAAGAGTTCTTCAGGGCTAAACCCTGAGCGTTGCTGTTGACAGCACAGGAGGTCCTGACACACGCTTCACGTGCTGGCTTTAGCCAAATGACCAAATTTCAGAATCTCCACGTCAAATTCCAAGTGGGTGAATGCGTCTTCAAAAGATGCCACACTGCGGGATGAAGGGTTATGGAAAACGGGCGGGAGGTTGGAGTTGAGGCCGAGATGAGATCAGCCGTGATCGGTGTTGAATGGCGGAGTGGGCGCGAGGGGCTGAATTGCTCCGAGTTCTTATGCTCACTGCGCCACCAACCTCTCACACTGCTCCGTTAATGCACCCCCCCCCCCCCCATCACCTCACCCACCATTCAGGATCCACACCGAACATCCAGACCCTCCAGCTCACTCTCATACACCTATCAATGGAGCCGGCCTCACGCCCAACTGTCACTGACCCCACATATCTCCAGCTATTCACCGTGGGTAGGAGCATGACCCAGACACAGTGAGCCTGGCGGCGGAGATGGTGCTGTGCATCATGGGGCCAGCTGCATCACAGTCTGTGGCATCCACCACCGACATGATCATCCAGTATGGTGGTCTTACAGCATTATACCTCTTCCAATCCCTCACCTCACCCTCATCCTGCTACCTAGAAATAACCATCAAGCTCCTGATGGTTGAACCATGGCCGTCCTGCCCTCACCCCAACCCTCCCCATTTCATTTTTTGCTTTAAGCACCCACGTACTGTCCCCTGCACAGACAGAGCACCCCCAGGAGGTGGAGCAAAAGAAGGGGGAGGCGGTGGCATAGCGGTATTGCCTCTGGACTAGTAAACTAGAGACCCAGAGTGATGCTGTGGGGACCTCGGTTCAAATCCCAGATGGTGAAATGTGAATTCAATTAAAAAACATTCTGGAGTTAAACATCTAATGGTGACCATTGTCGATACTTGTAAAAACCCATCTGGTTCACTAATGCCCTGAGGGGAAGGAAATCTGCCATCCTTACCTGATCTGGCCTACACGTGACTCCAGGCCGACAGCAATTGGGGATGGGCAGTACACGCTGACCTAGTCAGTGATGCCCACATCCCATGGACAAATAGAAAATACCACAATACTGGTGAAGAAGCACAACCAGCTCACATACTTGCATTGTGCATACTTTAGAAGCAACGATAAATAGCATCGAGATCGGCACTTCATTGGGCACAGGTTGGCTACAACTGGCAAAGGGGGGAAGGGTATCTCGGGTGCCACTTGACTGATAGGCGAGGTTTCAGACAAAGCAAACTGCTTGGGGCTTCGATAGGGTGGCAAGGTGACGAAGATATACAGAGATGCCTGGTGCATTGTCCGTACTGCCAGCCGGTCTCCTGTCTCTGGGAAGGAGCATGGAGGAGTCGGTAACGATATGTAGAATATCATTTGTATGTATAACTGAATAACCAAACTGTATATAAACATCAGTGCCTGCATACATAGATTACAATTCTGGCATCCGACCACAGGTGGTGCGGCCACAGGAGAACGTTACTGGAAGACACTCACATGGGCGACAGGACACATTACAGCATCCGGCCACAGGTAGCGTGGTGACAGGAGAACATTACTGGAGGACCCACGCATGTCGGAGACACAACCTGGACAGTAAGCACAGAGTGCAGTCAAAGATAAAGCAGCTCCTGAATCAAGAGTAATTAATAGTAGTTAATCATAGATGTTTATATTTAGCCGTCGTTTACAACTGTAATCTTAATAGACATCATAGAAACCCTTTAGTGTTTTAGTTAATTAATAAACAGTTTTGTTCATTTACAAAGCCGTATGTTCTCTGATCACTTCAACTGCAAAGACCTCGCCATCTGTGCACACAGAGAGCTTTACAGAGAGCCCATGGTGTTAAGGGTAAGATCCTGGCATGGATAGAGGATTGGCTGAAGTCATGGGGATAAAGGGGTATTTTTCAGGATGGCAGCCGGTGACTAGTGGTCTACCTCAGGGGTCTGTGCTGGGACCACAACTTTTTTACAATATACATTAATGATCTGGAAGAAGGAACTGAAGGCACTGTTGCTAAGTTTGCAGATGATACAAAGATCTGTAGAGGGACAGGTAGTATTGAGGAAGTAGGGGGGCTGCAGAAGGATTTGGACAGGCTAGGAGAGTGGGCAATGAAGTGGCAGATGAAATACAATGTACAATGAAATACAAAAGTGTGGGATTATGCACTTTGGAAGGAGGAATTTAGGCATAGATTATTTTCTAAATGGGGAAATGCTTAGGAAATTAGACGTACAAAGGGACTTGGGAGTCCTTGTTCACGATTCTCTTAAGGTTAACGTGCAGGTTCAGTCGGCAGTTAGGAAGGCAAATGCAATGTTAGCATTCATGTCAAGAGGGCTAGAATATAAGATCAGGGATGTACTTCTGAGGCTGTATAAGGCCCCGTTTGGAGTATTGTGAGCAATTTTGGGCCCCGTATCTAAGGAAAGATGTGCTGGCCTTGGAAAGGGTCCAGAGGAGGTTCACAAGCATGATCCCTGGAATGGATAATGTCATATGAGGAACGGTTGAGAACTCTGGGTCTGTACTCATTGGAGTTTAGAAGGATGAGGGGGAATCTTAGTGAAACTTACAGGATATTGCGAGGCCTGGATACAGTGGATATGGAAAGGACGTTTCCACTTGTCGGAAAAACTAGAAGCAGAAGGCACAGCCTCAGACTGAAGGGGCGATCCTTTAAAACAAAGATGAGGAGGAATTTCTTCAGCCAGAGGGTGGTGAATCTGTGGAACTCTTTGCCGCAGAAGGCTGCGGAGGCCAAATCACAAAGTGTCTTTAAGACAGAGATAGATAGGTTCTTGATTAATAAGGGGATCAGGGGTTATGGGGAGAAGGCAGGAGAATGGGGATGAGAAACGTATCAGCCATGATTGAATGGTGGAGCAAACTTGATGGGTCGAGTGGCCTAATTCTGCTTCTATGTCTTGTGGTCTTATGGTAGTGGAGAGCTTAGAGTCCATGCCTTCCACTGTGGCCAATTCCATGACATCACTTGTGGCCTGACATAGTCACACATAGAATTATGCCTTTCAGCCAATATCTCAGATATCTCCGTCAGTCTCCCTGGAGATGCCCTGGCCCACTGGCAGGATGGACTCACCAAACATGGTGGCATAATGGCGTACAGTCGGGAGGGAGTTAAGTCTTGGGAGTCCTCAACATTGAGTTCATCGAGCCTTGTGGCATCATGTCAAACATGAAGGAGGAAACCTGCGGCTGATGAACACCCACCGCCCTCCCTAACCTGATCAACCAGTACTCCTCAATGTTGAGCGCCCTTTGGAAGAAGCACTGAGGGTAGGAAAGGGCATAGAATGTACACTGTTTGGGAAACTTCAATGTCCATCACCAAGAGTGGCCTGACTGTGCGAAATCATCAGAATCATGACAATGGCTGACAGCTTGGGAACATCTCCGTCTCCCACTATTGGAGGCACGTGGACTGATTTGAACCAGGGGATGCGTATCTGCCCTAAAGAGGGAGAAGGCACTCTGGAAAAAGGGCAATATATATTTCCTGCAGCAAGCTTACCAAAGTACAGTACTGTTCCCTGCAAGTGTATGATTTAGAAGCAGGCCTGAAGAAATTTAGCAGGTAACAGCAGAGGAACAGGAACTGTCACTGCTTGAACAATAAATGATGAGGTTGATATTTCTGCACAGATTAGGGCCATATATCTGCGGATCAGACTATTTGATTAGATTATTTCAATTGCTGGCCTTAGAAACAAAGCCCTGAGAGGAGGTGTGCCCATTATACGGATCCCGCGGTGCTCGTTACCTCTTGTCAAGCAAACCTTTTCTTCCAATCCCGTCTTCTGCGGGAAAGCCCATAAAACGTGTCGCTGTCAGTTCGGGATCGAATTGGGGAAATCAAACAGATTGCAATAGGTGGAAATGAGTCACGTGGCTGCGAATATAAATCACCTCAGGGTTTCCATTTCCATTAAAATGGATTCTGAGACTCCAATACTGGAGTTCAGGCTGAAAGAGTTGGGCTCTCATTTCTCAGCCGACTGCCAGCTTTAGACAACTTCATTCCTCTTCAGTCATTCCCAATTTCTTTCAGCCGGTGCAGTAATATCGGCCCAAAAGGCAACAAGATAATTTCTTCAGAGTCCAAAAGTAATACAGCACTGAAGGAGGCCATTCTGCCCATCATGTCTGTGCATTCTCTCTGAAAGAGCTGTCTGATTAGTCCCATTTCTTTGCAACGCCTCCCCCCGAGCCTGCTCTATCATTCAGTAGCATCAGGGCTGATTTTCTCCCTTAGCCCTGCCTTCTCCCCCATCCTCTGTTAAGTAATGGGTTAAGAGACATTGCAGTTAGTTGTCTCATTTATGTTAAGTGTTCAATGATTGTCTCATTTATGTAAAGTGTTCAATGATTGACACTGATATGTAAAGGGGCTTCAGGTGGACTCTGGAGCTTGTGATGATCTGTAGAGTTCTGTGCAGAGTGAGTTTGAACCATTAAAGGTGTGTTGGTGAAAAAGGAGCTGAACTCTTGCCTCTTCATACCACAGCATCTAGTACATGTTAACATCCTTCATACTCTGAGGCGGGACCCTGCCTTCGGAGGAGGCCCAGAGGAGGCTCACAAGAATGATCCCGGGAATGAAGGGCTTGTCATTTGAGGAGTGGTTGAGGACTCTGGGTCTGTACTCAATGGAGTTTAGGAGGGTGAAGCGGGAGCTCATTGAAACTTACAAAATACCGAGAGGCCTAGAGTGCATGCGGAGAAGATGTTTCCACTGGTTAGAACATAGAACAGTACAGCACAGAACAGGCCCTTTGGCCCTCGATGTTGTGCCGAGCAATTATCACCCTTCTCAAACCCACGTATCCACCCTATACCCGTAACCCAACAACCCCCCCCCCCCTTAACCTTACTTTTTAGGACACTACGGGCAATTTATCATGGCCAATCCACCTAACCCGCACATCTTTGGACTGTGGGAGGAAACCGGAGCACCCGGAGGAAACCCACGCACACACGGGGAGGACGTGCAGACTCCACACAGACAGTGACCCAGCCGGGAATCGAACCTGGGATCCTGGAGCTGTGAAGCATTTATGCTAACCACCATGCTACCGTGCTGCCCCAACCATGCTGGTTGGAGAGAGTAGAACCCGAGGGCACAGCCTCAAACTGAAGGGACGATCCTTTAAAACTGAGAGGAGGAGGAATTTCTTCAGCCAGAGGGTGGTGAATCTGTGAACTCTTTGCCACAGAAGGCTGTGGAGGCCAAATCACGTGTCTTTAAGACAGAGATAGATAGGTTCTCGATAGGGAATCGGGGTTATGGGAAGAAGGCAGGAGAATGGGGATGACAAACATGTCAGCTATGATCGAATAGTGGCGGAGCAGACTCTATGGGCCGAATGGCCTAATTGTACTCCCATATCTTATGGTCTTATGATTCCCTGAGGGACCATAAATCTACTGATCTCAGTTCTGAATACGCTCTGTGGTGGGGCATGCACACCTCTCAGGGACAGAGAAGTCCAAAGAATCACAAACCTCCTCACCTCAGCCCTAGCACGGTAGCATTGTGGATAGCACAATTGCTTCACAGCTCCAGGGTCCCAGGTTCGATTCCGGCTTGGGTCACTGTCTGTGCGGAGTCTGCACATCCTCCCCGTGTGTGCGTGGGTTTCCTCCGGGTGCTCCGGTTTCCTCCCACAGTCCAAAGATGTGCAGGTTAGGTGGATTGGACATGATAAATTGCCCTTAGTGTCCAAAATTGCCCTTAGTGTTGGGTGGGGTTACTGGGTTATGGGGATAGGGTGGAGGTGTTGACCTTGGGTAGGGTGCTCTTTCCAAGAGCCGGTGCAGACTCGAAGGGCCGAATGGCCTCCTTCTGCACTGTAAATTCTGTGAATTAAAAAAAAGTGATCGGCCCACCTAGCCTGAGCCTGTGTCCCCTGAACTCACGTCTCTCCATGACAGGGGAAGCAATCTCTCAGTGCCGACCCTGTCAGCCCCTTCGGAATCTTGTTCGGAGTTTGAAAAAAATAGATGCCATGATTATGACAAGAGATGGCAACAATGGTAATGCCCAGGCCAACCTTCTGATGACATGGGTTGAAATCCCCCCCACGGCATCTGGTGGAATTTGAATTCAAGTTTTATTAAAAATCAGAAATTGAAAGCTAGTCTCAGTAATGGTGACCTTGACAACTGTCACTGTTTGTTGCAAAAACCCATCTGGTTCATTAATGTCCTTTAGGGAAGGAAATCTGCCGTCCTTACCTGGTCTGGCCTACATGTGACTCCAGACCCACAGCAATGTAGATTGACTCTACAACACAGAAGAAGGCCATTTGGTGCATCGAGTCTGCACCCACCCTCTGAAAAGACACCCAGCCAGGCTCACTCCCCCACCCTATCCCTGTGACCCCACCTAACCTGGACAAAGTGCCAAAATGGACTTAGGTGCCCCTCTTACTTGATCTTTCGATTTGATGAGATCTACCATGTGGAATTAGTGAGGTCTTGCGACACTAAAACTCAGCAGAAATTGGACTTAAGATCATAGAATTTACAGTGCAGAAGGAGGCCATTCGGCCCATCAAGTCGGCACCGGCTCCTGGAAAGAGCACCCTACCCAAGGTTAACACCTCCACCCCATCCCCATAACCCAGTAACCCCACCCAACACTAAGGGCAATTTTGGACACTAAGGGCAATTTATCACGGCCAACCCACCTAACCTGCACATCTTTGGACTGTGGGAGGAAACCGGAGCACCCGAAGGAAACCCACGCAGACACGGAGAGGATGTGCAGACTCCACACAGACAGTGACCCAAGCCGGAATCGAACCTGGGATCTTGGAGCTGTGAAGCGATTGTGCTATCCACAATGCTACCGTGCTGCCCTTTTTTTCTGTTTCCCAGCCACCCCGCAGCCCTCACAGTCTGCACCTCTCGGGTGCAAACAAGAATCATTATTGCCTCTATTTGATTACAATTAGGAGAAATTTAAATCTATTCTCAATAAAGTCCGGCTAGCAAAAGGACTTAAAGAGAAGCAACTTGTACACAATTTAACTTTCAAAATAATACAGGAATGGTTTCTTGCTTACGGCAAAACAGCTTGCATTTACTTCAAGAGTTAGAGTGGAAAAGTGAAAATTTGAAAAATAGAGATAACGATTAGTTAGATCAAAGTATGGGATGATCCCGGAATGAAGATGGCCGTATGGACCATCATGTTTAAAGGAAATATTATCAGTGTTGAGCCATCTATCTACACCTCTATGTCGTCCGAATTGGTTTGGGTTAGAATCAAATGTATTTGATTCGATGGTTAGCTGTCAATCCTTAATGTGCAACATAAGTTCTGAATGTTTTGTGCATGTTATGGAATGTGATTCTGTGCTATTATCAAGACTGGTTTCTGCTGGTTTCCTGCTGACTTTGCTTTATCCACATTATGAACAATGGTGCCTTCATATTGCTATGGTGCCTGCTCCGTCCTTGATCTGATTACTGGTACAGTTCATTTCTTAATGTCAAACTGTCTTTGAAAATATGTTTATTAGAACAGTAGCTTTTTCATCTTTGCTTAGTAAAAATGTTGTTTTAATCTCCAATTAGTTTATGCGTGTGTCAGGATTTTTGTGTCCCTGTTGAAGCTGTGTGTTTGTCACGACCTGAGGCGATGAGGGCTGAAATCCTCATTTTAAAATGGGTATTAAAACTGGGTCTTATATCTACATTAAAATAGCCTATTTACCTATCAGATCTATCAGGATAGTCGATTACTATCAGTCGGCCAGTGTGGGTCCAGAAGGATGACCGGTTGGTAAAAATGCCAACACTGTTTGAAAAACACTGCAATAGAATTTCAAATTCCTTTGCCGGCTATTTCAATAAAGAGAGGAACAGATTCATTTTAAATGACATGTTCTCACCTTCTTTTAATATGGGACAGAGCAAATTCCCGTGAATGAGATGCAGAATCAGACAGCGTAGGGCGCCATTCGGCCCATCCTGTCAATGCCAGCTCTTTGTACGAGCGATGTTCTTGGTCCCGCTCCTTCTGTTCTTTGTCCACAGACCTGCGATTACCCCTTTCTAAGTAAAGATCCAATTCCATTTGAAAGTTACTACCCACGCTGCTTCCACCATCTCTTCGAGGTGCGGTGGAGACCGTAGATGACATTATTTTGAGGAGCTGTTTGTCACAGGAGGAGGAAAAACTGCACAAACTTCTCATTATGCTTTGATGGACTGTGTACTTTGTTGCTGTTGTGCATGTTTGGAATAAAGAATCTTCTAAAAAAGAACAAATGGGCGGCACGGTAGCACAGTGGTTAGCACTGCTGCTTCATAGCGCCAGGGACCCATCTTCAATTCCGGCCTTGGTTAATTGTCTGTGTGGAGTTTGCACGTTCTCCCTGGGTCTGCGTGCGTTTCCTCCAGGTGTCCCGGTTTCCTCCTACTGATTTGCAGGTTAGGTGGATTAGCTATGCTCAAGAAAATTGCACCTTAGCGTCCAAAGGTCTGCAGGTTAGATGGGGTTACGGGCTTAGGGCAGGGGAGAGAGCATAGGATGCTCTTTCAGAGGGTGGATGCAGACCCGATGGGCTGAATGGCCTCCTTCTGCACTGCATGGATGAAGGCATTGGTAACTGCAAAGCCTATGGACTCTGACAATATTCTAGCAATAGCACTGAAGACGTGTTCTCCAGAACTTGCTGCGCCTCTGGCCAAGCTGTTACAGTGCAGTTATAACACTGGCATTTACTTGGTAATGTGGAAAATTGCCCAGGTATGCTCTGTACACAAAATGTCGGACAACTCCAATCTGCCCAATTACTGCGCCATAAGCCTTCCCTTGACCATCAGCAAAGTGATGGAAGGTGTTGCTATCAAGCGCCACTTCCAGCTATAACCTCCTCACCGATGTTCAGTTTGGGCCAGTTCACCTGATCAGCAAATCAGCACCTGACCTCATTACAACCTTGGCCCAAACAAGAGCAAAAGAGCTGAATCAAACAGGTGAATTAAGTCTAGTTGCCCTTCACACTAAGACAGCGTTTGACTAAGTATGGCATTGAGGAGCGCCAGCAACATTGAAGCCAATGGGAATCAGGGGAAAACTCCCCACTGGTTGGAGTCACACTGAGCACAGAGGAAGGTGGCTGTAGTTGTCGAGGCTGATCATTCCAGTCACAGGACATCGCTGTAGGTGGTCCTCGGGTCCGATCCTCTTCAGCTTCAGAATGTTAGAAAGTGGGATGTTCGCTGGTTATTGCACGATGTTAAACGTCATTCACGACTCTTCAGATACTGAAGCAGCCCACGCGAAAATGCAGCAAGATCTGGGAAACAGTCAGACTTGGAATGCTAAATGGCAAAACCTTGTGCCAGTCAATGACCATCTCCAATAAGAGTGAATCTGACCATCATCCCTTGACATTCAATGGCGTTAACATTACTGAATCCTCACCATCAACATCCTGGGGGTTACCATTGACCAAACACTGAATTGGAATAAACGTATACATTCTGTGGCTACAAAGCAAGTTGAAGGCTTTGAATTTTGCAGCAAGTGACTCACTCCCTGATTCCCCAAAGCCTGTTCATCATCTACAAGGGACAAGTGTGATGGAAGATTCTCTACTTGTCTGGATGAGTGCAGCTCCAACGACACTGAAGGAGCTTGAAATCATTCAGGACAAAGCACCCCACCTACCACCTTAAACACTCACTCTCTCCAATACCAATGTACAGTGGCAGCAGCATGTACCATCTAGGAGATGCCCTGCAGGAACTCGAAAAAGCTCCTTCAGCACGGTGGTTAGCACTGCTGCCTCACAGCTCCGGGGACCCGGGTTCAATTCCGGCCTCGGACAACTGATTGTGTGCAATCATAGAATCATAAAATTTACAACGCAGAAGCAGGCCATGCGGCCCATCGAGTCTGCACTGGCCCTTGGAAACAGCACCCTACTTAAGCCCATGCCTCCACCCTATCCCCGTAACTTCCCCTAACCATGTTGGACACTAAGGGCAATTTAACATGGCCAGTCCACCTAAAACGCACATCTTTGGACTGTGGGAGGAAACCGGAGCACCCGGAGAAAATCCAGGCACACACGGGGAGAAAGTGCAGACTCCGCACAGACAGTGACCCAAACCGGGAATCGAACCTGGACCCTGGAGCTGTGAAACAACTGTGCTAACCACTGTGCTACCGTGCTGCCCTTTCTCCCTGTGCCTTGCGTGGGTTTCCTCCGGGTGCTCTGGTTTCCTCCCACAGTTCAAAGATGTGTGGGTTAGGTGGATTGATTGGTAATGCTAAATTGCCGCTTCGTGTCAAAAGGGTCAGGTGGGTTTACTGGGTTACGGATGGAGCTGTGGGCTTGGGTAGGGTGCTTTTTCCAGGGGCTGGTGAAAAATTGAAGGGCTGAACGGCCTGCTTCTGCACTGTTGATTCTATGACTGCAGTTCCTAAATTCACAGCCTAGAATGACAAGGGCAGCAAGGGCATGAGAACAGCCACATGCAAGTTACCATCCACGCTGTGCACCGTCCTGATTTGGAACTCTATCAATGTTCCCTCACTGTTGCTCTCTCAAACTTCTGGAACTACATTCATAACAGAATTCTGGAGTGTACCTACACCACATGGAGTACTGTGGTTAAAGAAGATGTTTCACCACCCCACCTTCTTAAGGGCAATTCGAGATGGGCAGCAATTGCTAGCCTTGCCAATGAGACACACATCCCATGGAAGTATGGCAGCATGGTGGCTCAGTGGGTTAGCCCTGCTGCCTCACGGCGCCAAAGTCCCAGGTTCGATCCCAGCCCCTGGTCACTATCCGTGTGGAGTTTGCACATTCTCCCTGTGTTTGCCTGGGTTTCGCCCCCACCACCCAAAGATGTGCAGGTTAGGTGGATTGGCCACGTAAATTGCCCCTTAATTGGAAAAAATGAATTGAGCAGTCTAAATGTATTTTTGTTCTAAATCCCATGGAAATATTTAAAGAAAAATAACCAACCCTTCTGCCAGTGGAAACAGTTTCTCTCTACTTACTCTATCAAAATCCTGCATGATTTTGTCACCTCTTTTAAATCTCCCCTTAACCTTCTCAGTTCCACGAAAGACAAACCCGGCTTCTCCACATAACTGAAACACATCAAGTCCAGTCCCACTTCACTAAATCTCCTCTGCGTCCCTCTCCCAGGACCTGACCTACTTCCGAATTTGCGTGATGTGATTTAGTATCTGCTGTTCTGCAACAGCTGACGGGAAAAGTCTGACAGACAAAGGCCAACGATGAACATTCAGGTCAATCCAGATCTGGATGCGAGGGCCCACGTCTGCTGGAAGTGTGGCTGGTTTGAATGCATTTAGCTCAAATTCATCTGCCCCACTGTATCAGGGAACCCGAATACGTTCTCTAATGTAGCAGACTGTCAACCAACTCAGACGTCCATTCCTGCTCTCTGTAACCTCAGGGGACTTGAACATGCCCCATAATAAGAAAAATACAAATGTTGGAAATCTGAGATAACATCAGGAAGCGTAAAATTATAAAACAAGTCTATCAGGAAGAGGAAAGCTTGGTTAATGTCTTACATTTATCTTCCTCATCTGTTCTGACAAAGGGAGATATTGACCTATTTTGCAGTGATGATATTTCCGGAGGAGGTGGGGAGTTGGGGGAGGGGGATGGTGTGGTGGTGGTGGTGTGATTGGGGTAAGGGGTGGGGTATTTGTCATGAAGCATGAAGTTCTGAGATTCCCGGTATGTTGTGAAGTTTTAATGCCAGGGTGCGTACAGTTTTTTGTAACAGATACCCCACCCAGGAGGTCCCTGTTGCAATTTATTTTAAAAAAAATATTTTTATTAAGGTTTTGCAGATTTTTTCATAATAAAACAGTAGTAACAATAATAACAAAACAAACTAGAGTGAACATTAACATAGTGCAAAAAGAGAATATACAATAACAATTAAATAGACATAACCCCGCGCGACCCAGTCTTCCCTCACCATCCCAATGAAGCACTTACCCACCCCCCCTACGGATTGCTGCTGCCGCTGACATTTTAATTTTCCCCGAGAAAGTCGACGAACGGCTGCCACCCCCGAGAGAACCCTAACGTAGACCCTCTTAAGGCAAACTTTATTTTCTCGAGGCTGAGAAACCCAGCCATGTCGGTAACCCAGGTCTCTACACTCGGGGGCTTCGAGTCCCTCCACATTAATAAAATCCGTCTCTGGGCTACTAGGGAGGCAAAGGCCAAGATGTCGGCCTCTTTCGCCCCCTGAACTCCCGGGTCTTCTGACACTCCAAAGATCCCTATCTCTGGACTCGGCACCACCCGTGTGTTAAGCACCTTGGACATTGCCCTTGCGAACCCTTGCCAGAACTCTCTAAGCTCCGGGAATGCCCAAAACATGTGGACATGGTTTGCAGGACTGCCCTTGCACCTCATACAACTGTCTTCCAGCCCAAAAAACTTGCTCATTCTCGCTGCCATCATGTGTGCCCGGTGGACAACCTTAAATTGAATTAGACTGAGCCTGGTGCATGATGGGGAAGAATTAACCCTGCCCAGGACCTCTGTCCACAGACCCGCTTCCAACTCCTCACCTAGCTCCTCCTCCCACTTGCCCTTGAGCTCCTCCACCGGGGTTTCCTCCACCTCCTGTAGTTCCTGGTAGGTATCCAACACCTTCCCCTCTCCCACCCAGGTCCTGTTGCAAACTTTTAATATTTAAATATCTCACTCAACCCAAATTCACCCCCTATGACATTACCAACTATGCCTTGATTGGCTAACATCCTTAATTTATTCCTATTGTCAAAGCTGATGGAGGATATGAACCAGAAACCTAACTTTCTTCCACCTGTCAATATTTTTCTTCAGTTTTGAACGGTCGGGAGCACAGCAGAAATCTGGACCTTTCTCTTTTCATGATGTGGAGATGCCGGCGTTGGACAGTAAGAAGTCTTACAACACCAGGTTAAAGTCCAACAGGTTTATTTGGAATCACTAGCTTTCAGAGCGCAGCTCCTTCCTCAGGTGAGTGAAGTGGTGGATTCCACAACCACATATATAGACACGGTTAATGATGCAAGATGATACTTTGAATGCGAGTCTTTGCAGGTAATTAAGTCTTTACAGGTCCAGACAGAGCGACCGGAGAGAGGGACAATCGCAGGTTAAAGAGGTGTGAATTGTCTCAAGCCAGGACAGTTGGTAGGATTTTGCAAGCCCAGGCCAGATGGTGGGGGATGAATGTAATGCGACATGAATCCCAGGTCCCGGTTGAGGCCGTACTCATGTGTGCGGAACTTGGCTATAAGTTTCTGCTCGGCGATTCTGCGCTGTTGTGCGTCCCGAAGGCCGCCTTGGAGAACACTTACCCGGAGATCAGAGGCTGAATGCCTTTGACTGCAGAAGTGTTCCCCGCCGCAGACAATGGATGAACGGACATTCACCCCCCCACCATCTGGCCTGGGCTTGCAAAATCCTACCAATTCTGACTCAGCTAGTGACGCGAAACAAACCCGTTGGACTTTAACCTGGTGTTGTCAGACTTCTTACTGTTGGCCTTTTCAGATGCTGCTGGTTATGTGTTTACAACATTTTCTCTATCGGTTCTGGTCATCCCGTCTGTAATCCTGAGAAATTCCAACACATTCCCTCTAGCACAAGGTATTCTGGGAATCAGAATACCTTTCGTCACGTGCCATCTTCGATGCATTCACTCCTGCTTTAGATTGTAAAAGAATCGAGAGACGTGCAATGGCATAAACTCTGCCTCGTCTTTAACCGTCTCAGATTTCCAAACCCGAATTGGTGCTCCTGCCCAGACTTCATCCGTCTCGTTTTTTTTGTCATCCAGGGTACCTTTCACAATCCGATCCACGTTATCCAATAAAAATATGGCGCTTGTCTTATTGGTTTGGAGCGAGAATGTATAACTACCATAATCGGCCTGAAGGTGGAGCCAAAGAGCAAATCCAGAAAGTGTAACTTTTGGAATTTGAGCACAGACGTGAGGGGCCCGATGGAGTTTTAAACGGCTCGCCGCCTTTCACGGCCCCACCCCTCCCCCCCCACGCGATGGATCCGCCCAGAACAGCTCAAAAGTGCAGTGCTCCCTCGAGGACCACACGGGGAGGGATCAACTTGGATTATATGACCTGGAGTGGGATTTGAACACCACAACCTCTGACTCAAAGCCAGGAGCACGGCCAAAGTGAGAAGTTGAAATAATTAGCATTTCCAATATGGGCTTCCCATTGAGAATACCCCCGACAAAATGATCCTTTCCTGGAAAAACAGAAATTTCGTACAATTAAATATTGGGAAGACTGGAGGTTTTGGTTCCTGCTCTAAACTCCACCCGTCTCCCTGGAAACAGTCTGAGATTAAGGCAGTTTTTTTCAGTAGTCTTGTCACATTTCACCCCAAGATGAGTTTCTGACCATAAATTTGTGCTATCGCTGAGACCATCTATTTCCACATCAGTAACGTTGCCTCACCTGATCTGCTGCTGAAACCCTCAGTCGTGCCTTCCTTACCTCTCCACTTGGCTATTTTAATACACTCTCTCTTGGCTGGTCTCCCATATATAAGCCATCGTGAGCTCTGCTGCCCAAGTCTTAACTTGCACCAAGTCCCATTCACCTATTCATTGGCTCCCGATTAAGCAACATGCTGATTTTAAAACTGTCAAGCTTATTTTCAAATTTCTCTCTGGCCTTGGCCGTTCCCATTCTCTCTAATCGCCCCCAGACCCCCAACCCTCCATCGCCGCACCTCTAATTCTGATCTCTCGATCACCCGGATTTGAATTGCTCCACCAATGGTGGCAAGGTGGTTAACACTGCTGCCTCGCAGCCCCAGGTCCCGGGTTCGATTCCGGCCTGCTTGTCAGTTTGCACCTTCTCCCCGTGTCTACGTGGGTTTCCTCCGGGTGCTCCGGTTTCTTCCCACGGTCCAAAGATGCACATGTTAGGTGGATTGGCAATGATCAATGTGAAGGGTGACGGGAATGGCTCGGGGGAAGGGGCCTAGGTAGGGTCGATGCAGACTCAAAAAACAAGAACAAAGAAAAGTACAGCGCAGTAACAGGCCCTTCGGCCTTCCAAGACTGCGCCGACCATGCTGCCCTTCCAATCTAAAACCTTCTACACTTCCGGGGTCCGTATCCCTCTATTCCCGTCCTAGTCATGTATTTGTCAAGATGCCCCTTCAAAGTCGCAATTGTACCTGCTTCCATCACCTCCTCCAGCAAAGAGTTCCAGGCACCTACAACTCTCTACTCGAAGGACCGAATGGCCTCCCCCTGCACTGGAGGGATTCTCTGGTGGCTGAGCCTTCAGTTCCCTCGGCCGCAAGCTCTGGAACTCTCTCCCTACACCCCTCCATCTCTCTCCCTCACATTCCTCCTGAAGGCACTCATTAAAATTGACCTCTTTAGCTAAGCTTTTTGTAATCTGACGTGATATCTGCTGATGTGGATTATTTCAGATTTCCAGCACCGCAATATTTCATTTGTGGAACAATTTAATGTGGCTTGGTGTCAGATTTTATTCTGAAATGCTGTGGTGAAGTGCCTTGGGATGTTATACTACTTTAAAGGTGTAATATAAATAGGGGCTGCAGTCACTCTTATTTATAGTAAGTATATTTGGAAACGTGCAGAAAGAACGTTATGTTTTACTTTTGCACGATTTAAAACTTGATGTTTTGACCACCTCAGGAAAAACCAACAGTGTCGTTCTGCAGGAACATTCCCCAGCTGGGATACCACAGAGCTGTGTGGATATAGGCACTCGCTGTTTTCCCCTATCGCTAGCACACAGTCAACAGAAGCTCTTTGATGCTCTCTTGTGGCTTGGACTCGATTTGCATGCACAACGAGAGAGCTGATTCCGGGAATCCGGCCAGGAGCAACATCTTTCCTCGGTAGTTTCCACTTCTGTGCGACGACGTCGGTTTCAGGATTCAATACGTTTTCCTACTTTGGACATGATCTAATCCCTGCTCGTGTCTTGCAGAGATAAGAGTCAGAGTAAAGCTGACCCAGTAACAAGCTTTAATCCAGAATGCCCCCGGCAGAGCCGTGTATCATTTGCCTTCCCCATTGTCGCCAAAGTGAGGGATGTCGGGGTGAGATTTCAAATCAATGGCACTGTGGTGAACGTATTATCGTAACCATTCACCACTGTACTACATTGTATCACTCTGTTGCCCATGTGGGCTCCACCTATGGACCATTGTACTGTACGGCACTGATTGTATCATGTCGGTGCCCTTGTGGACTCCGCCCCTGGCCCCGCCCCCTTGAGGGGAGGTATAAGAGCAGCTGCCCTGTAGGCGGCTCTCATTGCAGAGCAGTCGCAGGCAGGCACTGTTCTAGTTGATTCTAGGGCAGCACAGTAGCATTGTGGACAGCACAATGGCTTCACAGCTCCAGGGTCCCAGGTTCGATTCCGGCTTGGGTCACTGTCTGTGCGGAGTCTGCACATCCGCCCCGTGTGTGCGTGGGTTTCCTCCGGGTGCTCCGGTTTCCTCCCACAGTCCAAAGATGTGCAGGTTAGGTGGATTGGCCATGATAAATTGCCCTTAAGTGTCCAAAATTGCCCTTAGTGTTGGGTGGGATTACTGGGTTATGGGGATAGGGTGGAGGTGTTGATCTTGGGTAGGGTGCTCTTTCCAAGAGCCGGTGCAGACTCGATGGGCAAAATGGCCTCCTTGGGCACTCTAAATTCTATGATCTATGATTAAAGCCTCTGTTCACTTCTAGTCTCTGTCTCGAGTGAATTTTTTTTTTTTAAATTTAGATTAGCCAATTATTTTTTCCAATTAAGGGGCTATTTCGCGTGGCTAATCCACCTACTCTGCACATTTTTGGGTTGTGGGGGCGAAACCCACGCAGACACGGGGAGAATGTGCAAACTCCACACGGACAGTGACCCAGAGCCGGGATCGAACCTGGGACCTCAGCGCCGTGAGGCGGTTGTGCTAACCACTAGGCCACCGTGCTGCCCATGTTTCGAGTGAATTGATGGTCGCATCAGGCACGCACTTTACGCCTCCACTGCCTTATTTTACATAGGAGCTGACAGTTAACAGAGAGAGGAGGATGTTTACGGTATCGTTTCTCAGCTAAATTCAAACACAGGTTTCAAAAACGCAAGTAGACTGTCGAAACTCACTTTGACTCCCAATCACCTGCCTGCACAAAGCGAGTATTTAAAGAAACAGCACAGGTTAGATTCAGCATTCTACTGATCAAAGAATATATTAGCATGTGTCAATATTTTACAATATACTCACAAGCAATTTATCCCTATTCTTCCAGAAACATTAATATTTCTACAACATGGATGGACATAGACAATGGAGGAAACAGTGGTCGGGATACTCTGGTTAACAACCAGAGAAAGTCATTTGCATTTCAATAACAATAAGGGAACATCTAAAGATTTGTTTATGCATGTCTTGGGTCTGGATGAATCATGTCAGGCTGTGGAGGTGGCAGGACTGGAGAAAGCTGAGCAGGCAAACAGACAGCACTTTCATTAAGGTTAAAGATGTTGGGATTAAGACACCAGTCTTTCTGATTTCTGCGTGATGTAATCCCCAATGATTCCGTGTCAGTCGTAGCTCTGTTGGTAACATTCAGGCCTCTGCGTCAGAGGTTCCAGCTTGAAGTTCTCCCTTTAGGAAACCTGAACACCGAAGTCTAGGGTGACACTCTTGTGCAGCAGTGAGGGAGTGCTGCACTGCTGGAGGTGTCATTGTTCAGATAGGACATGAACCCAAGGCCCTGTCTGCTGTTTCAGATGGACATGAAAGGCCACTGGCACTAAGCTTTTCGTGGTATTTTCCACACGCATCCCGGCACATTTCCCCATGTTTCGGCAGCCAGGGGGTGCGATGTCCGACCCGCCGCACCACATTTCTGCCTCACCCCGTCGGCGGGATTCTCCGTTACACCGGCCGGTCAATGGGGCTTCCCATTGTGGGGCAGCCCCACGCTGTCGGGAAACCGCCGCCAGCGGAGAATCCCGCTCAGGGTCTTCCCGTTCCCACCGATATCTACGGGATGAAATGAAATGAAATGAAAATTGCTTATTGTCACGAGTAGGACATTCCGGCGCCTGTCCGGGGAGGCTGGTACGGGAATCGAACCGTGCTGCTGGCCTGCTTGGTCTGCTTTAAAAGCCAGCGATTTAGCCCAGTGAGCTAAACCAGCCCGGATTCGGTGTTCCCCGCACCCTCCACCACTGGGGAACGAGGTGCAGGTTGTCGGCATCAACGGGGCTGGATGGTCCCGCTGGCGGGATTGGCTGGGAAATGTCAGCCAAACAGTGCAGATGAGTTAGCCCTGGTATCCTAGCTAATGGTGCGGACCAGGTAGTGTCCCAGGAGCCTTTTCACTGAGGTGTCCAACTGAGGTGAGTGTCTCTGGGATGGTGGAGCATGGAGCCAGCTGTCGTCCCCAGACTGGTACTTCGGGGTGTCTCGGGTAGCCTTTGGGGGCTTGGATCACTGTATGTTACCTCATTGCGGGGATACCGGAAGGGCCTACCTCATCGTCAGGTGATCCTGCAAGACCCAAGATGACGCATGATTGGATCGCGTGTTGGGATAGTGGGTGGTGAGGGGGTGGTGAAGGGATGGTGTGGGGGTGGTGAGTGGGTTGTCAGGTGATGGTGTGGGGGTGGTGAGGGCATGGTCGGGTGATGGTGTGGGAGTGGTCCGGGGGTCATGCCACTCAAAGAACAATAGAACAAAGAAAAGCACAGCACAGGAACAGGCCCTTCGGCCCTCCAAGCCTGCACCAAACATGCTGCCCGTTTAACCTAAAATCTTCTACACTTCCGGGGTCCGTATCCCTCTATTCCCATCCTATTCATGTATTTGTTAAGACGCCCCTTAAACGTCACTATCGTCTCTGCTTTCACCACCTCATCCGGCAGCGAGTTCCAGGCATCCACTACCCTCTGTGTAAAAAACCTGCCTCGTACATCTCCTCTAAACCTTGCCCCTCGCACCTTAAACCTATGCCTCCTAATAATTGACCTCTCCACCCTGGGAAAAAGTCTCTGACTATCCACTCTGTCTATGCCTCTCATAATTTTGTAGACCTCTATCAGGTCGCACCTCAACCTTCGTTGTTCCAGTGAGAACAAACTGAGTTTATTCAACCTCTCCTCGTAGCTAATGCCCTCCATACCAGGCAACATCCTGGTAAATCTCTTCTGCACCCTCTCTAAAGCCTCCACATCCTTCTGGTAGTGCGGCGACCAGAATTGAACACTATACTCCAAGTGTGGCCTAACTAAGGTTCTATACAGCTGCAACATGACTTGCCAATTTTTATACCCAATGCCCCGGCCAATGAAGGCAAGTATGCCGTATGCCTTCTTGACTACCTTCTCCACTTGCGTTGCTCCTTGCAGTGACCTGTGAGCCTGTACACCCAAATTCCGCTGCCTGTCAATACTCTTGAGGGTTCTACCATTCACTGTATATTCCCCACCTGCATTAGACCTTCCAAAATGCATTAGCTCACATTTTTCCGGATTAAACTCCATCTCCCATCTCTCCGCCCAAGTCTCCAACCAATTTATATCCTGCTGTATCCTCTGACAGTCCTCATCGCTATCCGCAATTCCACCAACCTTTGTGTCGTCCACAAACATACTAATAGGACCAGTTACATTTTCCTCCAAATAATTTATATACACTACAAACAGCAAAGATCCCAGCACTGATCCCTGTGGAACACCGCTAGTCACATCCCTCCATTCAGAAAAGCACTATTCCACTGATACCCTCTGTTTTCTATGACTGAGCCAGTTGTGTATCCATCTTGGCAGCTCATCTCTGACCCTGTGTGACTTCACATTTGTACCAGTCTCCAATGAAGGACCTTGTCAAAGGCCTTACTGAAGTCCATGCAGACAACATCCATTGCCCTTCCCCTCATCAATCATCTTTGTCACTTCCTCGAAAAACTCGATCAGGTTAGTGCGACAGGACCTCCCCTTCACAAAACCATGCTGCCTCTTGCTAATAAGTCCATTCGCTTCCAAATGGGAATAAATCTTATCTCGAAGAATCCTTTCCAAAACTTTCCACAACAATAATAACTGTTCACTTGCTCGCCTAATGCTGACATCCGTCTTGGCAACAGCCCTCTCTTCGGGCCCACCGACCAGGCTCAGTGCCCGTCGCTCTGCTGCGGTGAGGTCCCGCAGATCCGGCGGTCTACGATCTTCTCACTCTCTTCCAAGTTACCTGTTTTGATACCTGGTGGTAGGTAACATGTGCTATTCAATCCTTGGTGTCTGATGAGGTCTTTTGAATCCCGATGAAGAAGATTCAAACTCGTCCAGTCGTAACAAAAGGTTTATTGAGTAACTACAACAATATTTACATGAGTTCTTCACTTTAACTTTGATACTAATGATAAGGTTAACTAGATCTAACTATGGTAACTACACGTAACTCCACTGGCTATCTAAACTAGTCTGCTGTTGCTTTGATCACAGTGCACCCAAGAGAGAGAGAGACCCAATGTGGTTGCCTTTTATACCCCTGTAGGTCCGGCCCTCTAGTGATCATGTGGTGCTACTGATTACACATTAACCCCTAGTGTGCATGCACATATAGAGATCACTACAACAACCAGACTGAGTGTCAGACCTTAATTCTCTCTGAAAGCTAGTGTGGTCCAAGCTCCAGGTCTGATCGGTAGTTCCGGCTATAGCAACGAGCAGAGATCCTGAAACGTTTCTGGAGTTAGTTTTGGTATTCCACAAATTAACGGCAGAGGAAAATGTTTGGAGTTTCTAAGATCAGTACACAATGTCTGCGAAGTGGGACGATCAATGCAATAAGACTGCAGGCAACTTATGAGGTTTGTTGTTTCATGGTTTCATAGAATTCTCAGTGCAGAAGGAGGCTATTCGGCCCATCGAGTCTGCACCGGCCCTTGGAAAGAGCACCCCATCCAAGCCCATGCCTCTACCCTGGCCCTGTGACCCAGTAACCCCACCCAACCTTTTTGGACACTAAGGGGCATTTAGCTTGGCCAATCCACCTAACCTGCACATCTTTGGACAGTGGGAGGAAACTGGAATACCCGGAGGGAACCCGCACAGATACGGGGAAAACGTGCAGACTCCGCGCAGACAGTGACCCAAGGCCGGAATTGAACCCAGGAAGCTGGAGCTGTGAGGCAACAGTGCTAACCACTATGCCACCCTGCCGCTACTGTGCAGGCGCATGGGAACACCATCACTTCCACGCCCCCCTTCAAGTCTCACGCCATCCTGACTTGGAAATGTATCGCCACTCCTTCGTCATCGCTGGCGCAAAGCCCTGGAACCCCTGAACTAACAGCGCCA
The DNA here is from genome assembly GCF_902713615.1 of Scyliorhinus canicula. NCBI lineage: Eukaryota > Metazoa > Chordata > Chondrichthyes > Carcharhiniformes > Scyliorhinidae > Scyliorhinus > Scyliorhinus canicula. The sequence continues at coordinate 11,464,350 of NC_052153.1, forward strand.
CGGGTGTACCTGCTTCAAATGGACGGCAGCGGTTCAAAGCAGCGACTTATTACTGGCCAGAATTCTCAGGTCAGCGCAGCCCTGCCAGCGGGTTTCCCGGCGGCACGGGGTGGTTATAGTGGAGAAACCCATTGACAATCGGCGGGAAGGTAGAATCTCGCCAGCGGCGAACAGCCCACTAACCTTCTCTATTGCCTATCCTTAAATGGCATTAACTCTGGCCCCAGTAGCAACACACGTAACCAGTGAACAAATAAAAGAAGGACTCCTTCAAGTTAGTACATCCACTTGTGTGCCTGCATTATTGTACGCTCAAAGAAAAATAAACTGACTTGAAACTAATTGTCATTCGCATCTGAACATAAGCATGAACTGATCAGCTTTGTAGTGGGAATGAATGGGCCGTGATTTTGAGTGTTGGGGTTTTATGTTCAATTCAGAATTCTACTTGAATCACTTAATTAAGGCTGTGTTTTTGCAGGAATGAAGAGGTTCGTTGAAGAGAAGAAATGGGTTGAAGACGTGACAAAGCAATATTGTTCCATCTAACGTTCAGTCCAATTTTCTGAGGATCACGTTAATAGTTTCTCTTATCATTCTCAATGGAAATACACCCATGATAATAGCGCATTGACCCCCTACACTCCGAGAGATGTAAATGAGAAAGCAGCTTTCTCGGAATGGATAATGTTCCTTTGAGAAAATTGGCATCATTCTCGGACGTGAATGCTTCCAAATATGATTTGAAACACCTGGCATATGTTTATTAAAGTTATTGGTGTGGTGTTCTTTGTGTTGCTTATTTAGGATGGTTGGCGTAGTGTCCCACAAAGACCACAGAACAGCTTTTACTTCAACAAAGCTATGATTTTATTTACACTACTAAAGTGGGATTCCACACTTCGTCCTTTCGAATACAGAATTGATCAATAACATCTTACTACACTCATCTACTGCTAATCTCATTACAGTTGTATATGACTTTGGTTAGGCCACATTCGGAATACTGCGTGCAGTTCTGGTCACCACGTTACCAGAAAGATGTGGATGCTTTAGAGAGGGTGCAGAGGAGGTTCGCCAGGAAGTTGCCTGCTATGGAGGGTGCTAGCTATGAAGAAAGGTTGAGTAGATTAGGATCGTTGGAAAGACGGAGGTTGAGGGGGGGGACCTGATTGAGGTCTAAAAAATTATGAGAGGTATGGACAGGGTGGATAGCAACAAGCTTTTTCCAAGAGTGGGGGTGTCAATTACAAGGGGTCACGATTTCAAGGTGAGAGGGGGAAAGTTTAAGGGAGATGTGCGTGGGAGGTTTTTTACGCAGAGGGTGGTGGGTGCTGGAACGCTTTGCCAGCGGAGGTGGTAGAGGCGGGCATGATAGTATCATTTAAGATGCATCTAGACAGATATATGAATGGGCGGGGAACAGAGGAAAGTAGATCCTTGGAAAATAGGCGACAGGTTTAGATATAGGATCTGGATCGGCGCAGGCTGGGAGGGCCGAAGGGCCTGTTCCTGTGCTGTAATTTTCTTTGTTCTTTGGTATAAACAATAATCTAACCTTCTCACACTAACTGCTCTGATGACCTTCGCTAGCTATCTCCTGCATACATTCATCCCCTAAGGTCTAGCATCACTGCCTCATATAGTTGTATCTGTAGCCCCCTCTAGAGGCTACTCTTGACACTATATTAACCCTTGGAATGCTGATCGTTATGATAATATCACAATTGGTATTTAAAAAATTACCAGCTCACATTCCAAAACTAAGATTTTCCTGCACTGGTAATGCTACGTGCCCGAGACGCATCGCAGTATAAAAAATTCTTAACAAGGGGAGAAGATTATATGGCCGAGAGATCATTGAACAAATCCGAGATGCGGAATTTTCAGTCATAAATTAGCATTAAACATTAGCCGAGGTTCCTTCCACTTGGCCATTAATCAAACACCAGTCTTAGCTTATTGAAAATGAATGGGCTGGCATCACTGTTAATACAATACCAATCAGAAATTCTAGATTATCCTTCTGTGACAAAAACCTAGCCATGGTTAAAATCGGCAAGCTGTATTCATCGCACAGCTCACAGGGGACAGACAGCCTTATCCGTTTCTTAAACTACTTTGCGGTCTATTAACTGTGATGTGGCTACTTCGAGTTAACGATTATCTTTGTGATGAAAAGAGCTCAAATCGCATCTTCTGCTAACTTCAAGTAAAGGTGCTTTAAGCCAGGGAGCATTGGAGAATGCATTAGGCTCGGACAGACTTCAATTAACTCTCAGTGATGCTCCAGCTATTCAACTACTCGGTGCATCGTCAATAAAAGCAAAATACGGCAGATGCTGGAAATCTGAAATAGAAAAAACCAGGAAATGCTGGAGAAACCCAGCAGGTCAGACAGCATCTGTGGAGAGAGAAGCAGAGTTATTATTTCGGGTCTAAATCACCCTTCTGCGCAGCTGGAGAAAGGTAGGACTGTAAAGGATTATGTAGTTGGAAAGGGGGCGGAGGAGCTGGGGCAGGGTGGAAGAGCAGGGATAGGTCGGGGCAAAGGAGTTTTTCAGCTCCCTGGCCTGCCCCAACACAACCCAACCCATCCCGCAAATGGCCACCTGTCCCTTGCTGTTTAGTTTCTCCCATTAACACATACTGCTATCTTACCTGTTGCCACGATGAGCAACCTTCATCCCTTAATGGCACCGTTAACACTCCCCTTGGCCTTATGCCCATGACAAATGTATTCACATCTCCTTTTCCCTGACCTATCTCTGTTCCTCTATTTTTCTCCACCTCCTCCGCCCTCTTTCCAGCGGGGTAATTCTTCTCATTTCTGCCTGTCATCAGTTCTGTATAATGGTCATCTACACCCAAAACGTTAAGTCCGTTTCTGTCTCCACAGATGTTGCCAGTCCTGCTGCGTTTTTATTAACTCTGTGTATCTTGTTCGTATGTGTACATCTGTTGCTATTGACCAATTCATTCCTGGAAAATGCTTGTTACTTTTCACCATCCCTGCCTCAAAATGTTGACCAATATGCCGTGTGTCTAACAATTGCCATCCATTGCATTTCTCCCACTTGCGTTATGGGCCAGGGTTTGGAGAACCCCAAAGTGTATCATGGAGTTCACCTGACCCACAACTTTTAATTGACTGTGGTATGGGGGAGCACACGGCCCACTCTACAGGTGTGGTACAGCAGAAATGGAAAAGTATTTTTTAAAGCAAAACAATGTTTACTCTATGAACTCAAGTTAACCTTCTTAAAACATACAGTGAACATCTTACCAACCATTCATTCAAATACAACCCCCAAAGAATACAACACTAAGTAATCCTTAAGCTGTCCTTTTAACATCCATAAGGCTTAAAAAATAACTTTTGTCAGAAGCACATCAGGTTAAAGCCACTACTGAGAGCAGTTGTTAGTTTTAAATCACCCAAAGGATCGATTTACAGTTTTTAGATTACAGAGAGAGAGAGACTAATACCCCTTCTGGCTGTGACTGCAGTTATCCAGCTCTGAAAACGAAACTAAAATACACCCTGCAGCAAACAGCCTAAAACGAAAGTAAAAAGCTGACAGACAGCCCAGCTCCACCCATTCTCCGACATCACTGCAGTAATAAACACCCATTTCTTAAAGGTACTCTCACTACAGATATTTATGTACACACCCATTTATAAACACCCATTTCTTAAAGGTACTCTCACATGACACTGGATATTGGTTGCCATTTTTGCATTTGAATACTGCGGCAAAACGACTCCTGGCATCCTGCTGGGGAATGATGAACAGTATCGGATTGGTTATGTCGGCAGATTAGTAATCGAGAGCTCAGGATTAATAATCTGAAGACATGAGTTCAGATCCGACCATAGTAGCTAAATTTTAAGTTCATAAATAAATCTGGAATAAAAGCCCTGTATCACCCATCTGGTTCACTCATTTTCTGTGGGGTAGGAAATCTGCCCTCCTTACCTGGCTTGGCCTACTTGCGACTCCAGACCCACAGCCAAGCGGTTGACTCTCAACTGCCCTCTGAAATGACCAAGCAAGTCACTCAGTTGCACATAGCACAAGTGGGGCAGCTCGGTAGCACAAGTGGCTAATACGGTGGCTTCACAGCACCAGGGTCCCAAGTTCGATTCCCCACTGGGTCACGATCTGTGCAGAGTCTCAACGTTCTCCCAGTGTCTGCGTGGGTTTCCTCCCACAGTCCAAGACGTGCAGGTTAGGTGGTAAATTGATAAATTGCCCTTACTGTACAAAAGGTCGAGAATATCCACCAGAGGGAGCTACAGATACAAGTATATAAGACATTGATGCTAAGCCTTGTGGGAGAGAGTAGCGAAGGAGTTAGCTATAGACAGACTGAAGGAAAGATAGTGTGAGTAAGAGCAGATCATAGTTTATAATAATACAGAGATTAGATGAGTGTTGATTATATGTTATTAATCAACTGTGTGTTGTTTTGAAGTACGTGTTGAATCCAAATTAATAGTGATAATAAATGTTCAACTTAAAGCTATTTTGCGGTCTTTGTGAACACTACGCCAACCATCCTGAATTTAGCAACACCAAAGAACACCACATGCACTTGGCTTCACGTCACTTGCTTAGGTCCTTGGGTCCGCCACACGGACAGTTTTGTGTGCAACCCAGGCCCCATGTCCGACAGCGAAGTAGCCAGGGAGTGAATCAGCTGAAGTGATGCCAGGGATCAGAAGCTTGAGCTGTGAGTAGAGATGAAAGAAATTGAGAACGTTTGTGCTGGAGTCAAGAAGGTTTCGTTGGCACCTTATGAAAGGGACGCAGGTCAACTGGACACAGGTAAATCCTTTGAAATAACCACGCACTCTGCAATGAGAGGGTATGCAGTTTGGAAAAGGGAAGTTGAATGGGATTTATATTTAACCCCGTTACAGAGTGGGTGGTGAAAGCATTAGCACAGACAGCCCACGGATGGGAATGAATGGTGCTGCCAAATGATTATGAGATGACTTTCCATGATTCATTTAATCAAATTTGCACCTTGACATATTCTAGTCGTTGGCCAAGTTTTATAACTCTGCTGCCAACCCTGGGGGGCAGCCAAGGTGCTAAAAAGTGAGGTCCTGCCTCCAAACATTTGCATTCCTGGGCATGTATAATATTTACGGGGTCTTAATGAGCCTCCCATCTAAAAGGTTCAAAGGTCACTCTCCAATTGCGTCACCTCCACCAAAATGTCATGTACAGGTGGAGTCCTGCACCTGACTGCTACCCAGCAACACAGCAGGAGAAGGCGGCTGGTCTGGAAAGACCTCTGGTAAGCTATTAAACTTTCTCTCACATTCTGAACTGCTTGTGATCTGTGTTGCTCTCTGCTTTGCTTTAACTGTATGGCTTGGCTGTCTAGTGTTGAACAAAGAACAACGAGCTTTGTTAACGAACAAAAGCAATTTATTAACACTGCTGAATAAGATTAGCACGTATTCCTAAAGTACAAGGTTACTGAATTAAGCTATGCTATCATTAACTACAGAACTCTCAAATACACAACTGCTCTCCTTCATGCCTCACCATCTTCTCCCAGAATCACAGAAGTCACATGATATATATATGGCTGTTCTGTGGCACCCTCTAGTGGTAAGAAGCATTATCATTAACTTGTTGACTCTTTCCATCCCAGTCAATATACCTATCATGACATGGTGCAAAGAGCAAGAATGATTCCCAAGCCAAGCCTCGCAAAGTGGCCTTGGGCGTCCCAGGAATTCCCACCGCCACCTGATCTGATTCCTCCGGATCCATCAGTCAACTGCCGGGGATCATTGCCGGATTATCTAGTTCCCTGTTGAATTTGCTGATAGATGCTGTCTCTGTCCTCCTTAAGTAGACAGTGCCAGATCCCACTCACTTCTCCGAAATAAGACGTGAGGAACACCAGGCACGTAATATCACTGCAGATAGTTCCTCAGCAAAGCGTACAGATTTTTTTAACTTTTATGGTGGAAAGGTGGTGATGTGTCCCTCGCTCAGTGCGCGCATGCGCGGGAGGCCGTGAAAAGCACGCAAAATGGCCGCCCTCATCCAGGCTGAGGCCCTGGAGTTGCTCGATTGCTTGTACCCATTCTGCCTCGTTGGGACCTTGCCGCGCCGTTTCAGCCGCTTGGATGTGTGAATACCGATTAGTGGCGTGTGCATGCAGCACGCAGGTCTCGATGGCAATCGCTAGGGTGAGCTGCTTAACCTTGAGGAGCTGCTGGCGAAGGGGGTCCGACTGAACACCAAAAACGATCTGGTCGCGTATCATGGAGCCGGTGGTGGACCCGTAATTACAGGACTGCGCAAGGATACGGAGGTGGGTGAGAAAGGACTGGAAAGGTTCATCCTTACCCTGCAAACGCTGCTGGAAGACATAGCGCTCAAAACTTTCATTCACCTCGATGTCGCAGTGACTGTCAAACTTGAGGAGGACCGTCTTGAATTTTGATTTGTCTTCACCATCAGCAAAAGTGAGAGAGTTGAAGATGTGGATGGCGTGATCCCCGGCCGTGGAAAGGAAGAGAGCGATTTTCCTGGCATCTGAAGCAGCTTCCAGGTCTGTGGCTTCAAGGTAAAGCTGGAAGCGTTGTTTGAAGATCTTCCAGTTGGACCCCAGGTTACCGGTGATGCGGAGCGGCGGTGGGGGGTGAACGTTGTCCATTTTGCAGGATGGCTAATTGCTGGTTGAAGGCAGATCACTTGCAGGTAGGTCTAATAAGTTCTAACATCACGTACTGGTACCATGATGTGTTGGGTACTCTGGATCTGTGGAGACTGCGTTTACCTTAGCAGTAACATAGACAGGCTACCAACACTTGAAATAGTACAACCCTATTTTATTAAGCTAGGAACTATTGAACATACTATCACTGTGGGTCGACACTATGTTAGATTAAACTGAAGACCTATGCCTATCCTGACCAGTCTAGACTATCAGCACATGGTGAAGATCTGTGCTACAAGCTGTGAGCTCTGTCCTTCTTAGAGGCTGCATCCCGAATGAGCGGGAAAACTAGTGCCCTCTGTCTTTATAGTGAGTGTGTTCTAACTGGTGATTGGCTGCTGTGTTGTGTGTGTTGATTGGTCTTGCTGTGTGTCAATCAGTGTGTGTGTCTGCACCATGATACATTGGTGTGTATATTATGACAGATGACCTGGGCAAGCAACATGGAGGGAGCCTGAGCTGTGAAGTGCCCTCATGCCAACACTCTGTACCATCTAATGGTGTGAACAGGTTTACATCCATTATTCACCATGAACAGTTTTTGAATCATAAAATATCCCCAATACATAATTCAAAAGCACATTTTAGTTCAGAAAAAGGCTTGCATTTATATTGCACCTTCACGTCCTCCGAGCACCCCAAAGCTCTTTAGAATCAATTAGGTACTTTTTTGAAGTTTAGCCTCTGTTGTAACAAAGGAAAATGCAAGTTGCTTTAATTTATCCTTCCAAAGAGGTAGCAGCAGGGCGATGGGCTGCATGGCCTCCTTTTGTATCTTCCGGTCATTGTATAAAACGCTTCATGTAGCAGACTATAACTACGACTTCTTACTGAATAGAATTCTTATAGTGCAGAGGCAGGCCATTCGGCCCATCGAGTCTGCACCGATCCTCTGAAAGAGCACTCTACCTCGACCTACTCCCCTGCCCCATCTCTGTAACCTAACTATGGGGGGCGGCATGTGGCGCAGTGGTTAGCACTGGGACTGCGGCGCTGAGGACCCGGGTTCGAATCCCGGCCCTGGGTCACTGTCCATGTGGAGTTTGCACATTCTCCCCGTATCTGCGTGGGTTTCACCCCCACAACCCAAAGATGTGCAGGGTAGGTGGATTGGCCACGCTAAATTGCCCCTTAATTGGAAAAAAATAATTGGGTACTCTAAATTTATTTTAGGGTAGCATGGTGGTTAGCATCAATGCTTCACAGCTCCAGGGTCCCAGGTTCGATTCCCGGCTGGGTCACTGTCTGTGCGGAGTCTGCACGTCCTCCCCGTGTGTGCGTGGGTTTCCGCCGGGTGCTCCGGTTTCCTCCCACAGTCCAAAGATGTGCGGGTTAGGTGGATTGGCCAGGCTAAATTGCCCTTAGTGTCCTAAAAAATAAGGTTAATGGGGGTTGTTGGGTTACTGGTATAGGGTGGATATGTGGGCTTAAGTAGGGTGATCATTGCTCGGCACAACATCGAGGGCCGAAGGGCCTGTTCTGTGCTGTACTGTTCTAATTCTAATTCTAACTTGTACATTCCTGGGTAGTCAGGGGAAATTTACCATGGCCGATCCACCTACCCTGCACACCTTTGGACTGTGGGAGGAAACCGGAGCACCCGGAGGAAACCCACGCACACACGGGGAGAACGTGCAAACTCCACACAGTCAGTGACCCGAGGTCGGAATCGAACCTGGGACCCTGGCGCTGTGGAGCCACAGTGCTAACCACTGTGCCGCAACACAGCTGTTGTCAATTCTGTGCCGCCTCTTTCCATATTTCCTACCATACTCTCGTTCAACCCTGTTACTGTGCATTTCCCAATATAATAATTAGACTAGAACTGTTAATTGCCTTTTCTCCTCTTTGAAGAGACACAGCTGAGATCAATGTGAACAAAGCCAAGTCCTGAAGGATGTTGTGCAAGTGGAAACAGTTGCCATGGTGACCCTGATTGAAGGCATCAACATTGAATGAGTTCAAAATTTTCAAGGAATAATTTACTTTTGTGCCGATAAAGATGTTGGATTGTAACCAGGATGCGTACCATGGGTGTAACACGTTTGGCATGATGGCAGAGAAATGTGTTATTGTTAAATTAATGCAGGAACATATGTGTGCCTGACAAGAAAGTTCTGGAACACCTGTAAATGTATTTAGAGTGGGCAGAACAATACAGAGGGCCGATAACGTCAGTCTTTCACTTGTGAGAGATGGTGCAGGGCAGTAAACTGCTTATCACGCATTTTCCTGTGAGAAGAAATGTGTCATACAACTTGACAGAGCCAAGTAAATAAAACTAACTGGGTGTAGAGCAGTGTGACGGGGCGAGTTTTGACTTGAAAAGCTTTACTCCCAAGTCCTCAGGCAGGCAATCTCAGGAGAAGTTACAAAAGCCTCCGAAAAACAATAATACCCTCAGGAGATTAGTGAGAGCTTCAACCTGAGAAAATCTTCGCCCGAAGAGAGCTGGCAGGAATCGCCGTTGTCAATTGGATGGTGTTGACTTGAGTGAAGGAAAAAAGGTGAGCCCAGACAGAACTGCCAAGTTTGAGGCACCCAGAATTCAATGCAGAATCCTGGGGCATCAGCCAAACCATGAGGCAAAACCGAGTGTCAACCATGGACGTCGTATTGAACCTTAATACATTGAGCCAGGAAGCCCACTGAGAGGAGACATCTTGAGAGCAGTAAGAGGTCAACACAAGCTCAATAGTGCATTTAAGGGTCGACTTAATACTGAGGGAATTGAGGAAAATTCACTTTACCATGCCCGGAGAAAGAGAAATAAGAAATAAGAAACTCTCTCCCGAGGACAATGTGTTGGTTTCAAATTCTTTGGACATTTGGAGAAAAAAAGGCAAGTACTACTCACAGTAGATGGACATCCTGCAAGAGGCCCAAGTTGAATGGACCCCCACTAGGCCTATCCCCACAGCATCCTTCACCATGGCGACGGCAGTTGGAAGGACTGTTAATCACAGCGCCACCTAGTTGGTGGGAGGACTCAATGCAAAAACTCAGTCCAAGCTTGAATTTGTGGCTCTATCAGATTTGCTGGATAAATAGAGTGGGATTCTCCGTCAGCTGCTGCCGGAATTGGGAAAAACGATTGAGCGGAGAATCGGTTCTGACGCCGAAATCGTGGCAGACGCCTGTTTGACACCAAATCTCAATTCTCCGGTGCCCTCGACAGTGGCATCAATGCATTCCACTCAATGCATTCCACATTCCACTAGCGGCCCTGACGCGGTATTCTCCGGGGCCTCCACGATTCTCAGCCTCCATTGGGGGGAATTCCCAACAGTGAGGTTCACTGGTGCTTTTAAAAATCGAGAAAAAGGCGCCATTGCTGATGAGGGAGAGAGAGGAGGTAGGAGATTGCAGAGGCGTGGCCATGGGCTGCCAGCCTGGACACTGGCTGGGCTGGCTGGGGGAGGGGGCGTAGTGCTGGGGGACGGGGGGGGGGGGGGGGGGGACAGGGGGGATGGGGGGGGAGATGGATGGGCGTGGGGCCGGGGTGACACCCCCACGGGACTGGGACGGTGCCCAGGCATGGATGGCCATTGCCACAGCCTGCAAGGCAGCCATTTTACTGCAAGTCTATCGGGATTTGTGGGAAGAAAACCGGAGCGCCCGGAGGAAACCCACGCAGACACGGGGAGAACGTGCAGACTCCGCACAGACAGTGACCCAAGCTGGGAATCGAGCCTGGCACCCTGGCGCTGTGAAGCAACAGTGCTAACCCATTGTGTTCCCGTGCTCAGGATGATTCACTACTCCGTGGATCTCGGCGATAAGAGGGTGGGGGACCCTGAAAAATGTTCGCTTTGTATAAATAGAATCGGTCAGTTAAGCACCGACCAGAGAAGACCCATGAGGGAACTACTGGAGCTGTACACAAGAGTCAGGCGTAAAATAAAGTAAGTATTGTTTCCTCTACCAACTCAGTGTGGACTCTTTGCTGCCCTTTCAAAAGTGCCACTTTATCAAACACCTTTCGGAAGTCGATATACTCCACATCAAGCTCAGTTTCACAATAGCGCCACAAGGTTTTGTACCTCTGCTTGAGAGAGCAGATGGAACCTCAGCTGAACCGTCTCATCCAAAAGATGGCATCTGCAACCCTGCAGCACCCCCCTCAGTACTGCACGGCGAGCGTCAGCCTCGATTGTGAGCTCTTGAGGGGGGGGGGGCTTGAACCGGCAAACACCTAAGTTAGAGTTAGGAGTGCTCTCAACTGAGCCGTGCCTGGCACCTAGGCCATGATTCTCCTAGCGGGCCTGACACCTAGGCCTCGTGATCCCTCGCTCAAGCGAAACGAGCTCCGTGAATAGTGAGAGAGACCAAAAATGAGAACTGCGGCAGACTCCAAACAATTTGCGATGCAAGCGTCCCGCTCCCGTAGGAGAAATCGGAATCTCGCCGTAGTGTGGTGAGAAGCCAATTATCACCACTTAAACCCTATTTCCATACAATAAATGGGAGCGACTCCATATCCAACGGCCTCCCATCATTCAGTGGCCTTCCCAGCAAGTGGTCACACTGGCGCCGATTAATATTCCTTTTCAAACACGTGAATCTGGCGGAAGGGCTTCCGTGGGGAGCCGAGGAGGTGAGTAGCCATCTTTTCTCATAGAGCAAGAGCCCGGGGGCGCTGGGATTGCCGCCCCAGTGCTCAGCGGGGGTGGGGGACCCTCGGCTGGGTGGAGGGGGTAACTCTTTGGAGGGGATGGGCCGCCATGGGGAGGAGGGGGGAACATTGGGGGCAACCGCTCACAGCATCACCGTGCCAACCCCTGGATCGTGTGTATCCGTTCTGGGGACAATCCTAGCTCCCTGCCCGTCTGCCCCACTGACCATCCATAACCCCCTGCCGAGGCCTGTGGCCATTCGGATAAAGGCTATTGCTAATAGGGAATTAGTAATCGTGATTAAGTGACCACTTCACACAACGCAAGTGGATTTCTGTGGGTGGGTGGGCCATGTAGCATGTGGGCGTCATTGCCTATCATCCTAATCACACCTTGATGCTTGGACACTGTGCTTGAACACTCTGGGAGGTAACACCACACACGCAGTCGCCAATATCCGAACACCCATGGGATGGGACTCAGCTCCGGGGACATGTCCACGGCCGGAGGGTGGGTGAGTGCCATGGGGATGCTTGGAGAGGTGGGTCAATGCCATGCTCCAGGCTGTCCAGTGCAGTCTCCACCTTATAGTGTTGGCCTCGGTGCCACACATTGCTAGCGACATTTCCTGTGCCCGTAGCCACGGGACTCCTCCAAGCGGCTATGGATCTTCTGGAGTGACGCTGCCGTCTCCCTCTGAATGTACCGGCCGCTCCCTAATGTCTCCATCAGCTCCGGATAGCCCTGTACCACAGGCTCAGCATCAGGCTGGGACCCAACTGGGTCCTGGGATCCAGCAGACCTCTGACTGCTGTCTCGCCTGGGGATTCCTGCCTCCACCTGATGTCCATCAGCAGCAGTGTGGTGCTCACCAGATTGTGCCCCAGAAGCCTGACCACTAACATGTCCCAGCGAGGTGGGTGTATCTGCGCTGGCGGAGAATGGGGATGACCGTTGTGACGCCTCGATTATGTGTCTCCCTCAGAGTTCCCCTCCATGGGGTTCTCCTGGGAGGCTGGAGAGGGGGCACCCGGGATGGGCCGGCGCCGTCGGCTGGAGGACCTGTGGGAGAATGGACATGTGGTCAGTGGAAGGGATGGGTCAGTCAGTAAGGCAATAACAATTCATGTTTGACAGGTCTTCTGGGTGAAGCATGGTTCCTCATCTCTGTGGCACCCGCCAGCCTCTGCGTTGGTGACCGCCCTGTCCTCGGCCACACCAGTCACCCCCCGGACCCTAACCTCGAAGGACGTGAGGATTCTTATGTCTGGCACCCCACCGCCACTCTGGGCCCTCTCCCGGTGATTGTGGGAGAGCTTTTCCTGAGGAGACACAGAGAGGGCATCGTTAGCCGTACGCGTGGTACACGGTGGTGGGAGGAGGTATGTGAAGGGAGAGTTGGGGAGGGGGTGGGGCTGATGGGAGAGGGGGGTGATGGGAGGGTTGGGGTCGCATGGAGAGTTGGGAGGGCAGAAAGGCCTTGTAGGCAGTCACTGGGGTCAACCCTCCCATGTTGCCCGGTGTAGGTTGTTGACCTTTTTTCGGGTTCTGGAGGCCAGACCTCCTGGTCGCACTCCCTGAGCTCACAGCCGCCATCTCATCCCAGACAGCACTGGCCGCCCTGTGGCTGACCCTCTGGGACACTTAGGGGAACAGGACAACCCTCCTGGCCTCCACTGTGTCTGGGAGCCTTCCCAGGTCAGCATCCCTGAATCTTGTGGCCGGTCTCCTGTGCCCCATTATTGTCAGCTGGCTGGGGTTAGCTGAGCAAGCGCTGCTCAACCTTCTTCATGTTTGACAGGTCCTCAGGGTGAAGCATGGTTCCTCATCTCAAGCGATGCCAGCGAATCGGCTGGCAAGTCTTCATTTGTGGCGAGATGCCCGTGGGGCCTCGGTAAGTGGACCAATTAACGTTGAATAGCGCTGCCGGCCTCGGTTGGCCGAGCGCCGGGAAGATCACAGTTCCCGCTTGCTACCACACTTAGAAATCCTCCAGGAGAATCGTGGCCCCTTTAAGTTTTGTCCTGAAAAAAAAAAGAAACATGTTAGTCAACAGAACCCGACAGAAATTATTGGAGCATCAAACTGAAATGCTGCTCGCTCGCCAAAATCATTGACTTCCTTTTTTTCGTGTAGCTCAGAGAACAGGATAATTGAGCATCTCCACCCTGCCTGAGTTGTGTCTATAAATAAAGGGGGGCATCATTATTTCCACTGTCACTTCTACAACGTGTTATTTTGATTTCTGTTTTAAATATTGGACTTAGGTTCCTGGTGACCACATAGCAACAAACCCAAGCCCAGTGAACTAATAAAAAGGCTTCTCTATATTCAGAGCTGATTCCCTGTAAAACCTTGAATAAGTGTTTATCCGAGAGAGCGAGTTTGCCAACCAGAGGGAACAAATTGGCCCGTTTGTTTTCATAGTCAATGCATGGAAAATGTTTACCCAAGTCACACATTATGCTCAACTTGGGAATTCCAATGAACTAAATTTATCCAGTTGAAGCATACAAGATTGTGGAGGGGCGTGACAGGGCAGACCCTGAGAAGTTGTCTCCCCTGACTGGGCAACCTAGAACATGGGTGTCATAATATACACACAGGTATATGATGGTGCACAGACAGGCAGTGATTGACACACAGGATGACCAATGAACACACAGAACACAGCAGCCAATCACCAGACAGGACACGACCACTATAAAGCCAGAGGGCACTAGTTTTCCCGCTCTCTCGGGATCCAGCCTCTGAGACAGTCAGAGCCCGTGAGCAGCAACTAGAACATACAGCATGTGGTAGTAAGATAGTCTGGTCAGGTTAGCCTCAGGTCTCCAGTCAGTCAGCATAGTGTCAACCCACAGTTAAAGTATGTATGATAGTTAAGAGTTCAATAAAATCGAGTTGCATTTCTTCAAGTGTTGGAAGCCTGTCTCTCTCACTGCTGCAGTAAACACAGTCCTCGCAGACCCAGCTTACCCAACACATCAATGGGGACACGGTCTCAGGCTAAGGGATCGATCATTCAGGACCACGATGAGAAGAAATTTCTTCACCCAGAGGGCATTAAGTATAAAAACTGGCAAGTCATGCTGCAGTTGTATAGAACCTTAGTGAGGCCGCACTTGGAATATTGCGCACAATTCTGGTCGCCACACTACCAGAAAGATGTGGAAGCTTTGGAGAGGGTGCAGAGGAGATTTACCAGGATGTTGTCTGGTCTGGAGGGTGTTAGCTATGCAGAGTGATTGAATAGACTCAAACTGTTTTCATTCAAACGACGGAGGTTGAGGGGCGACCTGATAGAAGTCTACAAGATTAGGAGGGATATGGATAGAGTGGATGAGAAGGCACTCTATTGCAGGGTGGAAGGGTCAATCACTAGTGAGCATAGGTTTAAGTTCTGTGGGGCAAAGTTTAGAGGAGATGTGCGAGGCATGTTTTTCACACAGAGGGTGATGACTGCCTGGAATGTGTTGCCAGGGGAGTTTGTGGAAGCAGATACATTAATGGCGTTCAAAAGGTATCTTGACAAACAGGATTTTGCCCCAGCGACAGTGAAGGAACAGCGATTTTTGGGTCGGGTGGGTATTGAGGGATACGGCACTAGGAAGTGCTTAAGGTTTTGGCCAAGGGCGGAATCATGACTGGTTCAGGCTTGGCGGGCCGAAGGGCTCGTTCCTGTACTGTTTTGTTCTTTGTTCTTGGTTCTTTATTCAAAGCTCCACCATCGATGAACAGTGGCTGCCGTGTGCACCATTTACAGGATGCACTGCAGTAACTCACCAAGGTTCCTGAGGCAGCACCTTCCAAACCCACGACCACTACCATCCAGAAGGACAAGAGCAGCAGATACCTGGGCACCCCACCACCTGGAGGTTCCCCTCCAAGCCACTCACCACCCTGACTGGGAAATATATGGGCCGTTCCTTCACTGTCACGGACAAAATCCTGGAACTCCTTCTCTAACAGCACTGTGGATGTACCTGTATCGTAAGGACTGCAGCGGTTCAAGAAGGCAACTGACTACCACCTTCTGAAGGGCAACTAGGGATGGGCAATAAATGTTGGCCTCACCAGCGATGCCCACATCCCGTAAATGAAGTTTAAAAGAACATTCAGCAATGCAGCAGTCCCCCAGTGCGACACTTTTACATTTTTGTACTCAAGTGTCTTGGGTGAGATTATAAATCTGCAACCTTCCAAAATAGAGGCGAAAGTGCTACCAACCGAGGAACAGCTGACTCTAGTTTGATGGTCTGTTTGGAATCAACTCCTGCCCAAGTGCAGCGACCATGCACAACACAAATCAATGCGGGACCCATCGTCATGGGACACGCCTGGCACCTCAAGTTACATAGTTCATCCTGCAACATCAAGCTAATGCTTTGCTTACCACTGGCCAAGCTGCGTGCTCACCCGAATGGTTCTGCGATTGTGCATTTGCCCATTTCTTTCGACTGCAGCTCACAAAGCGGATGAATGTGCAGTGGCTCAGCCCAATGACTCAAACGCAGACTGACGGGAGTGACCCCGCGCATTCATCAGAAGAATCAGACAGCGCAGCAAGTGGCCATTCGGCCCCAGGTGCCCGTGCTGGTTCGTCGAAAGAACTATCCAATTCGCCCCACTCTTCTGCTCTTTCCCCCAGCACCCCGGAAATCTAGATCATTATTTTGCTCAGAGCTGGTGCACCTTAGAATCATAAAATATAACATGGTTCTTCATCCCACAACATATACCTACAACACTGTGTGGTTTTTCAGAGCAGGTCAGTGAAATAATCTTTAATTAGCTGAAACATTGTTTCACCGTCACGCAATCTATTTGATTTCTGTACACGACGCCTGGATCTCTCCAAGTGTTTTACAAATCTTGTGTTTGCTTCAGAAAGGTGTTTCCGCCTTTAGATCGGTTTCCTGACAGAACCTTAGCAGTTTCCCCTCTTTTTCATACCTTTGTTCTTTCTTTGTTCTTTAAATAGGCAACAGTTTTAGATAGAGGATCTGGATCGGCGCAGGCTTGGAGGGCCGAAGGGCCTGTTCCTGTGCTGTAATTTTTCTTTGCTCTTTTATCTAAGACCATATTGAGTGACACGGGTTCCCCATGCTCCTTCACCAACCTCAGCATTTAAGTCTCCCATTACAATTAACACGTCAGTTGATTTGAATGATTAGTCACGCTTAAGGATATGTCACCATAAGATGCCGTTGTTTCCTGCACACTGCGATCCTGTTGTAATACCAAACCTGGTGGTACACACTGAAGCAGAGTTTCATCCGTCTTCACAGCTAGTAATTCCCAGAACAGGCCGCTAATCTGTCGCCAGGGGGTAACAGCCTGAGGGGCGCCACTCCACGCCAAGTGTGGGTCACCAGGAGTCCCTTCCACTCTTACCGCCAGTCGTTGGCATGTGCGAAGGATTTTCACGTTGACACTCTCAACCTGTTTTGGCCGCGTTGCTAATGCAGCGCCTCGGCTCTGCGGTGGGATTCTGACCCAGAGCTTCTAGCATAGGGGGCGCTGCCGCTGTGCCACAAGACCTAATATTCGGGGCACAAACCTATATGCAGTGCACGGCTGGAGAGTGCCCTGCGGGCGGCTGCACCTTTTTGTTTTGAAACAAAGGAATTGGATCAGGAGCTGAGGGAGAGAAAATTGTCATGTTACGGGGAAGGATAAATTGCCCTTGCAGGGAGCCGGCATCGGCACGGTGGGCCAAATGGCCTTCTTGCCTAAGCGTTCATGACTTTTACCAGACACCGCTGCCTAAATACTGACCAAAGTTTTCCGGCCCTTTCCGTCGGCGGGATCGTGTGGCCACATCCATGGCGACCCAACCCACCCCACCATGGTGGTGGAGCGGGTGGGACAGGAAGATCCCGCCGCTGACCACCAGAGGGCCCCGGAAAATTAGCCACAGGTCGTGCCGGAAAATCCCACCCATTCTGTAAAACTCATTCTGGGGAGATTCAAATGAAGTGGGTAAGACTCCTGTACCTGAATGAGAAAGGTCCAAACTCCAATTCGGGTTCTGACCTGACATCTCGTGATGAAAAATACTTTGCTGGCAGGAACACACTAACGGTGTCCAGGGATTTTTTTTTTAAAATTTAGATTAGCCAATTATTTTTTCCAATTAAGGGGCAATTTAGCGTGGCCAATCCACCTACTCTGCACATTTTTGGGTTGTGGGGGCGAAACCCACGCAGACATGGGGAGAATGTGCAAACTCCACACGGACAGTGACCCAGAGCCGGGATGGAACCTGGGACCTCAGTGCCGTGAGGCGGTTGTGCTAACCACTAGGCCACCGTGCTGCCCTCGTGTCCAGGGATTTTGAATGGTACTGTAGATGGAGTTGTTAAGTTGAAAGGGAGAGGTCGTGGGCGGCAACACGTCTTCCTCCGATTGGTAAAGGTGCGGCTAGCCAAGCTGAGGGCAGGGGCTAATGAAAAGGAAATCTGGAGCTCTTTAATGAAAGACCTATTTTTTAAATGTGTCTTAGGTTGACACTTCAGTGAGGTACTGACGGAGTATTGGAAGTGTCCTCTTTGGGGATGAGATGTCAAACCCGCTGGCTATCCACTTGTTCTGATGAATGTTGAGGTCCCCTGGCATGAATTGCAGAAGAACTGGGTATTAACAGGACATCCTTTCCAACATGCCTCTCTCCATCTTGGGACTCACCAAAGTCCTCAGTATCAAAATATTCTCCAATGCCCAGGAATTCTGCCCAGGGAAATTATTCCACCGATCCTTAACCTGTAGTCGTTTGGTAGTACAGAACATGAGTGTCGCTGGAAAAGACACATTTTGTCAAAGCTTTTCATCTTGCACTTCCCAGGGCAATTTGCAAGAATACCACTGTGAGGTATTCCTACATTGTTATTCTTTTCTTTTTAAATTTAGGGTACCCAAGTATTTTTTTCCAATTAAGGGGCAATTTAGCATGGCCAATCCACCTATCCGGCGCATCTTTTTTTGGGTTGTGGGGGTGAAACCCACGCAGACACGGGGAGAATGTGCAAACTCCTCACGGACAGTGACCCAGAGCCGGGATTCGAACCCGGGTCCTCAGCGCTGTAGGCTGCAATGTTAACCACTGTGCCACCATGCTGCCCTCTGCATTATTATTCTTAAGAATTCTCCTGATGAGTACAAAATCAAAAGCTTCGACGATATGTTTATTTTTTTCTGCAATAATTCTCAACATGTTTAACTATACTGGCTCCATCTAAACAGGAGCTGCTAACCCTTTTCGCAGTCTTTGGGTCTGTCCGTTTATATAAGTATCTTTATGAGCACAGGGACAGGTGCAGTACATTCAATAGATCACGGTTGATCTCTGTCTGAACTCTATCTCTTCACTTTGATCCCTATCTACAATAACCTTGCTCAACAAAAACACTATCAATCTCATTTTGTAATTCTCAGTTGGGCCCCAGCCTTAACAGCTCTTCAGTGAGGAAAGAATATCCACGGTCATTGTGCGACTACATGGGCCGGTATTCCCCGCTAACTGGCGGGCCGTACCGGCGCCAAGGACTGGCGTGAACCACTCCGGCGTCAGGCCGCCCGGAAGGTGCGGAATCCTCCGCACCTTCCGGCTAGGCCGGCGCTGGAGGGATTGGCAGCACGCCAACAGGTGCCGAAGGGCCTCCGCCAGCCGACGCGAGTTGGCGCATGTGCAGGAGTGCCAGCGTGTTCTATTTCCTGGCCTATTTCCTGCGCATGCGCAGGAGGTTTCTTCTCCGCGCCGGCCATGGCGGAGCTTTACTGCATCCGGCGCGGAGGGAAAGAGTGCCCGCCTGGCATAGGCCCGCCCGCAGATCGGTGGGCCCCAATCGCGGGCCAGGCCACTGTGGAGCACCCCCCCAGGGTTGGATCCCCCTGTGCCCCCACCGAGTTCTCCGCAGGCCGCCCTCGGAGCCAGGTATCAGAAGCATCTCGGCCATGCTTCCTGACATCACCCCTGAACAGCCTCTAATTTAAAGATTATCCTCTGCTATTCTGGACTGCCCTCACCAGTGGTGAAAATTCATTTCTGTACAACTTCTCAAATCTTTTCATCGTCTTAAACTTGAATTATTTTCGTCACCCCCCCTTAATCCTCTATGCTCGATGAAATGCAAAGCTAATTCAGTCTACCCAGACCTCATAATTTAACACTTATAACCCCAGGTATCATTCTGGGGGTGGCGTTCTTGTGGCGCAATGGGTAGTGTCCCTGCCTCTGAGACAGAAGCTCTGGGTTCAAGTCCCACTCCAGGGCTTGAACAAGGAAGGAGTGTTCATAACACGGCCAAACAGATTCCAACATGGCTGTGGCAGGTGGTAAGGGCAGGAGAGTCTCTTGGTCGACAATGCTTGATTCAAAGTGGCACTCCTCACACGATAACCTCTGGCTTCAGGGCCAGTGAGCTCTTCCAGGGGAAAATAAAACAAACGACAGACAAAAGAATGTGCTTTCTCTGTCTTATTCAAAATCTATTGTTCCGGATTTAAAATCTATTGTTCTGGTGGATCTGTGCTGTATGTCTTCCCAGAGCATTACATCCTTTCCTTCATTCATTCATTGGCAATACTTCGCCAGATTTTCTTTTCGTTAACTCCTGACTAGCTGCACCATTACCAATCCCAGTGAGAAGTACTGTAGCCCATGACCTTATCCTTTCAACTTAACAACTCCATCCAATCACAATTTATCCCCTTGACTTGACCGTGCCCTATTCCAGCTGGCGTTCCACACAGGAACACAGAACATACGGTGCAGAAGGAGGCCATTCGGCCCATCGAGCCTGCACCGACCCACTTAAGCCCTCACTTCCACCCTATCCCCGTAACCCAATAACCCATCCTAACCTTTTTGGTCACCCAGGGCAATTTATCACGGCCGATCCACCTAACCTGCGCCTCTTTGGACTGTGGGAGGAAACCGGAGGAAACCCACGCAGACACGGGGAGAACGTGCAGAGTCCGCACAGACAGTGACCCAGCGGGGAATCGAACCTGGGACCCTGGCGCTGTGAGGCAGCAGTGCTAGTCACTTGTGCTACCGTGCTACCCGGGAGTCGGATTGATGCCGATGGTCTATGAACAGCCGCCTCATCAGATGCATAACTTTTATTTCAACGTTACCCTTAGCCATCATGATACGAAGCCCTTTGTTTTGAACAGGCAATAGTTTGCGTCCTGCCAAAGCATTTTTTTAAATTTGCAGTTCATATCAACACGCTGAATCTTTCCCTGTGGCTTAAAGCCAATTTGCTCAAGATATGTACTCAGCAAAAAAAAACAAATGTGCAGCAGCCTTTCTGAACTCGGGTTGAAACAAAAATTATCATTACGCTCGGCAGCTTGTCTAATTGCAGCCTGAACACTGTATAAATATTGCTACAGCACTGCACTGAAACCAGAAGCAAGAGATGAATTTTCACTACAGCCCGTCAAACAAGGCTACAAGGTTTAATCACACGGCAGATAGAGGCATTTGCTGAACTCAGAGTTTGCCAACAGTTAACCGCAGTGTACATTTATATTGTGCCTTTAATAACCCACATACAGGGCTAAGCTTTCTTCAGGATTTCCAGATCCTCACCACCTGTAATTTTACGCTTTTAATTCTGTGACAGTGCCTAATGCTCTGTAATAATGTACAAAGACACAGAGTATGTCGGAGATACTCCACACCTTTAGAATTTTAGAATCCCTACCTTGCAGAAGGAGGCCATTCGGCCCATTGAGTCTGCACCGGCCCTGCGAAAGAGCACCCTGCCTAGGCCCACGCCCCCAACCCTATCCTCGAAACCCACTAACCCCACCTAACCATTGGACACAAAGGGGCAATTTAGCACGGCCAATCCACCTAACCTGGTTCAATTTTCTGATCTTGGGTGACTGTGTGGAGTTTACACGTAATGATAATCATTATTATTGTTACAAGTAGGCTTACGTTAACACTGCAATGAAGCTGCTGTGAAAATCCCCTCGTTGCCACTTTCCGGCGCCTGTTCGGGGACACTGAGGGAGAATTCTGAATGTCCAATTCACCTAACATCACGTCTTTTGGGACGTATGGGAGGAAACCGGAGCACCCGGAGGAAACCCACGTAGATACGAGGAGAACGTGCAGATTCCGCACAGAGAGTGACCCAAGCCAGGAATCGAACTCGGGTCCCTGGCGCTGTGAAGCAACAATGCCAACCACTGTGCCACCCATATGTACTCTCCGTGCCTGAGTGGGTTTTGTCCGGGTGCGACGGTTGCCTGCCACAGTCCAAAGGTTAGGTGGATTGACCATGCTAAATTGCCCCTTAGTATCCAAAAGGATAGGTGGGGATACGGGATGATGCACTATCGATTGTACTAAAGACTCGGATTGGCACAACAGAGGCTTTATTACAGTCAGATGCGTGGCCTCCTAATGCAGCTGGTAGAATGGCTGATCAGGAGGAGTCATGCATATTTATACGACTCCTTGTGGGCGGAGCTAGCTGGCAGGGGCTACCGGCGAACCTGTAGTATAGGTACTACCGTACATCCCCTAATACAGGTGCACACAGTTAACACAGTGGATCACCACATGGGATAGGGTGAGGAGGGGGGTGGGCCTAGATATGGTGCTCCTTCGGAGGGTCAGTGCAGACTCAATGGGCCGAATGGCCTCCTTCTGCACTGTAGGGATTCTATGATCCAGCATTGAAGTGGAAAATTGTGCAGTGCTACGGGGAAAAGAGCAGGGGAGTGGGACTAATTGGATAGTTCAGGGGCATGATGGGCCAAATGGCTTCTTATGGTATCATTCTCTGATTCTGTTGCGCAAAACATAAATGCCGATTTAAAATCCATTTTGGTTCTCACAGCCGCAGTATAGTGAGCTTCGAAATTTCCACAATGCCCATTTAAAGGCAAGAATAGAATCTAATTCTTCATAGAATTACATTCAGACGACGTTTTAATGGTATGTCATAAATCTACAAGGCAAGAACGAACGCATCCGTAAAATTCGAAAGCATCCGTTGCTGCAAAGTTTCTGTTGAAGGGTTAAATCTTTCTCCTCCCTGTCTCCCATAAGGTTCTATCCCACATGCTGAGGTTGTACTGTAGCCCCATCTGCTACAGGTAATATTAATCTTTACAGCTGAATGACTTGCCCTAATCAATTTCTGTCCGTCATAATGACCTGTGCAGTCGCACAGACTCCAATTCTAGCTGCAGGCTAGGCCCTGTATGATGGGTTTCTCTAACATAGAAAAAGCATTACATGGCGGGGGGGATGGAAATCAAGGATTTGCTACCATACCTCTTTGAAAATAAGAGACCCTCGAAATATGCCACTCAAAAATGGCCGTGGAGGTAATCTGCTGGAGAACAGTCTGACATTTCGCATTGTCCTTGATCCCTTAGTCATCGTATCAAAAACTGGGCATTCCTGAATTGTAAAGCCAGGACCACAAATTGCACAATAGAACACTGACAATCAAATGACTGTTCCAATGTTAAAAAAAACCATCTAGCTGGAAAGTAGTTAAACACAACAATAAAAGATCCCGAGATTTCTGCTTGCTGTTTATGGGGCTGCATTTCGCAATCACAACAGCAATGTAGCTAACAGCACTCACCGTCGCTGAGGCCATTTATTTTCCTCGAAGCTCAAAATCCAGCACATTTTTGTTGTGTGGAGTCCATTGCCGCAGGGCAGAATTGGATATCAGGAGCAAATGGTCTCCATAAAATCGAGAGATGAATGGTAAAGATACATTTTGGCTGATGCTATAAGGACAGGGAACCCAATAGAACATAGCAGAATATGAACAGGGCTAGAGTTGCACATTGGGCTCCAGCCAGACGGAATCTGATATATATTTTCAGGGCTGGACCCATTCAAATCTTGCTTGGGCGAAAGCTGCGTATGTCTGTGTCTGCAGTGCCTCAATACAAGAGTGGAATTCATGATTAAATGTTCAGAACATGGGAGAAAAGGATACCCACGTTTTAAACTCTGCTGTGCTCCCTGATTTAATTGGTTACTGTGGTGATATGCATCACTGAGTACACAAGGGGTTAATGTAGATCAGCTAGACACTAGAGGGAGCACCAGAGACATGACACACAGACACTCAACCAGTAAGATAGGACACGACCAATGGGCATTCACGACACACACAGAGGTGACACTATCACAGGAGGGCATTACACCAACCCATATAAAAGGACACAGCACACATGATCTTCCTCTTTCCAGTGGAGACTCTCAGTGAGTACACAGGGTTGATTTGAAACACATCACACCCACCACGTGGATTGTAGCACACTGGTTCGTCAGTCTGAGTAGCTATAGCAGGATTAACAGGGGAGTCGAATCCAAGTAGGAGAATTGTTAACAGTTTAATAAATGTATTAAAGCTATCTCCAAGTCTGAACCTTCCTTTGTCAGAGTGCACATCAAGGAAGCAGCTTATGCCACGTCAAGAGCATAACAAAACAGTTACTGGCCGGACAACCCCTTGATTTTAGAATCCTCAGCCATGTTTCTAAATCGCTCCTCGCCTTCTCTTTCATAGAACCCCTACAGTGCAGAAGGAAGCCATTCAGCCATTCGGCCCATCGGGTCTACATCGGCCCTCTGAAAGAGCACCCAACCTAGGCCCACCATCCCCGCCCTATCCCTGTAACCCCATAACCCCACCTAAAGGTTTGGACACGAGGGGGAAATTTAGCACGACCAACCCACCCAGCCTGCACATCTTTGGGCTGTGGGAGGAAACCGGAGCACCCGGAGGAAACCCACGCAGACACGGGGAGAAAATGCAAACTCCACACAGACAGTGACCCAAGGTTGGAATTGAACCTGGCACTGTGAGGAAGCAGTGCTAACCACTGTGCCATCGTGCCGCCCACCTTTCCTTGTCTCTCTAACCTCCACCAGCTCTACAAGATTCTGCGATCACTGTGTCCCACCAATCCTGGCCTCTAGCGTATCTCCGATTTCCATCACCCAACTATTGGTAGCTACTCTTCATCCTCAGTCACCCGGTATGGGGAGGGAGTGGGGTCTCCCTGTAAGCCTACTCCTGGGCCAGGCCAAAGTGGCTGTCAGCAGATCTAGGCAGAGGCCGGTCGAAGGGGTCATCTGGCTCCCCTGTCTGCCCTGATACCGTGGCCACATTCAGAAATGGGTGGCTACCATGTTCATCGATTCATTTGAGGAATTCCCCAATCAGTGGGTGCCTTCGGGGCTGAGGTGCATCATCACACCCAGGAATTATATTTTAATTTGATTTTGTACGTTTCCTTTGACGTTTTAATTCTTTGTTGTAGAGGCTCAACAAGGGTTATCATCCACTCCCATGTTTGAGCTTTTGCTTAATTTTATTGATTTTTGTTTTCTCGATAGCGTACAATTTATTAGCACTGGGGAATGGTTCTAGAGGAAGGAGCGATACATTTGTAATGTCTTAATTTGTGAATAAATATAAAACCAAGCAAAATTTTGCTTCTGAGACTGAACTTTGATCTGCAGATGCCTTTCAGTGCACCTGAACTTTTTTGGAGAAAATCCAATTTTTCTCCAATTCCTGAAAATATGCCATTTTCCTCAGACTTTAGGCATCATTGTCACATTTAGTCACACTGAACATCATTGGATAATTGTCCACATGTATTACAGTACTTTTACTATGGAGAAAACTCCATATCGCATAAAAAAAAATATTTAAAATGTCCCCTGCTATCATCTATAACACAATGGTTAGCACAGTTGCTTCAGAGCTCCAGTTGCCAAGTTCAATTCCCGGCTTGGGTCACTGTCTGTGCGGAGTCTGCACGTTCTCCCCGTGTCTGCGTGGGTTTCCTCCGGACGCTTTGGTTTCCTCCCACAGTCCAAAGGGCAGCAGGGTAGCATGGTGGTTAGCATAAATGCTTCACAGCTCCAGGGTCCCAGGTTCGATTCCCGGCTGGGTCACTGTCTGTGTGGAGTCTGCAAGTCCTCCCCCTGTGTGCGTGGGTTTCCTCCGGGTGCTCCGGTTTCCTCCCACAGTCCAAAGATGTGCGGGTTAGGTGGATTGGCCGTGCTAAATTGCCCGTAGTGTCCTAATAAAAAAGTAAGGTTAAGGGGCGGGGTTGTTGGGTTACGGGTATAGGGTGGATACGTGGGTTTGAGTAGGGTGATCATGGCTCGGCACAACATTGAGGGCCGAAGGGCCTGTTCTGTGCTGTACTGTTCTATGTTCTATGTTCTATGTGCAGGTTAGGTGGATTGGCTGTGTTAAATTGCCCTCAGTGTCCAAAAAGGTTAAATGGGGTTACTGGGTTACGGGGATAGGGTAGAGGTGTGGGCTTACATAGGGTGATCTTTCGTGAGACCTGTGCAGACTCGATGGGCCGAACGGCCTCATTCTGTGCTGTAAATTCTATGATCTATGATTTGTGATCATTGGTATATCTGGCTGTTTTAAAAGAAATCCCTGCCTTGATAGAACAACTGTTCTGTACCTGTTCCCCTTCCATTTATTGAGAGACACTCTGCTTTGAAATGGTAACAGGTATCTGTTCTGTTAGGTAAACAAAGGTAGGTTTAAGGAATTTATATTTGAATTGATGAACATTAGAAATAAGGGGCCGGATTCTTCGAGCTTCCGCGCCGAAATTGCGATTGGCGCGGGGGGGGGGGGGGGGGGGGGCAGAGAATGGGCATTGATGGTGAAATCCGGCGCGATGCCGCTCCCGTGATCACGCATCACGCTTGCGCGGTCCATGTGGTGCGGGTAGGGGGCCATTGACTGAGGCCCCCACGACGATTCTCCCGGGACAACGAGCTGAGTTCCCGACGGCGTGGTCCTGACCACGTTTTGCCTGTCGAGGACGGCCGGTGGCGGCTGCGGCCTCAGTCCGCGGCCGCCCTGGTGGGGGGCAGGGGGGTCCTTCACCGGGGGGGGGGGGGGGGGGGGTGGGTGTGTGGTCTCACTGACGGCCGGGGGCCGATCGGGCAGCACCAATCCGCGGTCACGCGCGATCTCGGGGGGGGGGGGTCTACATTTTTGGTGCCACTCCGCGGTCCGAGTCCACCGTCGTGTACAGCGCGGCCGCCGCCATGTGCATGCGCAGACTCCCGACCGGAAGTGCAGGGCTCCGTATCCGCAGCCAGAGCTGCGAGGAGCACTCCAGGGTCCTGCCAGCCCCCTGCAGGTAGGAGAATTGTTCAGGACTTTCTTAAGGAAAGTCCAGATTGAAACACCCACGTTGGCGCTGGCGTGGCGACAGAGTACCATTATTGGAGAATCCCGCCCAAGGTATAGTTTAAAGTGGGTTTAATTTAATGTTTTCATGTCTGGAAGGCTAAAACTATAGTCAGGTTCATGCTGCACAAACATGTTTTGTGTGTTGGGTTGGTTTTAATTCCAGCTGTGGTTCTATGGTGGTTCCATAGGGCCAACGTGCGAAGAATAAATAAACCAGGCGTGGTTGCGTAGCCACTCAGGTAGAGAACCTTTTAAGTTTTAGTTTAGTCAATTTGATTGCAGTTGGAGATCTGGGGCGGAATTCTCTCGCAAACGGGTCACGCCACCCCGACGCCGGGACGTAATTCTCCGCAGAGCGACCCTGGGGGGGGGGGGGGGTGGGGTGGGGGGTGGGGGGTGGGGGGTGGAGGGGGGCCCTCTGATGTGGCTTGGCCCACGATCGGGGCCGAACGATCAGCGGGCCGGCCTCTCTGGTTGGGGGCCTCCTTTCTTCCGCGCCGGTCCCTGTAGCCTTGAGCCATGTTGCGTCAGGGCCGGCGTGTTGAAGGGAGCTACTGCGCATGCGAGCATTGGCGCTGATGCCACTGCGCATGTGTGGATCCCGCGGTGCCCATTTTACGCCATGGTCAGCAGCTGGCGTGGTGTGAACGTCTCCAGTGCCGTGCTGGCCCCCTGTAGGGGCCAGAATTGCTGATCCTGAGGCCGTGTTGACGCCGTCGAGAAACGCAACGGTGTTTCCGACGGCGTCAATACGTAGCCTCTGGATCACAGAATCTCGCCCCTGTAGTGAGAGAAGCTATTGGTTTAGAAGGCTCGATAGGGAACATCTCTCTCAGCTTTGCTAAAAGAAAAGCCGTACCATAGAGTAATGGTTAAGAATACAAGAGATGCAGAGATCTGAAGAGCAGCTAGTTAAGGAAATCAGAGAACTGAAGAAAAGATTCCAAGAAGTCTGAGGTTAAAAGCAGAGGATAGGGCACTGTTCAGTAAAGACAGACGGAGCTAAGAAGAAGGCTGCGATGCCGGAAAGATCTCTGAAGTGATTTTCAGGTTTGTGAGAGTTACTACAGCCTGTGGAACGTGAGTTGAAATAACTATGGAAATCGGTGGTTGGATATCGGAGCTTGTGTAAAAGGAGTTAAGACAAAGGAAACCTAAAAATGGTTGGTGTAAAATCCTGGACTGGATTCACTGTTAAAACTGGAGCAGAAACCTTTTTTAAGATGTGTTGTTTTCAAAACGTGGTCTGGATTTCTGAAGGCAAACGGCTCAGGGAAAGCATTGTTATAAAAAAAGAATTCCAAGCGCGATTTTGGGAGTGGAGTTTGGAAACCTTTGTGTGACAATCATCTGTAGGTATTCTAAGAAATCTAGTTACACTAACTTGGGTTTAGAGCGGAGTGTGCATTTGACCACAGCCATCTTGTATGCTTAAAAGGGACTTTGTGTGTTAATGAGAGCATAGTAGCTTAATGTGTACTTTGTAATCCGTTTCAGTCCTGAAACTTGTATGTAATTATTAAGCCAAAGGGGGAATGAAGGAGTATCATATTATAGTCTAGTTTTTTTCATGTTGAATACATTTTCTGTTTCTGTGTTCAAACTAATTAATGGTCCTGTGACTGATTCTGTTCCTCCATGTTTTATTTTTAAAAGTTTACGGCCTTCTGAGTTGAGGTTCCATCCTGGGATCTTCGTGTCCAATTATAACATCAACTGGGATTGTAATTGTTCTGTTATTGGAGATTGAAGCTTTTATTCTGGCAGCTGTTCCATTATGAATGCTTGGCTGTTTTCCAAAAGCTTGAGATCAGCTCTTATCGATCCAAGAACTATTGAAGCTATAACAAGCCTATAATAACAGAATACGTCTTTGATGTAGTTTCTTGTTTGTTTATAAACCTAATCGGCTTGCGAAGGATTACCACTTTCTTTCTGTTATGTTTTTTTTCATTCTGCATCAATGATAATGTTTCGAATTCAGGGTTTCCTTAGATTATTAGGGATTTGGGCCTGGATTTTCATCCTAGAGGTGGGTAGCCGGAATCAGGAAGTCACAGCCTGCCCACCACGGGAGAAAGTGCCCGTAAAGGCAGAAGGTAGGTGCTAACAGAAGTCTGGCCCACCAACCCCAGGAAAAGGTCATGGGCAACTATGGGGGCTGCCAGGTGCTGAGGTAATCTGTTTAAAAGGTCAACTTCCGTGCTCAGGGAAAAAACAGCCCTCAAACCCTCAAATTCAACACCACCCCACCGACACACACATACGCACACACACACACACACACACACACACTCCATGCACTGTCCAGCCAACTCATGTCTCTCGTCCACCACCCATGGGCCCTCAAACAAACCCAAAACATTTCCCTGTCAATTCTCTTACTATAACCCAGAAAAAAATGAACCCTATAGTTACATTAGTATGTGTGGGAAAACGTAAAGGAAACATAATTTTCTTATTTCTTTACTACAGCCCTAAAAATTGTCAATCATTCAGACCCTTTAGCAGAAACTAAAAGTACCTGGCACCTTTTTATCTTGTGTATATAAACATTGCACAAGTGATAGAATAAATCACAGAGGAAGAGCAGCCAATCAAGCTATCCCTGGAGCAGAGCTGCTTTCACAGACTAATGGATGCCTGGGCTCTCAGCAAAGAATGCACATTGAGGCTTTGCTGATCGCAAACCAGCAAACACACTGGTGAAAATTGGGGCCCCGGGAGTGTACCCTGGAATCCTAGAATCAGGTCCCGGCCACCATTTTTAAAGTTCTGTGGAGTTTCCCTCCACGGCGCCGTGAAAATCCAGCCCTTGATTTCCATTTTTATTGCATGGCTCCTGAGAACTGTATGTAATGCAAACTGAGCGAGTGGCTCTGGAATGTGCAGGTGGGGCACTGGTGTGGTATGAGGGAATGTGAAGTGGAATGTGATGGGTGGGGGTGGGGGTGAGGTTAAATGGCCTTTTAATGATGCCGACAATGGATGCTGGCCCAGCCAGCATCGCTCACATCTCCGGAATGAATTAATTTCAAAAAAATGTTGGGAGCTGGGCTGCCGTGTTGGAAAACTGAGGTGGGCCTCCTAATCTGTGTGAAAAAAACAAAAATCCCGCGTAAAATCACAGATGGGTTGGGTGTGCATTTTGGGAGAGGTGGGAGTGCGGAGGTCGGGTTCCCCTGAGCCGAGATAAAAATTTCACTCCGGGTCTCCTTCACCAGCTGACTGGAAGAAATTTAACATCAAACTCCCGAATTTTCAGATCTGCAGGTGGGACTGTGCGGCTCCGGTTTTGGGTGCGACAGAAGTATTGGAGAGCTGTTGACTTTTAATGGCTCTCCAAATTTTCCCGTTGTGCCTGCGATGATGTCCCCCGTTGTCGGCACCAGAAGACTCCTTCCTTTACCTCTGACCTTGGCCGGGATTCTCTGAGCTCACCGCCGGGTAGGAGAATCCTCGGGGGGCGGCGTGAATCCCACCCTGCCGCTCCGACGCCTGCTTCTCCAGAACCGGTTTTCGGGCGGGGATCACGTCGGTCGGGGGCCGTTGGCAATGGCCCCCCCCCCAGCAATTCTCCGGGCCCCGATGGGCCGAGCCGCCGACGGTTTCTGGCCAGTCCCGCCGGCGTTCATTGGACATGGTCCCACACGGCGGGACCTGGCTGGTAGGCCGGCTAGTGCGGTCCTCGGGGGGGAACGCGGGGGATCCGACCCCGAGGGGGACCCCCACGGTGGCCTGGCCCGTGATTGGTGCCCACCGATCTGCGGGTGGGCCCGTGCCATTGGGGCACTTCTTCCTTCCGCGCTGGCCCCTGTAGGGCTCTGCTATGGCCGGCGCAGAGATGACACCCCCCTGCGCATGTGCCAGAATACACCGGCCGGTCTGCACATGCGCCGAACCACGCCGGCGGTTCTGCACAGGCGCTAACTTGGGCAGTCCCTTCGACGCCAACCCCTCCGGCGCCAGCCTAGCATCCGGAAGTGCGGAGGATTCCGCAACTTCCGGTCGGCCCGACGTCCTGCACTGAAGCGTCAGACTCGATTTACATGCCAAGGGATCTGGAGTGGGCCCTGAACCCACAACCTCCTGACTGAGCTGCCGACTGCGCCACGGCCGCCCCACACCAAACTAACAGGGAATCTGAAAACCCTCCAGCTTGGCATTGAAGCTGTGCGAGAAGAAACTATGATTGAAAAGCCCCAAGCAGCGATGGATGGCCAGCCGTATAAATCCTTCCGTGTTTAAAAAAATGTGGTGCTGGGAAACTCCTATAAAGAAGTCCCTTCGCACTGCGGAACAAAAAGTAATTATGTGCGGGCCAGGTTTCTCGATGGTATAAATGAGAGTTGCAAGAAAATAAGAACATAAAATTTTAGGGTCTCGCGCACAGATCATTTTCTTTTTCCAGCCTGGCATTGGTGCTAATGCTACAACTTTCTGTTTGGGTTGAATATAAATCTGTCCCATTTCTTTGTGGATCTTTTTTTTCTCTAATGCAGTTGACCATGTTAGGTAGGAGTTTATTTTTGAAGTCAAGGACTCTGGCAGAGGTCATTTTTTCCCCCATTCATTCCTGGGTGGTGAGCATTGTTGGCAATGCCAGAATTAGTTATTCTCCTACCCTAATTGCCCTTTGAGTTGGTGGTTCTTGACAGCCGCATTCTTGAACCGCTAGGGTCCATGTGGCGTAGTAAACCTGCAGTACCTTTTCCTGCAGTGGATACAACTGAGTACGCTTGCTAGGTTGTTTGAGAGGCACTGACTTGGGGCAGCATGGTAGCATTGTGGATAGCACAATCGCTTCACAGCTCCAGGGTCCCAGGTTCGATTCCGGCTTGGGTCACTGTCTGTGCGGAGTCTGCACATCCTCCCCGTGTGTGCGTGGGTTTCCTCCGGGTGCTCCGGTTTCCTCGCACAGTGCAAAAGATGTGCGGGTTAGGTGGATTGGCCATGATAAATTGCCCTTAGTGTCCACAATTGTCCTTAGTGTTGGGTGGGGTTACTGAGTAATGGGGATAGGGTGGAGGTGTTGACCTTGGGTAGGGTGCTCTTTCCAAGAGCCGGTGCAGATTCGATAGGCCGAATGGCCTCCTTCTGCACTGTAAATTCTATCTACTATGAAGTAAGCATTAATATTTAACCAGTAACATTTGGGCAAGTAGCACAAGTGGATAACACTGTGGCTTCACAGTGCTAGGGTTCCACGTTCGATTCCCTGCTGGGTCACTGTCTGTGCGAAGTCTGCACATCTTCCTCGTGTGTGCGTGGGTTTCCTCCCACAGTCCAAAGATGTGCAGGTTAGGTGGATTGGCCATGCTAAATTGCCCCTTAGTGACCAAAAAGGTTAGGAGGGGTTATTGGGATGGAGTGAAAGTGAGGGTTTAAGTGGGTTGGTGCAGACTCGATGGGCCGAAAGGCCACCTTCTGCATTGTATGTTCTAAGTCACCATAGTCCCAGATGACCATCAGCTGCTCTATTCTTTGAGGGGGCGATCAGACCGGTGGTGATTTAACCTGAGGATCACCACACCTCAGGCGAGGTAGAGATGGTGGGGCATTCATGAATAACCTCAGCCGGTATGGGAATTGAACCCATACTGTTGGCCTTGCTCTGCATCACAAACCAGCCATCCAGCCAACTGAGCTAAACCAGCCCTGAACAGTAACATTACCACTGCGCTATTATCCACTTAAATGTGAGGGTTGGCAGCGGCTGGGAACTGAACACAGGTCAACGAGTACAAAAGCAACTATGCTCACCAGTGTTGGGACAGTGTTGGTTACAGAACGCTGTCTCTTATTGTCTTATTGCAGGTTGTCTTTATTAACAAGCAGAACTATTTACACATGTATAGTAAAGGGTACTGGCGAGGAGCTATCTGATGCACCATCAATTACGACAAGACGAGAGTAGAGAGTAATCGAGGCTTTATTAAGCAGAGATGTGTAGCCTCCTGCAGCTGCTGCCGAAATGGCTGCAGCTCGGTGAGCACACACATTTATACTCCGCCTACTGGGCGGAGCCAGCAGGCAGGGATCTCCCCCTGTACCTGTAGTACAGGAGCCTTACCGTATTACATCTCATGTATGTGATATATTCAAACAGTGGTGACTACTGCACCATCTCCATGTTTAATCTTTGCTCAACAACACACTAAACCCCTGGGCCTAGGTCATGGGGCTTCTTACATCGCTGTGTGGGCGGTACTGCACACAATCCCACATTAACCCACTATGTGCCAGACCCTAATGCTACAAGGACCACCCTCAGTTTTGGTCTGTGGATCCGGGATCATGGGCCAGGAGAAGCTGAAAATGTTGATCATTAGTCAAGTCTCCTTAAAGAAAGCAATTGGAACCAAAGCTTAAGATATGCTCTTAAACATTAAGATGCATTGGTGAGGGCTGTAAATAAACATTTCATATTTGACTTCTTAAACACTTAAGTTGGCACAAATAGAACTTGCTTCAGTTAATATGTTCGTCAAACACTGAAAGCTAAGACAACAACAGCCAATGCTAGTTGGGGTAAAAACTTCAGTGTCTTCCTATGCACACTCCATTCACCATCAGCTGCCCCACAACAGGATGAATTTGCAGCTCACATTCTCTGGGTTGCCATTTTGCACCTGCTCAGGTGGGAAACTTGTGTGCGCTGATCCAACCCCGGAACATCCAGGAGCACTTGACAGCCGACGAAGTTCTTTCTTTTTCTTTGACGTGCAACCATAGGTTGTAACGCAGGGAAACACGAGAGCCAGTTTGTGCACAGCAGGATCCCGCAGAGAGTGACAGGCGGCCAAATGACTGAAAGATCCTTTTGGACGATCCTGGTGAAGAGATAAAAACTGACCCCTTTCACTTCTTTGAGCACTGACTGCATGGCTGACTTCAGGAACGACAGAAACTGATGGACTTCTAAATGCTTGTAAATCATTTGTCAAGCTCACGGGTGATTTATCAAGGATGAATTATGAAGTGTACGCACGCAAGATAATGATTGTGGTGAAGGAAGGATGGGAGACCACCAGTCTGTGCGTATAACGAATCGTAACGGTTTACGGTTGGGGATGGGGCAGGAATTCTATCAATTGCCTGTAGTCCAGCTGACCCCCACTTTCCCCGAGTTGTGGCTGAGTGCCCTTGGAAGACGGGACGCGTGGCATGATCACCAGCACCAGGGGTAACAGTTTGACAGCGCTGCCACGTCAGAACATAATAACGACAAGAGTAGACCATTCGGCCCATCCTGTCTGCTTCATCATGCGATAAAATCATGACTGATCTGATTGTGGCCTTAACCCCATTTTCCTACCTGCTGCCTCCCCACTCTAACTGGCCTAACCACTCATAACCCTTGACTCCCTTATTGTTCAAAAATCTATTTAAATTATCATGGGATCTATCCAACGACCTGGCTTCCATTGCTCTCTGGAGAGGTAAATTACAAAGAGTAACGATGGTCTGAGAGATAAAACTCCTCCCCGTCACCATGCAAAATGGGAGAGCCCTTATTTTTAAAGAATGCTCCTTATTTCTAGATTCCCCAATGACGGGGAAATATCCTCCCAACATCTACCTTTTCAAGCCTCTCAGAATATTATGTTTTAATAAGATTATCTCTTATGCTTCTAAACTCCAATGAAAGTGGACCCAAACTGCTCAACCTTTCCCCATAAGACAGACCCCATCGTCTTCAGAATCAACCTTGTTATCCTTCTCTGAATCGCTTCTAACGCAAGCATATCATCATCAACATGGATAACAACAATATAGTGTTAGAAGGAAGATTTATGTTACCGTCGATGCTATAAGATTAATAGGGATGCAAATTAAGTATTGGTTTGTCAAAGGATGATTATTGTTATGCTTTTGGAACAAATAGGGGCTGGTTTAGCACAGGGCTAAATAGCTGGCTTTTAAAGCAGACCAAGGCAGGCCAGCAGCGCGGGCTCAATTCCCGTACCAGCCTCCCCGAACAGGCGCCGGAATGTGGCGACTAGGGGCTTTTCACAGTAACTTTATTTGAAGCCTACTTGTGACAATAAGCGATTTTCATTTCATATTAGAAAGTGTGAACCTGTTCTTTTGTATTAACGTTCATAGTATGAAAGGGTCTATACTTTTGTCGCAGTATGAATTAATTATTTACTTACGATATCTAATACAAAATATTGTCCATAGAATCATAGAATGTACAGTGCAGAAGGAGACCATTCGGCCCATCGCTTCTGCACCGGCTCTTGGAAAGAGCATCCTAATTAATCCCATGCCTTCAATTGTTGAAGCCATTGGCACACAGTGTTTGATATCCTACCACCAGAATTCCAGCAATGGTGATCCTCACTGAACCTATTTCGAACTTGATTTGCACCTCCGCCATCGAGGAACCCACAGCGGGGGTGGGGGTCGTTGTCAGCGAGACTGGAAGATCGGAAAGGTTCGGCCGAAGTGCCCATCTTTCCCTAAGCTTTGAGAGCGTATGGAACAACTGCCTAAATGGTCCGCAGATGAAAATGTTGGAGGACCACGGCACAAAAGGATCGGGACGGTTAGCATATTTATCCGGAAAGGAACAGTGAACCGATTGCTGCTTCCAGTTAAAAAGATTGCAAACATCAGAATTCTAATTAGCATGTTGTCACATTTTTGCATTAGTGCGGACTCCCCATCCCCCCCCTACCCCCCCCCCCCTCACATCAAGATCAGGGTCTTCAGCCACGCGGAACTCCATCCTTAATCCCCATCTCTTCAGCAGCTCCTTTGACACATGCTGTTCAAATGCAAAAAGGTCCTTTTTGGATTATGTATCGCCCACCGCTTCTCAGTGGCCTCCGGGAAGTTTGACAGATTTCCAGCCATGTTGCACAGAAACAGTCATCTCCTGTTGAGATCTTGAAAAGAATACACGTTGCAATATATCACTTGAGAATAACCCTGTAGGCAGCGTGGTGGCACAGTGGTTAGCATTGCCGCCTACGGCGCTGAGGACGCGGGTTCGAATCCCGGCCCTGGGTTACTGTCCGTGTGGAGTTGGCACATTCTCCCCCGTGTTTGCATGGGCTTCGCCCCCACACAACCCAAGATGTGCAGGATAGGTGAATTGGCCACGCTAAAATTGCCCCCCTTAATTGGAAAAAATAATTGGGTACTCTAAATTTATTTTAAAAAAGAATAACCCTGTTGGAAACTTGTCACATTTTTATCAGTCGATGCATCAACTTTCAAATCAGGATTTTTTTTTGAATGTTTACATAACCTCTGGCGCAGAAATGTGTCCTTTTTTTGTGTCTCAGAGAAACATATTAATAGTGGAAGAGAAAACAATGGAAAATGATGCTGTGCACCTTTAATCCCCGTGCCTGCGTGGGTTTCCTCCGGGTGCTCCGGTTTCCTCCCACAAGTCTGAAAGACGTGCTGTTAGGTGAATTGGACATTCTGAATTCTCCCTCCGTGTAACCGAACAGGTGCCGGAGTGTGGCGACTGGCCGATTTTCACAGTAACTTCACTGCAGTGTTGATGCAAGCCTACTTGTGACAATAAAAAGATCGTTATTATCTGGGAGCGGGGGACAATTGCAGGCAGTTATATGTCGAGGAGGTGAAGCAACAGCAACGCATCAAGCATTTAACGTGACAAAACGTCCCAGGGTACTTCACAGGAGCACGCTAAAACAAAGTACGGCACCGAGCCACATTCGGAGCTGTTACTTCAGAGCACTGGAAGTTTGATCAAAGAGCGTAGGTTTTAAAAATTGTCTTAAGGGAGGAATGCGAAGCGGGCAGGCTGAAAGGCTAAGGGAAGGTATACCACAGCTCAGGGCCTGGGCAAATGAAGGTACAGCCACTAATTATGGAGCGATTAACATTGGGGATGCAAAGAGCAGCACGGTGATGCAGTGGTTAGCACAGCTGCGTCACGGCACCCAGGACCCAGGTTCAATCCCGGCCCCGGGTCACTGTCCGCATGGAGTTTGCACATTCTCCCCGTGGGTCTCACCCCCACAACCCAAAAGGATGTGCAGCGAGGGTGGATTGGGCAGCACGGTAGCCTTGTGGTTAGCACAATTGCTTCACAGCTCCAAGGTCCCAGGTTCGATTCCAGCTTGGGTCACTGTCTGTGTGGAGTCTGCACGTTCTCCCCATGACTGCGTGGGTTTCCTCCGGGTGCTCCGGTTTCCTCCCACAGTCCAAAGATGTGCAGGTTAGGTGGATTGGCCATGATAAATTTCCCTTAGTGTCCAAAATTGCCCTTAGTGTTGGGTGGGGTTACTGGGTTATGGGGATAAGGTGGAGGTGTTGACCTTGGGTAGGGTGCTCTTTCCAGGAACCGGTGCAGACTCGATGGGCCAAATGACCTCATTCTGCACTGCAAATTCTATGACACGCTAAAATTGCCCCTTAATTGGGGGGGGGGGGGGGAATATTGGGGATCACAAGAGTCCTTTGATCCCTGTGAACTGTTTGGAGCAAGGGTTGGGATTTCCACCAGGGAAACGCTGACAGTCTCCAGCCCTTCTGAATCCCCCCCCCCCCCTCCGGCCCCCCCCCCCCCCTCTTCTGACATCCGCGCATCTCCTGGACAGAACAGGGTGACACGGTGTCGCCTGTGATACCCAAAGGTCAGCCTGGGCCCTTCAGAGGAATCCTGCCAAGTGCATCAAAGGTCAGAGGGCATGGAATGCAGCAGACGCCTCCACGTTTGATGTGCATTCTGGGGGTCGTTTCGAAGGAGCGGGAGGCCACGTAAGGCTAGGAAGATACAGGATCGCTGAGTTGCCAGCTGACAGTCACAAGGTGTTAGTTTGGTGGAAGGGGGACACACAATGGAAATACGCACTACTGAAATAAATCTGTACATCCACTCCGAGGTGCCTGCCACTCTCATTGCTTTCCCACAGGTGGGGGCGCATCGACACATCTGACCTCTGAACTTCCCACGGGCCCTCCAGCCTCACCCATAACTGACAGGCCACGAGAGGGCCAGTGCGAGA
Organism: Scyliorhinus canicula; assembly: GCF_902713615.1. NCBI lineage: Eukaryota > Metazoa > Chordata > Chondrichthyes > Carcharhiniformes > Scyliorhinidae > Scyliorhinus > Scyliorhinus canicula. The sequence goes on from NC_052153.1 coordinate 11,501,958, forward strand.
CACCCCGGTATGACAGCATCCCCGGTCCATGGGGTCAAACATCGCTCCCTCTCCCTTCCCGCCACCCCCACCCCAAATTACTGCACCTGTGAAGTAAGTACCTCCACCGCGCAGTCAGGAATGAGCCGGCTGGTCAGTGGTCTGTCATCAGGAATGACAGGAGGCAGACTTTCTCAGGCCACGCGGAGCACCAGAGCTGACCCCACAGCCTGTCGTCATCAACTTCCTGCTGGCACTGCCAACCCAGGCCCATCACCCTGGTGTGATGTTAAGCTGACCCTTGGAGGGGTGGGGGGGGGGGGGTGGAAACACTGGTCATGGGACGGGGGACGGGGGGGCGGGGGGGGGTTTGAAGGACCTGGAGGATTCCCCTCCCCCCTCCCCCTGTCTTGGGCCTGCACCTCACAGTAACATTGAGGAGGAAGCGAACCTCTGGCAATGCATTGAGGCTACACCAGAGGGCGCCTTTGTGGAATATGAGAAATGTGTTCAGAGCTGTCAGGATCCCTTAAGGGTATCTGCTTGAAAGGAGCGGCAGGGCGGCGCAGTGGTTAGCACTGCTGCCTCACGGCGCTGAGGTCCCGGGTTCGATCCCGACCCCGGGCCGCTGCTCGTGTAGAGTTTTCACATTCTCCCCCGTGTCTCCGTGGACCTCACCCCCACAACCCAAAAAGATGTGCAGGGTAGGTGGATTGGCCACACGAAAAATAAATCGTCCCTTAATTGGGAAAAAAAAAATTGGATACTCCAAATGTATTTTAAAAAACAGTATCTGCCTTGGGAGAATTCGCATCTGATTCACTCCCCCGCACCCTCCCATCTCAGTAAATATTTTAAAATAAATTTTGTGAATGCGATGTTCTGAAATTTGAACGTATTGGTCCACTACTGTGATTGGTGACTTGGAAATATAGTTATTTAATGTCATTTCCAGATTCACATTCAAGAGCATCTGTAGTATTCCTTCCACTGATCTTCCAAGATTAGTTTCACAAGCTTGACAATGCAACCCCCTCATGCGTGTGCTTTAGAAAGCAAGGGAGCGGGGCCATTGATAAGCACAAGAATTCTAAATGCACTCAGATATGTTAACCTGATGTATCCGAGGTGCGGTTATATCGGTAATCAATCTATTCTGTGCTTGCAGAATACGTCCCCAGTGATGGGCGAGAGTACATCTGACCACGGCTCGCTGAGTCGGCAGCTTGCAGGAGGGGTTTCCGAGCTTTCTTGGTAACTAGGTCACTGAGCAGGGGCTGAGCGGAACGTCCATCCTCAATATTCCGCCCCGGAGAATGGAGATGTGTCCACTGAGAATCCTGGAACAATTGGCAATTTGCATCAAATTCCCCCAGCAGCTGCCACTTGCACTTGTTATGTCGAGAGATTCCGGGTGGGTGGGTTTTGTACGGGGGGGGGGGGGGGGGGGGGGGGGGGGGGAGCGAGTTGTGTTTTGCTGTAGTCAGCCCCTTTTTCTCTTTTAGCTTCACTTCTTTTCTAAAGCAATCAGCAATATACATATTTTTAAATCCTTAACAAGCTTAGGCATCTAGTACTCATTTGTGCTCCATATGACAGACACACACACACACACACAGCCTGTGGTAGCCAAATTTCTGGCAATCTGGACATTAATCCTCTGGGACTGGGGGATGGTGGAGGGAGCAGCCAAGGGGAGCGCTTCATGCCCATTGACAACAAACCGTCAGGAACAATTTTACCTTGAGGTACCTTCCACACAAAGCTCGCTGCTGTTATTGTCTCTGCTCAGAAGCAAACGAAGCGAGTGGAATGAGATTGACAATTTATTTCAAGGGACAGGTTTCAATTTCGGGCTTTGTGAAGCCAAAGATTTATAGGCAGCGTTAGAGAAGGTAAACAGAAATCTTGGCTTCCAACGCAATTGTACAAATCACTTTCTCTGTGCACATTCGCCCCCTCCCCCCTGGAGATTATCCACTCACACTGACTCTATTAGACTGTCAGAAACACTCTGCCTGTAGACGATGGAAAATAGCCTTTGATAAAACCAACAGAGAGTACAATACCCTGAGCAGGGGCGGCATTGAGACACAGTGGTTAGCACCACTGCACATCAGCACTAGGGATCCAACGGTCTGTGTGGAGTTTGCACGTTCTCTCCATGTCTGTGTGGGTTTCCTCCGGGTGCCCCGGTTTCCTCCCACAGTCCAAAGATGTGCAGGTTAGGTGGATTGGCCGTGATAACTTGCCCCCAAGTGTCCAAAGGTTAGGTTGGGTTACATGGATAGTGCAGGGATTGGGTCTGTGTAGGGTGGCCTTTCAAATGGTCGGTGCCGACTCGATGGGCCGAATGGCCTCCTTCTGCAACGTAGGGATTCTATGATCCTCTGCGAGTATCAATCGGCTCCCTCTCCTCCTAGAATACCTACAGTGCAGAAGGAGGCCATTTGGCCCACCACGTCTGCATCAGCCTTCTGAAAGAGCACCCTACCTAGGCCCAACCCCCTACCCTATCCCTGTAACCCCACCTAACCAGGCACGGGGAGAAAGTGAAAACTCCACACAGTCACCCGAGGCCAGAATTGAACCCGGGTCGCTGGCGCTGTGGGGCAGCTGCACTAACCACTGTGCCACCGTACCACCCTCTGCCCACTATATTCACGCCACGGTGTCTGAATTGGATATAATACCCAAAGACGGGCACAAGGACAGTAATGCGCGATTAATCTGCACCCGTTGGTTGTAAAGCAGGCAACGCAGTAACTGTGTGCTGCCATCTCATTTCAATGACTTTAGCATTCAGCCAGCAGGAACCGCACTGTTGATTGGCTGGATTCATCAGCAGGAGGGTAATATTGTGATTGGCCAACACCACTTGAAGGACAGTGACATTGTGGCAAGAGCAATTTCAGGCAGCCCTGCGGGAGCTGAATCTGACCCTCGCAACATTGAAGGATATGCCACAACATGAGTGAGCGCAGAGTCGAAGGTTTTCTCATGTTATCCAGGAGGCAGAGAGGAAGAGGGATGCCCAGCATAATCAGGAGGTCAGGAGGTCGTCCGCACACACACACACACACACACGCTCAGAAGGTTGTGAAAGCAGGTAACCACGGAGGTCAATGCCAGGAGTCAAGCTTATGGACCTGGATGGAGTGCCGCAAGAGATTCAATGACCACGTGCGAGTGGCCATTGAGTGTGTCTTCAAATATCAACTGCACCACTGGTCTCAGACGCTGCTTAAAGTGTCACACTCCATCACTGACCTAGCAACAGTCTCTCTCATTTAGGGCGCATGCCTGACATTTGAATGCATTGCATCACTCTCACAGAGACACGCTCACTGCTGCAAGCTTCACACCCGCATCTCACAGCTTGCCAACGCTGCTAGCTATTCAACCACAGATTGCACAATGCTCACTGCCGCTCTTCTCTTCTCGGACAGAGTGAGGGATAACCGAGCGGAGGCAGGAGGTAACCAGAGGGAGGGGGAGGAATGCACGCTTCTACTAACCTTATTGGAGGAGACGGCACTGGCCATTATTGGGACAGCCACTGCTGAGGGCATGCGGCTAATGATGGGGCTGAAACCATAGGAAGTAACAATATCTTTGTACCTGATTGGCCTCCTCATATCGAATGTCATGCGGAAAAATGTGAACTTGTCCACTTTGGCAAGAATAGAAAAGCAGCATTTAATTTAAATGGAGAGCGGTTGCAGAACTCTGATGTGCAGAGGAACCTGGGCGTCCTAGTGCATGAGTCACAAAAATTAGCATGCAAATACAACAACTGGAAGGCAATTGAAATGTTTATTGCAAGGGGAATTGAATCCTGAGTGATGGTGATTGTTTTACGTTCTTCCCTCCTGTTTACCTTTTGATTTTCAAGTGACATTGGGAGTTTTTTTAAGCCTTCAAAAGTAAAGACAGACACACGATACCTATTCAACACCTCTGCCATTCCCTTGTTTTAGAACATAGAACAGTACAGCACAGAACAGGCCCTTCGGCCCTCAATGTTGTGCCGAGCCATGATCACCCTACTCAAATCCACATATCCACCCTATACCCGTAACCCAACAACCCCCCCATTAACCTTACTTTTATTAGGACGCTACGGGCAATTTAGCATGGCCAATCCACCTAACCCGCACATCTTTGGACTGTGGGAGGAAACCGGAGCACCCGGAGTAAACCCACGCACACAGGGGGAGGACGTGCAGACTCCACACAGACAGTGACCCAGCCGGGAATCGAACCTGGGACCCTGGAGCTGTGAAGCATTTATGCTAACCACCATGCTACCCTGCTGCCCAATTATCAGTGCCCCAGACTCACTCATTAGAGGACCAACAATAGCAAGTGTAACTCGGTACACGTGACAATAAACCAAATCCAAATCCAAATCTTTTTCTGTTTCAATACTTGAAACTCTTACCATCTGTTTTATATTACTAACTAGATTTCTCACATACTCAACTTTCTCTCTCGTTATTGTTTTAGTCCTTCTGTACTGGTTCTAAAAATCAGTCAATCTTCCCACCTACCACGAGTCTTTGTTAGTTTGTAAAGTGTCTCTTCCCTGTTCAGTCATCGATGATGAATTCTTCTCAACGAGTCTTCCTTTCTCACTGGGATAAATCTTTGCTGAGTGCCATTAAATATCTCCTTAAAAGTCTGCCACTGCGTCTCATCTGCCCTCCTTTTTATCTTAATTTCCCAGTTCACTTTAACTTGCTCTAGCTTATAGTTACATTTATTCAGGTTTAAAACACTAGACTTAGATCCACACTTTCCCCATCAAACTGAACATGAAATTCAATCATGTTATGATCGCTATTACCTACAGGCTCCTTTGTCATGTGGTTATTGCTTAATCCTGTCCTGTTGCTCATTACCAGATCTAGAATGGTTGGTTGTCGAAAGAAGAAGCTGGAAAAAATACTGTCCCGCATGGACATTATTGAGCCATGGTTATGACCAGTATTTACACTGGATGATTCTTCAGAAGTGTCTCAATCACACCATTCCATATGCATGGAAAATAAGCCATCTCGGCCTGAATCTCTGCAAGTAATTATTACAATGACTCTGAATGTTGGTGACAAAGGCAGAGATGGGGGTGGCAGTGCAGATGAGTTGAGGCAGGGGTAGAGATGGGTAATATCGCAGAGGTGAGAGTGGGTGGGTCTTTGTGACAGAGGGGATTTGAGGTTGGCCTCATAGGTCGTATGGCAAGAGGACATTTGCAAAAATCAGTTGGTGCTGCTAGACCCAGGGAACCGCTGGCAATGACTGGGCCACAAAGTGTGGATCAGTAATGTTAAAGTGGAGCGGCATCAATTATTAACTCAGAAGTAAGGGTCTGGTTTAGCACAGTGGGCTAAACAGCTGGCTTGTAATGCAGAGCAAGGCCAGCAGTATGGTTCAATTCCTGTACTGGCCTCCCCGAACAGGTGCCGGAATGTGGCGACTAGGGGCTTTTCACAGTAACTTCATTGAAGCCGAGTTGTGGCAATAAGAGATTATTATTATTATGTAGTCAACAGTTGTAAACAAAAACAAAATTGAGCCTTTTGGTAATAGCGATCATAACATGATTGAATGTCATGCACAAAATAGTAACATGATAATGGTCAAAGAACCTGCCTTCATGGTTGATTGAGAAATAAAGACACTGTGGGGACAAGTCCTCTGCTCTTCATCAGTATTGTCCCACAAGAGTGGGCCTTGAACTTATGACCTTCTAATGCAGAGGCTAGATTTGCCACTATCAGGCAAGCTTGACTCTCCTTTCACCTATGGTGCCAGCACAGTAGATACCCCATCATTGGGAATAAGTAAACCCAATGGAAATGAAATACACGTTCATCTCTAAACTGGTCATAGCGTTAAGACAATGTTTTCATTGAAACCTCCAATCAAAAATGAAGCCTATGCATTCAAACTCCATCAATCAAAAGCTATTACACCTACCCTTAGCCTAATTATTATGATTAACATTGTTGAATGGGTAGATAAAGATAAACTATTTCCTCTGGGGGTAGGGGGAGTGCAGCACAAAGGGTTATGACTTTAATATTAGAACTATGCCATTCAGGGATTTCTGCAGGATGTGGAGGCATTGGATTGGGTGCAGAGGAGGTTTACCAGGATGTTGCCTCATCTGGAGGGTGTTAGCCTTGCGGAGAGGCTGAATAGACTCGGACCATTTTCATTAGAATGTCAGAGGTTGAGTGGTGACCTGATAGAGGTCTACAAGATTATGAGGGATAGAGTGGATGGGCAGGCACTCTTTCCCAGGGTGGAGGGGTCAGTCACCAGGGGGAATAGGTTTAAGGTCCGTGGGGCAAAGTTTCGAGAAAATGTGTGAGGCAGCTGAAAATCCTTCACTGTAGAGATTCTATGAGTCTCTGATATTCCATGATCCGGTAGAGTGGTTTCCCTGCAGAATGATGCCCTGAAAGCTGCAACCATGCTTGTTTACACTTCTACAATTCCTCAGCGGGTACCTGTATCTTGAGGCACCCTCACATTCTCCTATCTATATCAGCAAAGCTCACCTTTACCGGGGCATCATTGCTGGGCAGACATTGCAGAGGGTTCTCCGAGTGGGCCGGCCTGCTCTGCCTGCTTACCTGGATTGGACCGGGCACCAAGAGATTGCTTCCTGATTGATCACGACTGATGTCCTCTCAGACCAATTCTGGGTTCCCAACCTGGAATTACGGCTGACATCAGATTCCGGACAATCCGGCAAAATCAAAACCCGGAGTGGGATTGTCTATCCCAGAATATAGTTCCGTATTGTGTTAAGATTAATAGATGCTGTATGAACATTGATCTTTCCTGCACTCTGCGTGGTCGGTTGTTTTAATCCATTAGCTTTAACATTAACAATTAGATTCAAATCTATCCTTACACACTGAGGACAAATATGTATCGGAATGTTCTCTCTGTTTATTAATTTGGATATGAGTTAATATAATCTTTGCTTCATTAAAGTTTTATTTTATGGAAGATGTTATTGGAAATAAAAGTGAAAGGACAAGAAAATGTGAAAGAATCAATCATTGAAAAAAATCTATAAATTTAAACGTTGTCTGTCCACTAAGAAGGGGGAAGGAATTATACACTGAAATGCTTCCCACTGTTTGCTTCCCTGACACATCTAGTTTCCAAAGGCCCATCATTTATTAATACCTTGAGAGCATTTCATAAATGTGCTGAGAGAGGCTTACTTGGTAGATCCCAAGAGGTAGACTGTCTGCTAAAACACTGCTTGTGTATGTTTGAACACACAATCCCCCCTGAACAATGGATAGATTACTTGTAGATAAGTTAATTTATTCGAGTAACGTGTGCGCATCGCTGCCTTCTCCGCATATCTCTGCCCCAGATCACCAACTTCCCAACATTACATTCCGAAATAGGAATAAAGGTGATATATTCATAGGGACAGGGTAAGAAATTGGGGCGAGGAACGCTCAGCTCAGTTTACAAACTTGCGTTCATTTGCCTCTCCTCTCACCCGACACTGGTGAATGAATAAAGTTTTTAGGGAATTTAACAAGCAATGAGGAATAAATTAGTGACACAATATTCCTTTACCTCACCTCGTTGATCTTTCGGGAGTGATATCAAAGTGGGTTTGCTGGCCTAGTAATACTAGGCCCAGAGTGATGCTTTGGAGAAATCAGTTCCAATCCCATTATGGCGACTAAGGGAAGTAAAATTCAGTAAATTAATAACGATCGTGAAACTATTGAATCACTGTGAAAAAAAAATCAGTTTGATTCACTGATGTCGTTCAGCAGAGAAAATCTGCCATCCTCAACTGGTGTGGAGGGAGGGATGGAGCTGGACCTCCCTCCATTGGCAGGAACAGAGGCGAGCAGATTCCAAGGGGCTGGATTCTCCGATTTTGGGGCGATGTCGGGAGGATCTGTGGCGTTTTACGTGGGAAAAATCAGCGCCGCCCCAGCACCGATCCTCTGACTGGTGAGGGGCTAGCAGCCGTGCCAAGTAAAACGCACGGCCTTCGCAAAATAAATGGCCGGAGAATTTGCCAGGCCCGTGGCCGCGCATGCGCACGGTGACGGCCTGCGGCAGTCGCGTCATACAACATGGCGCCGGCCGTCCGCGGACCCAACCTGCCAGATAGTGACCCCTCCCCTGGACACCCCCTCACCTTCCTCTGCCACCCTCCACCGGTCCTCCCCAAAGCCCCCCCCCAGGCCAGCAGCACGGTTGCCGCCCGACTGTTGGCGGCGCTGGACACAGTCCATAGCCGCCATTCCGGGTTCCCGACCGCTGAGACCACATGTCGCCCGCGCGGTTGGGAACTTGACCGATAAGAGGCGGAGCACTGGGGGAGGGTCCTGAGCCCGTCCCATCGGTGTGCGGCACGCGCCGCGATGATGCCGTTCTGGAGGGGGCGGAGCTTGCCACCCCCAATTCGGTCGTAAAAATGGATTCTCCCCCCGATTGCCGATTACGAAATTGGCGTTGGGAAATGGGGAATCCCGCCTCCAGTGTTTGGGTTTTGAAATGCAATCATTACTACATGTCCTACTTGGCTTGCCATAGTCATGTGATCTCTACCATGAGGAGCTCCCTGCAGGCAGCCATCTTACATTCAGTTCAATAAAGACACAGATAAGGAAAAGCTGAATGTTGCAAATAAAACACTGGGTGAGACGAAAATGGCCATAAATCTTCCACTCTCAGCTCCTGCCGAAGTGGAAGGAGATATGTAGCAGAACTGGCAATTGTTACACTTCTAATGGCAAAACGATGAGATTGCAACAAATGTAATTAACAGAGCAGATACGAAAACAACAATTTGTAACATTGCTGGGGCGAGACTGCTACAATCCACCCGAAATCTATCTGCAGAAGAGAAAAAAAAGAGCCTGCAGAAATTTTGAAAGCTTTGATGGCATGCTTAAAACGCTAAGTGAATGTAATGTACGAAGGGTAAGAGTGTTCAATATACAAAAGGGAGTCCATTAATCAGGATGTGACCGCAGCAACACAGCTCTCAGAATCATCCGAATTTGGGCAGATAAAATATAATCCCATTGAAGATATAATTGTTTTAGGCTACAGAGATCCTGCAATGAAAACAAGACTACTGAGACAGGAGAAACGCTCTCCCAAAATAGCATTCGACACTTGCAGAAACCCGAAGATTGTAAAACATCAGTCTGGAGGAACAGAGCAGGGGATACATTACGCTGAGGGATATTCCAGGCTGAAAGAGCAGAACAATCATAGGATAGACTAGAATCCCAACAGTGCAGAAGGCGGCCATTTGGCCCACGGGTCTGCACCGACGCTTCGAAAGAACACCCTCCCTCGGCCCAGTCCCGTGCCCTATCCACATAATCCCACCTCACCTCAAGGACATTGTTACTGGAGTCAGTGGAGGCGTCCGGTCAGCCACTCCAAAGTCACGCTGGGAGATCTGTTTGAAGAACTGACCCCCTGAGCTGGACCCTAGTTCATGGGATTCCTCAGCATCCAGTGTCACTGCGAGTATATACAATTGCTTAGAGGACCAATAAAGGTGGTTTGCATTTTGTGAAATGGTACCCAAGTTGTCGTGAAACGAAGAGTAGTGATTAATAGCATTTAATTCAAAAATGGTGTCTTACACGAGTCAAGCCTGTAAAACCACGATAGACGAGCTGGAAAAGAAGGCAAAGATCTTTACGACCCGATGCAGGGATCAGCCAGGTGGATGGTGGAAAGTGCTACCGTGGGCAGGAGTCGGACGCTGTGGAGCACCAGAGCTCATCGCAGCGCGGGTCGCATCATCTTCTGTTCCTTGGACCAGACCCGCTGTTCCTGCCAACCCAGGTGCTGCACCCCCCTATAGTGAGGCAGGGAGGCATCACAGACAGAGTTGCACGGGTGGGAGCGGGGGGTGGTGTGGTGCAGGGAGGGTGTTCTTGGGAGGGGTGGATGGCCGGGGTGGGAGGGGGGAGTTGTGGGGGTGGGATGGGATGTTTGTGACGTTGGTCAGGCCCCCAAGTTGATGAATTAGATTGTCCCTGGCACACACATTGTGCGGCCTCCTGTGCCCACCTGGGCCCTATGTCCTGCCCATCCTTCGCATCTTCCTCATCGGACAAGGCCTGGCATTCATCCCCCTCCTCCAGTATGTTGCCCCACAGCTGGGCGATGTTGAGCAGGAAGCAGCAGGCCACCACGAAGTGGGAGACTCTCCTAGCGCTATGCTAGAGGGCCCCTCCAGAACGGTCCAGCCACCTGAACCGCATCTTCAGGATGCCGAAGCACCGCTCGATCCCGGTCGCTGCATGGGCATCGTTCTCACGGGCCTCTGCGTCGGTCTGTGGCCCCCAGATAGGTGTCATCAGCCATGACCACAACAGATAACCCCTGTCGCTCAGGTGTCAACCTCTCACTAGGTCTGGCAGCCCACGGCCACCCCTCTGGGAACATAGAACATAGAACATAGAACAGTACAGCACAGAACAGGCCCTTCGGCCCTCAATGTTGTGCCGAGCCATGATCACCCTACTCAAACCCACGTATCCACCCTATACCCTTAACCCAACAACCCCCCCTTAACCTTACTTTTTTATTAGGACACTACGGGCAATTTAGCACGGCCAATCCACCTAACCCGCACATCTTTGGACTGTGGGAGGAACCCGGAGCACCCGGAGGAAACCCACTCATACAGGGGGAGGACATGCAGACTCCACACAGACAGTGACCCAGCCAGGAATCGAACCTGGGACCCTGGAGCTGTGAAGCATTTATGCTAACCACCATGCTGCCCTGCTGCCCCCAAATTACATGTCCTCCCTCTTTTTCTCCTCAGCAACCATGGTACCTGTTTCCCGATTTTTAAAACCACAAGTGAACCTCGCCATTGGTAATTCCTCCTCGCAGAGGCAGAGCATCACTGGCGCCCCGGAAAATACCGGATCAGGCTCGTGAATGATATGCCAATGGCGTTTACTGTATGTGCAGTATAGAATGCATTTTTGCTGTTGTTGAGGCAGCGGAGCATGGCAGTCCGTCAGGAACCTGGCGTCCGCCATTATTTTCGGCCCACGCGTGATTCCCCGCCCAAATGCGTTTTACGATTCCGCCAGTGTTGAATGGAGAATCTGTCACATATCTTTGAAATAGAGACAAAGAAAATAAATCTTCTACCAGTTTAATAGAGCTCTCAATTGAACATATTTCATGCTGAAAATGATTCCCAGTCATAAAACCAATTTAAAAAACTTAAATCCTTTCAATTAGTTAATCCTGTTGTAGCCAAATAAAAGACAGATAATTCTTTGAAAATATCTTAAAACTGTCAATCATAATGTGAACTTAGGGCTGCACCCTTGCCCCACCCCGACCTGAAATAAGTGGTACTGGAGTTTTTGTGACTTAACCAAGCATTGATAATGGGCTCAGCTATAATATACATTCTCTGGGAAATGCAAACAATGAAACTGATGGCCCTTTTTAAAAGTGAAACAGGGGCGAAATTTTCCGACCCCCCCGGGGGGTCAGAGAGTCGCCCGGGGCCGGCGTCAATCCTGCCCCCTCCCTGTCCCAAATTCTCCGCCCCCCCCGAGATTCGGCAGGGTCGGGAATCGCGCCGCGCCGGTCGATGGGCCCCCCCACACCGGTCGGCGGGCCCCCCGTGGTGATTCTCCGGCCCACGATGGGCCGAAGTCCTGCCGCTGACAGGCCTTTCCCGCCGGCGTGAATTAAACCACCTACCTGACCGGCGGGATTGGCGGCGCGGGTAGGCTCCGGGATCCTGGGGGGGGGGGGCGCGGGGCGATCTGACCCATGGGAGGTGCCCCCATGGTGGCCTGGCCCACGATCGGGGCCCACCGATCGGCGGGCAGGCCTGTGCCGTGGGGGCACTCTCCTGCGCATGCACCGGCATGACGTCAGCAGTCGCTGACGCTCCGGGGCATGCGCGGATTTACGGCGGCCGGCAAAGTCCTCTTGGCCTCAGCTGGCATGGCGCCAAAGGCCTTTCATGCCAGCCGGTAGGGTAGAAACCACTCCGGCGCGGGCCTAGCCCCTCAATGTGAGGGCTTGGCCCCTAAAGCTGCTGAGAATTTGGGACACGGCAAATTTACGCCACTCCGACATGCCGGGACCCCCCACCCCGCCGGGTAGGGGGAGAATCCTGGTACAGATTTTGTAGCAATCTTAGCAGTTCAGGCACAGGTGGGTCTTTTTGTCTTTAAGTGAAACCAGCTGACGTTTTTTTCTTTGCATTTTACAAGAACTCTGGGCATTTGAATCACTTTAAATTATTACACTAGAGATCTCAAACAGATTTTTCTTCATTTTTGAATGAATAAGAGCATTTTCCCCGGCCAGAAATGTACTCTCGTGCATCTCAACATTAGCACAAGGCTGATCAATGTAATGTTGAACTTACCTTTGCAGGACAGACCCCTCTGATCAATCACTGCAGCAAAGCCACATCTAATGTACAATACAGCACCCGACGATTGAAACCGAAAGAACGCGACCAGGATTCTCCATCGCGATTGCGGCCAGCTACCGCTGCGAGCGAGGACGGAGAATCTGGCCACGCCGTTCACTGGCAGCATGATTCCCCACTCCCGCTGCTTGTCAATGGGATTTCCCTTTGAAACCACCCGACAACACTGAGGAACCCGTGGGCGGGGGTGCGCTGCCGATGGGATCGGAGAATCCCGCCGTCTGCGAACGGCCAGGGAATCCCACTCCCATATGTTTCAAACCCTGTCAATGAAAGAATTTCTGGAGCAGGTGGTTATTTCCCCACTTGGGACTGGGGTACCCTGAAGGTTTATGCCTTCTCTGAGAGGGTGTGAACCATGTCCACCTGCCGAAGGGGCCTGACTCTAATAAAACTGCTGGGGATGGGGGTTTAAACTGCCCCCCCCCCCACCCCAGTGGAGCCGGCAAAGGTGGAAGTGATGGCTGGGGTAAGGATATCCGCACCTCGATCCGACATTGGTGAAAAGTGCTGGAAATGTGCTTGGGGGCCGTAATCCCAGAACCGGGTCCATCCCAGATTTCCCGACTTGGCACAAATCCAGGGTGGAAAAATACCCTACCTCGGCCCAGGCCATGACCAGCACAGATCCCCACTCAGAAATGCGGTGCAGATCAAATATAAATATTTCACATTGGGATCTGACAGACAGAAAGAAGAAAATTATGGTGGGCGATAATAATTTTAACTTAACTCAATGTCTTGAATGCAAATTAACTTTGTGCCATTCACTTGAGTAGTAACAAAGTCAGTCAGTGATCACAATCATTTTATTCTTTAACTTCAGCATAGAAAATAATCGGCAAGCAGAGTTATTTCCAAATAGATTACAGAAAATGTCGACATATATGGGGCTGGGTTCTCCGTTTGGGAGATCATGTTCTTCTGTCAGAGCTCAATCGCTTCTGGTTTGCACTGGCGTGAGGCCTCACTGAACCCCCCTCCCACCCCGCATCAGATCCCCTATTAAACTCTCCCACCAGACCCCCACCAGATCCTCCAGAAGACCTCCAACTCAACCTAAGTACGACCCATCATCAGATCCCCCACACAATATCACCCACCAGACCTCCCTCCCGAACCCCCCACCACCAGAGACCCCCACCAGACACACTTTTTTTTAGTAGATTTTAATTGACAGCTTCCAGACAGCCAGATGTCTGGATTGTTTATTTTCATTTCCCTTCACGCTTGAATGCACGTCAAACACCCTGCTGTGAATCTAACCCAATGTTGATAAACATCCAAGACTTAAGTGCTTTCACTTCCTCTTTTCCTCAGCAGAAAGCACTTAACCACTTTTGATGTGGCAGGAGCTGTCAATCATAGCCAGTTGTTTATTAATGTTGCAGTTCTCTCATATGGGGGATTCTCTGTTATGGGGATTCTGATATGGGGGCTCTCTGATTTGAGGAGGCTCTCTGAGACGGGAATTCTCTGATATGGGGAGTCTTTGATATGGGGGTTCTCGGTTATGGAGGTTTTCTGTTATGGGTGGTCTGTAATATAGGGGAGTCACTGATATGGGGGTGTTCCCTAATGGGGCAATCTGATTGGGGGGCTCTGATGGGTGGACTGGGGTGGGGTGGACAAGATTTGAATTGTGGGGCGAGGGGCGCACTCCGAAGGATTTTGGGGGCACCGATGTTCAACACTTAGCCCCTTGTCCCAGTGAATGATGCACCGTGTCAGGGCCACGCTGGCAAGTACTTGCACCAACACACGGTACCCTCCTGCTGGCGCGGGGGCATAAACCTCGATGATTCCGCCAGCGGGTGACCAGAGCATCGGAATGGGCACTGGCCCAGTTTTTCCCCCGATACGCGATTCTCTGTCACATTGGTAAGTCCACAAGTAGCGGCGAGCAGCGAAGAATCCCCCCATCCTCGCGCTGTACTGACTGAACAAAGGAAAATACTTAAATTTTTACCTTTTAATTTCCCCCTTTCTTCCACAGTTGTTTCCTCAACTGGATATTGCGTATATCATAATCCCTTGCTTAATTCTGAGTAAGCCCCAATATATTCTTATCTACATTGATGACGTTGGTCCATTTAGCGTCCTCAGCAACTTTCCCTTTGCTGCAACTTTGATCAACTTTGAACACGGCAGCTGACAGCATCGTCTTCACCTTGTTCAGCTTTCACTCTCTCGCTCTCGCTCCGTTTTACCCGTCAAATCTAGATGGGCGGGTTGCCCACAACATTGGGGGTGGAAGGCAAGTTTTCCCACCCAGCCTGGCATCTGTTGATGGGGTCAACTCCACCTAACCCTCTTTTTTCATTGTGTGACTCTGGAATCGAACTGGATGAAAAGAGCAGTTGCGTCACTGATCCGATGAGCGAATTAGCACCCCCCCCCCCCCCCCCCCAACTTCTCCAAATCATGACCACATTTAAATATGCGCCGACTAATCCCTGCAGCCCACAAAGTTCACAGGAGCATCTGTTGATAATCTGAGTAAGCGTTCTTCGTTCTTTATCTCAGTTCAGGTTAGTAGTGAAAAGGCACGAGTGAATAGTGATTAGCCCAGTAGGGGACCAGAAGTATTTCAGTGGGAAAAATACAGCTCTTGACATTAAAAATATCCAGAGGCTCTGATTACTGTTGAATTACCACATTTCATGCTGGAATTCGTTGGTTGACTGCTCCTGCTCCTTTTACTTTGGTGTTCCGCCTCCCAGTTTGTGTGTGGGCGTAAATAACGAGGGCACGATGGCAGACCGAACACCTAACATCAGAAATCTCAGTTTCACTCGGTATCGTGCGGAGCAAGTAAAATAGGATCAATGGGAAATCTCAGAAGGGGCAGTTTATATTGGCACTGACAATGGGTTCGATTTAGCGCCTCGTCGCGCCGAGCTTGGTGATGGGACGAGACCGTTGAATCTCACTGGAGGCCTCTCTCTCTCTCTCTCTCTCTCTCTCTCTCTCTCTCTCTCTCGCTCGAGGGATTTGCGAGGCTCGAAATGCCCCGTGAGATTTAACTGAGTCTCACGATCTGGATCTTGCCTTCACTGGGCATGTAATAAATCAGTACAGTCAATGAGCCATTACGCTTCATTTAAATATGCGTTCGCAGGATTTGTCCTGTGCCCGGGGCCCAACTGCTTCGCCTGAGAGACCTTGCCAGGGCGCCAGTTAGTACTGATTTCCACAAACGTGCACCAGTCACAATGGCACCTGGGGGATCTCCCATTAAACACCCCCCTGGGTGGTCAGCTCAGGGTGGTCAGGACCCCTGGGTGGTCAGAGGGGCTAGTTTAGCTCACAGGGCTAATCGCTGGCTTTGAAAGCAGACCAAGACAAGCCAGCAGCACGGTTCGATTCCCGTAACAGCCTCCCCGAACAGGCGCCGGAATGTGGCGACTAGGGGCTTTTCACAGTAACTTCATTGAAGTCTACTCGTGACAATAAGCGATTTTCATTTCATTTCATTTCAGGAACAGGGCAGGGTGGCACCCTGGTACTCCCTCTGGCAACTGGGCACCATGGCAGTGCCACCTGTGCACCTTAGTAGTGCCACCCTGGCCCTGCTATGGTGGTCAGGTGGCACTGCCTGGCTGGCAGGGGCACCGTCAGGGTGGCAGTGCTAGGATGCCCAGGTGCCAGATTGGCACTGCAAGGGATCGGGCCCGGAAAGTGGGGGGGGGGGGGGGCGGCGTAACCAAGTTGATGGGGGGGGTGAGGGGGTGTTCCAGGGTGTCTCCCCGAGGTTGGGGAGGGGAGTCAAAAATGGGGCGTGGAGGCTGATTGTGGAGTGCCAATCAAGGCAGCCAAACAATATGGCGCCCTGATCTTTCCTAAGACCCTTAGGAAATGTCTCTAAGTGCGTTCTCAGCAGAGAGTCAAAGTGCTATTGAATAGCGGGGTAACTTTTGACGTTCCAGCAATAGTTTGGCCAACCATGGCCGGGATTCTCCCCTACCCGACGGGATGGAGTGGCGTGAACCACTCTGGCATCGGGCCGCCCCGAAGGTTAGGGGCCAAGCCCTAACCTTGAGGGGCGAGGCCCGCACCGGAGTGGTTGGCGCCCCGCCGGCCGGCGGGAAAGGCTTTTGGCGCCACGCTGGCCGAGGGCCGAAGGGACTTCGCCGGCCGGCGGAAGTCCATGCATGCGCCGGAGCAACAGCGGCTGCTAACGTCATCCCCGCGCATGCGCGGAGGAGGGGGTCACTTCCGCGTCCGCCATCGTGAAAGCTGTGGCCAACGCGGTGGGCCCCGATCGCGGGCCAGACCACCATGGGGGCACCCCCCAGGGCCAGATCATCCCGCACCTCCCCCAGGACCCCAGGGCCCACCCGCGTCACCAGTTCCGCCGGTATGGGAGGTGGTTTGATTCACGCCGGCGGGACCGGCATGACAGCAGCGGGACTTCGGCCCATCGCGGGCCGGAGAATCGCCGGGGGAGGCACCTGCCGACAGGCGCGCGCGATTACCGCCCCTGCCGAATCTCTGGTACCGGAGACTTTGGGAGATGGCGGGAGCAGGATTCACGCCGCCCGCCGGTGATTCTCCGACCTGGCGGGGGTGGGGGGGCTGGAGAATCCAGCCCCTCATCAAAAGTATGAGGGGGTTTTGATCGAGTAAGTAAAGGGGAAGTGTTTTTCATTTACAGAAATGTCAGACGTGGATTTATAATTGCTAAAAGAATCAGGGGTAAGCTGAGGAGACATGTTTTTCATGCAGCGATCTGGAAGGCATTGCCTGAAGGGGTGGTTTAAGCAGATTCTTTTTTTAAAATATATATTTTTCTTGAGCTTTTGACATTTTATATAAATGGAAACAAAATAATAGAAAAATATATATCAACGCCCAAAAAGACAAACTCCTATCAACAACTATAACAACCCACCCCTAAATAAACCGAAGAACACCCCATCTCTCATCACCCCCTTCCCCCCCATAGGACCCTGTTATGGGCCAGGGTTTAGAGAACCCCAAAGTGTATCATGGAGTTCACCTGACCCACAACTTTTACTAGATTGTGGTATGGGGAGCACACGGCCCACTCTACAGGTGTGGTACAGCAGAAATAGAAAAATATTTTAAAAGCAAAACAATGTTTATTTTATGAACTCAAGTTAACCTTTTTAAAACATACAGTGAACATCTTAGCAACCATCAATTCAAATACAACCCCCAAAGAATACAACACTAAGTAATCCTATAAGCTTTACTTTTAACATCCATAAGACTTATAACACCTTTTACCAAAGCACATCAGGTTAAAGTCACTACTGTTATTAGTTTTAAATCACCAGGATCGATTTACAGTCTTTAGATTACAGAGAGAGACTCTAATAGACCTTCTGGCTGTGACTGCAGCTATCCAGCTCTGAAAATGAAACTAAAACATACCCTGCAGCAAACAGCCTAAAACAAAAGTAAAAAGCCGACAGACATCCCAGCTCCACCCACTCTTTGTCATCACTGCAGTAATAAACACCCATTTCTTAAAGGTACTCTCACCACAGATACTTATATATACATCCATTTATAAACACCAATTTCTTAAAGGTACTCTCACATGACACTCCCACTAACAGCTAACAGTGATCAGATCCTTAAAGTTCAACATGAATGGCCGCCATCTATGATAGACCCGTCAATCGCTCCCCTCACCGCGAACTTGATCTTCCCGAGGTACAAAAACTCCATCCAACTACCGAGCCAGGCTGCCGCACTGGGCGATTTCGCCTGCCTCCAACTCATCAGAATCCGTCGCCAAGCCAACAACGAGGCGAGAACCAGACCAACCTCCCCCACACCCACCCTCAATTCCGGGTGCCCAACACCCCAAATATCACTCCTAATGGACAGGGCTGGAGGAGGCAGATTCAATCATAACTTCCAAAAGGATATATATTTTTTTAATTCAATCATGGGATGTGGGAGCCACTGTCTGGGCCAACATTTATTACCCATCCCTCATTGCCCTTGAACTGAGTCGCGTCCGTGGCCAGTTCACAGGTCACTTAAGAGTCAACCACATTCCTGTGGACCCGGAGCCACGTGTAGGCCAGACCGGGTAAGGACGGCAGATTCCCTTCCCTTAGATACATTAGTGAACCAGATGGGTTTTTACGACAATCGACAATGATTTCATGGTCACCAGTAGACGGTTTAATCTAGGTTTTTAGTTCTTCTACATTCAAATTTCACCATCTTCCTTCGTGGGATTCGAACCCAGGTCCCCAGTGGGGATATGTGTGTGTGTGTGTGTGTGTGTGTGTGTGTTGTATGAGTTCAACAAGGCCAAACCTCTGCTGGTAAACTGCTCGTGGCAGAGACGAATACTTCATGATAAATTCGAGATTGAGATTCTCAAGAACTAAAACTTGAATTAATGCAAAATATATCTGGTTTAACTGTCCCAAGGTCAGATATTAATCCATAATATGGATATTAGTTCATATGTGTTCCATAACCATGTTCTCACATCTTTTCCATAAGGGTGGAAAATATCTACCCATTCTCCTTTCAGAGTTATTAGAGCACTTATTTCTTAAACGCTGTTGACCTGCACACATCACTGTTTCAGATGAGTTGAATTGCTACAGCGCTGAAAGAGGCCATTCGGCCCATCGAGTCTGCACTAACCCTCTGCAAGTGCATTCCACCTAGGTCACTCCCCACAACCCCATAACACCACCTAACACTGAGTGGCAATTTAGCACAGTCAATCTACCCACCGTGCACATCTTTGGACTGCGAGAGGAAATCGGAGCACCTGGAGGAAACCCACGTAAACACGGGGAGAAAGTTTAACTTCACACAGACAGTCACCTGAGGCTGGAATTGAACACGGGTCCCTGGTGCTAACCACTGTGCCACCCCAAACCCAATAAAATTATTTCAGGTCCCAAACACTTTTTTGCCATTCAATTAGTTTCTGAGCAAAGCTATTTATAATGATAATCTTTCTCGTCACAAGTAGGCTTACTTTGACATTGCAATGAAGTTAAGGCAAATGGAATTTTGTCCTTCATTGCTAGAGGGATGGAGTTTAAGGGTAGGGAGGTTATGCTGCAATTGTATAAGGTGTTAGTGAGGCCACACCTGGAGTATTGTGTTCAGTTTTGGTCTCCTTCCCTGAGAAAGGACGTACTGGCGCTGGAGGGTGTGCAGAGGAGATTCACGAGGTTAATCCCAGAGCTGAAGGGGTTGGATTACGAGGAGAGGTTGAGTAGACTGGGACTGTACTCGTTGGAATTTAGAAGGATGAGGGGGGATCTTATAGAAACATATAAAATTATGAAGGGAATAGATAGGATAGATGCGGGCAGGTTGTTTCCACTGTTGGGTGAAAGCAGAACTAGGGGGCATAGCCTCAAAATAAGGGGAAGTAGATTTAGGACTGAGTTTAGGAGGAACTTCTTCACCCAAAGGGTTGTGAATCTATGGAATTCCTTGCCCGGTGAAGCAGTTGAGGCTCCTTCATTAAATGTTTTTCAGGTAAAGAGAGATAGTATTTTGAAGAATAAAGGGATTAAGGGTTATCGTTTTCGGGCCGGAAAGTGGAGCTGAGTCCACGAAAGATGAGACATGATCTCGTTAAATGGCGGAGCAGGCTCGAGGGGCCAGATGGCCTACTTCTGCTCCTAAATCTTATGTTCTTATGTATCTGAACCAGGTTTATCACTGAATCCGTAGAATGGTTCCAGCAAAGAAGAAGGCCATTCAGGCGATTCTGTCCGTGCTAGCCCTCTGCAAGAGCAACGTAGCCAGTCTCCCCCCCCCCCCCCCCCCCCCCCCCACCACCCACCATATCCCCGTGGAGTGCAATTTTGTTTTTGGCCTTCATAAAAATGATCAAATTCCACTTTGAATACCAGATTGAACCTGCCTCATTCACACAATCTCGCACACGGCATTCCAGGTCCTAAGCACTGGCCGTGTGATAATGTTTTTTCCCCATATTGCCTTTGGCTGTTTTCACCTTTATCGTAAATTGGCATCCTCTGGTACTTGACCCTTTGGTCGATGGGAAAATCTTCACCCTGTCTACCTCGTTCTGACCCATCGTGATTTTAAACACCTCTATTTTAAACAGTCCCAGCTTCTCCAATCTAGATTCTGTACTCATCAGTGAGTTTTATGGGGGCATAATGAGAAAAAGAGAGAGGGAAAAAGAGAGAGATAAAGAGATAGAAATAAAAAGATGTTTTCAATAATTTCTACATTATTTTTAAGCCAAGCTATCACGCAATCTAAACTGCAAAAAAAAAATGATCCTTGGATGTTTCTTTCTCTGAGTTGAACGAGCCAGGTTACTTTGCCGAGCTGTATTTCGTTTTGCTCCTGGTAATGGAAACAGCATAACTCGTCACCTGGAAAGGAGATTAGACTGAAGAAAATGATCTCATCAGTGATTCTCGAAGGGTTTAGTGATAATTGCTTCAAACAAAATTGGTCTATGAGAGCTATAGACCTAATTGAGAAAGATGGAAGTTTCCAACATAAAAAAAAAGAGACTTGAATTTATATAGCATCTTTCATGTCCTCAGGATATCCCACTCCTATTAATTTATTCACGGCGGACATTGTAGTCAGATCGGAAATGCAGCAGCCAATTTGCATCAGACACCCATCCGCCGTGTTGCGCCCCCTTTGGCAGCGGGAAT
This sequence comes from Scyliorhinus canicula, assembly GCF_902713615.1. Lineage (NCBI taxonomy): Eukaryota > Metazoa > Chordata > Chondrichthyes > Carcharhiniformes > Scyliorhinidae > Scyliorhinus > Scyliorhinus canicula. Next base: position 11,523,114 of record NC_052153.1, read on the forward strand.
CTCCGTTCCGGCTGCCGCCCAATGGGGTTTCCCCATTGTGGCCACCCCACAGCCGTCGGGAAACCCCCGGTGGTGGGTGCGAAATGCAGCATACATTTCGGTCGATATTGGGGATAACGTCCCTATTCTTCTTTGAAATAGTGCTGTTGGATCTATTCGGTTCACCTGAGAGGGCAGATGGTGCCTCGGTGCCAAGACCTGATCTGAAAAATAACAACGCAGCGTCCACTCGGTGCTGCCCTGGAAAGACTGCCGAGATCGTGTGCTCAAATTTTTACAAGAAGCAATTATTGATATTTTACAGCGACTGAAGAACTCGGTATTGGTTTGCAGCCTGCAAAATATCCACAGAGAAGAAGCACATTTCTTCTGGGAAAAGAGGAAGCCTGAGGATTAATTAATCTTACTCCATGCTGGCTAACTCACACTGACAACCCTGAAAGTCAAAACACTGGAGGGGGGGGGGGGCTTTAAGGGACGCAAGAGATTCTTGTTAACTCACCAGAGAGAATACAGCAGCAGAGACTTATTTTATTTTATCATCTTTATTAGTGTCACATTATTAGGCTCACATTGGCACTGCAATGAAGTTACTGCGAAAATCGCCACACTCTGGTACCTGTTCGGGGCACACCGAGGGAGAATTCAGAAAGTCCAATTCACCGACCAAGCACGTCTTTTAGGACTTGTGGGAGGAAACCGGAGCACCCGGAGGAAACCCACACTGACGCGGGCAGACCCCGCGCAGACAGTGAGCCAAGCCGGGATTCAAACCTGGGTTCCTGGCGCTGTGAACAACAGTGCTAACCACTGTGCTACCGTGCCGCCTTTGACCTTGCTAGGGATGCACGTCCTGTGAATGATTTTTTAAAAAGGCCACCCAGGAATGTCTCCGCTAGATTTGAACTGAGTCATATATTGGATATATGCTGGGGTGCAGCGAGGTAGAGACGTCCCTGTGGGGGAATTTAGAAAGAGGCCTCACTTAAGGCATGGCACGACTTGCCGCAGACCTTTCAGCTGACTTGGCCCTAAGCTCTGGGGGCTGCACTCTACCCGCCCACCTACCACCCATCCCTCCCCACTCCACCAGGTGTGTTTTCAGCAGAGGGGGTGCGTAATGTATGTCAGAGGGGGTCTTCCTGACCACCCTCAAACCGGTCGCCATAATTTGGGAGGTTATTGGGCGCCAGGATCGGCAACCTACCAGCCATTAATACAAAATTAATGGAGAACTGAGCTTGCTTACAAGCCAGTTGCCCCGAATATGACACAACCAAGGCTACAATACGGTCAGCGTGGGCGGCCGGCTGAGACCCAGAAAGCTGTTTTTTGAAGTAACTTTGTTGGAAAGGTGGAAAGGAAGGGGTGCAGATAATTTGAGAGCTTCCATGTGCACAGCAGGGACACCTGCCCCTTATCATAACTCACCTTTTGTGCCTCCCCGCCCGACATCCAAACCATCCCGCCTTGCCCCCTTCCCTAGTCTTCCTGTCTCCTCCCCCCCCCCCCCCGCTAAAAGCCTCGGGCCTACCTTTCGGCCAGGATCCATTGGTCTTCTCAGGGTCTGCTTGCTGCGCGGAAGCCTTTTCTTTTACATTAGAGAGGTTGTTGTAATGAGGGGGGGGGGGGGGGGGGGCGCGGAGGGGAGAGCAATACGCCCCCCCTCACCTTACTTTAGAATTCCCTCCCCAACCCTTTCCACCTCCCCCTCTTTTAAGCTGCCTCTTTAATCCTTACCTCTTCAACCAATCCTTTTGGGCATCTCTCTGACTATTGGGACTCAGTGTCAAATTCTGCTTGATAATGCTCCTGTGAAGTGCCTCGGGAATTCTACCGTGTTCAATGCATGTTGTTGTTGTTAACATTCCCTGGTCCCCTCCTTTCTTTATTACACTGCTGATCTCCAGGCTTGACCTAACCAGGATCCCAAGGTGGGGGATACCCGTTCCAGATAGGGGAGAGTAAATTGGTGTATTATCGCTGGACTGATCATTTGAATTCAATACAAATCTGGGATTAAAAGTCGAGTGAAGACCATAAAATCATTATCGATTGTTGTCAACATCCCTCTGATTCATCTGGTCTGGCCGACACGTGACTCCGGATCCACAGAAAGGTGGTTGATTCGTAATTGCCCTCTGAAATGCCCGAGCCAGCCACTCAGTTCAAGGGCAATAAGGGTCGTGCAATGAATGCTGACTCAGCCAGCCACGAATGCATAAAAAAGATACTATTGATGGGTGTGGTAGTATGACTAGGGGTATTACGGTACCTTGGAAGTGAGCTGCTATTGGTGCAGAGGACTCGCTGCCCATTGGCCCGGGTAAGTCATTTGCCTCTCAGACGATTGGCTGAGAGGTAGGTAGCTCCGCCTACAAGGCAGGATATAAGAACCTGTGCTTCCCGGCAGTCGGCCTTTTTTCTGTACATCTGCTGCCGGGCACACATCTTGTGCATTAAAGCCTATCGTTTGGATCTCATCTACGTTTCGTGTCCATTGATTGTGCATCAATGGGCAGCTGCATGAGCAGAGGACGATCTTGGCTACTTTCCTGACAGAATTCCAGGGAAAAGGTGGAGGCTTGGGCACCCAATGGGCATTTGCTGGATCCCCACAAAAACCTCCAGCTCTGCACATGATCACCCCCCCCCACCCCACTCCCACGCCTCGCCATGCCTGAGCATTCCTCTGCGGGTCAGTTGTTGCACTTTTGCCCCGTGTCAGAAGGATCACATGCTGTGATTATAGGTAAACTACCACCTGTATACAATATTAGTAGATCATCATCTATAGGTGTATGTTTTATGTGTGTATGTTATATGTTTTACTGTTGTCGTTCTAACATCCGACCAGCAGGTGGTGTAAGTATGCAGGCACTCGACCTGGACGCACCATGTGTTCCAGCAGAAGGTGTTAGTGAGGAGTTGCTAGCACATTAGAATAGCTCTGTAGTATCTTAGTATAAATTAGCAACTGTATTAATCTTCGACATTATAGTAATCCTTTACAGTAGTGTCAGTAATAAATAATTTTGTTGTAAAACAAAGTCTAATGTTCTTTGTTAACACTACCACACCAAGGTCCAAAATCAGTATAATCAAAGAACATTACACACACTACCCCAGAGAGTTGAACACAATATCCGGGCCAGTGCTGAGGGAGTCGATGCACTGTCGGAGGTGGCACCTTTCGAATGCGATGCTAAACCATTTACCCTCTCGGGTGGATATGTAAGATCCCATAGCTTTGTATTGAAGAAGGGGAGAGTTTACCCTCGTGTCCTGGGAACTTGCTGTACGTAAGTTAGCTGCCTCATCTCCTACATTACAACAGTGATTACACTTCCAAAGCACTTCATAGGCTTTGCTGAGCTTGTAAAATGCAACCCCATCTTTCCTTCACCATGGCCTGATTCCAATTTCTTCACAGGTGCTGCCCAACCTGTCGCATATTCCCAGCTGTTCCTTGCAGATTCCCAACATCGCTTCCAGTCAATTGCTTTAAACTATGCAGAAGAGATTTACCAGGATGTTGCCTGGTATGGAGGGCATTAGCTATGAGGAGAGGTTGAATAAATGCGGTTTGTTCTCACTGGAACGACGAAGGTTGAAGGGCGACCTGATAGAGGTCTACAAAATTATGAGGGGTATAGACAGGGTGGATAGTCAGAGACTTTTTCCCCAGGGTAGAGGGGTCAATTACTAGGGGGCACAGGTTTAAGGTGCCTTGGGCAAGGTTTAGAGGAGATGTATGAGGCAAGTTTTTTACACAGAGGGCAGCGGGTGCCTGGAAATCGCTGTCGGAGGAGGTGGTGGAAGCAGAGACGATAGTGATGTTTAAGGGGCGTCTTGACAAATACATGAATAGGATGGGAATAGAGGGATACGGACCTCGGAATTGCAGAAGATTTTAGTTTAGACGGGCAGCATGGTCAGCGCAGGCTTGGAGGGCCGAAGGGCCTGTTCCTGTGCTGTACATTTCTTTGTTCTTTGTTCTGTGTTCATGAGAAGGATTCCTTGACCTGTAACTATTGTGAGCATGAGGCAGATCAGTGCCAACGCCTGCAATTGGTATAATAACAGACTTGGAACAATGGATGTAACAAGAGGCAGCCGCGAAGCTGGCACCCTGCCTTGCGGAACAAAAGGTCGGCAGACAATCTGGGGGAGGTTGCCATGGAACCTGGAGTATGGCCCTTGTTTTGATGCTCTCAGGAAAATTCCATCGTCGGGTCAGCAGACAACACAAAGAATTATCTGTGAACTTGCACCATCAATCTTCGGCAGTACAGTCCGGTTTTAGAAATTATTTTGTCAAAACAGAGGGCTCAGCCATCTCTGAGGTCCCCTGAGACGAGGCCTTATTCGAGAGGGACAGTAGCAGAGCCTTGGGCCCTTTCCGGCAAATGGTGCCAACAACTTACATTTATATTGCTTCTTCACTGTATAATAAAACATCTTAAGCTTTTTTTCACAGGAACACTCTAAAATAAAATATACCAAACCACAACGGGAGATTTTAGGTCAGATGACCAAAAACCTGGTCAAAGAGGAAAGTTTTAAGGAGCGTCTTAATGGAGGAACGGAAGGGAAAGAGGTGGAGAGGTTTAGGGAGGTAATTTCAGAGGCAAATGAAGGCCTGATCTCCAATGGTGGGGCAATCAAAACTGGGAATGCTTAAGAGGCCAGAATTAGATGAACACGGGTATCTTGGAGGGCTGTGGGGTTGGAGGAGATTGCCAAGATAGGGAGGAAGCAAGGCCACGAAGGGATTTGAAAACAAGGACGTTGCTTGACCAGGAGTCAATGTAGATTAGAGGGGAGAAATCGAGAGAGGCGGTGGAGAGGTATAGGTGGGCGTCATCAGTGTACATATTAAAATTGACGGGGTGCTTTTGGGTGGAGTTACTTCAGGGCAGACATCAATCAGAAATAGGAGGGGTGGGGGCGCGGCTTGATCTTTGAGGATCAGTCAGCAGTAAATGTGAAAGGACAATTGGATCTTGCTGATCCACATGAGTCAACCAGTAACATTCTCATCCAACTTAGAAGGTTACGGGTTGAAGGCTCAGGGCAGATTTGAACGGAGGAACCTCCTTCAGATGAGGGGTATTATGTGCCTCTTCAGGTTGAGATTAAAGGTTTACGGGCCGTATTGAAGAGGAACAGGGGGCGGGATTCTCTGATCCTGAGGCTACGTGTTGACGTCAACACGGCCTCAGGATCAGCAATTCTGGCCCCTATAGGGGGCCAGCACGGCACTGGAGCGGTTCACGCTGTTCCAGCTGCTGATCCCGGCGTCAACTGGGCGCCGCGGGGTCCGCGCATGCGCAGTGGCACCGGTGCCAATGTTTGCATGCGCAGTGGCTCCCTTCTCCGCGTCGGCCCTGACGCAACATGGCGTAGGGCTAAAGGGGCCAGCGCGGAAGAATGGAGGCCCCCAGCTCGAGAGGCCGGCCCGCCGATCGATGGGTCCCGATCGCGGGCCAGCCAGGCCACAACGGAGGCCCCCCGCCCACCACCCCTCCCCCTGGGGTCAATCCCAACTCCCTCCCCACAGGCCACCTCCGGATCCTTCCACGTCGATGTCCTACCGGCTGAGAGCGCCGTGGGGCTCGGATTTTTTGTGATGGCTTCCTGGGCTGAGAATCGTCGGTGGGGAGGGGGGGGGGGGGGGGGGGGGGGGGCGTAGAGTGGACCCTGACCCGCGCCGCGCCGCCCACACCAGTGTCAATGCCGTTGATTCTCCGTTCTGCGGGGTGGCGTGGCACGATTTGCGCCGGTCGCGGAGATTCTCCGGCCTGGCCCCGGGCTGAGAGAATCCCGCCCAGGAGCTTTCCCTGCTTTCCCGTCCAATATTCCTCCTTCAACCAACACTTAAAAACAAATCAGAAAATGCTGGAAATACTCAGTAGATTAGGCAGCATGTGTGGAGAGTTTCTTTTATTAATGTCTTCTTCCATTGTAAAAAATGTTTAATTGGATATTCATCTTCTTTTGCTAGTTTGGACATTCTGAATTCTCCCTCTGTGTACCCGGACAGGCGCTGGAACGTGACGATGAGGCGCTTTTCACAGTACCTTGATTCCAGTATTAATGTGAGCCTACTTATGACAATAAAGATGATGATGATTCTTATTATTATTCTCTGTTGTTTGCGGCAACATGCTGTGCACAAAATTAGCTGCTGCATTTAAGCGACAGAAAAAAATGATTCGACTTCAGAATTGTGCAGAGAGCTGTAAAACTCTCAGCTTAGTCACCACTGGCTCTGCCAAGCGACAATTCCCGAAGAGAGCACGACAGAGATGCCGATTTGCTCTTTGCCAGTCCCTCGGATTCCTAATGCAGCTCAAAGTTAACTCTTGCTCTGCCAGATTGATGGTGGCAAATCTGGAGGGCTGAGATCAAACCTCGCAAAATTGGCCGCAAAACTGCATTGATGTGCTTTGAAACCTCCAGAGAATGTCATAAGGTGTGATATGTAAATAAAATCCACTCTTGTAGGGTGGTTTATGAGGATGTGCTCCAAAACAAGGCAGCATATACTTAAACTCAAAACCAGCCTATACAGGGGAGATATCATAAAACACTTTTTCACACAAAGGCCGGGATTTTCCGGCCCTTCCCACCAGTGGGCTGGTCCAGTCCCATCGAAGTCGATCCCCTCGCCGTGGGTTCTCCGGTGGAGGGGCTGGAAAATACTGGCTGAATACTGGTTGAAACCTGAAACTCTTTCTTTCCCAAAAAAGCAGTGGAGGCTGGGGATGGGCGGGAATGGGGGAGGCGGGGGTGGGGCAGGGGCTCAACTGAAAATTCCTGCACTGAAATTGATGGTGGGCGGGATTCTCTGATTCCCAGCCGTGTGTTTCCCAGCCATTTGCTGGCGGCAGGATTATATTCTCCCGCCGCTCGTCAATGAAACCTGCCGTGAAACGCCGCCGTGAAACCGACTGGGCGGGACGGTGCACTTCCAGCCGGAAGAGTGAATCCCGATGACCGGAGAATTCCGGCCAGAGTTATTATGAAAAATCATTGGCCTGAAATGTTCGCGCAGCCTGATTTCTCTCACCGCGGATGAAACCAGAGCCGCTGGATATTTTTGGCATTTTCCGTTTTTTGTCTCAGGTTTCCAGCACCTGTGGCATTTTGCGTTTGAAATGGTGAAGCCAATTTTGCGCCGTTTGAGCACAGCCCGCCAGATTTGTCACCATCAATCTGGCAGAGCAAGAGTTAACTTTGAGCAGCAACAGGACTCCGAGGGACTGGCAAAGAGCAAATCGCCATCTCTGTCGTGCTCTCTCGGGGAACTGTCGCTTTGCAGAGCCGGGGGGGCTACGAAGCTGAGAGTTTTACAGCTCTCTGCACAATTCCTGGAGTCTGGAGGCTTTATTTGAAGCTGTCAGCTTACACACATGGTTGCTTTCCAGCCGAACGGTTTGACGCAATCAAATTTGAAAACCGTGCGAGCCCTCGCGTATTGACATTCTGGAACTGCGTTAACCGCTCTGAAAACACCTTGGGTGGCTGGGCATCTCCTAACACTGGATGGAACTAAACAACAACCTCGTCAATGAAGCAGAACTGGGAATTACTTACTCAAGGCCAGTTTTTACACTCCTGCTGGTTTTATGATCCGAGAAAATCCATTCTGTGCGTTGACATTTAGGGGATATTCTTCATACTATTTTCGTTTCGTATTAATTCACATCTCGAAGGCCTGTTTATTACACAGTAACAGGTTAGACGACCACAAGATATATTGGCCTAATTTGGCCCATTTGGACAATAGCAGTGTTTACGCTCCTCACAAACATCATTCTGTGCATAAACCTCTGAAGCCAACCATCTATGCCTTTCTCCCTGATGGGTGAGTTTATTTATATACCATTAAGGAGTAGAAGTAGGCCATTCAGCCCCTCGAGCTGTAATAAAAACATGGTCGCTCTGATAGTAACCTCAATGCTGCTCCCCACCTATCTCCTGATAACTTATCACCCCCTTGTTCACCAAGAATCTGCCTTAAAAATATTCAAAGGCTCTGCTTCCACCACCTTTTCACAAAGCAAGTTTCAAAGGCCCACAACCAAGGGACGTAACTGGAAACCTCCCAGCTGGCTCACCTGGTTATGAGATAAGCTGCCCAAATGACATTGATTTCACTCTGTGGTGTCGGAGGGGAGGGGGGGGGGGTGGTTGGTGGGGGAATGGCGCAGGTGTGGGATGGTGTCAAGCTAGGATCTCAACCGCCCTCCCCCCCCCCCGCTTCACTCCACTCCCCGCTGTCCAGACACAGATCGGAAGCCTCCACAATGCCTACTGAGTGCTGAGGTGGGCTGGTTAAAAAGTCTGCATCAGATCTCCAGGACTTTGTCCCAGTTGCTCTATTACCTATCAGGCCATCTAGCCCTCACCTCTCTCACCTCATCGCACCACTGCTCCTCCACAACTCCCCAAGCCCCATCTATGCCAACTCATGCCTCCATGGTCTCTTATTCTTTCCATGCCAACTTAATGACAAGTCACAACAACCCAAACCTGCACCCACTAACCTTTGCCCTTATGCCCTTCATGCCAGCTCACCCAGCATCCACCCTGGGCAGACCTCAGGAGCCATGCTGAGATAAAATAAAACAAAGACCTAAACATTGATTTTAGATTTCACTATAGCAAAAGGAAACCTCTGATTCATGCAAAGCAATTCAAAAGTTTCAGATCCCTTCAAGTATTTAATCCCCCCCCCCCCTCAACCACTGATGCACAGTGGCAGCCATGTGTACCATCTACAAGACACACTACAACAACTCACCAAGACACTTTCAAAAGCATCTTCCACACCCATAGTTCATTTGGAAGGACAAGAGCAATAGGTACATGGGAACGCCACCACCTTCAATGTCCCCACCAAGCCACTCACCACCCTGACTTGGAACCATATCACCGTCCCTTCACTGTCGCTGGGTCAAAATCTTGGAATTTCCTTCCCAATTGCACTCTGGTCATACCTGTACAACATGGATTGCAATAGTTCAGGCGGGGACTCACCACCGCCTTCTCAATGGTAATTAGGGATGGGTAATGAATGCTGACCTTCCCGGAAATGACTACATCCCAAAATGATCTCTCAACAGTCACTCGAAGCAGAAATCTGACAAGTTCCAAGTTATTGTTTTTACAAAGGTTTGAATCATTTCAATATAATTTGGCTCAAGAGGTATTAGCAATTAGTTTACTAACCGTGAACCAGGCAGGTCTTGTGGCGCATTGGGCAGTGTTCCTACCTCTGGGCCAGCAGCTCCCAGTTCAAGTCCCACTTCAGGACCTGATGGCCATCGAGGGTGCATTCATAACGTGGCCAAACAGGTTGATTATCGGCCTGTAAATCCTTCCCATATGTCTGATGCCAGGTGATTGGAAAGCGAGAGAGTTCCCTGGTCAGCCATACTGCAGAGAGCAATGGCAAACCACTGCAGCACTTTGCCAAACATAATCCTGGAGCAAGCCAATGGAAGTCCATGATCGCCAACACCCACTGAAGGCCTGGTACCTGGGGGAAGGGGAAACGTGAAGCTGATTATGTTGAAACAGACAATTTAATTATTTCAAGACAACATAGTACGTCCCTCCATATTCTTTCTGCCAAGTGGATAGTTTGAAACAGAAGACTGATGATTATGTTTGATCGCCCAGCACCATGGGTGGATCATGCCTTTTTTTTTTCAACAAAAGAAGCAGTTGAGGCCAGGAGGGAAAGTGTTCTTATTGGCCAAGTAGCCTTGCCAAAACCAAGAGTCAAGAATAATGAAAGACTTTCATTTTTATTTTACGTGTAAACGCCAAGAGTGCCACCTGATTCGTGAGTGGCCTTGGTTTTTCCCTCGGGTTTGAATCAGGAAAGTAGGTGTCACTCGTGACTGTGGGGAGCATGACAGCCTATCCTTACCGGATACCCACTCGCTAAATCTTTATGGAGGAGAATTCGCTGGAATAGTTATCAAGAATCTTGGCTGCGCTCTCCTTTCTTAAGAAGCAACGTATCGCCTAACTGGAGAGAATTGCAGAACCCTTGAGACACGGAAGGATCTGGGTAACATGGTGCATGAACCACAAAAAGGTTAGTATGCAGACACAGCAAGTGACTAGGAAGGCAAATGGAATGTTGGTGTTTGTTGCAAGGGGAATGGATTATAAAAGTAGGGAAGTTACGCTCCAGTTCTACAGGGCCTTGGTGAGACCGCATCTGGAGCCTTGTGCCCAGTTTTGATGTCCTTATTTAAGAAAGGGCATAATTGTATTAGGAGCAGTTCAGGGAAGGTTCACGAGGTTGTTTCTTGGGATATGGGGTTATGCGATAAGGAAAGGTTGGACAGGTTGGGCTTCTATCCATTTGATTTTGGAAGAATGAGAGGTGACCTGACTGAAACACAGAAGATCCTGAGGGGACTTTATTTAGATGTATTTAGATGTGCACTTGTGATGCCATGGCATACGAGGCGTTGGGCCAAATACTGGGAAATGGGATTAGAATAGTTAGGTGGTTGTTTTTGACCAGCGCAGACGCGCTAGGCCAAAATGTCTTTCATGTGCTGCAGACCTCTGGTGACTCTATGACTTGATGGGACGGATGGGGCTGAGGGGCGTTTCCCCTCATGGAGGAAACCAGAACGAGGGGCCACGATTTAAAAATAGGGGGCGCGATTCTCCCAAAACGGGAGAAATCGTAAGGCGGGTTTGACGCCAGCCCCCCCCTTCCCGACCGGGAACCGATTCTGGTCCCCGGTCGGGGCTAGCAGCCCGACGCCGTAAACTCCGGCATCACGGGCTTAACGAATTTCGTTAAGCCCGCTTGCCGGAGTTAGCGCCGGCTGACGCGTCATATGATGTCAGCCGCGCATGCGCGGATTGGAAGACTCCAACCCGCGCATGTGCGGATGACGTCATCGCGCATTTGCGCGAAACCCGCGCATGCGCGGGCCGGGTTGCCCCTCAGCGGCCCCGCGAATGGATACTGCGGGGCGGCGGAAGGAGAAATAGTGCGCGGGCATCAGGCCCGCTGCCCGCGATCGGTGCCCACCGATCGCGGGCCCATGGCACCCTTGGCACGGCCGTGGTACTGCCGTGCCAATCGGTGCCATGGTTATAAAATGCGAGTGTTTACGGCCGTTTTTACGAACGGCCAGACCAGGTGTGTTTGCCGTTCATAAAAACAGCCGTAAAGTGCTGGGAACTCGGCCCATCTATCAGCTGAGAATCGCTGCCGGCCGTAAAAAAAACGGCGGCAGCGATTCGTGTCGGGAGTTGGGCGTGGGGGGGGGGGGGGGGGGGAGAATAGCGGGAGGGCGTCAGAACAGCGTGGCCATAAAATTTTACGAGCCACGCTATTCTCCGCACCGTCGGGAGTGCGGAGAATCTTGCCCAACGAGTCTCTCACTTAAGATGGAGAGGAAGAGAATTTCTTCCTCTCAGAGGGTCGTGAGTCTGTGGGACTCTCTTCCCCAGAGAGCAGTGGAGGCAAGATCTTCGGAATAGTGTTAAGCCAAAGGCAGTTAGATTCTTGACCTGCAAGTGAATGAAAGTATACCAGGGCTTGGCCGAAAAATGGCGCTGTGGTCACAATCAGATTAGCCATGATCTTATTTAATGGTAAAGTTGGCGAGGGGGGCCAAATGGACTCTTCCTGCTCCCAGTTTGTATGTTCTTTAGTTCTGGGTTCGAGTGCTCCCAGTATCACCCTTGGTAACTGAGCTCACACTAGAGTTCTGATATATGATGCTGTGACTTATTGACACACCAGACAGTCTGTTAACTTACATGTCAACCATCAGGGGGCTGACTACATTTATTTGCTACTCACAAGCTAAGACTGGCTCATGAACTTTTGACTGCTCCACCATTGGTGGCTATTATGTTTGAGTTGCCAAGGATGCAAGCTCTGAAATTCCCTCCCTAAATCTCTCAGTTCGGCTCCTTTCAAAAACTCCTCGAAACTAACCTCACCGAGTATTTCCTGATGTGGTGTGGTCCAGCGTCTTGACTTTTGACAATTGCTGCTTTGATACATATTGGGAACGTTTTATAATGGGCGCGATTCTCCCTCAAGGGAACAAAGTCCCCCAGCGAGTGCGGTTAGCCGCCTGTTTCCCAGCACTCGCAGTGCCGAGAAACACATGGCGATTCAACGTGACTCACGTTGAATAAGGGGCCTGAATGGGGAACATGGGGCCAAGGCCGCACATCGCCCGCTTTGTACAGTGGGGAGCTCTGCTCGCCAGAACTCCCCATTGTAGGGAGAGATCGGGACGCCATTTTTATATGGCAGCCCCATCTCCAAGACCCCCAAAGCAATCCCCAACCTCCCCCCAGCCTTAACGCAATGTGAGACGGTCCCCGGCTCCCCCCTCTACCATGATTGGCTCAGTGTCTGTTCTGTCTCACATGGATAATGGGTGGAATTGTGAGACTAGCTAAGATGATAAGGGCAGCACGGTAGCATGGTGGTTAGCATAAATGCTTCACAGCTCCAGGGTCCCAGGTTCGATTCCCGGCTGGGTCACTGTCTGTGTGGAGTCTGCACGTCCTCCCCGTGTGTGCGTGGGTTTCCTCTGGGTGCTCCGGTTTCCTCCCACAGTCCAAAGATGTGCGGGATAGGTGGATTGGCCATGCTAAATTGCCCGTAGTGTCCTAAAAAAGTAAGGTTAAGGGGGGGGGGGTTTTGGGTTACGGGTATAGGGTGGATACGTGGGTTTGAGGAGGGTGATCATTGCTCGGCACAACATCGAGGGCCGAAGGGCCTGTTCTGTGCTGTACTGTTCTATGATCTATGTTCTATGAAAAATGAAGCATACATAAGATCGAGGCGACTGATGAAGCTTTGGAGGAATATCGGGAAAGTAGGACAAATCTCAAACACGCAATAAAGAGTGCTAAAAGGGGTCATGAAATATGTTTAGCTGACAGGGTTAAGGAAAATCCCAAAGCCTTTTATTAGTATATAAGGAGCAAGAGGGTAACTAGAGAAAGGATTGGCCCACTCAAAGACAAAAGAGGGAATTTATGCGTGGAGTCAGAGGAAATGAGTGAGCTTCTTAATGAGTACTTTGCATCGGTATTCACCAAGGAGAGGGACGTGATGGATGTTGAGGCTAGGGATGGATGTTTAAATACTCTAGGTCATGTCAGCATAAGGAAGGGGGAGGTTTTGGGTATTCTAAAAGGCATTAAGGTGGACAAGGCCCCAGGGCCGGATGGGATCTATCCCAGGTTACTGAGGGAAGCGAGGGACGAAATAGCTGGGGCCTTAACAGATATCTTTGCAGCATCCTTGAGCATGGGTGAGGTCCCGGAGGACTGGAGAATTGCTAATGTTGTCCCTTTGTTTAAGAAGGGTAGCAGGGAAATTCCAGGGAATTATAGACCTGTGAGCTTGACGTCAGTGGTAGGCAAACTGTTGGAGAAGATACTGAGGGATAGGATCTATTCACATTTGGAAGAAAATAGACTTATCAGTGATAGGCAGCATGGTTTTGTGCAGGGAAGGTCATGTCTTACAAATCTAATAAAATTCTTTGAGGAAGTGACAAAGTTAATTGATGAGGGAAGGGCTGTAGATGTCATATACATGGACTTCAGTAAAGCATTTGATAAAGTTTCCCATGGCAGGTTGATGGAAAAAGTGAAGTCGTGTGGGGTTCAGGGTGTACTAGCTAGATGGATAAAGAACTGGCTGGGCAACAGGAGACAGAGAGTAGTGGTGGAAGGGAGTGTCTCAAAATGGAGAAAGGTGACTAGTGGTGTTCCACAGGGATCCGTGCTTGGACCACTGTTGTTTGTGATATACATAAATGATCTGGACGAAGGTATAAGTGGTCTGATGAGCAAGTTTGCAGATGATACTAAGATTGGTGGAGTTGCAGATAGCGAGGCGGACTGTCAGAGAATACAGCAAAATATAGATAGATTGGAGAGTTGGGCAGAGAAATGGCAGATGGAGTTCAATCCAGGCAAATGCCAGGTGATGCATTTTGGAAGATCTAACTCAAGAGCAGACTATATGGTCAATGGAAGAGTCCTGGGAAAATTGATGTACAGAAAGATCTGGGAGTTCAGGTCCATTGTACCCTGAAGGTGGCAACGCAGGTCGATAGAGTGGTCAAGAAGGCATACAGCATGCTTGCTTTCATCGGACGGGGTATTGAGTACAAGAGTCGGCAGGTCATGTTACAGTTGTATTGGACTTTGGTTAGGCCACATTTGGAATACTGCGTGCAGTTCTGGTCACCACATTACCAGAAGGATGTGGATGCTTTGGAGAGGGTGCAGAGGAGGTTCACCAGGATGTTGCCTGGTATGGAGGGTGCTAGCTATGAAGAAAGGTTGAGTAGATTAGGATTGTTTTCATTGGAAAGACGGAGGTTGAGGGGAGACCTGATTGAGGTCTACAAAATTCTGAGAGGTATGGACAGGGTGGATAGCAACAAGCTTTTTCCAAGAGTGGGGGTGTCAATTACAAGGGGTCACAATTTCAAGGTGAGAGGGGAACAGTTTAAGGGAGATGTGCGTGGAAAGTTTTTTACACAGAGGGTGGTGGGTGCCTAGAATGCTTTGCCAGCGGAGGTGGTAGAGGCAGGGTGTAGGATGGGTCTCATGTGCGGTTTAGTTTGCAAATGCAATATTCATTCCTGACTGCAAGGACCCCTGGAAAAGGATGCTAACACGAGGGACGGGACTCTCCGAGCCCGCGCCGGTTTGGGGAATCGTCGTTCACGATGGATAGTCGCGTGACGCCGGTCCGACGCTCTTTCACTATTCTCCGAACAAGCGAAAACACGTGGTCATGGACGGCACCGCGTGGTCTAGAGAATTGCCTGAGGTGTTCCGATGAACGATTCTTCGGGCTCCTGGCGATACTGTGGCCCGGATGGGCCGAAGACCCGACGGCGGAACCCGAGGTCATGCCGGCGCGTTTCTAATGTGGTTTTAAAAAGCTTCAGCCAGTCCTGCTGGCTGACGATGCGGCAGCAGGAGGTAGGGGTCGGCGTGGGGGGGTACCGAGGGCTGGCGGGACGGGCACGGCTGGGGGCTGGAGGGGGCGAGGAGGGGAGGCCCTCCAGGTTCGGGTGGGGGCGTGGGGAGGACAGACCCGCTGGGGTCCTACTCCATGAACATTCAGGTGGTCCGTGACCACCGCATGAAGATCCTGCCAGCCTGCGCCCGGTACCCAGGCACTGTGCATGACTCGTTTATCCTGGCGCAAGCATTCATCACCGACATGTTCGAGGGGCAGCCCCCCCCGGCTGCGGGAATAGGGGTTACCCGTTGTGGTCGTGGCTGATGACGCCTATACGGAGGCCACAGACCGATGCGGAGAACCGCTCCAATGAAGCCCATTGTGCGACCAGGGGTGTGGTCGAGAGGTGCTTCGGGCTGATGAAGATGCGCGTCAGATGCCTGGACCGCTCTGGCGGGGCCCTCCAGTACCCGTCGGAGAGGGTCGGCCGCATCGTTGTGGTCTGCTGTGTCCTCCACAATATAGCCCAGCAGAGGGGCGATGTGCTGGAGGAGGGGGAGGCAGAGGGGCAGGAGGAGCACGAGAAAGGGCACGGCTCTCCAGATGAGGAGGATGGGGGGAGCAATCTACGCGACATGGGGGCTGGACATGGACGGGAGGCCGCACAACACTACTGGCAGGGCCTGCGAGCACGGCACACATTGATCGGCACATGTTTCACCAACTGGGGGGGGTGGGGGTTCGCAGAGCAAGGGCACTGACACCACTGTACTGCACCACCTCACCACCCACTACCCCCACCTCCCACAACACCCATGAGACACACCTCCCCCACCACCCACCACCCTTAGCACCCACACCACCGCATGCACACCACCCCTCCATTGCACATCCAGCTGTAGCACAACGAGCTGGGCTCACACAGTTGCTTGTGGAAGCGGGTGTGGTACATGCCATGGAGGATGATGACAACTGGCCCTGCGATGAGCTCTGAGCTCCAAATCGTTAGAATCCTGCCCTGTGACCTGGGTACCTGTTGGTGCTCGTTTCCTGGGGCGGCCCAGCCTGGATGGCATGGTGCCACCCTGTTCTGCCCGCTGCCCACCAGATGCACCAGGGACAGAACGGGGGGAGTTTGAGGTGCCGCGGTGATCCCCCCTGCAGGAGTCACCGGGCCTCTCCATGGGATGGGGGTGCGAGCGGAGACAAGCTCCGAGACACCACCGACACCTGGCACTGCCAGTCCTGGAGGCTCGCTATGGTATCGACCAGGGTCTGAACGCTAGCAGCAATGGAGCTCAGGGAGTAGGCCATCCCTGTCTGGGACTGCACCACCTCCCTCTGGGTCTGTGCGACGCCATTCAGCACCTGGGCGATGGCGTCGATGCTCTCAGCGATGGCCTGTTGAGACTCGGCTAGACTGCGGAGCGCCCCTGCAATCTCCAGCTGGCTCTGGCACATGGCTGGATGTGAGAGGGCAGCACTGTCCTGGGCCATGGATGCAGCCTGCACAGAAAGCCCCACGCCTTGCATAACCTCACCCATGTCCGACACCGTTGCCCCCATTGCCTCCACCGCAGAGGCCACCCGTGCGGTGTCGGCCTGGGTGGCATCCATGACCGGCACCACTCCCTACGCGGATGAACTCCTCCACCTGCGTCTGCAGTTGCTGGAAGCCGGCCGTCATCCCGTTGTCTAGTCCCTGGGTGTCTGACTGCATCGGGTCTATTGGTGGAGTAGAGATTCCAGGAACCCGGGACCTGTCTGGGGGGCGGCAGCTGGTTGCTGGGGCCGAGCTGCCTTCCGACCGTTCGGCCCCTCGGCTGCTCCTACCTCCACCCGCTGTGCCGGTACGGCTGTGTGGCGCGCACCAGTGAGAGAGTGTCCCAGAAGCCACATCCGCACCCGATACAGTGGGGAACTCTGTTGACAGCGACGGGACCTGAAGACCGCTCCGCCGTCCAGTGACGGGTCACCACCGCAATACAGGCCATGGGGAGGGGGAGGGTGGGTGCGGTCGGGAAACCCCACCCAACATTGAAAACTTTACTTCAGTTACCTTGAATTGTCTTCCCCAAACAAATCCCAGCATGTTGTGAACATTTCCTTATGATTTAAATTCCTGACTCCCATAATCATCACTCTTTTACTTGCCCCTCCTGTACCCTATTTTGCGTAAATTCGAAAAGGATAATTGAATTCTGATTTATGTTTGAATGAGGAACCGGTGTCGCTTTAATCAATTCCGTGGTCTTTAAGTCTTCTGTCACTCAACAAGTATTTTCTTTTGTGAATGCTTAAGACAGGTCATCAAAAGCCTAACCCGATGCCTAATGATTTATTTTACCTTAGACTCGGCGTTCAATATAGTGCTTGGTGTGCTGTCAAGGTTTTTTTCATCCTGAAATCCCTTTGCCTTGCTGTCCATCAAATGCTCGTAGGCAAACTTGCCAGGAGCCCCCGGCGGGATGCCCACACCACGAAACAGTTGTAACGCACTGGAATTGTTTGTGAGCACGGGTCATAAATCCAGAGGAGCAGCAGGCAAGCCAGCAGAGGCCATTAATAGTCAGCCGGCAAGTCTACTGATAACTGCCCTGGCAGCTATCCTATATGGGACACGAGTCCTGGAGGGGGACTTTACAGCGATTGATTCAATCCTGATGAAGCACTACATTCTCCACGGAGAGCGAATTACACAAAACATCGCAACGACTCAAGGCGCGCCTGCTGTTAGAACAACTTAAGCTAACATCCGTGCATAACTTGGCCAAAAAATCTGGGGAGGGTACGGTAGCGCAGTGGTTAGCACAGTTCCTTCACAGCTCCAGGGTCCCAGGTTCGGGTTGGGTCACTGTCTGTGCCGAGTCTGCACGTTCTCCCCTTGTCTGCGTGGGTTTCCTCCGGGTGCTCCGGTTTCCTCCCACAGTCCAACGAAGTGCAGGTTAGGTAGATTGGCCGCGCTAAATTGCCCTTAGTCTCCAAATAGGTTGGGAGGGGTTACTGGGTTACTGGGATGGGGTGGAGGTGTGGGCTTGGCTGGGGTGCTCTTTCAAAGAGCCGGTACAGACTCGATGGGCCGAATGGCCTCCTGCTGCACTGTAAATTCCATGAAAAAGAAAGACTTATCTTTCATGGCATCGGCACTCCCGAAAGGGCTTTAAATCCAACGTAGTACTTTTGTTGCCATGTGTGGAACACAGCAGCCAATGTGTGCACAGCAAGCTCCTAAATGTAAGCGGGATCGGAAAATCCGATTTTTTTCCGCCATGATGTTGGTTGAGGGATAAGTATTACCCGAGGCATCAGAGGGGCACCAGTCCCCCTGTGAGATAGCGGGTAAGATCATCCAGCTATTCCCGCCGACGGGATCTTCCGGCCCAGCCGAGGGAGTGCCCCTGTCCTGGGTTTCCTAGCGGGACATGGCGGATTCAATGGGCAATCCCATCGTCAGCGGCGGACCCAGAAGATCCACCGCCGGCCGACAGCGGAACGCACCCCCCCCCCCCCCCCCATCGAGAAACATGGCCGCAGGCGAGGCCAGAGAAACCTCGGCGACAAGTGTCACAGGGTCTCTTGTGTGCGGAGTAACTGGACCCGGTTAACAACACCCAAGGTCCCAACACACCTCCAGCTATTTAACTGACGGGCAGCACGGTAGCATGGTGGTTGGCACAATTGCTTCACATCTCCAGGGTCCCAAGTTCGATTCCAGGCTTGGGTCACTGTCTGTGCGGAGTCTGCACGTTCTCCCCGTGTTTCCTCCGGGTGCTCCGGTTTCCTCCCACAGTCCAAAGGTGTGCAGGTTAGGTGGATTGGCCAGGCTAAATTGTCCTTAGTGTCCAAAATTGCCCTTAGTGTTGGGTGGGGTTACTGGGTTATGGGGATAGGCTGGAGGTGTTGACCTTGGGTAGGGTGCTCTTTCCAAGAGCCGGTGCAGACTCGATGGGCCGAATGGCCTCCTTCTGCACGGTAAATTCTATGATAACTAACCACTCTGAATTACCATGAATAATTATTATTTCTGAGTGATGGTCTGATTCAAAGGTCTATATAAACTGAGCGTTCGATCCATTGTACAGATGTGCGTATGGCAATGTAGTAATTTGAGGTAGGGCCATGTTGGGCAAACAGAGTCCCAATTCTCGTTACATCCCAGTTATGCATTGGCCTTGGGGACCTGCCTTTTTGTTTATGATAAAATGGTGCGAGCTGTGCGGCAAATTAGCCAGCCTGCATAATCTCCGCAGAGCAACATAAACTCCTTGGTTGATTTAGCACCTACACATTGTATTTGTTTTCTTTCAATCCGTGTTCCTTTGTTCGAGCCCATCTGAAACCATGTACGCGGTGTGCTAACACGCCAATGATTAATTAGCCCACTTCCTTGGTTAAGCAAAGCCCCGTTTGAACCGTGCTACACAAAGCAATTTGAATATTTAAGGTATGATTTATGCTGCATGTCTTCAGAGGCAGCAAAGCACTGTTGAAATGACAGTTTAATAGTTTGCTAAATATCACGTCTGGCAACTTGTTAATAACAGATGCAGCCGAATCGACATCTATTTGCTGAATGCAAAAACGTCTCCGTTTTCCCCCCAGCTTTTTTTGGAAAAAAAAAATGCGTGCAGGGTTTCGAGGCCAGGTTCTGTATCAGTGTTTGTGTAAAGTGCTGAACTATATATCTTGTCAACTTTGATTAGGAGGTAACCTAGATTTCGCACATTAACCAGAAACAATTGATTATACTCAATTAAAACCTGCACAGCCCTGAGCGTAGAAAGGAATGAATTGAACACTTTAAACTGAGCTCATCTAATTTACTGAACATGTATCTGTGTACTGTAAGTAATATTCTTTGGCAGATTATCAATATTTTATGATTTGAAGGTCAACGTGTTTGGTCTATTTAATATAGAGGCAATAAACCCCTGCCTTTTTGCCACTGCCTTCGAAGATTCTGTAGTAGTGTACAATGATTGTTCCCAAGGCACATTTAAACAATTACTTGACACTCCCAGGATGGTTTAGGTGTGGAGCGGTTCGGGGAGTAACAGAAGCATGAGCACCTGTGGTGGATTTGACCCCCAGCCTGCGCTGAATTAAGCGACCTCTGTTTGGGCTGTGGTGATTATTCTCACCAGCCACAGTTAAAGGAAAAATATTGAACGTCTGATCATGACAAGATAGTACGCCTGACTGACTGGCCATTTTCTATGCATGGCTGAATAGTTCATTAGCGAACACATAGGAAAAATGGCCATTTTGAGGAGATGTGAGGTGTCCCTGGAATATAGCGCGGCACAGTGGCTAGCGCTGCTGCCTCACAGCACCACAGGTCCTGGTTCGATTCCGGCTTCGGGTGACTGTCTGCGTGGAGTCAACACGTTCTCCCGGTGTCTGCGTGGGCTTCCTTCGGGTGCTCCGGTTTCCTCCCACAGTCCAAAGATGTACAGGTTAGGTGGATTGGCCATGATAAATTGCCTTTTGGTATCCAAAAGGTTAGGAAGGGTTACGAGGATAGGGTGGAGGCGTGGGCATAAGTTGGGTGCCCTTTCCAAGGGCCGGTGCAAGCACGATGGGCTGAATGGCCTCCTTCTGCACTGTAAATTCTATGATGTGCAGATTAGGTGTACTGGCCATGCTAATATTGCCCAAAGGTTAAGTGGGGTTACGGGGATGGGAGTGGGTAATTGGGCCCAGATAGTGTGCTTTGTTGGAGCAAAGGCTGGTGCAGACTCGATGGGCCGAATGGCCTCCTTCTGCAATGTCGGAATGACATTATATTCCCCAGCATGAGTTGCAATCTCTGGGAGAGAGGAACAAAGTGAGGTGAAAGAAGATGTGACATAACATCACGCACCTCTTGGGTTTCATTCATTTGGAGAATTATTTCAGAAGTAACAGACATGTCACAGCTTCTTAAAAATATATGACGATCCTCAACCAGACCCCAACAGTTGCTAAGATACCGGACAGAAACCCCAATATTTGATTTAATTTGTAAGATGGCGAGAAAAGGATACTTGCTCCAGGAGTGACTCCATGCACAAATAGGGATATGGCATTTTAAAACAAACTTTATTACTAACACAGCGTTACTAACTTTATCATCACAGAAATATAGCTTACAATGACCAGTTAAACAATGCTTAGCAATGCAATGCTTAACAATAATAACTCCGATCTTTTATCTCCCCTCAAGCAAACTTCATCTCAGATCGAAGTCCACTTTTAAATACAGTTCGCAAAAAAACAGGAATAACTGCTGTAAGGAGATGTCTTGCATAAACCACTTTGAGAAAGAGATCCTTCAGGAACCAGCTGTCGAATCTTGCCTGTCACAAACCACTGTTTAAACTTCCAGCCTGAGACACTGCTCCAAATCTTTACCTCATTGCCTGGAAACAGTTGCTTGTCTGGTCTCTCCCCAGCAAATTCTTTAACTAACTTTTTCCCAGAAACTCTTAGTCTGTTCACAGACAGATCAAAACCCGATGTATTGAGATCAGCTGCTTCTGTTTCCATCCCAATCAAAAACAAAACTTTTAAAAAATGCAATCTCAACACCTGACTGCTTCAACCCCGGCTCCTCCCATTAACTACATCATCTGACCAGAACTAAACACGATGGGCGGGGTTATCCGTAACCCGACGCCGAAATCGAGAACGGGGATCAGGCGGAATATTGGTCCCGACGCCGAAATCGGGGCAGGCGGCGGTTTGACGCTGGTTGGCGATTCTCCACCCCCTCCAAATCGGCATCATCAGAACGCGCACCGCACGCAGATGCAACTCCGTCGGAGCACCATCAGCCGGGCCAGCTCCGTCTCCGATGGACCGAGTTCCCAATGGGGTGGACCATGTGTGGTCCCAACGGTCGGAAACCTGACGGGCCGGCTGCGTCAGTGTCCAACGCCCTCACACTCAGCCGAGATCTGTGCTGCTGGCCGGGGTGCTTCTGCTACGGCTGGGGGAGTAGTGGGGTGTGGTCAGGAGATGGGTTATGGCGTCGGGGTACATAGACATAGACGGTGGGCGGGTACGTGGGCCAGCTTGGCCGGCATTTTCCGGTGCCACCAGTGCGTGTGTAGGTGGTGTAGTCGAGCGTGGCTGCAGCTTGTCAGCCCTGCGCATGCGTGGCCCGGGACTCGCTGATTCTCTGGCAATTTTCCACGTGTTCTGCGGGTGTTCCATGCTGCGCCGGTCCTGGCTCCTCACCAGTACCTGAATCGGTGAGGATTTCACGCCGATTTTCCCGTCGTGGAATACCGCGGATTCTCCGTTGGAGCCGTCAACCAGCCTCAGAAACAAAGAATCCAGCCCAATGTCTCTGGGTAACCACTCCGCAGGGAACCCTCTTTTTAAAAATACATTTAGAGTACCCAATTTATTTTTTCCAATTAAGGATGCAATTTAGCGTGGCCAATCCACCTAACCTGCACATCTTTGGGTTGTGGGGGCGAAACCCACGCAGACACGGGGATAATGTGCAAACTCCACACGGACAGTGACCCAGAGCCGGGATCGAACCTGGGCGCAATGCGGCAGCAGTGCTAACCACTGCGCCGCCGTGCCGCCCGCTCAGGGAACCCTCTTGATAAAAACAATACTCCATTAATCCAACTTCAGCAAACAATAGGCATGTCTGGAATGAATTATGATCTTATTGTTACGATATTTTATTTGCACCACTGTCTCCAAACATCCTAGCCGTCTTTCAAACCAGGGTTTTTAAAACATGACTGCAGCAGTCACACACACAAACCCAGGCTTTTAACCCTTACTGCACCAAATACATATAATACAATCTGCAAAATTCCTACACTCGTCACATCTGTCTATCCCCTTTCAGGCGTATATGATTATTGTAAGATCAAAAAAAACCTGCAAAGCAGCTTACAAATCCACATTCAAATCATTTGTTTTGATTGATGCTGGTTAAGGGATGAATATAGGCCAGGGCACCAGGGAGAACTGCCCTGCTCTTCTTCAGAGTAGTGCCGTGCATCCACATGAGAGGGCCTATGGAGCATTAACTTTAACGTTGCATCCGAAAGCTGGCATCTCCAACAGAGCAACACTCTCTCAGTACGCCGAGATTTTAAGGGTCAGATGTGGGACGCAGTTTGTTGAAATGTAGCAACGCTCTTCCTTGTTAGGGGGAAAGCATTTCTAACAATCTCCGCTCTCACTCCAGACCAAAATTGAGTCAATATGGCACAGAAAGAGGCTTTTCAGCCTATCGCAACGTGCTGTCTCTCTGTAGAGCAATCCAGTTTGCCCTGTTTCCCGCTGTATCCCTGGAACCCTGCAGGTTTATTACCCTCAAGTACCTGTCCCGTTTCCTTCTGAAATCTCAGCAGAATAAATCAGGATATTTAGTACAAATGCCTCCCTGGGGGGGGGTTAACGAAGTCCAACAGGTTAGTCTGGAAAACTCTCCCCAAAAATCTCGCCCCCCCCATCGCGCAGGGGTGGCATGGTGGCACAGTGGTACCTCACAGCGCCAGAGACCTGGGTTCAATTCCGGCCTTGGGCGACTGTGCATGAGGAGTTTGCAGATTCTCCCCCTGTCTGCGTGGGTTTCCTCCCACAGTCCAAAGATTTGGTGGATTGGCCAAGCTGAATGTCCCCTTAGTGTCCAAAGATGCGTGGGTTAGGTTAAAGGGCAATTGGAATAGGGCGGGGGGGGGGGGGGGGGGGAGTGGGCTTGGGTGGAATGTTCCTGCAGAGGGTCGGTGACATCTCAATGGGCCGAATGGCTTCCTTCAAATACTGGAGGGATTCTATGAATGAGCTGTTAGGGGGTTGGGCTGGTAGGGGGTTGGGCGGGGGTGGTACATGGGGGGGGGGGGGTCATCTGAATATTTAAAAATTGAGATTGATAAACTTTTGTTCGATAAGGGTTTACAGAGCCAAGGCAAGTAGATAATGTTAAGATACAGATCAATCAATTGAGCGTTTAACTTGTTGGAATATATTAGTATGTGGAAAGCTCGTCTGTATGATTGTTAACGTTGTACAACATCAGCATGCCAAGGATTTGGCTTGGCGTCTCATTTCAGATTATGCAGATATTCGAGAATGATTGATGCTTTGTAATTCGTATCGGTTGCTTTTTTTTTGCATGCAAAATAAGTTGTAATTCTTTTCTGAGTCGCATTTTAATAACATCCTAGCTTAATGATCTGCTCTGCATAATTGTTAAGTGTTAAGTATCCTAAGGAGAAATATATTAATTCCTGTGCATGGGGCTGATCCATTTGATGAAGAATTGCAAGGGGACGAAGCCACTAATGTGGATGTAGTGGTGGATTTAATTTATTAAACGAAGAAGCTGATCACTGCATCCCATCGAGATGGCATCAATGACCTTATTCTCAGAGTATTCGAGGAGATCAGCAAATCGTTGAATCCCTCCAGTGCAGAAGTACGAAATATCCTGTCACAAACTCTTACAAATCAGCAAACTCTGACAGGAGATTGGAAGTATAAAAAAAAATATTGCACAGGAATATTGGAGTGTTCTGTTGAAGGGGCTGGTTTAGCACACTGGGCTAAATCGCTGGCTTTTAAAGCAGACCAAGGCAGGCCAGCAGCACGGTTCGATTCCTGTACCAGCCTCCCCAAACAGGTGCCGGAATGTGGCGACTAGGGGCTTTTCACAGTAACTTCATTGAAGCCTACTTGTGACAATAAGTGATTTTCATTTCAAGTTGATGCTGTTTTGAGAGTAATTTTGACAATTGACTTCCCATCCTGGTAACAGTTTTTAACAAATTATAATGAGCCGCTACTCAGTAGAGAGCACTCTTGTACTGCTGGGTCAGAATGTTGTGGGTTCAAACCCCCTTCCATGGCTATTGAAACAGAAAAATGACAAGCCTGTGTCGGGAACAGAATTATTTAGTGGCATTGTGACCGTGAGCATAATCGGCAGCAAGGCTGAAATGGTTAGAATCATAGAATTTACAGTGCGGAAGGAGGCCATTCAGCCCATCGAGTCTGCACCGGCCCCTGGAAAGAGCACCCCATCTAAGCCCACGCTTCCAACTCATCCCCGTAACCCAGTAACCCCACCTAAACTTTTTGGACATTCAGGGCGATTTAGCCTGGCCAATCCACCTGACCTGCACATCTTTGGACTGCGGGAGGAAACCGGAGTACCCGGAGGAAACCCACGCACACATGGGGGAGAACGTGCAGACTCCGCACAGTCACCCAAGCTGGGAATCGAACCTGGGACCCTGGAGCTGTGAAGCAACTGTGCTAGCCACTGTGCTACCATGCTGACCATTTGTCCATGCTAAAATTGGCCCTTAGTATCCAAAGATGTGCAGGTTAGGTGGGGTTACGGGAATAGGGCAGAGGTCTGGGCGAGGTAGGGTGCTTATGGATCATAGGGTGGATTCATGGATCTGATGGATCTCCATCAACACAAGACAGCTAGGGAAGACCAATCAATACGGCCAGGCGCCAGGCGCCTATTCCCCTGAGCCCACCTGACCTGCACACCTTTTGGACACAAAGGGGCAATATTAGCACGGCCTTTCCACCTAACCTGCACATTATTGGACTGTGGGAGGAAACCGGAACACCCGGAGGGAACCCACGCAGACACGGGGAGAAGGTGCAGACTCCGCACGGTCAATGCCCCAAGGCCGGAATGTAAACTCGGGTCCTTGGTGCTGTGAGGCAACAGTGCTAACCATTATGCCACCGTGCCACCCTGATGGGCACCAACTAGGGTGAACAGCACGGTAGCATTGTGGATAGCACAATGGCTTCACAGCTCCAGGGTCCCAGGTTCGAATCCGGCTTGGGTCTCTGTCTGTGCGGAGTCTGCACGTTCTCCCCGTGTGTGCATGGGTTTCCTCCGGGTGCTCCTGTTTCCTCCCACAGTCCAAAGATGTGCAGGTTAGGTGGATTGGCCAGGCTAAATTGCCCTTAGTGTCCAAAATTACCCTTAGTGTAGGGTGGGGTTACTGGGTTATGGGGATAGGGTGGAGTTGTGTAGGGTGCTCTTTACAAGAGCAGGTGCAGACTCGATGGGCTGAATGGCCTCCTTCTGCACTGTAAATTCTATGAAAACCTGACCTGCTGCGTAGTCCTGATTTTTCAAGGATGACCAGTTCTCTGACCTGGTTTGTAATTGGAGGCTTGAGCAGCAAAGTGCCTTGATTTGAGGCCTCCATTTTCCTTTTAGAAGTAGAATTCTGAATTCACGTTGACTGCAGTTAACCAGTATTAGAGTGCCACTAACCTCATGACCTCTGGCAAAAGAATGTCATCTATATGTTAATGTTTTGCCTTTTCAGTGAGTGGTGTGTTTTCTGGGACCCTAACAACACATCTTACACTGTTTGTAAAACTGTGTTCACCCAAACTCTGTGGCTGGTGTGTTAAATCACAACAAGTCCTATTCACTCATCACACTGACACTCGTTGGTCTACGCTGGCCTGGGGAGGTGCTGGTGTAGCGGCATTGACACTGGACTAGCGACCCGCGGTAACACGCTGGGGTCCCCGGTTCCAATCCCACCACAAGTTTCAATTTGAAAATCTTTTTTAGAATAAATTTAGAGTACCCAATTTTTTTTTTTCAATTAAGGAGCAATTTCATGTGGCCAGTTCACCTACCCTGCACATCGTTTTGGGTCGTGGGGGCGAAACCCACGCAAACACGGGGAGAATGTGCAAACTCCACACGGACAGGGACCCAGAGCCGGGATCGAACCCGGGTCCTCAGCACCGTGAGGCAGCAGTGCTAACCACTGCGCCACCGTGCTGCTCTCAATTTAAAAATCTGACATTAAAAGTCGAATGATGACTGTGAAACTATTATCAATTGGTGTAAAAATCCACCTATTCGCTAATGTCCTTTAGGGAGGGAAATCTGTCATCTTTACCTTGTCTGGCCTACATGTGATTCCAGACCCACAGCAGTGTGGTTGATTTGTAAATGGTGCAGCAAACACTCAATCAAAGGCAATTAGGAATGGGCAATTTCCCAGCCAGTGATGCCCACATTTCATGAATGAATTAAAAAAATACCTTAAAAAACTAAACATTTTCATCCTGGTTTTTAAGCCCTGCCATGGTCTCGCTCCCTTCCCTGGCTCTGTAACCCTCCACAGCACACCAAGCCCCTGAGATCTCAGCCCCTCCTCCAACTCTGGCCTCTTGCACATCCCAATTTTAATTTGAAATACTCCAGCACTGTTGCCCATGCCATCAGCTGGCTAAGCCCTCAGCTTCAGAACTCCTTCCCTTAAGCCTGTCCGCCTCACTACATCTCGGCTCCTATTAGCTGCTCCTTCAAACCTACCCATTTCGCCAAGCTACCTGTCCTAATATCTCCTTGTGATACTAAGTGAACGGTGCTATATAAATGAAATTTGTTCTTGTTGGGGCTGTAGAAATGCATTTTGTGGAAAGATATAATGTCATGTAACGCAGGATTAAAACATATTGTCATGATTCTTACGATCATAACCCACTTGACTCCATTAACCTTCCTGATAGGCTTCTGGACCACATACTGAAAAATGTCAGCGGAATGTTAATTATACCACAGTGCTGGGCTGATACGGAAAAAAAGGCCATTGACTCCATAATGTTAACTCACGGTTAAGGGCAAAGATCTGGTCAGAGTGCTTGCTCCCAGTAAATGACGCATTTTTAAAAAATGTAAAATTGTGATTGTTGCTGTCCTTACATTATAGTGCAACACCCTAATAGAAGGAGCAGGAGTGGGACAAGCCTGCTCAGCCATTCCATAAGGTCATAACTGATCTGATTCTATCCTTAAATCCACTTTTCTGCTTGCCAGCCACTCTTCTCCCACCCACTCCCATCCTCACTACTACCTATAAATGCCTTTATTTAAGTTTAAGAGACCAGTTTCAGACCCAAATTCCTCATCCTCAAACTGATGGTGAAACTTCATCACGTTATGATCACTCTTACCTCGATGATCCTTTACTATGAGGTAAATAATTAATTACTCCTGTTTCATTGCTCCCTATCTAAAATAGCCTGTTCCCTGGTTGGTTCCAGAATGTATTGTTGAAAGAAACTGTCCAAAATTCACTCTGAGAGCGTAGTGTCCAGGCTCCTTTACAAATTTGATTCATCCAATCTCTTCGAAGTCTAAAATCTACCACAATTATTGCAGCACCCATCTCATAAACCTCAATTATTTTGATTTATACTCTGCCCTCCAGTAGAGCTATTGGCAGTCAGGGGGAGGGGGGTCTGAAACCACTCCCATTAGTGACTTCTTCCCCTTGCTGTTTCTCACTCCCACCCAGACTGATTCTGCATTTTGGTCCTGCAAACCAACATCATTTCTCACAAGTGTACCGATCACATCCTTTATTAACAGAGCCAAGGGGCGTCCACATGGCGCAGAGCCTAGCCCTGCTGGCTCATGGCGCTGAGGACCTGGATTCAATCCCGACCCTGGGTCACTGTCCGTGTGGAGTTTGCACATTAATCCGTGTCTACATGGGTCCTGCCCCTACAACCCAAAAAGATGTGCAGGGTAGGTGGATTGGCCATGCTAAATTGTCCCTTAATTGGAAAAATTTTTAAAAAGCACAACCACCCCAACCTCCTGTTGCTTCCTTCTGTGCTTCTGAAATGTCAAATACCCTTGAATATTCTGATTCTGCTTGTGGTCACTTTGCAACTCTAATGGCTTTCATATCACGGTCATTTATTTCTATTGGCGCTATCAAATCCTTCATCTTGCTATGAATGCTGCATGCATTCAGATAAAGAGCTTTTGGTACTGCCTTTTTAGCACTTTTCCCTACTTTGACCTTATTTGCTGGTGTATAGGCATGTTTGTGCGCTCGGCACCTTCCTAACAATTCGAGTTATCGTTACCCACATCACCAACCTGCACTGTTGCCTTGTCCTTTCACTTTAACTTTTCAAATCTCAGGGCAGCACGGTGCCGCAGTGGGTTAGCCCTGCTGCCTCACGGCGCCGAGGTCCCAGGTTCGATCCCGGCTCTGGGCCACTGTCTGTGTGGAGTTTTCACATTGTCCCCGTGTTTCATAGATTATCAAAGAATTTACAGTGCAGAAGGAGGCCATTCAGCCCATCGAGTCTGCACTGGCTCTTGGAAAGAGCACCCTACCCAAGGTCAACACCTCCACCCTATCCCCATAACCCAGTAACCCCACCCAACACTAAAGGCAATTTTGGACACTAAGGGCAATTTATCATAAAGAACAAAGAACAAAGGAAATTACAGCACAGGAACAGGCCCTTCGGCCCTCCCAGCCTGCGCCGATCCAGACCCTTTATCTAAACCTGTTGCCTAAAGAACAAAGAAAATTACCTGCACATCTTTGGACTGGGGGAGGAAACCGGAGCACCCGGAGGAAACCCACACACACACACGGGGAGGATGTGCAGACTCCGCACAGACAGTGACCCAAGCCGGAATCGAACCTGAGACCCTGTAGCTGTGAAGCAATTGTTCTATCCACAATGCTACCGTGCTGCCTCTGTTTGCATAGGTTTCGCCCCCATAACCCAAAAGATGTGCCGGCTAGGTGGATTGGCCACGCTAAATTGCCCCTTAATTGGAAAAAATTAATTGGGTACTCTAAATTTATTTTTTAAAAACTTTTCAAATCTCCCCTCATGTAAACCGGCTCCTCAACCCCACCATTTAGCTTAAAGCCTTCTCTGCAACCCAGTTATACGATTTGCTGGTACACAGGTGCCAGTGTGCTTCAGCTGAAGGCTGTCACAACAATGCAGCTTCCTGACTCCCCAGTACAGGTGCGCAGTGCCTCATGAATTGACACCTATTTCTCCCAAACCAATCATAGAGCCACACATTCAACTCTCTAACCTTAATTACCCTAAGGCAATTTTCTCATGGCTCAGGTTGTCCTCCAGATGTTGTTACCTTTGTGGTAATGTTTAATATGCTGGCAACAAGCGTACATCGACTGATTTAGCAGTATTGTTATTCCCTTGCAGATCATATTTTGAAATCGCTAAGGAAACCCGTCCTTTTCTTTTCTTCTGAAATTGTATATATTGGGTTAGACTCTTATTGTTCAAGTATGTCCAAACTGTAATTGATTTATAATCAGTTTCTGTGGGTCCTCGTGATTGAAGCGTCTGACGTAGGATCAGCCTTCACGTCCACTGAATTGGTTTTTCATATTGTTGTTGTTGATGCTTTGAACTGGGATGAGATGAGGAGGAACTACTTCTCGCAGAGGGTGGTGAATTTGAGGAGCTCGCTGCCCATTAGTGCGGTGGAATCGGAGTCGTTAAATCTAATTTAATCTTTATTGTTGTCACAAGTAGGCTTACATTAACACTGCAATGAAGTTGAACTGCAAACGTCGCCACACTCCTGCGCCTGTTCGGGTACACTGAGGGAGAATTCAGAATATCCAATTCACCTAACAAGCACGTCTTTCGGAACTTGTGGGAGGAAACCGGAGCGCCCGGAGGAAACCCACGCAGACACGTGCTGACTCCGATCAGACAGTAACCCATGCGGGAATCGAACCTGGAACCCTGCCACTGTGAAGCAACAGTGCTAACCACTGTGCTACCTTACCGCCCTAATGGTTTCAAGAAGGAGATAGATATATTTCTGATTTTGAAAAATGGGTTAAAGGGATATGGGGAGCAGACGGAGAGATGGATTTGAGACCAGGAAGAGATCAGCCATAATCTGATTGAATGACGGAGTAGATTTGAAGGGCTGAATTGCCTACTCTGCTCCTATGTTCCTATGCTTGGGGAAACCTCTGGAGCTGCGCTACCTCTTGCCTTTCGCTGGGCATGGGGGTGTTGCAAATCATGGCAACGGATTCTGGGCTCATATGTCTGTCAACAAACAAGTTTGACCACATTTACTCAACATCTCCAGTAGCATCTAGGCACCACCTGTGAAGCTGTGGGTAGCACTCGTGTTTCTGGCTCTGTAGGTTAGTTGTTGAATTCCCATTCCAGAGCCTTGATTATAAGATCCTGATGACAGTCCCAGTGTCGTACTGTTGGAGATTCAAATTGAAACCAAGTCAGCTCGCACATCCTACCTGAAGTTAACATTGGGCAAGTTAGATTCCTGAGTGAAACCTGGTTTGATAGATTCTAATTACTTTTGGAGGAAAGTTACTGAACAAAATCATAGGAGTCTACAGATGAGCTTATAACAAAAATAATTTAATAATAATTAAAGTGAGAAAAATGAACTATATTACACCAGACAAAAGCTTTGAAAGATCCTAACGCAAACACACGAAGATGATTCAATTTTCCAATATTCCTTTATCCAGCAATACCTTTACAATGACATAAACCAGTGAAGAGTTACCACTTGCTTGATACAAAGGCTTATACACATGCAAATGGTTTTCTAACAGCGAATTATTGAGCATTCACCTGGTCCTTCTTACCCAACTCTTGTCTCTCTCCAAGACACCCAAAAGTAACTGCACTTTAAACTCGCTCTTCCAGTTTGCAACACCGTTAAACTGATCTTGTTACAAAGCCCTATAACTGACTATTCAGTTAACTATTGCCCCACTAGCCTAATACCTTTCTCTTCTCAGAGAGCTGGCAAATCCGTTTCTTCCCTCTCTGACACACACTGAACTCTTCCACGTCTGTGTCTCTGTCAATTGACCACTGCTGCTCCTCAACAGCCCAGTTTTTTCTACTTTGTATATTTCGTAAGTCCATAAGACCATAAGGCTATAAGAATTTGGCCACTTGGCCCATTGCGTCTGCTCCGCCATTCAATTATGGCTGATATGTTTCTCATCCCCACCCCCCTACCTTCTCCCCATCACCCCTGATCCCCTTATTAATCAATAACCTATCTATCTTTGTCTTAAAGACACTCAGTGATTTGGCCTCCACAGCCTCCTGCGGCAAAGAGTTCCACAGATTCACCAGCCTCTGGCTGAAAAATTCCTCCTCATCTCAGTTTTAAAGATTTGTCCCTTTAATCTCAGATGGTGTCCTCTGGTTCTAGTTTTCCCGACAAGTGGAAACATCCTCTCCACGTCCACTCTATCCAGGCCTCGCAGTATCCTGTAAGTTGGTTTAGCTCACTGGGCTAAATTGCTGGCTTTTAAAGCAGACCAAGCAGGCCAGCAGCACGGTTCGATTCCCGTACCAGCCTCCCCGGACAGGCGCCGGAATGTGGCGACTAGGGGCTTTTCACAGTAGCTTCATTGAAGCCTACTCGTGACAATAAGCGATTTTCATTTTCATTTCATTTCATCCTTCTAAACTCCAACGAGCACAGACCCAGAGCCCATAACCATTCCTCATATGGCAAACTCTTAATTCCAGGGATATTCTTGTGAACCCCCCCACCCAAAATCACTGAATATTTAACCCCTTACTTGACCCATCTCTTTAACTTCAGGTGTTGCAAAACCTAATGAAAAATTATATATATATATTCTACATGAACAGACCCAGAATGCTGATCTGTCAGTCAGAGGTCTACCCCAACCTTGAGGTACCAAGCCTCACAAACAACCAAAACTCAAACTAAAACCATTTTACCTTTCCAAACACGCAAATGTATATATATTCAATTAAAAAAATTATACATTGGCCCTAACACAGCCCTCTTATGTTCCTTATCCGGTGGCACTATTTTAAAAACGAACAGCGGAGTTCTTTCTGCTCAGTCTCCTGTTTCTCAACCAGCGTCACAAAATCAATTGTACATGAAACCCGTGACTTTATTTCAAAAGCACTTCATCGACTATCAAGTACTTTGCTACATGTTGCAATTCTGAATTGTGTGAGAGAGTGATAGGTCTTTCTCTCTGATGTACATATCACATATTAGTACATATTAGGTCAGTTGGACATACTGAATTCTCCCTCGGATTGCATTGAATTTGTTCGTTGTCACGCATACCAAGGTACAGTGAAAAGTATTTTTCTGCGAGCAGCTCAACAGATCATTAAGTACGTGACAAGGAAATAAACAAAAGGAAAATACATAATAGGGCAACACAAGGTATACAACGTAACTACATAAACACCGACATCAGGTGAAACATACAGGGGTGGAGTGTTAATCAGGTCAGTCCATAACAGGGTCATTTAGGAGTCTGGTAACAGCGGAGAAGAAGCTGTTTTTGAGTCTGTTCGTGCGTGTTCTCAGACTTCTGTATCTCCTGCCCGATGGAAGAAGTTGGAAGAGTGAGTAAGCCAGGTGGGAGGGGTCTTTGATTATGCTGCCTGCTTACCCCAGGCAGCAGGAGTTGTAGATGGAGTCAATGGATGGGAGGCAGGTTTGTGTGATGGACTGGGCTGGGTTCACAACTCTCTGAAGTTTCTTGTGGTCCTGGGCCGAGCATACCAGGCTGTGATGCAACCAGATAGGATTGGGCATTATTGGGCATTAGTAAAAGTTGTTGAGAGTTAATGTGGACATGCTGAATTTCCTTAGTTTATTGAGCAAATATAGGTGCTGTTGTGCTTTCTTGGTGGTAGCATCGACTTGGGTGGACCAGGACAGATTTTTGGAGATGTGCACCCCGAGGAATTTGAAACTGCTAACCATCTCCACCTCGGCCCCGTTGATGCTGACAGGGGTGAGCACAGAACTTTGCTTCCTGAAGTCAATGACCAGCTCTTTAGTTTTGCTGGCATTGAGGAATAGATTGTTGTCACTGCACCACTCCACTAGGTTCTCAATCTCCCTCCTGTATTCTGACCACTAAGTTGTATCATTAGCAAACTTGTAGATAAAGTTAGAACCAAATTCTGCCACGCAGTCATGTGAGTGCATGGAGTATAGTAGGGGGGCTAAGTACGCAGCCTTGCGGGGCCCCAGTGTTGAGGACTATTGTGGAGGAGATGTTGTTGTTTATCCTTACTAAGAAAGTCGAGGATCCAGTTGCAGAGTGAGGAGCCAAGTCCTAGGTTTTGGAACTTTGATATGAGCTTGGCAGGGATTATGGTGTTGAAGGCGGAACTGTAGTCAATAAATAGGAGTCTGATATAGGAGTCTTTGTTATCGAGATGCTCTAGGGATGGGTGAAGGGTCAGGGAGATAGCGTCTGCTGTGGACCGGTTAGGGCGGTATGCGAATTGCAGTGGATCAAGGCATTCTGAGAGTGTGGAGGTGATGCGCTTCATGATCAACATCTCAAAGCACTTCATTACGACTGAAGTCAGGGCCACCGGTCGGTAGTCATTGAGGGACGTTGCCTGTTTCTTCTTTGGCACCGGTATGGTGGTAGTCTTCTTGAAGCAGGTGGGGACCTCGGAGCGGAGTAGGGACAGGTTAAAGATGTCCGCGAATACCTCTGCCAGCTGGTCCTCTGAGTACACGACCAGTGCAAGGAACTCTGTGTACCCAAACAGGCGCCGGAATAAGGCGACTAGGGGCTTTTCACAGTAACTTCATTGCAGTGTTAATGTAAGCCTACTTGTGACAATAAAGATTATTATTATAATAACTTGGGCAAAATGTTTAGGTTTTTAGGTACTGGTGTGGTTCCTTGCATTGGCAAAAGAAAACTGCCTTTAATTCCGTAATTGCCAAATTGGCACGAGACAAAAAGATTACTGTGGGCAAAAAAGTTAAATGTACATCGCAAAGTTCACAATGGACATACAGCAAACTCTCGTGTTAACTCCCAAATATTGAATAACCTACGGAAGTTTTGTTCAATTAGTGGAGATGGCACCAGATATTATAATTTCTGTTTGAAGCCTATAAAATATCATACTGTATGTGGACCAGGTGTAAGATCACGGCCTTGATTCTCTGCCCCCCTGCCCAGCCTGTGTTTCTCGGCAGCAAGAGGCAGCGCTCCATTGCCTGGCATCGGGATTCTCAGTCCTCAGCGCTATCAGTGGGATTTCCCATTGAAGCCGACCCACACCGTCAGGAGACCCACAGACAGGGGGTGCACTACTGATGGGGCCAGAGAATCCTGTCAACAGCGAACGGTTGGAGAATCCCGGCCCATGGGAAACACGTGCAGGAGTAGGCCATTCAGTCCATCAATCCTGCCCCGCCATTGAGTAAGACCACAGATAACCTGATTGTGGCCTTAACTCCACTTTCCTGCCTGCGGCGTATAATCCTTGATTCCCCTGTAGATCAGAAATCTGCCTAAATTTGCCTCGAATATATTCAGTGACCAGTCTCCACTGCTTTCTGGGGAAGAGAATTCCAAAGACCGAACGACACTCTGGGAGAAGAAATTCCTCCTCATCCCTGTCTTAAGTGGAACTGTGCCCCCTTCTTCCAGCTTCCCCCAATGAGGGGGAACATCCTCTCATAATCCACCCTGTCAAACTCCCTCAGAATCTTACATGCTTCAATAAGATCATCTCCCACCCTTTGAAACTCCGTCGAGTCTAGAATCAACTTCCTCAACCTTTCGTCACAAACCAACGTCTTCATCTCAGGAATCACTCAGGGGGCTCTCTGAACTGCTTCCAATTCAAGTATATCCATCCTGAGGTAAGGAGGCCAAGGCAGGACACAGCACTTTGAGATGTAAGATTTTTCTAATGCACCACATCCATTAATTCAGCCAGTCAAGCTCGCCGGTGATTAAATTTAGATATGATATATCCTCATTAATCATATGGCTCATAAAATTGCACAACCTGCACCCTACTAAATTGAGAAAAATGCTTTTATCGATGAACGGCGGGTTTAGCAGACTAATGAAAAAGTGCCTGGCTAATGGATTCTGTACTTGTGCGCAAAATGTCCCGCATTGATTTTATTTTATTGCACAATAGTTGGATGAGTAGGAGGAGGACTGAGGGCACCATGCAGAAAATGCGACAGAGATAGACACATTTGTGAAATGAAATGAAAATCGCTTATTGACACGAATAGGCTTCAATGAAGTTACTGCGAAAAGCCCCTAGTCGCCACATTCCGGCACCTGTCCGGGGATCAAACCGTGCTGCTGGCCTGCCTTGGTCTGCTTTAAAAGCCAGCGATTTAGCCCAGTGAGCTAAACCAGCCCCTGAGATTTGTGAGATGTGATTGAACCCTGCTGGGGACTTTAATTGCAAGTGTGCAAATTAAGTGAGTGCAGAGCGACTTGGTGGCCAATCTGTGTTTTCAGCAATCAATGTTACCGGTGTCTGCAAAAATTCAAAGTATCTACTGGACATGCCTGGGACGTCATTGTGAAATTCTGATTCACTGCAAACCAGAGTGTATTATTTTTTTTAACTTTTTTATAAATTTAGAGTACCCAATTCATTTTTTCCAATTAAAGGGCAAACCACTACCCCACTGTGTTGCCCTAACCAGAGTATTATAATATATAATACGTTTTATTATTGTCACAAGTAGGCTTACATTAAAACTGCAATGAAGTTACTGTGAAAATCCCCTCGTCGCCACACGCCGGCGTATGTTCGGGTAGACTGAGGGAGAATTCGGAATGGCCAATTCACCTAACAAGCACGTCTTTCCGGGCTTGTGGGAGGAAACCGGAGCACCCGGAGAAACCCATGCGGACCCGGGGAGAACGTGTAAACTCCGCACAGGCGATGACCCAAGCTGGAATCGAACCTGGGATCCTGGAGCTGTGAAGCAACAGTGCTAACCACTGTGCTACAGTGCCGCCCTTTATTCATTATATTCTTTATTCATTCTCGGGATATCGGGTGCAAGGTTGGCATTAATTGCCCATCCCTAGTTGCCCTTCGGAAGGTGGTGGCCAGGTGCCATTTTCAACTGTTGCACTCTATGCAGCTGTTGAGTAAAGAATTCTAGATCTGATATGTGTCCACGTTGGGGTGGTGTGTGAGTTGGAGGGGAAATTCAAAGTGGTGGTGTTATTATGCGCAGGCTACCATTGTCCTTCTATGATGTGGAGATGCCGGCATTGGATATCTTCTTCGTAGCCTCCAACACGTCATCGATGAAGATGAACATCTTGCCAAGGTCATCCCCACACCCCCACTACTGGCCTTCAAACAACCGCGCAACCTCAAAAAACCATTGTTTGCAACAAACTACTCAGCCTTCAGAACAGCGACCACGACACCACACAACCCTGCCATGGCAATCTCTGCAAGACATGCCAGATCATTGACACGGATACCACCATTACCCGTGAGAACACCACCCAGCAGGTACGCGGTACATACTTGTGCGACTCGGCCAACGTTGTCTACCTTATACGCTGCAGGAAAGGATGTCCCGAAGCGTGGTACAGTGGCGACACCATGCAGATGTTGCGAAAATGAATGAACAGACATCGCGCGACAATCACCAGGCAGGAATGTTCCCTTCCAGTCGGGGAACACTTCAGCAGTCAAGGGCACTCAGCCTCTGACCTCCGGGTAAGCGTTCTCCAAGGCAGCCTTCAGGACACGTGACAACGCAGAATCGCCGAGCAGAAACTTACAGCCAAGTTCCGCACACATGAGTACGGCCTCAACCGGGACCTGGGATTCATGTCGCATTACATTCATCCCCCACCATCTGGCCTGGGCTTGTGAAATCCTACCAACTGTCCTGGCTTGAGATAGTTCTGGGTTACCGCTATCTCTGGATCTGTAAAGATTCAATTGCCTGCAAATGCTCGCATTCTAAGCATTGTCTTGCATCTTTGAATTTGTCTATATATGTTTCTGGAACAAACCTCTTCATTCACCTGAGGAAGGAGCTGCGCTCCGAAAGCTAGTGTTTGAAACAAACCTGTTGGACTTTAACCTGGTGTTGTAAGACTTCTTACATTGTCCTTCTAGGTTGCAGAGGTTGCAGGTTTGGGGTGCGCTTTTGAATGGAGGAAAACAAAATGCAGCACCTCATGGTTAATGGCAGAGTTTAGGATCAGACCCACTTAATGAATGAGTAATCCAATCCCCGTGCCAACTAGAATTCTGAGATTTTAAGTGGTGCTTTGGGGAGCGTATCATGTAACACTGACCCTAACCCTAACCCTAACCCTAACCCTAACCCAAATTATATTTTTATGCGGACTGGTTTAATTTGAATTCTGTTTTCTTTGTATGAGATTTTAGGATTTTTATTGCTGACCGTTGGACCATAGGAGGTCCTGTGGCGCAGTGGGTGGTGTCCCTGCGTCTGAGATGGAATTTCCAGGTGCAAGTCCTACTCCAGGACTTGACGGCCAAGGAAGGTAGATCCATATGTGGTCAAACAACTTGTAAATCTTTCCAACATATACCAATGGCAGGCAGTAAAGAATGGGATAGATTCCTGGTCAGCCATACCATTGAGAGGGATGTTGCAGCCGCCACCATCACTATCCGTAGTTCCGGACTATGATGTGTATGTTTTCACAGCAATTTGGACTCCTTGGGAAGCTACTGGCCGGATGGCTAGCATGGATCTGATTGGTGCAGCAGCATGGGGTTCGATTCCTGTTCTGGATGGAGTGATTTGGGACCTGTCTCCATGCCCTGCAAGTGGTGGATTGTGTCAAGCAGAGAATTGAAGAAGGACCTACTGTGGCCCTGGCTGTGGCTTCTGACTCGGAGATCCTTCATTTCCTTTGCTCCATCAATGCCTTCAGCAAATCAGCCCTAAACGTTGGAATTCCCTCCCTGAACCATTTTCCCGTGTCGACCTCTCTCTTGAAGTTGTGGTGCTGTGGGTAATGCCCCTACCTCTGGGCCCAGAAGCTCTGGGTTCAAGTCCCACTTCAGGGTTTGGTGACCATTGAAGTTGCATTCATACAATAGCCAAACAGATTGATTATCAATCTGTCAACCCTTTCAATAGGCCTGACAGCAGGCTGTAAGTGCAGGAGAGTTTTCTGGTTAGCCATACTGTAGAGGGCAATGGCAAACCATTTGCCAAATATAATCGTGGACCAGTCAAATGGAAGACCACGGTCATCAATGCCCTCTTTGGAGATGGTATCTGGAGGAGAGGGGTCTTTGCCTTCATTTAATTTACTCCTTAAAACCTTCCTCTTTGATCAAGCTTTTTAATGCCCTGTCCAAATATCTAGATGGCTCAATGTCAATTTTTGTCCTTGAGATTTTTACTACATTTGCAATGTTTTATGAGTGCAAGTAATTGTCATTTAATCTTTAGAAATCCCAGCATTCTGTAAAATAGCACGTCCCTGAATGGAGTCTATGGCCCTTTGTGAACTGTGGTTAGCTCCTTACTTGGGCAGGTGGTGGCACAGTGGCATTTTCATTGGACTTGTAATCCAGTGACCCAGAGAAATACTCTGGTGACCTCGGTTCGAATCCCACCACGGCAGATGGTGGAATTTGAATTTGCTGAAAATCTGGAATTAAAAGTCTCAGCGGCATCGCTGCCTCACAGCGCCAGGGACCCGGGTTCAATTCCAGCCTCGGGTGACTGCCTGTATGGAGTTTGTGCATTCTCCCCGAGTCTGCGTGGGTTTCCTCCGGGCGCTCCGATTTCCTCCCACAGTCCAAAGATGTATGGGTTAGGTGGATTGGCCGTTCTTATTGCCCCTTAGTGTCCAGGGATGCGCAGGTTAGGTTAAAGGGTCTCGGGAGCGGGGAAAGGTGGTTGGGCAAGTGGATATGGTAGAGTGCTCGTTCGAAGGATTGGTGCAGACTTACTGGGCTGAATGAGCTCCTTCTGCACCATAGGGATTCTAGGAATCTATGAAACAATTGCCGATTGTCGTAAAAACCCAGCCGGTTCGCTAATGTCCTTTTGGGAAGGAAATCTGCCGTCCTTACCCAGCCTGGCCTGCATGTGACTTCAGACCCACAGCAATATGGTTGACTCTTAACCGCCCTCTGAAATGGACTTGAACATAGAACAGAGGTCATACAGTGCAGAAGGAGGCCATTCGGCCCATCGGGTCTGCACCGACCCACTTAAGCCCTCACTTCCACCCTATCCCCGTAACCCAATAACCCCTCCTAACCTTTTTTGGTCACTAAGGGCAATTTTCCATGGCGAATCCACCTAACCTGCATGTCTTTGGACTGTGGGAGGAAACCGGAGCACCCGGAGGAAACCCACGCAGACACGGGGCGAACGTGTAGACTCCGCACAGACAGTGACCCAGCAGGGAATCGAACCTGGGACCCTGGCCCTGTGAAGCCGTAGTGCTACCGTGCTGCCTAGCAAGCCACTCAGTTCAAGGGCAATTAGGGATGGGCAATTAATGTTGGCCCAGCCAGCGATACCCATATACCGTGAATGAATAGAAAAAAGAAGCGCTGGTTTCCTACAGGGAAGGAGGTGAATCTGTTTGCTTGAGTAAACAAAGCAATGGCACTTGTGTCAACATTCCAGCGCTGTAAAGAAATCTTGAAATCAACTGGAATTATAAAATTGAAGGATTATTGTGGCCTTCGCGTTCACTGGGAATATTGTACCTGTGGGTGGGCTTGGCTGCAATCCCTCCACAGCATATGGCACAATTCTGTCAACTCAGCCTCACCTGGGCCATCGTCTGCGCAAGCACGGAAAATCACCCATGAAAAGTGTGATGAATGTCGGAAATTGGATGTATTATATTTGGTATTTTGTTGTTGTAATGTTATTAAAAACTCTGGGTGCAAAGACATACAGGCAGTCTGTCTGCTGAAGCTGTGATTAAGGAGTCGTAAAGGTGAGGTACTCATTAATTTTAACCACTTACTTCTTTACAGAGAGATGGCTAATGGAATATTGTTTAGAGAAAGGAGATTCCTGGGGTGCAGATAATTAATGGGGGGATAGTGTTTAATCCTAGCTCACCAGGTCATGGGACATCTTAGTGGGATACAGATGATGTAATTATTGGGAGGAGCCAGGCTTGTCTGATGTTTTTGACAGTTTTGCTATAGGATTTGTGTCTGACAAGAAAGAAGTATTTTTAGATTGTTCTGAAAGGGTCTCACTCCAAAGGTCTGCACAGAGAACAGCAAGTAACCCTATTTGTGAACTTTGTTTCTGAGTAGATTTTGAACTGTATTTATGGGGTTGCTCAGTTGGACCATATATAGAGCAGGTGCAGATAATGAGTTAAAGTTTTTAATTTTATTTAAGGACTGTTTAACTGTTAATTGTAATGCTATTTCTTTGATATTAATATGATTAATTCTGTGTTTAAATTAAAGTTTTGTTTTAACATAAAAGTCACCTATTACTCAGAGTCCTCGCCCCTGGGGTGAAGTATCCTCTCCGCACAGTTCTACAAATGGCAAATTGTTTGGGGCTTCTCGTCCGGCATCCCAAGAAAATGAAGAAAGATTTGTGAATCAATAACGCTATTCACAACCTTGGGGCATTGCAAAAGTGCTTCACAACCCATTGACGCAGCCAAACAAGCCACTCGATTGTATCAAACAGCTTTGACTGTATCAAAGAGTAAATCACCAGGCAGACTGCAGTGGTTCAAGAAGGCTTCTTGAGGGCACTAAATGCTGGCTTGGCCATTGATGCTAACGTCCGGCGAAGGAATCGTTCTTTTTTCAAGGCTATTTACTGACTAATGGCTGCAAGGAGGGTCTATCTTTGTAACATTGGCCAGGATTTTCAGGTCCTATCACAATGTGTCTATCCCCCCCCCCACCACCTCCCCCCATCCCCACAGCCACCCACAACCCCCCCCCCACCTTCTCCCCAGCCGGCAGGTAAGGCGGGCCATTTACGCCAGCTATCCCACTGGGCGGGAGGGGCTGCAAATTCCTGGCCATTGTACCTGTTGTAATGTCGGAAGCTCAGCAGCCAGTTGGCACACAGCAAGATTGCACCAACAGCAATGTGATGACGATCAGGTTACAAAAATAAGCCACCGCCTGGACTGCGCCGGTTTGAGGAGAAAGCCCCTTGCTTTTCTCTTTACGCTGGGAGGTCGGAACGTTCGGAAGGAGAGCTCCTGCTGTTCCTCAGAAGAGTGCCATATGAGATCTTTCATGGCAAGACGGATTAGGCCTTGGTATAATATTGCTTCGAAAACTAGGGGGATTTTCCCCCTCGTGTTTTGCGGAGGCGGCCTGTCATTGGCTGGCAAGCGGGTTTTCCATCTTTCGCACTATCCACTGTTGAGAATGGCCGGACAATCCTGTCCAGCGCCTCCAGCAGTACAGCTGGCCTAGATTATGTGGTCCGATTTGTGGAGAAGTTCTCAATGCCACAACGTTCCCGTGGTGTTCAGCCTAAGAACCAAGCCAGAGCCTTTACACAGAGGTAGGCCTGACGACCTCTGAGTCTGTGACTTAAGGTGGTTGCCGTGTGCCTTCGGCCTGTCTTTCAACTGGACCTTCTCTTCCACTCGTCCCCTGGGGGATAGCCCATATTAGTGCTGAGAGGTCAGCACACGAAAAGGGAGGGGAAAAATGTAACAATTGAGATGTAAATTCTCCTTGCAGTCCTTGGGAAAGACTATTTTAGTCAATACTTCTTTTTATTTTTACCATCACAAGACATTGGGGGAGAGGATCACGAGAATTTACTGCCCACCTGAGCCGCCCTTCAGAGGATGGTGATGAATCCTCTTCTCCTGCGGGGTGACTTCTTTTTCTCTGGTCATCATTTGACGCAGTTGAGGTGTTGGCCATTTAAGAGGGAAATTTGGAGTCAGTCATTGGGAACCTGAGTCACATATAGGTTCGACCTGGTACCGATGTTGGATTTCCTTTCCTAAAGGAGCTGAGTTTTTCTTCATTCGTTCATGGAATCTGGGTGTCACTGGCTTGGCCAACATTCATTGCCCACCCCTAATTGCCCTTGAGGCGGGTAGGTGAACCCGTGAGTGAACCTATGGGAGTTTACAATAATCTGAGCCTGTCCTGGTAACCACTACAGATCTTTGGTTTTATTTCCAGGTTGGCTAAATTCAAATTTACGCTCTGCTAGATCGAGCCCTCGCAACCTTTGATGCTTATTTCCCCAAGGCAGTCTTCAGGACGCGCGACAACGCAGAATCGCCGAGCAAAAACTGATAGCCAAGTTCCGCACACGTGAGTGCGGCCTCAACCGGGATCATGGATTCATGTCGCATTACATTCACCCCCCACCA
The DNA here is from genome assembly GCF_902713615.1 of Scyliorhinus canicula. NCBI lineage: Eukaryota > Metazoa > Chordata > Chondrichthyes > Carcharhiniformes > Scyliorhinidae > Scyliorhinus > Scyliorhinus canicula. The sequence goes on from NC_052153.1 coordinate 11,566,113, forward strand.
TCTGGTCTGGGCTTGCAAAATCCTACCAACTGTCCTGGATTGAGATAATTCACACCTCTTTAACCTGTGATTATCCCTCTCTTCAGTCGCTCTGTCTGGACCTGTAAAGACTAAGGCCGGGATTGTCTGGTATCCGGCGGGCGGGCCATACCTGCGCCAAAGAGTGGCGTGAACCACTCCGGCGTCAGGCCGTCTGAAAGGTGCGGAATCCTCCGCACCTTCGGGGGCTAGGCTGGCGCTGGAGTGGTTGACGACGCGCCAACAGGCGCCGAAGGGCCTCCGCTGGCCGGCGCGAGTTGGCGCATGCGCAGGAGCGCCAGCGTGTTCCCAGAACCGCCGGCGTGATTCCTGCGCATGCGCAGTGTAAAGCTCCGCCATGGCCGGCGCGGAGTGAAAGAGTGTCCCCACGGCACAGGCCCGCCCGCACATTGGTGGGCCCCGATTGCGGGCCAGGCCACACCGTGGGGCCTCCCCTCGGGGCCAGATCCCCCCACTCCCCCCCCCCCGAGGACTCCGCAGGCCGCCTGCAGAGCCAGGTCCTGCCGGTACAAACATTGTGTAATTTACGCCGGCGGAACTGGCCGAAAACGGGTGGCCGTTCGGCCCATCGGGGACTGGAGGATCGCAGGGTGGGGGGGGGCTGTCAACAGCCCCCGACCAGCGCGATTCCCACCCCTGCCAAAAAACCGGCGCCGGAGAATTCAGCAGCCGGCTTCGGGGCGGTGGGGCGGGATTCAAGCCGCCCCCCCCGGCAATTCTCCGGCCGGCGGGAGATCGTAGAAACCCGCCCTTAATTACCTCCAAAGACTCGCATTCAAAGTATCGTCTTGCATCATTGACTTTGTCCACATATGTGTTTCTGGAATCCATCTCTTCACTGACCTGAGGAAGGAGCTGCGCTCCGAAAGCTAGTGATTCGAAACAAACCTGTTGGACTTTAACCTGGTGCTGAAAGGCTTCTTCCTATTGTTTCAGGGCAGTCTGATGAGGCAGTGATATGACAACAGGAACTCCAGGACGCTGCACAATATACATCAACAGGAACTGCACTTAAATGTCAGGACTGTCAACTGGTCGCAGAAGCCAAGGCATTCAAACTCACTTAAGAGAATGAAATTGAAAAATGCTGGAAAACACTCCGGCAGCACCCACCGCGAGAGAGAAGAAAATGACTTTGCTGAAGTCAGTTTAATCAAACGCCGTTGTCTACATTTACACCCACTACAGGCTGCTCTCCCACTTCAATGCAGTTCAAAATCAGGTGGGTGGAAAGCTTCCTCCCCGTGTTTCCTTCTTGCGTTGAAACAAATTTCCTTTGCTGCTATCCCATGGCAGCTCTGGAATTCCAGGTGGTAACAAGTTGGATGTAGAACAGCAGGGAAACCTGACCATAGGGGGCGTGATGTGAATGCGCCACCCATGGCCCCCACTGTTTAACGGCAATGACTACAAACTGGAAGATGTTAGAAATGAACAACTTGTAGGCAAGGAAGGCCCGGGCGTCTTTCCTTGTATCAGCTTTATTCCAACTGTACCTGGGCAGTTCTGGCCACTTAGGAAAAGTGTGAAGCTATTGTCGAGGGCACAGAAAAGATTCACAAGAATGAGTCCAGGGATGAGGAACTTCAGTTATGAAGATTTATTGGAGAATTTGGGACCCTTTTCCTTAGAGAAGAGAAGGCTGATAGGAGATTTGATAGAGGTGTTCAAAGTCATGAGGGGGGGGGGGTCTGGACAGGGTAGACAGGGACGTTGCCACTTGTGAAAAGTTGGGGAACGAGACGATGCGGATTGAAAGTAAGCGGTGAAAAGAAGCAAAAGCAACACGAGGAAAAGCTTTTTCACATCGGGAGAGGTTGGGATCGAGAATGGACTGCCTGAGGGTGTGGTGGAGGTAGATTCAGTCAATGTTTTCAAAATGGAACTACGCTGTTGTCTGAAGAGGGAGAAAGTTCAGGATTATAGGGGGGGGGGGGGGCAGGGGAATGGTACTCGGTAAAGCGTTCATTCAGAAACTTGGTACAGACACAATGGGCTGAATGGACCCCCTCTGCGCTCCAGCAGTTCTGCGATTCTTTCATATCATTGATCGGGAAAATCACTGAGTTTGGGAGGGAAGACATACATCTGATTCCCCATTGACAGAGAGGGCAAGTCGGCAAAGATGGTGCTAAATCAGGTCCACATTGACCAACTTGCTAACAACCACAAGCAAGTGCATGGTGGCACAATGGTCAGCACTGCTGCCTCACAGCGCCAGGGACCCGGGTTCAATTCCGGCCTTGGGTGACTGTCTGTGCGGAGTCTGCAAGTTCTCCCCGTGTCTGTGTGGGTTTCCTCCAGGTGCTCCGGTTTCCTCCCGCAGTACCTAAAGACGTGCTTGTTAGGTGGATTAGTCAGACTACATTGCGCGTCGTGTCCAAAGGCCAGGTGGGATTACTAAGATAGGGTGGGAAGAAGTGGATCTAGTGGGGATGCTCTTTCAGAGGGGTTGGTGTAGACTCGATGGACCGAATGGCTTCCTTCCACACTGTAGGGATTCTATGATTCAATGAAGTTCCAATGGGCAAGAAAATCTATGGCTGGTTTTCCACCAACAATCAAAATGCATTCACTCTCTGCCAGCCCTCGGTGCCCGCCTTCATTCTTACTCAAGCCTCCAGAGTTGACTAATGACTCCGGTCAGGGCCCAGAAACAGTTTTAGAGTTAGGCACATAATGCAAAGGCATAACACCCCTCAAAAAAGTGGTTGAGCAGGTGGCCAGCATGCTGAAGCAACCCTGGACTAGACCATTTAGGAAGAACCTTGTTGTACAGCTGAAAGGTTGTGTGGATTTGTTGCTGTCTCCTGCACGACTTTGCCATGAAGTGGGCAAAGTTTAAAATGACTGAAGGCATGTTTGGCTGTGAGTTTAACCAAAAGGAACTTTCTGGCAGTATCTGAGAAGCTGACACTTTGTTAGCTCTGAAGAGACACTAACTACCCTATGGGCTCCGATACCAAATTCAAAGCAAGCTCTGGAAACGCAATTTATATCTAATAAGCCATGCCTAGACACTGGAGACTGCGAGTCTGCTCGGAGAAAGGGCCCTGTAACCTCCTTACAAATTCTTAAATTGTTGGAACACTAACAACCTCCAGACAAATGGGGGCAGCACGGTGGCGCGGTGGTTAGCACTGCTGCCTACGGCTCTGAGGTCCCAGGTTCGATCCTGGCCCCGAGTCACTGTCGGTGTAAAGTTTGCACATCTCCCCATGTCTGCATGGGTTTCACCCCAGAACCAAAAATTGTGCAGGTTAGGGGGATTGGCCACACCAAATTGCCCCTTAATAGGAAAAATATAATTGGGTACTCCAAATTTAAAAAGAGCTTTAAAAAAAGAATTGTCAAAGCCAAGGTGAGGGTCACGTGAAATGACACCCTCCTGCCACCCCACCAGCTGGGAGAACCGGTTATACCATCTTGCTATACTGTAAATCAGCCTACCATGTTTTCATCTCTCAAGCTGCAATACAAAAAGGGCTCAGTCCAGGTTTGTATGCCTAGCCCCATTTACACTTCTTCAACTAGGACTTCTGAACTTCTATACCATTTCCTAATTCATCTCTGCAATCCCATGTCATCAATCAGGGAAGTCATCTCCACTGGCAAACTGAATTATCCAGCATCAGTTTTCAACCTGCCGACCGCTGAAGGATTACACCATTGGACTTTGCTTCTGGACTCATGTGAAATAAAAATTCTTTACTCTGTGGTTTTTGCCCTGTAAATCTTACTCTCTCTATCACCCTCTTTTGTTGTATGAGTGATAAGGAGGCGACGTCACAGCCCCTCTCTTGCATGTGAGTGTCTGAAAATAAAATAACACTGCGCGTTTATCCCATCTCATTAGTTTGCTCGGTGATTATTTATAGAACTTGGATCACAGCAAAACTGAGGAGTGGGGCAATTTGTCACCACTTATAAAGGGGGAAATTTAAAAAATATACATATTTTTATGGATGGATAATGAGAAGGATGGCTGATTGAGCAGCACAGTGGTTAGCACTGTGGCTTCACCGCGCCAGGGTCCCAGGTTCGATTCCCCGTTAGGTCGCTGTCTGTGTGGCGTATGCACACTCTCCCCGTGTTTGCGTGGATTTTCTCCTGGTGCCCTGGTTTCCTCCCACAGTCCAAAGACGTGCAGGTCAGCTGGATTGGCCAAGCTAAATTGCCCTTAGTGTCTGAAAAGGTAAGGCGGGGTTACTGGGTTACAGGGATAGGGTGGAAGGGAGGGCTTAAGTGGGTCATTGCAGACTCGATGGGCCAAGTGGCCTCCTTCTGCACTGTATGTTCTATATTCTATGAGAAGGATAATCAGGGCTGTTCACATTTAAATAACCCTCCTGTCCGTAACAGGAGGGATGGCTCAGGTGAATGGTTCTGGATTAATCATTATGCGAGAGCTTTGTAAGCCAGCGAAATGTCTCTCTGAGTTGTTGTTCCCTCTCTTCCCATCTCTCCTCCTCTGCCCATGGTCCTGATCCATCTTCTGCTGTGCTCCTGGCTGTTCTGGTTAAAATGTTTTAGAAGTTAGCCATGAGGATGTCTATATATTTTATAAAAGTATAGAGTGTGAGGTCTTGGCTCCGCTACACTCCCATTGGTAAGACCTCAAGAACCGCAATCCTCAACAGTGCCAATATTACTACTATCATCCCAGTTCCTTCCTTCAGCCTGGCTTTCTAGACTTGCCCTCACATTAAAAGACATAAAAACCGCTAACAACAAATCCAGACCAAAAACAAATTAATAAACAACCTAATTCCATCTCTATTTAATAGAAAACAGAAATAATTCCAAATCACTCTTGTGAAAACTCCAAGAATCTATTCATAGAATTTACAGTGCAGAAGGAGGCCATTCGGCCCATCGAGTCTGCACCGGCTCCTGGAAAGAGCACCCTACCCAAGGTCAACACCTCCACCCTATCCCCATAACCCAGTAACCCCACCCAACACTGAGGGCAATTTTGGACACTAAGGGCAATTTATCATGGCCAATCCACCTAACCCGCACATCTTTGGACTGTGGGAGGAAACCGGAGCACCCGGAGGAAACCCACGCACACACGAGGAGGATTGTGTGCTCTTTACCTCTGCAAGGGCTCCGGCTAATTCCTCAAGGACGTCAGCTTGGGAAGTGAGATGCTGCTGGTCTAAACAGTGGACACTTCAGAAAGTCATTGTGGGCAACGTCAAGTAGTGCTGGATCTTTAGCGACACATTGCGACATCTCAGTTTGGGATGGCTCGAGCCGGTTCCAACAGGTCACCAACAAGAGTACAGGCACAGTGGGTGGTGTGGGAGCTGGCAGGTGGGAGCCATCTTGAGAAGGACTGGAGGTACCTCTTGTGTGGGGCAATGGCAACTTTCCTGGGATTGAATCACCTTGCTCAACTGGCACTGGGTGAGAATAGAGTGCAAGAATGATGTGACACTCTGGCTATCCGAGCATACTGGTCGGCACTGGCACGTTAGTGGAATTGATCTCCGGCTCCATGTTAGATGAATGGTCTTTGTGCTCTGTGTGAAGTCCGGGAATAAACTTGGGATTGGACTTCCAGAGTGAGGGTCAGTTTGAGTGACGGCGCATTTCCAGGGGGATGGATTCACATTCCTGAAGTTAGCTGAAGGATCTCCACATTTTCAGCTCTTGAAACAAGAAGGAAAGTATTCGTTTTTGACATGAAGGGAAGGTAAAGGAAGAAGTGGCTGGTGTGGGCAGCTGCAAATCATTGTCTGGACTTCAGTAGATAAAAAAATACATTTTTCACTTAGATATTTTGAACGTAACACAATTTACTCATTTATTCTTCTTTTCTCCCTGGGCATTTTGGAGATTTTGCCACTGTCCAGATTGAAGAAATTTCACACAGTTGCCTCACTTTTGAGTCAAAGCACACACCCACTTAAATAATCGTCAATTCACGCAAAAGATCTGCTTAGACTAATTGCAGAGTAAATCTGGAGACAAAATCCAACTTAAAAGAACGGCACAGTTATTATCGAATATTTCTTTGAAGTACGGGTTTTTTGGGCAATGCCTCTCTGTAATTTCTTTTGAAAATAGAAGCATGTGTGCTTTGATGAATAGTTTAAAAATGTAACTTGAAAGCTCAAGGCCAGCAGTTTGTGCCCGAAACCTTTTAATCACCTCTCTGTGGCCCCGTTCACAGTTGGACGTATCCTTTAGGATATTTCAAAATGCCACAAAGTGAAGAAAGGAAAAGTGGCGAGTATATATTTAAAATGTACCACTTTGTTCTGTCACTGGCCTGCCTCTTGGTGAGAAATGTTGGGTTCAGTGATGTTGAGGTCTGTGCTATTTGTCACAGATGTGGTTTTCCCAATGTAGCGAACATTAAACTGTAACTTAAAACCAAAGGCCTGGATGTTGTCCACCTCCCCACTGGTGGATGCGCTACGGCAGGCGGCACATAAAATATAACAATGGCTACCCCATCACATTCCCACCCCCCAACCCCCCCATCCCCACATCCCCAACTCAGTCCCTATAGACTGGCAGGCGCAGAAATAGGAAGCCCATCCGCCATTTTAAAATAAATAATCAATGGGCTCGTTACCAAGTCAATTGACCTGAATATTATGTGGAAATGATGGGAATGAAGTGTGTGGATCGAGGGCACACCTTTTTAGTCGTTACCGCCCCGCTCTTTTGTACCTCCAAATTCCACCCCTATTCCCACCAACCTCCCTCTCACCATCTCCCCCATCCCCAATTCTGCCCCTTCCGTGACCCCAGGTTCTCCAGTCTCTCCCCGTCCGAAACACAAGTTTTGTTTGGGACTGGACGCCATGGCCGTCTCCATCCCAGGGCCCACCTGCAGTCCCAGCTCCACCCACTACTCTGTTCTGGAACTGTTGGCACTGCTGGAGCTCCCAGGCAATATGCCCGGCCGACAGCTCTCGCAGTCGGAGACTTCCCGCCACTGAGGGGTGAAGCCTCACTTTGCGGGGTTGGCTCGCTATATCGCTGCGGGGCGACATTTCTAAAAGCCAGTTCGCTGGCATCCAAGGGGGGTGGAGGTCAACAATACATGTGACGCCCCCCAACCCCAAATTCACCCCACCCCATGAAATTCAGCCTATGACTTCAATAACTTTCCTGTGTTCACCTTTTGTTAACAGTTTTCCTTCAACTTGAAGTGCCTCTTTGCCATCAACATTCAGTTGTCAGGAACAGCATTAAAGTTAAATACCTTCAGCCATGACAACTGGAAGGAATTATGTGGAGCAACCTCACCAATTACTTCTACACCTCCCGCTGCCTGGGGAAAGCGGGCAGCATAATCAAAGACCCCTCCCACCCGGCTTACTCACTCTTCCAACTTCTTCCATCGGGCAGGAGATACAGAAGTCTGAGAACACGCACGAACAGACTCAAAAACAGCTTCTTCCCCACTGTTACCAGATTCCGAAATGACCCTCTTATGGATTGGCCTCATTAACACTACACCCTGTATGCTTCATCCGATGCCAGTGTTATGTTATACCTTGTGTTGCCCTAATATGTATTTTCTATTATTCCCTTTTCTTCCCATGTACTTAATGATCTGTTGAGCTGGTCGCAGAAAAATACTTTTCACTGTACCTCGGTACACGTGACAATAAACAAATTCAATACAATCCTTTTGTGAGGGACACAAAGAATCCAGCACGAGTTTTCAGGATACAAAGAAATAACATTTATTTACAATAACATATATATATACAACAGCAGCAGCAGCAGCAACTTCCCTTGCTGCTCACTCCTCTCTCTCTGCTGGTTCCAAACTGGCCAGCTCTATTTATGCAGGGAATCTGCTAATGATTTCTCTGCCCCCCTTATTGGAGAAGCTCATACTCCCACAGGATTGTGGGATTGTCATTCGTCCCCAGCCAGTGGTAAGCAGGCAGGTTATAACAAATCCAATTAAGAAAATACCTAAAATTAACTTCTCTCGCGTTTAAAATATCTAATTAAAGCTTTGTTATTAATTTCTGAAAAGTTTTTGATCTGAATGGGCCTTTAAAAGTAAAGGAATTCCCCAAAGTTCTTGACAGCCAGTGAAATACATTTTGAATTGTGATCACAGTTGCAGAGTAGGAAATGTGGCAGCCAATTTGCACACAGGAAGCTTTGATAGGAACATAGGAATTGGAGCAGAAGTAGGCAATTCAGCCCTTCCCGCCTGCTCCGTCCTTCAATCAGGTCTTGGTTGCTTTGATTGTCCGTCATTCAGTCTGGTTGCTTTAAATGTCAGGAAGCAGGAACTAATCACTGGTCATTGTCAGGAAGAACACTGTCTCTAGCCAACCCACCGGTTGGCACTTAATCAATCGAACAGACGTCCCCCAAAACCGATTCCTGCCAATCAGTCTGGCCTCTTCCCTCCAAAATCAAAATCTGGGAACACAATGTCCCGGCCAGCAGGCTGGTTCAACTGAGTCTTCTCCTTAAATGGAATTCCCGATTGTGGGTCCATGGACCAAAAATAATGAACAGAGGAAATAAGCAGGAAGGGCTGTTACACCATTCATCAGCTCAAGCCTTGAATGTTGTCCAGATCTTGCTGCATATAGTGTCATGTGAGATTACCTTTAAGAAATGGGAATTGTCAGTGATGTCAGAGTGTGGGTGAAGCTGGGCTCTCTGTCAGCTTTTTACTTTTGTTTTAGGCTCTTTGTTTTGTTTAGTTTAGTTTTTAGTGTTGGAGCTGAAGCCAGACAGAGCAGGTGTACTGTTGATCTCTCTGCCATCAAAAGACTATCTCTTGATCATTTGGTGACTTTAACCTGATGTGCTTCTGTTTAAGGTTTTGTTTTTAAGTCGTATGGATGTTAAAAGGAAAGCTTAAAGGATTACTTAGTGTTGTAGTCTTTGGGGGTTGTATTTGAATTAATGGTTGCGAAGATGTTCACTGTATGTTTTAAAAACGTTAATTTGAGTTCATAGAATAAACATTGTTTTGCTTTAAAAAATACTTTTCCATTTCTGCTGTACCACACCTGTAGAGTGGGCCGTGTGCTCCCCATACCACAATCTATTAAAGGTTGTGGGTCAGGTAAACTCCATGATACACTTTGGGGCTCTCTAAACCCTGGCCCATAACAATGGACAAAGACTGCTTCAGTATCTGAGGAATCGTGAATGGCCCGGAAGGCTGTGAAATTATCAGTGAAAATCCCCATTTATGATGGAGGGAGGCTCATTCATGAAGTCAGCGAAGATGATTAGGCCACAGGCACAATCCTGAGGAACTCCTACAGCGATGTCTTGTGGTTGAAATGATTGATCTCCAACAACTACAACTTTTTGTGAGATGTGACTCCAGCCAGTGGAGAGCTAGTCTCTCTGATTCTCATTGATTCATTTCTGCTTGGGCTTCTTGATGCTAATGTCTTTCAAATGCTGCCTTGATGTCAAGCGCACCACACTCTCACCGCACCTCTCCAATTCAGCTCTTTTGTCCATGCTTGGACCAAGGTTGTAACAAAGTCAGGAGTTGAGTGGTCCTGACAGAACCCATGAGCCTCGGTGAGCAGGTTATTGCTGTGCAAGTTCTGCTTGACAGCACTGTTCTTGACATCTTCCATCACTTTGCTGATAATCAAGAGGAAACTGATGGAGCTGTATTCAGCCAGATTGGTTTTTATCTTACTTTATGTGGACAGGACATACCTGGGCAGTTTTGTACATTATCGTGTAAATCATGGACTCATAGAATTTACAGTGCAGAAGAAGGCCATTTGGCTCATCAAGTCTGCATTGGCCCTTGGAAAGAGCACCCTACTTAAGCCCATGCATCCCTATTCCCGTAACCCAGTAACCCCACCTAACCCTTTTGGACACTAAGGGCAATTAAGCATGGCAAATCCAGCTAATGTGCACATCTTCGGACTGTGGGAGGAAACCGGAGCACCCGGAGGAAATCCACGCACACACGGGGAGAACGTGTAGACCCCGCACAGACAGTGACCCAAGTCAGGAATTGAACCAGGGACCCTGGAGCTGTCAGGCAACTGTGCCAACCACTGTGCTGCCCCGTAAATGCCAATAGTGTAGCTGTACCATAAATGCCACTGGTGTAGCTGTACTGGGACAGCTTGGCTAGCTGCACAAGTCTTCAGGAGTATTGCTTCAATGACGCCGGTGTCCTCAGCCTTATCTTGATATCCCGTGGAGTGATCTTATCCATATATTGAAGATGGTTGAAGTTGTGCAGTGTTGCAGTGTTTGTGCAACCTCAACTATCTCTGTTAGTTGTGTTCAGTTTTACGTTACATTATGACCTTTCCCCACACACTGCAACTAACAATGTCCGTGGACAAAACAACAAATTAATGTTTACCAACATCATAAATCTTTGGCAACAGCACGTTAAATCAGTGTAAAATCAAATATAATTGGTGGTCCTCAAAATTTCCTTCACAGCAACTAATGACATTTCTAAAACACGTTTAGTGCAGTTAAACATCATGTGGATATTATTAAACTACAATTCAGCAAAAGTACAGAACCATAGGGCAGAATTCTCCTATCTGGGACAACGTCCTGTGGTGGTGGTGGCGGGGAGCTGGTGGAGTGTTTCTCACAGCAGACTACCACAGGAAACTGTCTCCCATCCCCGGTATAATTAATTATGCATCTGAGTGTTTTGCACCACTTTCAGTGGCGGAGTGGACTTGATGTCACGCGTCCCACCGTGAAGTCCGGGTGCCAACCGATATCACTGACCCACAGTCGAAGAAAGAAGGTGGATCTCCAGGAACACTCTGAGGCTGGAAGATGGACCTCCTCGATGATACTGAAGCTGGAAGGTCCACCTGATATTTACACCCCCCACCCCCTATGGTGATATGCATCACTGTAAATACACAACGGGTTAATGTAAATACACATAGACCAGCTAGACACTAGAGGGAGCACCAGAGACATGACACACAGACATTCAACCAATAGGTCAGTAAGATAGGACACGACAAATGGGCATTCACGATACACACAGAGGTGACACCACCACAGGAGGGCATTACGCCAACCCATATATAAAGGACACCAACCACATGATCTTCCTCTTTCCAGTGGAGACACTCAGTATGTACACAGGATTGATTCAACACATCACACCCACCACCTGGATTATAGCAGACTGGTTCGTCAGTCTGAGTAGCTATCGCAGGATTAACGGGAGAGTCGAATCCAAGTAGGAGAATTGTTAACGGTTTAAATAAACATGTTAAAGCTATCTCCAAGTCTGAACCTTCCTTTGTCAGAGTGCATGTCAAGGAAGCAGCTTATGCTATGTCGAGAGCATAACAAAACACTCACTGATATGCTGTTCCAGAGTTTCAGGCTGCTGGCGGCCTCTATCCCAAACTCCAAAGGCAGCCCCAGGCCTTCTTCAGGTAAGCCCAACTTTTGCAAGATGCGTTCATCCAGATGGGTTCTGGACTGGCCTGTTTTTTCCGCTGGCGCACCGGAGAATCGAGGGTAGGGGGAAGATGGGTGGGATGCAAATCAGTTTCAGGCTGTTTTCCAGCGGGATTCCTGATCGTCCATGACAGGCACCAGCAGAAGATCCCACTGTAAATTCACGTTGGCGTGAAACCAATTTCTGAGCCTCCCACCAAATTTACCCGACTCTCTTCCACCCACCATTGATCCAGCCGACAGGGGTATGGGCAAATTCCACTCACAGAAGGCCATTGTGTCCAGTTCTGGTCGCCCCATTATAGGAAGGATGTGGATGCTTTGGAGAGGGTACAGAGGAGATTTACCAGGATGCTGCCTGGACTGGAGGGCATGTCTTATGAAGAAAGGTTGAGGGAGCTAGGGCTTTTCTCACTGGAGCGAAGACGGCAGAGAGGTGACTTGACAGAGGTGTACAAGGTGATGAGAGGCATAGATAGAGTGGATAACCAGAGACCTTTCCCCAGGGCGGAAATGGCTGTCACGAGGGGGGACATCATTTTAAGGTGATTGGAGGAAGGTATAGGGGAGGTGTCAGAGGTAGGTTCTTTACACAGAGAGTGGTAGACAGAGTCATTAGGGACATTTAAGCGACTCTTAGGCAGGCACATGGACAGCAGTAAATTGAAGGGGTGGACGTTAGGTTGATCTTAGATTAGGATAAATGGTCGGCACAACATCATGGGCTGAAGGGCCTGTACTGTGCTGTACTGTTCTATGTTCTATATTGTGATTGAATCAGTTCCCATCACGCTTTGAGGTAGCGCAACTCGCTGTGTAAAAACCCAGGTCACCTCTGTTCCTTTGATCAGTAACTTTAATTCTGCGTCCCCTGCTTACCAACACTTCTGCCACTGGAACCAATTTATCTTTTATCTATTTAAAGAATGAAACATCATGAGCAAATGCTGAGATATGTTTGAAAAAAGCACCTTAATGGATGAGAGGAGGCTCAAAAAGACAAATAGTTTTTTTTTTGTCCAACAGCATACTTTATTCAAAACTAAGAGAACATTACAAAACGTTCCAAAAAGGCCATCACCGAAAGTGCAATGATGTTCAAATTTTCTACATCAGCCATGTTGCACTCTGAGATACAGCAATGCGATTGTGCCACATGTTGTTGCAAGTATAAGGCCACGCATCTCCATCAGTGGCTATTTCTGTCAGAGGCTTTTACTGAACCAATCTTGAGATGTCTGCCTCCACAGGCTGAGTCCTCATGGCAGAGTCAATGGCAACTCAGTTAGTTCGTACAACATTGCATTCCCAGAACCCAAAGGTCCTCTTTGTCACATTAAAAATTAAGATACAAAGGGCGGCACAGTGGCACAGAGGTTAGCGCTGCTGCCTCACCGTGCCAGGGACCTGGGTTTGATTCCAACCGCGGGTGACTGTCTGTGTGGAGTTTGCACTTTCTCCCCCGTGTCTGCGTGGGTTTCTTCTGGGTGCTCCGGTTTCCTCCCACAGTCCACAAATGTGCAGCTCAGGTGGATTGGTCACGCTAAATTTCCCCCTACCGTCCGAAGGTCAGATGGGGTTATGGGGATACGGTGGGGGATTGGGCCTGGGTGCGGTGCTTTTTCAGAAGGTCGGTGCAGACTTGATGGGCCGAATGGCCTCCTTCTGCATTGCGGGGATTCTATGATCTCTTTTTTCCCCAGTCAACAAAAGAGACATTTGCCTGCGCATTCATACAGGTTTGAGTGGTCATTATGTTGCATGACGCGCCTATGTCTATCTGACACGTCTTATTCGTTGTGGTTGAGTATAAGTTACCACCTTATACTCACTGTTCTCATGCATTGCCAAGTCTTTGTCCTACTTTGTCCGCACATGCCTTTCTCTCAGAGACTTTCAATCATGCAAGTCTCTTAATGGAACATTGGCTGTTCTTCTGAGTGCTGTTCTTTGACTGGGGTGCATCATTCCCATGGCCCTTGTTGCCTTGGTGACTGTTGTTGTTCCATTTCGGTTGTTGGGGTCTCGTGCTGGGATTGATGGTTGTTCTGTATTAGTCTTTCCTCCCTGACTGCCCATTACTGTGAGAAAGCAGCTTCGCTAGTTCAATGCATGTACATACTACTGCGCCTCTATATCTGGCTCAGATTTTTCAACTCCCTCTTTGAGTTGCCAACTGTGGAATTGTGGCTCATTCTTTCCTGCTGGTACCTTGGTGTTGTCCCTGAAATTAGTTTGGTCAGATCTCGTGCAGCTTGATTCATTGAAGACTTCAGTTTATCGTACGCATTCAAAGGGATGCACTCAGCTGGAAACTTACCCTTCAACTCTTCCAGTTCAGCTCTGATGTGAACATTTTCCTGCAGAACGTTTACCCTCGGCTTGTGCATTTCATTGCACTGACATGGTCGACAACCATCTTGTGGTTTACGTGAATATTGTCTCTCTTCCTCTGGAGTTGTTTCCCTCTCTCTGGAGTCCTTTTCTGCATTTTCTCTGGGGCCTTTTACTGTCCCTTCCCTATAGACACATTCAGGGTTACCAGCCCAAGCCTTAGACTTGCTCCAGTAGCCGTTGTGCCCCATCTACGATCTGGAACCCGAGATCTTCCTTTTCGCTGTCCCCTTGGTATGGGTCCTATGCTAGCATATAGCCTCAATCTTACTTTCGAGGGCTTCATTTTTGAATTGCCATGTTCATACAGATTTGAGAGGTTGCATGAAGCGCCTGTGTCTATCTGACACGTCTTATTCGTTGTGGTCATCATGGTAACAATCACAAACTATTTGTTACCTAATAGACTTGGCTGAACCGTGTATCGTGTGTAGATCTTCATCAGGCTGGTCTGCTGAAGTCTCTTCAGTGGCCATCATAATCAACTTCTTTTGTTTCCTTCTCGCCAAGCACCTGTGGGTGAAATGATTCAGCTTCTTGCAGTTAAAAGACTGCTTGCCCCATGCTGGACAATCCTTCTTTTCCCGGGCATGCTTGGCTCTGCAGTTCTTGCCTCCAACGCTTTGCCTGCGATCGCCCTACTCTTTCGGCTTGGGCTGTTTCTCAGCACCAAGTATCCCCTGATCTGCTCTGCCATACACATGCTTTAGCTGCCGTTCCACAACCTCTGCATTTCGACACATGTCTATCTCTTCCTTCAGCATCCGTTTCTCACCTTTTCGTAGTCTTGCTCTTACCAAAGGGTTTCTCACACCAAGTACTAATCTATCTTTTATCAGATCATCTATAAGTTGTCCAAATTCACACGATGAATGAAATGAAAATGAAATGAAAATCGCTTATTGTCACGAGTCGGCTTCAATGAAGTTACTGTGAAAAGCCCCTAGTCGCCACATTCCGGCGCCTGTCCGGGGAGGCTGGTACGGGAATCGAACCGTGCTACTGGCCTACTTGGTCTGCTTTAAAAGTCAGCGATTTAGCCCAGTGAGCTAAACCAGCTACCTGTTGCATTACTGCCGCGACGTATCGCCCAATGGTCTAATTTTCACTTTGAACTCTAGTGTTGAAAGCATAATGTTGATATGTAACATTCATTCAGGGTTCAAAATATGCATTTGAGTCTTTGAAAATCTCTTGTCATCTTTTTTCTTTGCTCACCTGTTAGATTTAGGGTGGTGTACACTTTGTAGCAGCCCCTCCCCAGCAGGGTTAAAAGTGTTGCTATTCTTATAATTTCAGGTTCATTAATTATGCCAGTTGCAATCTCAAAGTTTTGCCATTATAACAGGGAAATCTGCCAGTTTTGCCCTGCATCGTTTTTTCAACTGGACTGGAGATGGGATTGGAAAATTTAATTCAGCTATTTTTACTCACTTCGTAATATACGTGCAGTCTTTGCCTGCGTTTCCTTTTTCTCTGCAGCCATTAATCTCACTTGCAGCCTGTGTGTGCTTTTCTGAGGTGTCTCACTTGCAGCCTGTGTGTGCTTTTCTGAGGTGTCTCACTTGCAGCCTTTGTCTGTTTCCCTTTGTTCTTTTCAGCAGATTTTCTTGTGCAGATTTTGAACCTTTCTGTGTTCCTGGGTTCTCAGTGTCTTCCCTGCTCCTTTTGCATGGTTCAAAATCTATTTTTTGCCTCTTATCATAATTATATGGACATATATATACTTCTTTAGTGTGTGTTTCATGAGAGACTTTTACTTAGCTGATTATAAGATGTCTGCCTCCAGAGGCAGCGCCCTTGTGGCAGAGTCACATGACTATGGCGTGCCAGTTAATTAGTACAGCATTCCATTTCCAAAACCCCAAAGCATATGTAATAATTACTGCAGACATTCACTGTAAGTCATACAACTTGAGGGATTCTGTACAATTTCCAGCCCCTCGGTGTGCTTTGGCTGAAAGGTCTTAGACGGGACCTTTCCCCGTTGCGTCTCTGCTGCCCAAAGCTTTAGTGCATCCCTCAGCCCATGATCCTAGATCTTGGAATGTGCCAATCTGCAACACTTGGTCGAGGGCAACTCTTTGCTCTGGAAGGCCAAACCATGTTTTTTGCTACAAAAATATACTTTATTTGCAAAATATGTGAAAAAGCAGAACAGACATTTCAAAATGGCCATCGCACAAAGTGCAATAATGTTCAGGTTTACTCCAGATATTACGTTGCGTTCAGAGGTGCCTCAATACAGTTAAAGAAACATTACAGACATGGTCAGTACAAATGATGCAAAGGTTTCTAAATTGTCTACCCAGATCAGGTTGCACTCTGAGATGCTTCAATACAATTGTGACACATGTAATATTCACCGTATGCATTCAATGTGAGTCATATAGCCTGAGGGGGCTCTATACAATTCCCAGTCCCTCAGTTCACTATGGCTAAAAGGTTTTGCACAGCGGCCGTTCCCCATTGTGCCTTGGCGACGGCTGCCCGAAGCTTTAATGCAACCCTCAGCTGGGCCCTGGAATGTGACAGTCTGCAACACTCGGTCAGAGACATCTCTTCTCACAGGAAGACCAACAGGTTTCGGGCAGGCCAAAGAGCGTCTTTCGCCAAATTTCCAGACGGACAAAGTATGTCGTAACCTCCCACACCAGGCACTGGATTAATCTTTAGTACGTAGGAAATTCGAATTGTACATTCACTCGTGTAGCCGAGCGGGGGTTGGTGGCGGGGAGTGGGTGCGGCATCATGAAAGATGACGATCAGAGATGGAGCTCTGCTCAGGAATAATGAATAATGACAGCATGTAATTTGAAGATATAAAAAGTGTCATTTTAAATGATTGTTTTTTCTGTATGCATATATAATACGTCTGAGGAACATCACGCCTCATCTTTTGATTAAACACTTTACAACCTTCCATCTCAACACTAATTCGAACAATATTAACTCATAATCACTGCTCCCGCTTTGTCATACAGCAGATCCTGGTAATGATTCTCCCTGTCACCATTTCCACCTCCTTCCCACCTATCTTTTGTCTCTTTGCTTTCCCATCGCCATTCCCTGTTTTGTCTTTGCACCATCATCCCTTCTGTCGTGGGGCAGTGGTTAGCACTGTGGCATCACAGCTCCAGGGTCCCAGGTTCGATTCCCGGCTTGGGTCACTGTCTATGTGGAGTCTGCACGTTGTCCCCGTGTCTATGTGGGTTTCCTCCGGGTGCTCCGGTTTCCTCCCACAAGTCCCAAAAGACGTGCTGTTCGGGAATTTGGACATTCTGAATTCTCCCTCTGTGTACCCGAACAGGCGTCGGAATGTGGCGACTCGGGGATTTTCACAGTAATTTCATTGCAGCGTTAATGTAAGCCTACTTGTGACAATAATAAAGGTTATTATTATTAATCTCCCCTGCTTACCATTGCGGCACAGACCATCCCTTTTGCCCTTTGCTCCCATCCCCCTCCCCTTTCCTCCCTCTGCACACAAAACCTTGGGCGGGGGTCAGAGAATCGCCCGGTGTCGGCGTCAATCCCGCCCCCACTGTGTCCCGAATTCTCTGCCCCCGAGATTCAGCGGAAGCAGAAATCGTGCCACGCCGGTCGGCGGGCCCCACGCGGCAATTCTCCAGTCCGCGATGGGCCAAAGTCCCGCCGCTGACAGGCCTCTTCCGCCGGCGTGGATTAAACCACCTACCTGGCCGCCGGGATTGGCGGTGTGGGCGGGCTCCGTGGTCCTGGGGGGGGGGGGGGGGGCGTGGGGTGATCTGACCCCGGGGGGTGCCCCCACAGTGGCCTGGCCCCGTGATCGTGGCCCACTGATCGGCAGGCGGGCCTGTGCCGTGGGGGCACTCTTTTTTTTCCGCCTTCGCCATAGTCTTCACCATGGCGGAGGCAGAAGAGACCCCCTCCCCTGCGCATGCGCCGGTATGACGTCACCAGCCGCTGACGCTCCGCCGCATGCGCGGACTTACGTCGGCCGGCGAAGACCTTTCGGCCCCGGCTGGCGTGGCGCCAAAGGCCATTCACGCCAGCCGGCGGAGTGGGAACCACTCCGGCGCGGGCTTAGCCCCTCAATGTGAGGGCTTGGCCCCTAAAGCTGCGGAGAATTCCGCACCTTTGGGGCGGCCCGACGCCGGAGTGGTTCACGCCACTCCAACACACCGGGACCCCCCGCCCCGCCGGGTAGGGGAGAATCCCGGCCCTTGAAACCATTTCCAGTTATAACAAAAGAGCCTTGACCCCGCCACGGCCATTGCTGGATCTGTCGTCAGTCGTCAGCGGTTCGCCAATGGATAGCCATTGAAACACAAGGCCACGGAGTGAGGTTGCTTCATCACAACTAAGTGGACTTTCCAGTCCGGATGAGGTGAGCTGGGAGTAGAGGCAGCTCCAGGCTGGGAAAGGAAGCCTTCGTAGGGTCTTAAGTTTCTTGGTAGCTGTGAATTATGAGCTGGAGTAGGCCACTCGGCCCCTCGAGCCTACTCCGCCATTCAACAAGATCATGGCTGATCTGATTGTGGCGCCAACACCAATTCCCTGTCCGCCCCGATATCCTTCCACTCCCTTATCAATTAAGAATCTATATAATTGCGTAGACACCAGTGGCTGAAGTTGGAGGAGTACAGAGATCTTGGAAGGCTGTTGGTCCAGCAAAGGGATACATTATAATCAAAATGCATTAAAGATGCAATAATTCATCTTGATTAATTCATAGTGCAAAATTATAGCTGTTTGCTGACGTGGGATTTGACAGACGTTGAATTGTTTGACATCCCATTATCTGTCTTCCATCTTCTCAGGGCGCTGATGAAATGAAATGAAATGAAAATCGCTTATTGTCACGAGTAGGCTTCAATGAAGTTACTGTGAAAAGCCCCTAGTCACCACATTCCGGCGCCTGTCCGGGGAGGCTGGTACGGGAATCGAACCGTGCTGCTGGCCTGCTTGGTCTGCTTTAAAAGCCACCGATTTAGCTCAGTGAGCTAAACCAGCCCCTCTGGCAACCCTCCATTACTTTTCTTAAGCGGCTGCTCCTTACGGGGAGTTTGAAAAATGATTGTAAGGGCATTGTTCCTGTGGAGCACCCACATGGGTCGGGCGGCAACACAGTGGTTAGCACTGTTGCTTCACAGCGCCAGGGTCCCAGGTTCGATTCCCGACTTGGGTCACTGTCTGTGCGGAGTCTGCACCTTCTCCCCGTGTCTGCGTGGGGTTTCCTCCGGGCGCTCCGGTTTCCTCCCACAAGTCTCGAAAGAACTTGGACGAATTGGACATTCTGAATTCTCCCTCCGTGTGTGTGGCCCACTGGGCACTGATTACTGTAAGGAGGCGGCGGGCTGGAAACCGTGAGAGAGGGACCTCAGTACATGTATTTATTTGGGCTGTCCGTCTGCTGCGTCGGCACAAAGTCTGTCGTAATGGAATGATGGCGTCGCTAAATTCCGGAGCAGGATTCTCTCCCAAGCAGCCTGGGACAGGGAAGCAAATCGTGGAGCCCTGACTGCTGCACTGGCATCAATCAGCGAATTCAGTGAAACCCAGGGAACAAACCTGTGATTATCCTCATCTATATAGCTTATTGCACACCAGGTGATGCATTTATACACTAACCCAGCTGAAAGTCATTCCATTATCCACTATCGTTTGATATTATTAACCCACTTTATTGTGTGGCACTGGTCTTAATGTTGTTTGTGCTTTTCATTTTCTGGAAAAAGGCAAGTTATAATAATTACTAGATTAAAATGGGTTCCAGCACACTGACTATTCTTAGTATTCTTTGTCTTTTGAGAATGTACTTTTCGTCAAAAGGACAGCTGTTTTTGCAACAATAAATATGAATTATTTTTGTCATAATATATAACATTGATTTGTCTTCTCCCTGGCTCGCTGCCATTAAATATGTTGAACTGTAGCAAATACAGGTCTCTATAAATAACTTGCCGTGAAGCAGTTGCCATGGCGACCGCAGGCCCGAAGCCTCCGTTTGATTTATAATGCTGATGCATGTTGATGGAGTGAAAGGGAAGCTGGTCACTCCTCATTGTAAAATGTACACACACAAAGAGAAAAAACAACATCCTGACCCACACACCTCCCCCCACCCCCAGCTCCTGGAGGTTTGGCAATTTATTATGGTATGTCAGAGACCTGTCTATTGTCATGGCAAGTCTGCAGAGGGGTTTTCTTTTCATGCAAAGGTTATATGTGAGATACATTTGCTAAGTTAACAAATGAAAGAGCACATGTTAGTGACCGTAAAATAACACACATTCTGTTGCTTTATCTTCTCCCTGAGAATGTGTGCAAGTTGCAGCAGTTACAAAATTAAAATAAGCTAAAGAAGACACTGTTAAACAGAGATCTTTTGCGTTGTGTGTACAAAGTATTGTGCTATTTAAGCAGTCGAAGAAGCAGTTCTGATATTTACCTCTACTCAATACCAAATCGAGGCTCCGGGCCATATAATTATTTTTAATTGAATAGATCCATCTTCAAATGATCTTTCCAGAGTGTCGTGGTTCTCAATGTCCATACACTATCTCCATTGCTTCACCGCATCAGAGTCATTTCATAATCTTTTTTTATAATCTTCATCAGTGTCACAGGTAGGCTTACATTAACACTGCAATGAAGTTACGGTGAAAAGTCCCTTGTCGCCACATTCCGGCACCTGTTCGGGTGCACTGAGGGAGAATTCAGAATGTCCAATTCACCCGACAAGCACGTCTTTCGGGAGGAAACCGGAGCACCCGTTGGAAACCCACGCAGACACGGGGAGAACGTGCAGACGCCGCACGGACAGCGACCCAAGCCGGGAATCGAACATGGGACCCCGGCGCTGTGAAGCAACACTAAGCTATCGGGGAGGGGCGGGAGGGGGGGTGGGGGGGGGGGGGGGGGGGGGGGGGGGGGCGCGGCGGGGGGGGCGGGGGGGGGGCGGGCGGAAGTGGCCCACCGCCCCGGTGGGGGATGGGCCAGCCCCCTAAATTGGAAATCCCCTTTCTTTCTAACCTGCAGGCTTAAACCTTACCCCCTCCCACACACCTGCCCATCACTCCATGAGCTGCCAAAACCCTCCCTGCCCAACATTATGGATTTACCGGCTTCAGGGATCCATGCCTTCTTTCTTCTCTTCTTGCAGTCCCAGCAGCAGCCGTTAACACAGTGTTGGTGCTGCCAGGCACGATGGAGCTGCCGGCCAATCCAGAGGGCAGAACATCCTCCCCAGTGAGAAGCACAAGTCCCACTTGCCCTTTAATTGTTTAGCGCGTTATGGCTGTGGGGAGGGGGCTGATGTG
Source organism: Scyliorhinus canicula (assembly GCF_902713615.1). Taxonomy (NCBI): domain Eukaryota; kingdom Metazoa; phylum Chordata; class Chondrichthyes; order Carcharhiniformes; family Scyliorhinidae; genus Scyliorhinus; species Scyliorhinus canicula. The sequence goes on from NC_052153.1 coordinate 11,587,289, forward strand.
GAACAGGTGAGCTCCATGCTGATTCTGCCTCCGGGACAGGTGAGCCATCTGCATTCCCCACCCCTCATATTTTTCAGCCCCCTGCACAGATAAGGCCTCGTGCTGAGAGTTGAGCGAAAACTCCACATAGTTTAAAATAATATATATTTTTAGGTTTGTTTGTTTACATTGATATTTTAGCTTCTATCCAAATCAAATCATAAGCATTTATTTTGCTAAAATGAATTTTTTTAAATTTAAATTTAGAGTACCCAATTCATGTTTTTTTCCCCAATTAAGGGGCAATTTAGCGTGGCCAATCCGCCTACCCTGCACATCTTTGGGTCGTGGGGGCGAAACCCACGCAGACACGGGAAGAATGTGCAAACTCCACACGGACAGTGACCCAGAGCCGGATTCGATCCTGGGGCCTCAGCGCTGTGAGGCAACAGGGCTAGCCCACTGCACGACCATGCTGCCCGCTATAATGAAAATTGTAGTTAAATATCGTGGATTCAAGGCTTTTAACTTACTAGTTTTCTGTCTATGAGAATACTTCGACGTGATTGGCTGCACACCCTGCTGGCATTGGATTGAAACTGGACTTAGTGAAATGGGAAAACCGTGCCATTAAATTTTCACGGTCAACTTCCTTCGAGGTCAGCGGAGAATACGCATTATGGACGAGATCTCCTGGCTGTTCACGTTGGCAGGATCTTCCAACTCCTCCAACGGCGAATGCCGGCCGCTGTTTTCCCGGTGACGTGCAGTGGATTTAGTGGAAAATCCCATCGACAGCAGTGGGACCAGAAGATTCCGCCACCGGTCAACAGCGGGCTGCCTCCTGTCACCGAGAAAGACGCGGGGAGGCCAGAGACTCTCACCCCCTATTTATATCTGATTTACCATCCGATAAATGCTTTAATTTTTAAGTAGCTGTCCATGATATTACTGTACTTTTCTTATTTGATTGTGTTGCGCACCACAACATTGAGTAAGTTATGACTGGGTGCGACATCGTGGCAAAATGGCACATGGGAATTGAATAACAAGTCTTTAATGTTTTAATCACTCACTCCTCTTTATTTCCATTCCATTTCATTATTCCAATGTGACACTTATTTGCATTTAAAAACCATTTAAAAAAGCGTTACGATTGGAGTTGAGAGATAAATTCTTCACTAAGTGACTTTAGAATAAAGGTCACTCGCCATCTGACGAAAAAGTCACCAAGTCTTAAAGGCATAAATCTCACTTACACTGATGACTTTCCGCTCATCTCAAGCTAATATAATTTAACAAGTCCCTGGGGTGAACCATCCGTATTAGAAGGTGCTGGTGTGAACATGTCAAACTACTGGGTCCACACTGTCGTTGTAGGGAACCCTCAATGTGCCACATCCCAAAGAGAAATTGCACTTTAGTCCGACTCAAGAGGTTGCCTGAAATCACCCGATCGCCGGTTCATTTTTTTTTGTGCGTAAGTATCTCTGTCCATAAGTTTGCATTCTTTTCCTCATGACGTGATAAGATTGTTACCTGCCTTCGACTGTGCACTGCTTCAATTTTATTTTATGTTGTCACAATAAGTAATGGACAGTTCTATAAATGTACGAACGTATGAAATTGTTACTGATGTTGCTCCATTAGTTTGTCACATTTCCAGAATTCGAAGGTCCATCGGACATGACACTCTAATGAGCACGGCCCTAGACTAGCAACCCCATAATATGAGTTCAAATCCTGTTCTAGCAAGTTGTGAAATTGAGCGCAATAAATTTGGTCCCATTAAAAGTTGCTGCTTTGCTGACAAGTGGTTCATCCAGGGCCTTCAAGGGAGGGGACCGCCTCTTCTCGTAACAGCCTCCCCGAACAGGTGCCGGAATGTGGCGACTAGGGGCTTTTCACAGTAACTTCATTTGAAGCCTACTTGTGACAATAAGCGATTTTCATTTCATTTTTCATTTCATTTCTTGACAACGACATTTAGCCTGTCTGCCCTCTCACAATGCGGCTTTTCCTTGCTGACCTGTTACGCCCCCTTTCCCCAGCCACCTTTGCAAGGTGTCGTGGTTAGAGATCTATTAGGCTGGAACTGAAAAGCAACTGCTTATGTTGCTGTTTGCATGCTGTGCGCAGGATCAACCCTGCAACATCTTCAAAAGCTTCTACAGCCCTGGAGCTTACAGTGCAGTGAAGAGCCGCTTGACTTCTGCAATACACTCACAGCATCAAATCTTACCCCACATGATCCACTTTCTATCCCGCAGATTAACTTTGTGTGAATGAAGTGAGAAGTACTCCAAAACTCTCCCCATGCTTGCCTGTGCCATTCACTTGCGATCAGCTCACTTTTACGATGAATATGAGCTCACATTTCTAGGTTAATTGGCACACTTGCAGCGAAATAAACACCTTTTAGAAACAGCGTCACAATCCTGGCGTTCAAATCAATCTCTCCATCACTTTGCTTTCTCGAACACGCTATGAAACCTTCCAGCACAGGAGGAGGCCATTCAACCCATTATGTTTGTGCCCGCTCCTTCAATCAGCCATCCAATTAGTCTCGCTCACTTGCTCTTTCTCCAAAACTTTGCAGATGTCTTCTCTTTGAATGCTTTATCTAAATCCCCTTTGAGAGTTACTATCAAATCTGCTTCCGCCGCCCTTTCAGGAAGATTCCAGGTCACAAAAAACTGGCTGTCTAAAAATAAAGCCTGCACAACAACGCCCTTGTTTTTTTAAAAAAACAATTACTGCAAATCTGGGAGCTTTATTTACAGACCCCCCTGCCTCTGGAACCAATATCCCCTATTTCCACTGCCAACATGTTTCACCATTTTGAACACCGCCATTGAATTTCCCCTTAACCTTCTGTACTCTGAGGATGTGGAGATTGTGGTGTTGGACTGGGGTGGGCACAGTAAGAAGTCTTACAACACCAGGTTAAAGTCCAACATGTTTGTTTCAAATCACTAGCTTTCGGAGCACTGCTCCTTCCGCAGGTGAGGAAGGAGCTGCGCTCCGAAAGCTAGTGATTCGAAACAAACCTGTTGGACTTTAACCTGGTGTTGTAAGACATCTTACTGTACTCTGAGGAGACCTATATACAAGTGTATGTACGCCTTTGCTAAAAATCATCCATTGAACAGACAGAAATGTCTTGGATTTTGCCCTGGAAATCTGCCCCACAATGATGATCCAATCATACAATCTGGATCCCAAGTTGTCAGGCAAGTGAGGCTGTATTGATAGTGGGTCGCATTTGAGGGGTTTTGCACAAACATGCAGGAAATAGAATTATGGACAAAATTCAACCTCTGGCCCATTCCGTAGTATAAGCGGCATGGTAGCACAGTGGTTAGCACTGTTGATTCACAGTGCCAGGTTCGATTCCCAGCTCGGGTCACTGTCTGTGCAGAGTCTGCACATTCTCTCCGTGTCTGTGTGTGGTTCCTCCAGGTGCTCTGGTTTCCTCCCACAAGTCCTGAAAGACGTGCTGTTAGGTAATCTGGACATTCTGGGCGGTATTCTCCCCCCCCCCCCCTCCCGTCGGGTGGGAGAATCGCCGGGGCACCGTGCGAATCCCGCCACGCCACCCCTACCCCCGCACGCGATTCTCCCAACCTCCCCCCCCCCGAAACCGAAACCAGTGCCTCGCTAATCGCGCCACGCTGCTCGGGTAATCGCCACAAACGGCGAGCGGCGATTCTCCGGCCCGGACGGGCCGAGAGACTGCCGAATAAAGTGACAGTCCTGCCGGCGCCGTTCTAACCTGCTCTCGGGCCATTGGGACCTGGGGCATCAAGGGCCGGGAGCGGCCTGTGGGGGAGGGAGGGGGGTTCCAACCCCGGGGAGGCCCTCCGGAATGGCCTGGTACGCAATCGGGACCCACCGATCAGCGGGCCTCCTTTCTTCCGTTGCCGAGCCTGGATCCATGCGCCATTTTTGTGTGGGGCAGCCTGGAGGAGGACGGCCACCGCACATGCACTAGTTGGCGCCGGCCCAATTGCGCATCGCGGGACGGAAGGCGCCGTGTCTTTTACGCGGCGCCGGGTCTCTTACGCTGTGCCGAGACCCTGCCCCCGTAAATCGCATGATGCCCCTGCTAGCCCCACGGAGGGGGAGAATAGGGGTCTGGGAATGGGCGCTGAAGCCAGAGTAAAACACTCCGGTTTTACTCCGGCGTTGGCACTTAGACTCCCGTTGGGAGAATCAAGCCCTCTGAATTCTCCCTCTGTGTAGATATTGTAGGCCTCGTCAAAAAGAAAAAGGAGTCATTTGTCAGGGCAGGAAGGCTGGGAATGGACGAAGCTTGTGTGGAATATAAGGAAAGTAGGAAGGAACTTAAGCAAAGAGTTAGGAGGGCTAAAAGGGGTCACGAAAAGTCATTGGCAAATAGGGTTAAGGAAAATCCCAAGGCTTTTTACACGTACATAAAAAGTAAGAGGGTAGCCAAGGAAAGGGTTGGCCCATTGAAGGACAGGGGAGGGAATCTATGTGTGGAGCCAGAGAAAATGGGTGAGGTTATGAAACAATACTTTACACCAGTATTCACCAAAGAGAAGGAATTGGTGGATGTTCAGTCTGGAGAAAGGTATGCAGATAGCCTGAGCCACATTGAGATCCAGAAAGACGAGGTGTTGGGCGTCTTGAAAAATATTAAGGTGGATAAGTCACCAGGGCCTGATGGGATTTACCCCAGAATACTGAAGGAGACAAGTGAGGAAATTGTTGAGGTCTTGACAGAAATCTTTGGATCCTCACTGTCTTCAGATGATGTCCTGGAGGACTGGCGAATAGTCAATGTTGTTCCTTTGTTTCAGAAGGTAGCAAGGATAATCCAGGGAACTACGGGCCGGTGAGCCTTACGTCAGTGGTAGGGAAATTACTGGAGAGCATTCTTCGAGACAGGATCTACTCCCATTTGGAAGCAAGGGGTCGTATTATTGAGAGGCAGCATGGTTTTGTGAAGGGGAGGTCGTGTCTCACTAACTTGATAGAGTTTTTCGAGGAGGTCACAAAGATGATTGATGCAGGTAGGGCAATGGATGTTGTATACATGGACTTCAAGAAGCCTTTGACAAGGTCCCTCATGGCAGACTGGTACAAAAGGTGAAGTCACATGGGATCAGAGGTGAGCTGGCAAGATGGATACAGAACTGGCTAGGCCATATAAGACATAGAGTGGCAATGGAAGGGTGCTTTTCTGATTGGAGGGCTGTGACTAGTGGTGTTCCGCAGGGGTCAGTGCTGGGACCTTTGCTGTTCGTTGTATATGTAAATGATTTGGAGTAAAATGTAACTGGTCTGATCAGTAAGTTTGCGGATGACACAAAGGTTGGTGAAATTGCGGATAGCGATGATAACTGTCAGAGGATACAGCAGAATTTAGATCGTTTGGAGACTTGGGCGGGAGATGGCAGATGGAGTTTAATCCAGACAAATGTGAGGTAATGCATTTTGGAAGGTCTAATACAGGTAGGGAATATACAGTGAATGGTAGAACCCTCAAGAGTATTGATAGTCAGAGATCTAGGTGTACAGGTCCACAGGTCACTGAAAGGAGCAACACAGGTGGAGAAGGTAGTCAAGAAGGCATACGGCATGCTTGCCTTCATTGGCCGGGGCATTGAGTATAAAAATTGGCAAGTCATGTTGCAGCTGTATAGAACCTTAGTTAGGCCGCACTTGGAGTATAGTGTTCAATTCTGGTCGCCGCACTACCAGAGGATGTGGAGGCTTTAGAGAGGGTGCAGAAGAGATTTACGAGGATGTTGCCTGGTATGGAGGGCATTAGGTATGAGGAGAGGTTGAATAAACTTGGTTTGTTCTCACTGGAACCAAAGAGGTTGAGGGGTGACCTGATAGAGGTCTACAAAGTTTTGAGTGGCATAGACAGAGTGGATAGTCAGAGACTTTTTCCCAGGGTAGAAGGGTCAATTACTAGGGGGCATAGGTTTAAGGTGCGAAGGGCAAGGTTTAGAGGAGATGTATGAGGAAAGTTTTTTTCACAGAGGGTAGTGGGTGCCTGGAACCCACTGCCAGAGCAGGTGGTGGAAGCAGGGACGATAGTGACGTTTAGATAAGTCCCCTGGGCCGGATGGGATTTATCCTAGGATTCTCTGGGAAGCTAGGGAGCAGATTGCTGAGCCTTTGGCTTTGATCTTTAATTCATCTTTGTCTTCAGGAATAGTGCCAGAAGACTGGAGGATAGCAAATGTTGTCCCCTTGTTCAAGAAGGGGAGTAGAGATAACCTCGGTAACTATAGACCAGTGAGCCTTACTTCTGTTGTGGGCAAAGTCTTGGAAAGGTTTATAAGAGATAGGATGTATAATCATCTGGAAAGGAATAATTTGATTAGAGATAGTCAACATGGTTTTGTGAAGGGTAGGTCATGCCTCACAAACCTTATTGAGTTCTTTGAGAAGGTGACCAAACAGGTGGATGAGGGTAAAGCAGTTGATGTGGTGTATATGGATTTCAGTAAAGCATTTGATAAGGTTCCCCACGGTAGGCTATTGCAGAAAATACGGAGGCATGGGATTCAGGGTGATTTAGCAGTTTGGATCAGAAATTGGCTAGCTGGAAGAAGACAAAGGGTGGTGGTTGATGGGAAATGTTCAGACTGGTGTCCAGTTACTAGTGGTGTACCACAAGGATCTGTTTCGGGGCCACTGCTGTTTGTCATTTTTATAAATGACCTGGAGGAGGGTGTAGAAGGATGGGTGAGTAAATTTGCAGATGATACTAAAGTCGGTGGAGTTATGGACAATGCAGAAGGATGTTACAAGTTACAGAGGGACATAGATAAGCTGCAGAGCTGGGCTGCCAGGTGGCAAACGGAGTTTAATGCAGAAAAGTGTAAGGTGATTCATTTTGGAAGGAATAACAGGAAGGCAGAGCACTGGGCTAATGGTAAAATTCTTGGTAGTGTGGATGAGCAGAGAGATCTCGGTGTCCATGTACATAGATCCCTGAAAGTTGTCATCCAGGTTGAGAGGGTTGTTAAGAAGGCGTATGGTGTGTTAGCTTTTATTGGTAGACGAATTGAGTTTCGGAGCCATGAGGTCATGTTGCAGTTGTACATAACTCTGGTGCGGCTGCATTTGGAGTATTGCGTACAGTTCTGGTCGGCGCATTATAGGAAGGATGTGGAAGCATTGGAAAGGGTGCAGAGGAGATTTACCAGGATGTTGCCTGGTATGGAGGGAAGATCTTATGAGGAAAGGCTGAAGGACTTGAGGCTGTTTTCGTTAGAGAGAAGAAGGTTAAGAGGTGACTTAATTGAGGCATACAAGATGATCAGAGGATTAGATAGGGTGGACAGTGAGAGCCTTTTTCCTCAGATGGTGTTGTGTAGCACAAGGGGACATAGCTTTAAATTGAGGGGAGATAGATATCGGACAGAAGTCAGAGGTAGGTTCTTTACTCAGAGAGTAGTAAGGGCGTGGAATGCCCTGCCTGCAACAGTAATGGACTCGCCAACACTAAACGCATTCAAATGGTCATTGGATAGGCATATGGACGATAAGGGAATAGTGTAGATGGGCTTCAGAGGGGTTTCACAGGTCGGTGCAACAACGAGGGCCGAAGGGCCTGTACTGCGCTGTAATGTTCTATGTTCTATGTTTAAGGGGCACCTTGACAAATACATGAATAGGATGGGAATAGAGGGATACGGACCTCGGAAGTGTAGAAGATTTTAGTTTAGACGGGCAGCATGGTCAGCACAGGCTTGGAGGGCTGAAGGGCCTGTTCCTGTGCTGTACTTTTCTTTGTTCTTTGTTCTTTGCACCTGAACAGGCGCCGAAGTGTGTTGACTAGGGGATTTTCACAGTAACTTCATGGCAGTGTTAATGTAAGCCTGCTTGTGACAATAAAGATTATTATTATAAGCATTTCACATCAATCAGCTGCAAAAGAGACAGCCTTCCACAGTCCACAAGCAAAGAAGGAGTGGTCTTCCTGGAAGCTGTTCATTAGTGCTGTGGGCAATCAATGAGGGCCCGGGGCCCCATTCCATCGGTGTTCCTGGGGTTACGTTATCCACCGTCTCCTCCCCGCCTCCTGTGTGATGGATACATCCCAACATTCGCACACACTACCAGATGTTACTGCTGCCGAAAATTAGAATGAGTAGTTCAGTGCCCAGCATTGAGCTGAATGAAATGAAAAGCCATCAACGACAGATGCTGTGGTCCTTCTGAAGTGAAATAATTGCCCATCTCTCTTGGCGGACAGCCTTGCACGTCAGAATTGCGCCCACCCTGTAATACAGCAGATATTCTGTGAGCCATAGCCTCAATGCAAGATGTGTGCAGATGTCAAGCTTCAAACCACAGCAGATTCGAGCAAGATGTTTCATGGTAATTACGTTCTGAAGACACAGCCTGGTGGAATGCCAAACTGCAGTGCCAGAGAATATTGGAGCATGGGTTTGTGCCAATGGTTCCTTGCACATGGCTTGAACACCCTATAAAAGGATTGGGAGAATTGGGAAGAAGGCTATTCCAAAGCACTTCTATACATTTTCTAGTTAGGAAGGACCAGGGGCTTGACAGCAGGACACTTACATGCACTTGAAGGTGTTAAAAATCATGAAGGGCTCTGATATGGGTAAATTGGCACCTGGTGGCAGCTAACCAGTGGACACAGATATAAACTGAGTGGCAAAGGAGCCAGATGGGACAGAAGGAAGTTTGTTTCTTAAACACAGCTCTTTGGAATGAGCTGCTTGAAACGGCAGTGGGAGTAGATTCAATGTTTGAAAGAGCAAAGAACAAAGAACATAGGAAAGTACAGCACAGGAACAGGCCCTTCGGCCCTCCAAGCTTGCGCCGACCATGCTGCCCGTCTAAACTAAAATCTTCCGTGCTTCAAGGGCCCGTATCCCTCTATTCCCATCCTATTCATATATTTGTCAAGACACCCCTTAAACGTCACTATTGTACCTGCTTCCACCATCTCCTCTGGCAGCGAGTTCCTGGCACCCAGTCTGTGTAAAAAACTTCCCTCGCACATCACCTCTAAACTTTGCCCCTCACACCTTAAACCTATGCCCCCCCCAGTAATTGACTCTTCCACCCTGGGAAAAAGCTTCTGACTATCCACTCTATCCGTGACCCTCATGATTTTGTAGACTTCTATCAGGTCACCCTGCAACCTCCGTTGTTCCCGTGAGAACAAACCGAGTATATCCAACCTCTCCTCATAGCGAATGCCCTCCATACCAGGCAATCACCTGGTAAACCTCCTCTGCACCCTCTCCAAAGCCTCCACATCCTTCTGTTAGTGTGGCGACGAGAATTGAACACTATATCCCAAGTGTGACCTAACTAAGGTTCTATACAGCTGCAACATGACTTGCCAATTTTTGTATTCAGTGCCCCGGCCGATGAAGGCAAGCATGCCGTATGCCTTCTTGACTATCTTCTCCACCTGTGTTCCTGTGTTGCCACTTTCAGTGACCTGTGGACCTGTACACCCAGATCCCTCTGCCTATCAATACTCTGAAGGGTTCTGCCATTCACTGAATATTTCTCACCTGCATTAGACCTTCCAGAATGCATTACCTCACATTTGTCCGGATTAAACTCCATCTGCCACCTCTCCAACCGATCTATATCCTGCTGCATCCTCTGACAGTCCGCATCACTATCCAATATTCCTCCAACCTTTGTGTCATCTGCAAATACATCTGACCTGCTAGTATCTCCAGGAATGTTCTGTTTTTATTTCAGATTTCCAGTGCCTGCATATTTTACAGGTGGGGTTGGAGGCTAAGGGGTGAGGTCAAAGGTTATTTGGCCAGGTAGATTTCCATGATAAATTCCACTTCCATTATTGTTTCTTTCATTTGGATTCAATTCAATCAGAACAGAGAAGCATAGGAATACCAGGAAACCAGCCCTCAAGCCGATCCGCCATTTAGTCAGCTGAATGGATCATCTGTGGCCTGACTCCATATACCTGCTTTTACCCCAAATCCCTTAACAAAGATATATCTATCTCAGGTTCAAAATTAACACTTGACTCAGCATCAGTTGGTCCTAGTTCTAAACTTCCTTTTCATGTGTAAGTGTTTTCAAAAATCACTCCTGAATGAAGATGATTGTCGTGTTCAATCCTTTAATTTTTCTGTATTTGATTATGCGAGCCTGGTAACTGATCTATGCTCACTGTGCTCGATTGGTTAAGCCTGGGTGTGGACTCAGAGCAAAGTAAACAGATACCAGCAGAGCTGGGGGAAGCATGGTGCACACGTTTTGTGATCGCAGACATTTTTTTTAAAGGAACTGTAAACAAACTGGTGGCACACTTAGAAACTAGTGTCATCTCTGCATTGTTCTATGTTAGAAAATGTACAGCAGTGATAGGCAACCAGGAGTGAAATTTCCCACCGGCCACAATTTGGAGATATTACCAATGATTACCAATGGACTTTCGACAAAGTCCCACATAAGAGATTAAGTGTGGAAAATTAAAGCCTGTGGCATTGTGGGTAGTGCTTTGAAATGGATAGAAAACTGGTTAGCAGACAGGAAACAGAGAGTAGAAGTAAACAGGTCTATTTCCAAGTGGTAGGCAGTAACAAGTGGAGTATCGCAGGAATCGATGCTGGCACACCAATTACTCTCAATATATTGATGATTTAGATACATGAACGAAATGTAGTCAACGGAATTCTCCGTCAGCAGGATCCTCCACTCCTCTGGCGGCGCACCCACGCTCATGGGTTTCCTGACGGTTTGGGGTGGCCACAACGGGAAACCCCATTGGCCGGCTGCCGAGACGGAGGTTCCCGCTGCCGGCGAGGTTACGCCGCAGAGTAAAACGCGGCTGGCGGACTGGAGAATCCTGCCCAATATTTTCAAGGTGTAGATGACACAACGTTGGGTGGGAGGGTGAGCTGTGAGGAGGATGCAGAGATGCTTCAGTGTGACTTGGACAAGTTGATTGAGTGAGAAAATGCACGTCAGATGCAGTATAATGTGAATAAATGTGAGGTTACCTACTTGGTAGAAAAAACAGGAAGGCAGATTATTAACTGAATGGCTATAGATTGAGAGGGGGGGAGGACGTGCAACGAGATCTGGATGTCCTTGTACACCATTTGCTGAAGGTAAGCATGCGGGTGCAGCAGGCAGTAGAAGGCAAATGGCATGTTGGCATTCATAGCGAGAGGATTCGAGTACAAGAGCAGGGATGTTTTGATGAGGACCTAGGTAAGACCACACCTGGAATATTGTGTGCCGTTTTGGTCCTTATATGAGGAAGGATGTTCTTGCCATGGAGGGAGTGCAGCGAAGGTTTACCAGACTGATTCCTGGGATGGCGAGACTGACATATGAGGAGTGATTGAGTTGGTTAGGATTATATTCGCTGGGATTTAGAGGATTGAGGAGAATCTCATAGAAACCTATAAAATTCTAATATCGCTGGTGCAGGAAGGATGTTCCCAATGACAGGGAGTCCAGACCAGGGGTCATGGGGTAGACCATTTAGGATTGGGACGAGGAGAAATGTCTTTACCCAGAGAGTGGTGGGCCTGTAGAATTTGTCACCACAGAATGTAGTTGAGGCCAACACCTTACGTTTTCAAGAAGGAGGTTGTAATGACATGTATATAGGCAAGCTAGTAAAGGGTTAATTATTACATCTCTGTGTAATTCAAACACTAGATGGCACCACCATTTCTCTGTATATAAATCAGACCTCAGGGAATGCTGGGTAATTAGTGAAGGAGAAAACTTGAGAAAGGCACGAGGAGTAGATTAGATTAGAGAGTTAACACGTGGATATTATTCGTGACGATTAGATTATTGATTACTGTTAGACAGATTCAATATAACTTTATTATTAACTATAGCTCAGTAACGTGTGCAAATTTCATTTAATTAATGGTTATACAATAAATTTGTTTTATTTCAATCTAATGATTGGTGGATTCTTTGTCATCAATGCGACTGACCATTCTGGAGCAAAAGACAAAGAACACGACATATTACCACCAAGGGTAATATAACAGAGGTGAAAGGGATCACAGGATATGGAGGGAAGACAAGAAAAGGCAATTGGGTTGGATGATCAGCCATGATCACAAAGAATAGCAGAGCAATCTTGAAGGGCCGAATGGCCTCATCTTGCTCCTATTTTCAAGGTTTCTACTGGTACTCAAATTTCCTGTCAATCTCACTGACACGCTGTAAAGTAAAAATTGGAACGAAAAAGAGATCAGGGTGAACAATGGAACGCATGGAAAATGTGGACCGGCACCATATATTCCTTCCTAAGGAAGGATCTGTATTGGGCTGGTTTAGCACACTGGGCTAAATAGCTGACTTGGAATGCAGAACAAGGCAGCAGCGTGGGTTCAATTCCCGTACCGGCGTCCCTGAACAGGCACTGGACTATGTGGTGACTAGGGGCTTTTCATAGTAACTTCATTGAACCGTACTTGTGACAATAAGCGATTATTATTATTCCTTAAATAGGAAAATTAAAGTTTCAGGCCGTCAATTATTATTCATGCCCATCAGGCGTGGCATGTTTAGGAACAAGCTGCGTTCCAATTTTTGTGACTTGGCCTCTTGAGATACATTTAAAGAAACAGAAAATAGCAGAATGCACTTCGATGAGAGTAAATATTTGAAAAGTATTTGCAATCAAACACCAGAGAGTCGAATCGATTTTCTGCCCCACCTAAAGGTTAGAGCTTAGTTTTACCACTGTGTCTCCTGCTGATGCAAGGTGGCCACCGCTATCGGTCACCGCTATTGTGCGCACGAGTCCGCTCATGCACAGAAAAATAATGACGCCCAGTTCCCTTTTGAAAGTTATTGCTGAATTTACTTCCACCACCCCCAGTGCACTCCAGAGCTTAACGACTCGCTGTATTAAATATATTTTCATTCAGTTGCCTCTGACTCTTACTGCCAATTACTTTCAATCTGTGTCCCTTGGTTAGCAACCTTTCTGATACTGAAAGCAGCTTCTACTGATTACTGTTACTCTATTGATGGTGAGATTGATCTGTATTGTGCAAAAACAGGCCATTCAGCACAACTGATCCAAGCCATTGCGAATTTGTGAATGCTCCACACAAGCCTTCTTGTGCTTTCTTCATGAGCTTTCTTCATCTTACCTCATTACTATACCCTGCTATTCTTGTCTTCCGCATGTGCTCATCTGGTTTATCTTTACATGCAGCACTGTAACACCAGCCATCGTGCAGGAACAGTTGTGCCTGCAAGACTGTGAATCAGTTTTTCTGGCGTAAAAGGCCACAGTTTTCACGACGGCATGGGGACATGGTCCCTGAAATGGAGAATCCAGCCCCGGAGTCGTCAGGCATCCATCTGCCATTATTCCCATTTGTGTTCCTGCAGGAGGAGCTGGTGCGAGCGAGAGAAGACGCCCGAACTGAGGCTCCTGACTCCAGTCGAGGAGAGAGCCTTGGAGGTGGCCGGGGGCGAGCAGGAACGGGCCTGAGCTAACAGCGAGGTGGGCCTTTATCCAGATGACCAGTCTAAAGGCCATGTACTAAAACCATGCCTGTGCCTTGAAGGAACATCAACCAAAAGGGCCTGTCCACCAGCAGTGACGCACCTCCACCCTCGACACTGCCCCTGGAGGAGGACACGGCAGAGACATCACAGCTAGTGCCCGCACCATTCACCATTGCAGAGACACATGACTTGGCGGGCGATCTTAGAAGATAGGCTTCTGGGTCACTGTCTGATGAGCACCACACAGCTTCTGGTGCACATCAAGTAGAGGCAGGAACATCCCGGGGATCGGACAGCCGGAGGTCTGCTGGATCCCCGGACTCAGCTGTGCCCCATTAGGTGCCGTGCCTCTGCACACGCTCCTTCCTTCAGCTGCTGGAGATGCAAAGGCAGATCCGGGAATACCAGGAGGGATTGTCAGCGACAATCCTGCAACTGCAAGGTCAAACGGAGGATTCCCAAAACCTTCTGTTACAGGAGATGTTTTCAGCAATACATGGCACCCAGGCAAACACTTCAAGAGTGGTGCCCAGAGTGGTAAGCCTGGGGCAAGCGATCAGATCCATGATGGGAGAACTCTGAAGCATGGCTCAGTCCCTGAGGACAATGGCTGGGGAGTTCAACCATATGGGGTAGACAATGGAGGTCTCCAACCAGCTGCCCCTCCATCTCATGGAGTAACCCAGAGGCCCACAAGCACCTGGAGGGAGGAGGATCTGCTGGAGCACATTGCGCGACCTTTCACGCAAGAGATTCTGGGAGAGCCCAGTCAATCTGACTCTCCCCTTCCTGACACCGACAAAACCCAGGCACAGTGTGCGGAACAAGGCGACGGTACAACACCACTGCCACCTGAAGATAGGCCGGGCCCTCCAGAGGACGCCCATCAAAGGCATCTCAGGTAACAGGGCACAGAAGAGTAGACATAGTTAGAGGGTTTGCAAGGCTAAGGAGTTATAGGGGTACTGAGTGGGCCTGGGTGAAGTTAGGCACAGGTTGTTGAGGGTAATTATAACTTGCTACATCTGCACTTGTTGTTTAATTAAATGTTATTGTTGCTCGAGACCTTAACGCCTCACATTCGTGAACCCTCCTCCCAGTGGCAGAACGCTTCTTCCCATTAGGACAAACCTCCTCTCGCTGGCCCTCAACTTGGGGCAGATGGTCTGGCCCACTCATTGTGAGTGTTTCATTCGCAGTGATAGGACTCAGGCATGAATGAGTGGACCCTAGACCCTCACCTCTAATCCCCTACTAGAGCCAAGGGACACAGGAACATAGGGCTGGGGCATTGCCTCAAAGACCTTCCGGACTTAACATTGAGTTCAACAACTTCAGACTGTGAACTCTCGCCTCTACCTTCACCCCCTTGTTACTTTTATCAATTCATTTTAATTTCTTCCATTGATCTATTTTCCCCTCACCATTGTTCCCCCTCCCCCACCCCCCACTTGGGCCATCTGTTCCGAGTTGCCCTTTGACACGCTGCTGACCTTTGTTCTGCCATTCACACATTCTAATCTCTTTCTGTGCCACTATCAACACTTAGCCTTAACCACCACCATTTACATTCCTTTTGTCTTCCGCCCTCGACATCTTTGCCAATCTCCACCTATCGCTGGCCGCCTATCCAGCCCTCATCGCTCCACACCCCCCCCCCCAACTACCGTACCGGTTTAGCTCAGTGGGCTAGACAGCTGGTTTGTAATGCAGAAAAAGGCCAGCAGCGCGGGTTCAATTTCCACACTGGCTTACCTGAACAGGTGCCGGAATGTAGCAACTAGGGACTTATCACAGTAACTTCAGACTTGTGACAATAAAAGATTATTATTATCTGACCCCATTTCCAGTTCCCTCCAGCTTTGACAAAGAGTCATCCAGACTCGAAACATTAGCTCCCTTCTCTCTCCACAGACGCTGCCAGACCTGTCCAGTATTTTCTGTTTTTTGCCTCAAAGACACTTGCGACCTCCTGTTGCTAAATCTGACTAAAGGTGGGGCATTTTATTTATTTGATGGGATGTAGGATCGCTGGCAATGCCAGCAATTTGTTGCCCATCTCTAATTGCCCCTGAACTGAGGGCTTCCTTGGCCATTTCACCAGGCAGTGAAGAGCCAACCACGATCTGGTGAGTCTGGAGTGACATGTAGGCCAGACCAAGTAAGGACGGCTAACTTCCTTCCCTGGGCAGCACGGTTGTTTCCACTGACGGGTGAAAGCAGAACTAGGCGGCATAGCCTCAAAATAAAGGGAAGTAATCATAGAATTTACAGTGCAGAAGGAGGCCATTCAGCCCATCGAGTCTGCACCGGCTCTTGGAAAGAGCACCCTACCTAAGGTCAACACCTCCACCCTATCCCCATAACCCAGTAACCCCACCCAACACTAAGGGCAATTTTGGGCACTAAGGGAAATTTATCATGGCCAATCCACCTAACCTGCACATCTTTGGACTGTGGGCGGAAACCGGGGCACCCGGAGGAAACCCACGCACACACGGGGAGGATGTGCAGACTCCACATAGACAGTGACCCAAGCCGGAATCGAACCTGGAATCGAACTGTGCTATCCACAATGCTACCGTGCTGCCCTAGACAGATTTAGGACTGATCTTAGGGGGAACTTCTTCACCCAAAGGGTCGTGAATCTATGGAATTCCTTGCCCAGTGAAGCAGTTGAGGCTCCTTCATTAAATGTTTTTAAGATAAAGATAGATCGTTTTTTGAAGAATAAAGGGATTAAGGGTTATGGTGTTCGGGCCGGAAAGTGGAGCTGAGTCCACAAAAGATCAGCTATGATCTCATTGAATGGCGGAGCAGGCTCGAAGGGCCAGGTGGCCTACTCCTGCTCCTAATTCTTATGTTCTTATGTTCTGTGTGGAGTTTGCACGTTCTCCCCGTGTCTGCGTGGGTTTTCTCCGGAAGCTCCGGTTTCCTCCCACGGTCCAAAGATGTGCAGGTTAGATGGATTGGCTCATGATAAATTGCTCCTTAGTGTCCAAAAAAGGTTGGGTGGGGTTACGGGGATGGGGTGGAGGCATGGGCTTTAGTGGGGTGCTCTTTCCAAGGGCTGGTGCAGACTCGATGGGCCGAATGGCCTCCTTCTGCACTGTAAATTCTATGATTCTGAAGGACATTAATGAACCAGATTGGTTTGAACAATCAATGTTCTTTAATTACGGAGACCAGCTTTCAATTCCAGGTTTATTAATACATTTGAATTTAAATTTCGTCAGCTGCTGTTGTGGGATTTGAACCCATGTCCCCCGAACAATAGTCCGGATCACTATCTCAGCGACACTACCATTGCCTCCTGTGCAAATGGACCAGGGTAAAGCACTGTCCAGTCAGTTGAATCATTTTTGAGATGCTATCATTGCAGGAAGGTCAGACACATTCACAGCAACTTCCCACAAAACAGCAATGAAATAATTGATCAAGTAATTTGATGTTAGTGGAGGGATAAATATTGGCCAGGAGACCGAGGGGAACTCCCCTTCTCTTCAAAAGCATCACGGAATCACGGAATTGTTACAATGCAGAAGGAGGCCATTCGGCCCATCTTGACTCAGTGCCGTTCCCCTGCCTTTTCCCCGGACGCCTGCACATTGTTTCAATTCAAGGCATCATCTAATGCCCTCTTGACTGTCTTGCCACAGTTCCAGGCAGCGCATTCCAGCCCCCAACCACTCGCTGTGCGAAGAAGACTTTTCTCACATCGCATTTGCTTATTTTGCCAATCACCTCAATTCTGTGCCCTCTCTTTCTTGATCTTTTTTTTACAAATGGGAACAGTTTCTCCTGGTCTACTCTGTCCAGCCCCCTCATGATTTTGAATCTATCAAATCACCTCTCACCTTCTTCCCTCCAAGGAGAACAGTCCCAACCTCTCCAATCTATCCTCATAACTGAAGTTTCTCATCCCTGGAGCCATTCTTGCAAACCTCTTCTGCACTCACTCCAATGAAATGAAATGAAAATCGCTTATTGTCACGAGTAGGCTTCAATGAAGTTACTGTGAAAAGCCCCAATGTGTTCACTACTTCCTGTACTGAGGCACCCAGAACGGTACACAACATTCCAGCTGAGGTATAACTAGTGTCTTGTCTAAGTTCGGCATAACCTCCTTGCTCTTGTACACTATCTCCCTATTAATAAAGCCCAGAATACTAAATGCTTTATTAACTGCTCCCTCCGCCTGTCCTGCTACCTTCAATGATCTATGTACGTATACACCCAGGCCCCTCTGCTCCTGCACCACTTTTAGGATTTACCCCTTATTTTGTTTTGTCTGTCCATGTTCCTCCTAACAAAATGCATCACCTCACACTTCTCTGCATTGAACTTCATCTGCCACCTATCTGCCCACTCCACCAAGTTGTCTAAGTCTTTTGAAGTTCTACACTGTCCATCTCACAGTTTACTTACACCACTACAAACATTCCTCCAGCCTGAAAAGTATCCACTGAATATTATTCAGCCTATTATGTATCCATGCTGTCCCTTTTATTCCATGAGCTATAACATTTCTCAAAAGTTTGATGTGTGGCACTGTATCAAGTGTCTTCTGAAAGTCCAAGTACACCATTTCAACAGCATTACCCTCACCTAGTTACAGGACAGCACGGTAGCATTGTGGATAGCACAATCGCTTCACAGCTCCAGGGTCCCAGGTTCGATTCCGGCTTGGGTCACTGTCTGTGTGGAGTCTGCACATCCTCCCCGTGTGTGCGTGGGTTTCCTCCGGGTGCTCCGGTTTCTTCCCACAGTCCAAAGATGTGCAGGTTAGGTGGATTGGCCATGATAAATTGCCCTTAGTGTTGGGTGGGGTTACTGGGTTATGGGGATAAGGTGGAGGTGTTAACCTTGGGTAGGGTGCTCTTTCCAGGAGCCGGTGCAGACTCGATGGGCCGAATGGCCTCCTTCTGTACTGTAAATTCTATCAACGCTTTCTATTACCGCCTCAAAAAACTCCAGCAAGTTCGTTGAACACAATTTTCCCCTTCAAAATCCATGCTGGCTCTTCCTAATCAACCCACATGTACCATGTGATGGGCAGCACAGTGGTTAGCGCTGTTGCTTCACAGCTCCAGCGTCCCAGGTTTGATTTCCGGCTTGCGTCACTGTCTGTGCGGAGTCTTTACGTTCTCCCTGTCTCTGCGTGGGTTTCCTCCGGGTGCTCCGCTTTCCTCTCACAGTCCCAAGATGTGCAGGTTCGGTGGATTGGCCGTGCTAAATTGCCCCTTAGTGTCCAATAAATGTAAGGTGGGGTTACTGGGTTATGGGGTTAGGGTGGAGGTGTGGGCTTAGGTGGGGTGCTCTTTCCAAGGGCCTGGTGCAGACTCGATGGGCCAAATGGCCTCCATCTACACTGTAAATTCTATGATTCTATGGCTACTAGTTTTATCCTGAATAACTGTTTCTAGAAGCTTGTCCATTACTGAAGCTGATCTGACTGGCCTATATTTGCCGGGGCTCACCCGTGCAACCTTTTTTGAACAAGGGGGTAACATTTGCAATTCTCAAGTCCTCTGTACCATGGGATCTTTTATATTAGCCCATGAGGGCAGACAGTGCCGTGGTTGGATGTTTTGCCTGAAAGAAAGCATTTCCGACAGTGCAGTGCCCCCCCAATGATGCACCCGGACGCGAGCCAAGATAATTTGCTGGGGTGAAACCTGAAACCACAACTTTGGCGCCCTCAGGCGAGAGTGCTCCCCACTGAATCCTGGCGGACACCTGGGCTCTCAAAGTTTGTGCTTTTGTTCACAGAATTGTGGGAAAAATCCCCTGCAAGGAGACGGGATGGCACAATGAGTCAGGCAGACAGTTCACGTCTCAGATCCGCTTTTAAACTGGGCACGGACATATGTCGGCTTCTCTCTTCGCCAGCTGCCAGGGTCAAAGGTGAGACAAATTCAGCAAATTCCGTCTCCCATTATGTGTGAATGCAGGCTACAAAACTGCCGAATGTTTACCGTTAATACTAAACTAACAATCTCATACGTCGACCTGGTGTTTGGAAGTAAAACATTTACGCTCGTGTCGAAGGCGCTATCATCTAATGATAGAGTCATAGAATGCTGCAGCACTGAAGGAGGTCATTTAGTTCACAGTGCCTGAACTGGCTCGTTCAAAGTGTTATTCAATTTGTTCCTTTCCCTTGCCTTTCCCCCAAGCCCTGCAGTTTTTTTTATATATATATAAATTTAGTGTATCCAATTCATTTTCTCCAATTAAGGGGCAATTTAGCGTGGCCAATCCACTTACCCTGCACATCTTTGGGTTGTGGGGGCCAAACCCACGCAGACACGGGGAGAATGTGCAAACTCCACACGGACAGTGACCCAGAGTCAGGATTGAACCTGGGACCTCGGCGCCGTGAGGCAGCAGTGCTAACCCACTGCGCCAACGTGCTGCCCCTCAGTTTCTTTTTACTCTTGAAGTATATTCCCAGCTCCCACTTGGGGACTTTGTTGTAAAATCCGTTTGAAGTACTCACACGGCTCAGAAAGCAAGAAGCGCTATTCTTCCATTTGGACTATAGAATATTTAACATGAAAATGGCTAATGACAGCTGGAGTTTTGCTGGGACTCCAGGGGTGGGGGAGGGGTGTCTGTCACCTGCAGGCTGGAGAATCGGAACAAGACCCACACTGCCTCTTTTGTGGAAAGCCAGCCAAAACACAAGCCAATCAGACAGTGACGAGGTCAGCGATGGGCCCTCCCTTGGAATCTGGACCCCAGGGGGGAGGGAGCGGAGGTCCCACCTTCCCAGAGCTGCCAGACAATCAGGGGAGACTGTGGCTGCTGCCGGAAGGACAACAGGGTCCCAGGAGTGAGGAGCAACCCAGGCCACAGGATGGGCGGGGGGGGGGGGGGGGGGGGGGGGGGACGAATTTGGCCACAAGGGCAGGGGGCGGCTTTCAGTGGGCCCTCCCTTTCTTCATGACAAGTCCCCTATTGAGATATTGAGTGCCTTTGATCGAGTGACCCCCCACTTCACCCCCCCCCCCCCAAAGCCCCCCCAACCCAAGCTGACACGAAGCCCACAGAGGTTTATCTGCATGCATGCCGCATGGCAACAGGCCCACCTACAGCTGGGTTAATACCAGAAGCGGTGGGATGAGGCCTTTCGTGGCCTCAAATGGCGACGGAGTGGGAAGATCAGTCATGGGCCTTCCTGCCCAGGCCTAATTCGGGTGGAGGCAGGAAGTCAGAGGGGTTCCTGTACGTCACCGTCCTGCCTAATTACATGCCCTCTCGCTTCCGAGCTTGCCATGTGTAAGAAAACAAGAATACACCCAATGACTCTGAATCCCAAACATTGAAAAGGAAGGTCTATCAATTCCTGTATAAAGGACCCTCTGCAAAGAACAGAAAATGCAGGGCAAATCATCAAAACAATTTGACTTAAGGTGACAGGCTCAAATGCAGTAAATAATCATGGGCAGCAGGGGGAGGCAGTGTGTCAGTGGCATTGTCACTGGACTGTAACCATTGAGTTCATTGGTCATTGACTTCAGAAATCTAAGTACTGTGCACACCCCTGTCAGCATCAGCGGGGCCGAGGTGGAGATGGTAAACAGTTTCAAATTCCTAGGAGGTGCACATCTTCAAAAATCTGTCCTGGTCCACCTACGTCGACGCTACCACCAAGAAAGCACAACAGCGCCTATACTTCCTCAGGAAACTAAGGAAATTCGGCATGTCCACATTAACCCTTACCAACTTTTACAGATGCACCATAGAAAGCAGCCTATCTGGCTGCATCACAGCCTGGTATGGCAACTGCTCGGCCCAGGACCTCAAGAAACCTCAGAGAGTCGTGAACACCGCCCACTCCATGACACAAACCTACCTTCCATCCATTGACTCTATCTACACCTCCCGCTGCCGGGGGAAAGCGGGCAGCATAATCAAAGACCCCTCCCATCTGGCTTACTCACTCTTCCAACTTCTTCCCCTGGGCAGGAGATACAGAAGTCTGAGAACACGCACGAACAGACTCAAAAACAGCTTCTTCCCCGCTGTCACCAGACTCCTAAATGACCCTCTTATGGACTGACCTCATTAACACTACACCCTGTATGCTTCATCCGGTGCCAGTGCTTATGTAGTTACATTGTGTACCTTGTGTTGCCCTATTATGTATTTTCTTTTATTTCCTTTTCTTCCCATGTACTTAATGATCTGTTGAGCTGCTCGCAGAAAAATACTTTTCACTGTACCTCAATACACGTGACAATCAACAAATCCAATCCAATCCAATCCAACCAGAGACCCAGGGGAACACTTTGGTTCGAATCCCACTCTGACAGATGGTGGAAATTTAATTCAAGAAAAATCAGTAAATAAAAGTCTCTTGGTAACCATTGTCTACTGTTGTAAAAAAACACATTGGCTTCGCTAATACCCTTTAGGAAAGGAAATCTGCCATCCTTACCTGGTCTGGCCTACATGTGATGGTAGATCCACAGCAATGATTTTTAACTGCCCCCCTGAAGTGGCTGAGAAAGCCATACAGTTCAAGGGCAACCCAAGGGTGGGGAAGAAGGTATGGCCCAGCCAGCGACACCCACATCACATGAGTGAACTTTTTAAAAAGGTTGTGGGATCAGAAGAGGCAAACAGCAAGCAGATGTTTTTTTGACAAATGTACAACAGTGAATGAAGTGCTTGGGTCTGCTTTTTAGTAATGCAGAAATGCTTAAATGCCACTGTTAATTATTTGATTGGCTTCATTTAAATGCACTCTTTGTTTGAGCCCAGATGTTGATCAAAACACTGCAAAGGGTTGGCAATCTCGTCTTGTAAAGGAAGTATTGAATGGTGCACTGTTCACAAGTGCCTGGGAGCTCCCTGTGTGAGTTCCGAATGAAGATATTCTAACAAGCATTCGACCTATTCTGAAGCATTGTAACCTTTGGCAATTCAAGCGATTTGGCAAGTAAAGAAAATGCAACTTGTTAAGGAATTGTTTGTACGGTCAGTGTGATGATGGGTATAGTTATCAACCTCGTCCGATTTACATTGCATTGCACATGGATTTCCCTTGGCCTATTCAAGCTGCTCCCCCAATCTTGCTGGATTTAAGGAGCAAAATCAAACCTAAATAAGACTGAAAGTCCTGTCTGGCCTCTCCATTTAAATGATCCCACGGTGCTGTTTCAAAACAACAGCAGCATGTTATCCTGTGTCCTGGACGATAACTGTGGGTGTCAGAATGTGGGTCAGGTGCTGGCAGTCCCATGTCGGCTTCACCAGGTTCCAGGGTTTAAGTGCGAAAGCCGAGGCTGACTGTACTGAGGGAGTGCTGCGTTGCCAGAGGCACCGGTATTTGGATGAAAAGTTAAACCAAGGCCCCATTTGTCTGCTCAGGTGGCACCATTTTGAGGAAAAGCAACAGTGTTATTCCTGGTGCCCTGACCGATATTTATCCGTTGATAGATATATTATATATCTGTACAAAGAACAACTCATTAAATTGCTGTTTTGGGGATGTTGTTTAGATTGGATGCTACATTTCCAACAGCAGCAATTACATATCAAAACTACTTTGCCACTGGATATGTCTGGTAGACACAAAAAGGTGCTATATAAATGCAATTATTTCTTTGCACCTTAGTAGGGACCATTGAAACAATTGATTGTGAAATATTGCAGTGAGCAAATTGGCTGCTGCAGATTTGATAATGCAGTGTTTTTCAAACTTGTTCTCCGGGACCCACTTTTACCAACCGGCCGACCTTCACGACCAACGCCAGCTGAACTTTGCGGCCGCGCTGGTTGACCTTCGCAACTCACTATTATTGCTTACCTTTAATGTAACAGGTGAGGCTGCTTGGTCCGCACTATCTCACTTGCTTTGTCATTCAATGTTACATTTCTGCTAAGGACTTCAGCCGACGATTTAAGTTCTCACTGCATGCTTTGAAAAAAATCAAGAGGTTTGTCCTCAAATTCGCCATGCTTAATCTTCAAATGCCTTTAATGTTTTGATAGTTTTAAACTTTCATTTGCCAGCATTTCCCTGCATATAACCCACATGAACTTTGTGTCCTGATTTGCATTGGCACAATTAACAAAGCCATACCTCAAGATATCATCTTTATACTACTTTGCTCCCGATTTCAGTTTCTTCTTAATGAGTTGTTCACCAGAGGCCCGGGGGCTCTGCATACAGCCCACACCAGCATTGCTTTGCTCTGCTATGGACTCTCCTGGGAAGCTCTCTCCATCACATTCAGATCCTGGCTTGTTTGTGTCTCTGGTCCTCTCTTTCTAATTACAAAATAATCCATCTTCAGTTCTTCACACAGCCCTGTTGCTTGTTTGCTGACAGCTACAAAACTGAGTAATTTCTCCTCTGTGATTTTGCACCCAAAGCAGACATTCTTTCTTTTTACTTTGAAACTTTATTTCCAATACCTGATATTTCAAGTTTATGACTTTTTACTACTGAAAATTAAAGCAATTTCAGTTGAACATGCGGATCCTTTCATTTACACACAAATGTTTATTTTTAATATATTCCCATTTCTTTTGAAATGTAAACAAGTATAGAAAAAAGTATAATCTTGGTTTTTACTTCACGAACTATGACGAGATGAATAGAGGGGAGGCAGGTTCGCGTGATGGGTGTATTCATGACTCTCTGGAGTTTCCTATGGTCTTGGGCCGAGCAGTTGCCATACCAGGCAACGTCAGCCATTCAGGGGCAGCACGGTAGCATTGTGGATAGCACAATTGCTTCACAGTTTCAGGGTCCCAGGTTCGATTCCGGCTTGGGTCACTGTCTGTGCGGAGTCTGCACATCCTCCCCGTGTGTGCGTGGGTTTCCTCCGGGTGCTCCGGTTTCCTCCCACAGTCCAAAGATGTGCAGGTTAGGTGGATTGGCCATGATAAATTGCCCTTAGTGTTGGGTGGGGTTACTGGGTTATAGGGATAGGGTGGAGGTGTTGACCTTGGGTAGGGTGCTCTTTCCAGGAGCCGGTGCAGACTCGATGGGCCGAATGGCCTCCTTCTGCACTGTAAATTTTATGATAATGAAATTCTATGATAAGGCTGTGATGCAGCCCGATAGGATGCTTTCTATGATTCATCTGTAAGAATTGGTAAGAGTCAATCTGGACATGCCGGATTTCCTTAGTTTCCTGAGGATGTATTGGCATTGTTGTGCTTTCTTGGTCGTAGCGTCGACGTGGGTGGACCAGGACAGATTGTTGATGATGTGCACAACTAGGAATTTGAAGCTGTCAACCATCTCCACCTCGATACCATTAATGCAGACAGCCGTGTGTACGATACTTTGGCATTAAAAATAAAAATGAAATGGTGAAACACAATGCCAACCAGCCATGTACGTGTCTGCCCCCATTTATAGGATGGTGGGTTGCATGGTTTGGATGTGAATTGACCTGCAGACGTGAGACTCCTCATTGTTACATGTCATCAGCTTCCCACAGTGGAATTGGTAGCCTGATTTAAATGTCTTGGTGGCTGGATTTCCTAGCAGTGAAATAAGGACTGGTGCAGCCAGATTCAAACAGGTTGGTGCTTTATGCAGCACTGCTTGCAGTTGGGGAGATCCAGGGATGCTTGCCCCTGGTCCGCCAAGCAAACAATCTGCCGATAGCGGCCTCTCCCTGTTGCCATGATGGCGCCATCCGCCCCAAAACCCTTCATCTTTTCCTCACTCTTAATTTCAGCGTTTAGACCGACCGCTCCCTCAATTCCCTGATTTCCGCTTTCTCCCTTCCTTCTATTTGCCACCACCAACCCCAGCAAATCCTGATCCTTTCCGATAGTCGATGACCCTGTTCCCAATAGTCTGCGATCCTCGCCTTCTGTGGCTGGCCGGCAAATAGAACATAAAAGGCACAATGTGGAAAACAGAAAACATAACCCCTCCATTCGAGAAGGGAGGGAGGCAGAAAACAGGAACTGATAGGCCAGTTAACCTGACATCTGTCGCGGTGAATGCATTAGAATTGATCAGTGAAGATGTTATAGATGAGCATTTAGGCAAGCTCAAGGGGTCCGTGGGAAGAGTTAGGGTGGTTTGATGAAAGGGAAACCATGCTTAATCAATTTACTAGAGTTCTTTGAAGGAGTAACATGTGCTATGGATAGAGTGGAAACATAAAACGTATGGTGTAGGGGGTAACATATTGGCCTGGATTGAAGGTTGGCTGACTGGCAGAAACCGCAGTGTGTGAATAAATGGGTCTTTGTTTGATTGGCTGGATGCGACAAGTGGAACCTCCCAGGGGGTCTGTGCTGGGGCCACAACTTCTTACAATTTAAATCAAGACTTAGACAAGGGGAGAGAGAGTATGGCAGCAAACTGTACAGATGACACAAAAATAAGCAGGAACGTATGTTGGGATGAAGACATACGGAGGTTGCAGATGGATATAGGTCAGTTGAGCGATTGGGCAAAAATCTGGCAGATGGAGTATAATGTGGGAAAGTGTGAAGTTATTTAATTTGGCAGGAAGAATAAAAAAGCAGAGTATTACTTAAATAGAGAAGGACTACGGGATGCCAAGGCGCAGAGTGATATAGGTGTTCTCGTGTGCGAGACACAAAAGGTTAGAATGCGGGTGAAGAATGTAATCAGGGTGACTAATGGAATACTATCAACTATTACAAAAGGAATTGAACATAAATGTAAGATGTTACGTTTCAGTTATACAGGGCATTGTTGAGACCACATCTGGAGCACTGTGCACAGTATTGGTCTCCTTATTTAAGGAAGGATGTAAATGCGTTGGAGGCAGTTCTGAGGATGTTTACTAGATTGACACCTGCAATGAGCAAATTGTCTTATGAGAATAGGTTGGACAGACTTGGCTTGTGGGTTCCACTCGAGTTAGAAGAGGGAGAGGTCAATCAATTGAAGTATATCAGATCCTGAATGGCCTTGCTGGGCGGCACAGTAGCACAGTGGTTAGCACAGTTGCTTCACAGTTCCAGGGTCCCAGGTTTGTTTCCTGGCTTGGGTCACTGTCTGTGTGGAGTCTTCACATTCTCCCCATCTCTGCATGGGTTTCCTCCGGGTACTCCGGTTTCCTCCCACAGTCCAAAAGATGTGCGGATTAGGTGGATTGACCATGCTTAATTGCCCTGAGTGTCCAAAAAGGTTGGGAGAGGCTACTGGGTTACGGGGATAGGGTAGAGGCGTGGGCTTGAGTAGGGTTCTCTTTCCAAGGGCCGCTGCAGACTCGATGGGCCGAACGGCCTCCTTCTGCGCTGTAAATTCTCTGACAAGGTGGTCATTCAAAGAATGTTTCCTTATGTGGGTGATCCAGAACGAGGGGATGGGCACTATTTTAAAATTAAGGGTCGCCCTTTTAAGACAGAAGTGTGGAGAAATTATTTTCTCCGCCAGGGTTGTGCAACTTTAGAACTCTGACTCAGAAGGGTGTTGAGGTTGGGGGGGGGGGGGGGGGGGGGGGGGGGCACTGAATATTTTTAAGACGGAGATAGATAGTTTTATTTTCGGCAAGGGAATCAAAGGGGATTTCCGGGGGTATGTAGGGAATGTGGAACTCAACACAAACAGACAAGCCCAGGCTCTTATTGAATGGCGGAGTAGGCTCAATGTGCTGAGTGACCTGCATCTGCTCCCATTTTGCATTCAGAGTTCCACCACCCGTAGTCTTTTGCCCCTCTCAGCATTGTCTCTTCAAACTGTAGGATTTTAGAAATTATTTATTTGTTTCATTCTCGATGCAATCATTTGTGTTTTTCTCATCGTGTCTTCTCTGAAGTTCATGGAAATTGTTCCGATCATTACCCTCAAATTGCCTGTCTGATACCATTTGGGAAGACCACAAAACTCTTAGCATTTCAGTGGGAAGGATTACCACCGCCTTCTTGGGGCAACACGGGTTGGCAGTAGATGGGGCCTAGCTCCTAAGTTTAATCACAAAAAAAAAATCACTTATTTGAGTAACTTGTTAAATCATCGATAGATATGAGGATCAATCAAATATCAGCCCCCACAGAAAGATAACAGAAAATTAGTATTTCTGAAAAAAGAGACATGCTGTTGAACTTTTCACCTTGCACTCACCAGGTTAGATGCAAGAACGCCAAATTTCATACTGCATGAAAAAAGCGTGGTGATTGGCAGGCAAGTTAACTCTGATAGGTCAAGGTGTTTCCATGAAGCTCTCACCAGAGACCTAGGGCGCGATTCTCCGCAAATCCGGCGTGCCGTGAAGGCTGGCGTGAAACTGGCTGTGTTTCACGCCAGCCTCAGAGCTCCGTCCCGGGACCCGATTCTCCCCCCCCGGGCGGGGCTAGTATCGGGGCCGGGGGAATCACGGCGACGCGGAGTTAGCGATGTTCGCTAACTCCGCCCGCCAAGAGTCACGGCGGCTGACGCGCATGATGACGTCAGCCGCGCATGCGCGGGTTGGACGGCTCCAACCCGCGCATGCGCGGATGATGTCATCATGCAGACGCATCAAACCCGCGCATGCGCGGGCCGTCATGCACCTCAGCCGCCCCGCGGACTGATCCTGCGAGGCGGCGGAAGAACAAATAGTGCGCGGGTATTGGACCCGCTGCCCGCGATCGGTGCCCACCGATCGCAGGCCCATTCCACCCTTGGCATGGCCGTGGTGCGGCCGTGCTAATCGGTGCCATGGTTGTCCGGGACGGGCACTTTGCGTCCATTTTCACGAACGCTGAAAGCAGGTGTGATCGCGGCCGTAAACTCAGCGATATTCGGCCCATCGGCCTGCGGAGAATCGCTGTTCACCGTAAAAAACGGCGAGCAGCAATTCGTGTCGGGGGGCGGCTGGAGGGGGGGTGCAGAATAGCGGGAGGCCGTGAAAATTGTCGGGAAGGCCCTCCCGCTATTCTCTGACCCGTTGTGGGCAGCAGAGAATCGCGCCCCTATTGTCCCTCACGCTTCTGTTTAATTTTTTTAAAAAGGCACTATGCCTGGACATATTCCTTTTGCCTGCAGAGCACAGGTCCCTGCATATGAATATGTGGTGCCTGGCAAGTGTAAGTGAGCCAAATTGCAGGCCCGACTGATAATCTTAAATTGTATGTTACTGTAATTCTTCTCACACTCGGGATTCTTCAGCGAGTGCTGCCCAATCACAGAAATGCTGGAAATAGTCAGCAGATCAGTCAGCATCTAGGGAGTCGTGGGTACGAGTTTTACACAAGCGGTGTGACCTCAAAAATGTGGGCTCAATGCCAGTGCAATACTGGGGGAGCGTTGCACTGGGGGTTGTGTTTGCTGGTGGTTGAGATGCTAAACTCAGGCTTTGTCTGTTCTCTTGGGTGGAAATGCAAAATGTCTGAATTTCATTTTAATAGGAGCACGGTGGGGGTAGGAGGGGGGAAGGGGGAGTGGGGATTCCAGGTGGCAGGTGGGCGAGACACCACAAAGAAGATGGCTGTCATTTTGAATATTATAATGAGGTTCTGTGTCTCATTTTAATTCACCATCTGAAATTTAATGCTGGTTGAATATTTTCCTGGAAAACACACCATCGAAACGATATTAGGGAATGCCGGATCAGGATCTAAATGATGATATCTGCTGGATCCAGCAAGGTAATGTCCTCATGAGCAGAAACATCCCCTCCAACACTTGTGAAGTCCCCCCTACCTGCCCTCAAAGCCACTGACATATATCCGCCCCAAGGCCAAGCCTTCAAAGCCCCTTCCCCGGTCATCCTGTGTAAGGTGTTGGAGACGTGCACAACCTCCTCCAACCTGTGCCTGTGCCGTCACCCTTCCCAGACCTTTCATCCCCTCCCTAAGGCCTTTGAACTTTTCCTGACCTCAAACTTGACCATGTGCCTCTGGGACACTGAGATCAGAGCCATCTACAATCCGGGACCAAGTAACTGCGTCCCATTCGCTGGATTCCAGGACATTGGAACTGAAGCACCACCCTCTATTGGTTGGACTACGTCCACACTTCCCTCAGGTCTCCAGAATCAGTTAGGCCCCTCACCCTGGGATCGATTCTCCCACAAGCCCGCCATTTCGGGGCACAGAAATACTGTGCCCTAGGAAATCATCAGAACAGCATATGGCCAGAAAATGTGGGGAAGTCTCTGAATCCCGTATTATGGGAACACAGGAAATCGGAGCCTTTGGCCCCTCGAGCCTGGTCCACCATTCAACTAGATTGTGACTGACTTCTAAGTCAATGCCATTTTCACAACATTTAATTTAATGCTCTCCCCCCAAAGTGAGTTTGGAGGTGGGCGGGAACAATTAAGCAGATGGGAGGGTGCTGAGTGGGGCCCTGACCAACTTCCCACCTCTGTCCCAATTAAGTCTGTGACGAGATGGTTCACAGACAGCCTTCCCACCCTGCCACTAAATTAAGACACTTAAGTGGGCAATTAATTGCCCACTAAAGGGCGTGTTCCCACCACTGCTGGCATTCACCCAGAATAGGTAGGGCAATTGCCATGTGCAGAGCCCCAAAAATAAACCTCGTTGGAGTTACTTGTAAACATGAGAGGGAGGGGGTCCCCCATTCAAAGGGGTTCAGCGCCTGGTTGAGTGATCCAGCATCAGAACAGGGAACCTGCTTGGAGTCTTGCCTCTGATACCCCTTCCCACTTCCAGCGACCCGCCCCACCCCCCCACCCCACAACGCCCCACCCCGCCCTCTCAGACCTCTGACCCGTGCCCCTCGGCGATCATAGGCCACTCCCTGGCTGCAATACCGGCAGCTGCCACTGCTCAACCCCTTAGCGCTGCCACCTGCAATGAGAGCAGCTACCAATTGGCCGGTAACTCTCGGGAGCGGGATTTTTACCCTCCCTGATCCCGGGGGAGGCCTGCC
Organism: Scyliorhinus canicula; assembly: GCF_902713615.1. Lineage (NCBI taxonomy): Eukaryota > Metazoa > Chordata > Chondrichthyes > Carcharhiniformes > Scyliorhinidae > Scyliorhinus > Scyliorhinus canicula. The sequence goes on from NC_052153.1 coordinate 11,617,620, forward strand.
GCTAACCACCATGTGCCTGAGGGGCACTTAACTTGGCAGGCTTCCCACAAAGGGAGTGACAGTATCTCTCCAGACAGTAGCCAAGACCCCTGTTGCCTGGATTAAAACTGAATGTCTGATCCTTGAACTCATTGTTGTTCGTGGGAGCTTTCTGTGGGCCAATTGACTGCAGTGTTTCCTCCAGTACAAGAGTGACTTCACTTCAGAAATATTCATTGTCAACAAAGTGCTTTCAGATCTCCTGAGATTGGGCAGACGGGCAGGAAACACAAGACTTTCTTTCATAATCCATTGGTAAATCTCACTTATAGACCCTCCGATATAAACGTTTTGTTGCAGTACAAATGTAGCACCAGTGCTCCCCAGCATCCTGAGAGAATCCAGTCCATGCAAAATTAAATCTTTGGGTTACAATTAATCTGCCACAAAAATTTTTTTTCGTCCCAACTTGTTTGGGCCTTGTGGAGTGTTTATTTCTTGCAACAGGACTGGCTCGGTTAACCTTTCATTACCAGCTGCAGCACAGTTGCACACTGGTATGTCACAATGTTTTTGCGGATGTAAGGTTATTTAAAACACAATATTAGATAGTATAATAATTGGCCTTGGTGTTATTGACTATAATTAGCCCGCTTTATTTTTCGAATTGTCTCTTTGTAATAAGGAGATGAAGGATTCATTTACCCATCAGAAAGCTCAATTAGTTCCATTGGGCACAATCCTCTGGGTTTAACTTTGATCTCTGCAACGTGCCAGTTTGGAAGTTTGTATTTGGCAGGGTATTGTAACGTGTGTTCAGAAATCAATCGGCTTTCTAATTTTCTGACTTAATATTAATCATCTTCCTCTGGTAATCCATGTCTGTGGCTCGGAAAGGAACGTTTTAATAATGAAAGGCTTAGATCGGAAACCAGGCTCGTACAAAGGGACAGAACCCGCCTCCCTCTTTCGTTTTGAGCGGAGAGGCCGCCGAGATTTCAGTGCAACTGGCTCTTCTGTTTAAATATTAATGCTTCAGTTTTAAAAGCGCCGGGTCTGTACTGTGCGGAACTGGATAAGCAGCATGTCAGAGCCCGCTACTATTTCAGACTTGACCCTTGAGAACAGAATCAAGGGGAAGAAGCAGTTGTGATAGAGTACAGGCTGAGGTGTGTTTTAAGCATTTGCTTCTCCTGCCCAAAGGTCAGTATGATGTTAAAGCAGGGAAGTAGCTTTATCCTCATTGGTGGAAAATATATCTTCCTGTCTCTTGTATGCATAAGTTTAAATGGAGACTTAACCCATCATTTGCTGAATACATGTTGCTGAAATATGTATGAGTCAGTCACCAGTTCGTGCCGGCAAATTGTTCCTTATAGTTCGTTTTGTGCCTCCCGCAGCAACCGGTGTTAATTACCGCAACATCGTCCCTCACTTTCTTTCTCCTATATTTAGATTTTAGATTTAGATTTATTGTTCCATGTACCGAGGTACAGTGAAAGGTATTGTTTTCATAGAAGTTACAGTGCAGAAGGAGGCCATTCAGCCCATCGAGTCTGCACCGGCTCTTGGAAAGAGCACCCTACCCAACTCCGCCTACAGTCCAGGAGATCGTTCCATACATGAAAAACGTAGGACATTCGATAGATACACAATATAAATACATAGACATAGGCATCGGGTGAAGCATGCGGAGTGTAGTGCGAACAGCAGTAGAGAAGATGCGTAGAGAGGTCAGTTCTGTCCATAAGGGGGTCATTCAGGATTCTGGTCACAGCGGGGAAGAAGCTGTTTTTGAATCTGTTCGTGCGTGTTCTCAGTATCTTCTGCCCAATGGAAGAGGTTGGAAGAGAGAATAACCCGGGTGGGAGGGGTGTTTGATTATGCTGCCCGCTTTCCCAGGGCAGCAGAAGGTGTAGACAGAGTCACTGGATGGGTGACGGGTTTACGTGATGGACTGGACGGTGTTCACGACTCTCTGAATCCATACCAGGCTGTGCTGCAGCCAGATTGGATGCTTTCTGTGGTGCATCCGTAAAAATTGGTAAGAGTCAATGTGGACATGCCGAATTTCCTTCGTTTCCTGAGGATGCATAGGTGCTGTTGTGCTTTCATGATCGTAGTCAACGTGAGTGGACCAGGACAAATTGTTGGTGATGTGCAAACCTCGGAGTTTGAAGCTGTCAACCATCTCCACCTCGGCAGCATTGATGCTGACAGGGTTGTGTACGATACTTTGCTTCCTGAAGTCAATGACCAGCTCCTTAGTTTTGTTTACATTGAGGGAGTGATTGTTGTCATTGCACAATGTCATTGGGTTCTCTATCTCCCTCCTGTACTCTGATTCATCGTTGTTTGAGATCCGGCCCACTATGGCTGTGCCATCAGCAAACATTAAGAAGTCTTACAACACCAGGTTAAAGTCCAACAGGTTTGATTCAAACCTTTGGACTTTAACCTGGTGTTGTAAGACTTCTTAATGTGCTCACCCCAGTCCAACGCTGGCATCTCCACATCATCAGCAAACATGTACATCCTGTAATAAACAAATATTTATGGCCCTGGGTTGGCTTATTAACATTTGATACAAATTTGTTTTTGATTGCCTATGTAAACAGGGGCTCCATGGACCCAGAATAGTGGGTAAACAAAGAAGCCGGTGTTGTACTGAGTTACAGAGAGGGGAATGTTTCAAACTCAATGCTAGCATCAGCTACGGAATAATTGCTCTTCAGCCTTTACTTCGGAAACCTGAGCCCAAAATGTCTAAGCTGACATAATGTGGCACAGAGTGATCGCCGCACTGTCGGAGGAGCCCTGGAGTCAGAGAGGTCGACGGCACAGAAAATGCCCTTCTGCCCATCCTGTGCGTGCTGGTCAAAAACTACCGCCTGACTATCTTTTGCATTTAGGCATTAAATTGAGGTGTTGGCGGGCGTGAGAGACCTGGCAGCACTGGTATGAGGAAGAGAAAGGGGTTCCTCCCTGATGGTCTGGCCATTGCTAAAAATAGATAATCTGGTCCCTTATCACATTGTCGCTTGTGATACCTTGCAGTGTGCAAATTGACTGCCACATTTCTGACATTAAAGCAATAGCTACGGGTGGATTTCTCCCACAGCGGGGGCAGGCAGTGTTTTCCGTCGAGGAGGCCGACGGGGGGGGGGGGGGGGGGGGGGGGGGGGGTTTGCGGCATTTGCACTGTTGCCTGTGGCAAGGCGGGTTTGATGGCGCACGCCCCACAGTGGGTGTCATATTCAACAGGTGCCCAATATCACTGAACCACTACTGAACAATGGAGATGGACATCCTACAAAAAGAAGATGGATCTCCCGGAACACGTTGAGGATGCAAGATAGACTTCCTCGAAGACAGTGAAGTGGGAAGGTCCACCTGAGAAATGCACCTGCACCAAAACCCCCCCCCCCCGCTCGCCATCGATCCAGCCGGCAGAGGCATGGGGAAATTCCGCTCTGCAATTCAAAGACATATCAATGGCTGCAAAGCACTTGGCAACATTCTGGGGCTGTGCAAAGCACTACATAAATACAAGTCTTAAGAGCAGCATAGTGGCGCAGTGGTTAGCACTGCTGCCTCACGCGCGCCGGGGACCCTGGCTCGATCCCGGCCCCGGGTCACTGTCCGTGTGGAGTTTGCGCATTCTTCCCCTGTCTGCGTGGATCTCACCCCCACAGCCCAAAAAGATGGGGATTAGCTAAATTGCCCCTTAATTGGGAATAAAATTATTGGATACTCTAAGTTTCTATATGAAAAAATAAATGCAAGTCTTAATTTATTACTGATTTAGGGAAGACTACAAATTGACTTCATACTGTCGTGCAAGGAGAGAGGAAAAGAAATCCAGGAAGGCTATCTGCTCCGGATTGTTATAAATAAACATCAGGTTATTCTGTTGCTTATTGTTATGTTTTCCTAGTTAGCCACGGAGAGAAAAGGAGAGATACCATGCTCTAAGCGGGATGTTCACCATAACGCATCCTTTTAGTGGTAAGACCTCTTCTGTGTATGATCTGAGGATAACTTTGATGGCTGTAAAGGTAGATGTTTTAGCTTCTGATTGTCTCGAGCATTAATGACACAGCTGCTTTCATGTCCACTTCCAACTTGACTTGGTTACCATCGAGTTTTGAAAATACCCAGAATGGTTGGTGATCACTCCTTACTGACAAGACACCTAGTTTTAGCTCTAAAATCTGACCTGGTGCATTGTCCCCCAGTGAGCCTTTAGTCCCTTTACTCATCTTGTAAACTCGACTAGTAGACTTGACTGTACCATTTTTTTGTATGTCTCTTTTGTACATTTGAACATACATAGAACATACAGTACAGAAGGAGGCCATTCGGCCCATCGAGTCTGCACCGACTCACTTAATCCCTCACTTCCACCCTATCCCCATAACCCAATAACCCCTCCTAACCTTTTTGGTCACTAAGGGCAATTTAACATGGCCAATCCACCTCACCTGCACGTCTTTGGACTGTGGGAGGAAACCGGAGCACCTGGAGGAAACCCAAGCAGACACGGGGAGAACGTGCAGACGCCACACAGACAGTGAACCAGTGGTGAATCGAACCTGGGACCCTGCTGCTGTGAAGCCACAGTGCTATCCACTTGTGCTACCGTGCTGCACTGGTGAAGTTTGATGTGACTAGCATGCTTTGGCAATATGGCCCTTTTTGCCATAATTCTTTCATTTATTCTCTCCATTCCCCATTCTCCGGCTGAATGCCCCACTTGTGCACAACAATGGCATGGTAGACTTGTCTCAGAATTGGTTTTAGTGTTCTCCATCCTCTGGATCCCCAACTCCAATCTGTGAAACCTCTTTTACTGCACGATCCATGGTTGCAGTGATTTCCACTGCAGATTTCAGGGTGAAAGCACTTTCAGTCAGCAGTTTTCTCTGGATAGCTTTGTTTCTGAGTCCACATCCCAACCTGTCATGAAGGGTGTCATCTAATGTTGTGCCAAACTCGCAGCACTTTGCTACTTTGCTAATTTTACTAACGTCGCTATGAATTGCAAGATGCTTTCACCTTCTTCTTGACCATGGAGGTAAAACCTTTCTGAAATTAAGAGCAGACGAAGAGTGAAACGTCCTTCCAACATTTTCATTAGTTCCTGGTAGGCTACGTCTCCTGGCTTTGCTGGGTGGCCAAGATTTTTTACTCGCATAAATGTTTTACACTCTAGTGAGCTGGGGATTGTCGCAAGTCTTAGGTCCTCTACCGTCTGGTTAGCTACAGGGTACAAGTGAAATCTCTCTTCCGATGAATAACACGTCTCATAGTCCTCATCAAAGGCGTCCATATCGCCAGTTCCTCCTGCCATCTTTGGATCCCGATTCCCTAGGTCTGCATTTGTTCAGCCTTCAGCCTTCTTCCCTTCCATTTTTTAGAAGCAAGAAATCTCGTAGCCCACAAGCAAAACAAATGACTTCCCTTGCCTGGACTATCGTTTCCCAGAGCAGTATATTGCTGAGCCGGACAGCTTCTTAGGTTCACATTACCGTAGCCTATTTACAGTGCCATGTGCGGGGTCCCCGCACCTTCTACCCACTACAAACAGTAAGTACGCCTGAAACTTCGTCTTTTTCATTTTTAACTAAATTCCAGTTACTCACAGCGGCGTTATGATTCCTGTGGGCCACCATCAACAACAGTCGGTTCTGGTCCACTCACGTTGATGCAGCAGTCAAGAAAGCCCAACGACTTCCTCTTCCTATGGACCCTCCACTTCCTATGGAAGCGAAAGAAATTCAGCATCTCTGCATCTACTCTCACAAATATCTACAGATGTGCCATAGAGACCATCCTATCCTGCTGCATCACAGCCTGGTATGTCAACTGCTCGGCCCAAGATCACAAGAAACTGCAGACTGTGGTGAACTCAGCCCAATGCATCACACAAGCTTTCCACCCTCCCATTGATTCTGTCTACACCTCCCGCTGCCTCAGGAAGGCAGACAGCATTATCAGAGACCCCTCCCACCCAGGCATTGCCTTCTTCCAGACTCTTCCATCAGGCAGAAGGTACAGAAGTCTGAAGACCCACACATCCAGACATAGGAACAGCTTCTTCCCCACAGCTACAAGACTCCACAACGACACCCCCTCGGACTGATCTGTTCCCTGTAAGAACACTATTCACGACGCCCTATGCTGCTCTTGCTCATGTATTTGCTTTCTTTGGCCCCTTGTTCCGCACTGTAACCAATCACTGTTTGTCGATGTATCATTTGTCAGTGTATTCTGTTGACTATTCTTTTTGTTTACTGTGTACGTACTGTGTACGTTCCTTTGACCGCATAAAAATACTTTTCACTGTACTTCAGTACATGTGACAATAAATATCAATCAATTAGTTTTTTCTTCAAACCCGAGTTCGCACCGCCGGTTGTTGCCGATTGGCCAATTCGGTTTGGCGCCGGCTTCCAAGTGCCTGCAGAATTTTTCTCTGCTACAAACTTCGGCAACGGTTTTTTTTATGGGGCAAATCCTCTTTGACAGTTTTCTCTTTTGTTATATTTCCCCAGATAGCTGCAAAGAGAAAATAAGTAGAGGCGCCACGCTCCACGTTCGTCAAAAGCACAGTGCAGGGCTTATTTGGAGATGTTGCTCCTACGGTGCAAGATGGTGAACTGAAAGCCGGTGTGAACACTCTGCTGATGTCACGTCAGGTCACGTGACGTTCCACCAGAAGGCATATTCTTAGAACCCATAATGCTTGTGGAGTGGGCCATTAATGGGATATTAAATAAAACGGTTGCGCACATCTGTTAATTTGATATTCTTTCCTACGACTAGCAGCGGATCATACTGGGCTACTGACCCACAGGTGGGGGAAAGCTCTCTGGTAACACAGCCAAACAGGAACCTTTCACATTCGATCCCAGACAGTGGATGCCTGCAGGCTATTTGATCTGAGGGGGCGGGGGGCACCTCAAGTGCAAGCCCCTGGATGTTTTCTCTTCTCTTTCATACTCTTGAGCGGAGCATTTAGTAAGTAAGTAAGTAAAATCGCATTAGTCCAGGTCCCTTTGAGGGGGGAGAGCTGGCCGGTGATGATTTAACCTGAGGATCACCGCGCCTCACGCGAGGGGTAAGGGTGAGGGAGGAGAGACACTTCATGAATGATTTCAGGCCAATTCAAATTACAGACCACCGCGACAGGGATCGCCAACAGTATTAACTAGTCTGTCAACTCTAGTTAACTTGCTAGCTCGAGAATTTGAACTCTAGCACTGTCATAGCCTGGTGCCATTCACCCACTAAGTTATGAGAGGCCACGTGTTTCTGATATTATTGTCAATTAAGGTCCATGTTTTCAAGTCCCTCCATGGACTCCCTATATCTGCAGTCTGCTCCAGCACTCCAATCGTTTGAGATATCTGCGCTCCTCCATCCTGACCTCTCACGCAGCCCCAATTTTAATCCTTGCACCACTGGCAGCCTTATTGCTATCTATTGCTGAGGTCCTTAGCTCTGGAATTTCCTCCCTGAACCTCTCAACCTCTGCACCATTCTGTCCTACTTTAAACCTACCCAGATTTTGGGTCATTAGTCCTGTGGCTCGGGGTCCGATTTTGGCAGATAACAGTTGTGCAATTCTGGTCGCCTCATTTTAGGAAGGATGCGGAAGCTTTGGAAAAAGTGCAAAGGAGATTTACCAGGATGTTGCCTGGAATGGAGAGTAGGTCTTGCGAGGAAAGGCTGAGGGTGCTAGGCCTTTTCTCATCAGAACGGAGAAGGACGAGGGGCGACTTGATAGAAGTTTATAAGATGATCAGGGGAATAGATAGAGTAGACAGTCAGAGGCTTTTTCCCCGGGTGGAACAAACCATTACAAGGGGACATAAATTTAAGGTGAATGGTGGAAGATATAGGGGGGATGTCAGAGGTAGGTTCTTTACCCAGAGAATAGTGGGGGCATGGAATGCACTGCCTGTGGCAGTAGTTGAGTTGGCAACGTTAGGGACCTTCAAGCGGCTATTGGATAGGTACATGGATTACAGTAGAATGATGGGGTGTAGATTGATTTGTTCTTAATCTAGGACAAAAGCTCGGCACAACATCGGTGCCTGTTCTGTGCTGTATTTTCTATGTTCTATGTTCTAATATATTAGCATGTGTCAATATATTACAATATACTCACAAGAAATTTATCCCTATTCTTCCAGAAACATGAATATTTCTACAACATGGATGGATCAGACTCGACATAGACAATGGAGGAAACAATGGTCGAAGGGCCTGTTCTGTGTTGTATCTTTCTATGTTCTATGTTCTGACGCTCCTGTGAAGCAGCTTGGAGCGTTTGGGACACTACATAAATACAATATTGTGAACCAATAGTGTTGGAGGATGCTCGACGGATTATCCTGAGATCTCAGAGGTCTTCACTTCAGGGTAAGGAAAAACCTCACAGGTGGTGAATTATTCAGCGCAGGACCTGAGCCATACATCAAGTTCGTTTTGATCTACGCCTGTGTTATTGTTCCTGAATGTTTGTTCAGTGTGTTAGTACCTTCACTGGGAAGTTGCCCTCAAGCTGTTGCCATTGAATTGGTACAGTACAGCTTTTGCTCCAGAGATCATGTGTTTTCCATTAGCGCTGAAGTGCTTATGGTGTTTCTACATTGATCACAACCAACCAATGGAATGTGCATAGTTTTTTATAATTACAACGCTGGAGGTTTTAATCAGACGTCTGGTTTCAGCCTGCTGATCTGCAATAAATGACCATGACCCAGCGTAATTTAAGCTCTGTGAGAGCTGGGTTTTTTAAGGTGTGGCAGCATCCTTGGGCAATGATAGTAATTAGGTAGGTGTGGATCAGTCAGGAAGCAATGGAAATGATGAGTGTTACAGGAGGCGGAGGAATAGAAACGGCTGAAGGAATTGGGATTGCCTGCGCGGAACAATAGCCAGTGATCACTGTCCAATCTCCTGTGTGTCCACGCTGAATACTGCCGGGGAATCGCAAAAGAAAGTCCGTAGCCCCCTGACAGGATTCAGTTCAAAATAATCTCAGCGTTGAAAATTGTAAAACAAAATTGGGCAAGATAACGTGGGCGGTGGCGATGTGGCTGATTAAAGAGTGATGACAAGAAAAATAGCCATCTTTCCCTGCGCATGTTTTCATTCAAGCTGATAGAAGCGCTGGAGAAGAAAGGAAGGAAAATTGAAGTTGAACATGTTTTTAATTTATTACTCAAATGGCCACGTCAACTGTGTGCATTCCTCCTGGCAAAATATTTATATTGTTGCGACAAAAAGCTTTGAATGAAGCTAAGTGCATTCATCAGCCGTCTGACCTGTATTTCAATGTGTTTTTTTATGCTGCAGCTTTCTATAAAATCTTTGGAAGATAAAACAGAAGGAAATATAGTTAAGAATTGTCGTAAATTGTTTTGGATCTGAGTTTTTGAGTTTATGCTATGGTAGTGGGCTTTTTACCCTCACAACCTGCTCCTCAGCATTGTAGCTGTAAGCACATATTCAAGGCAGCACGGTAGCACAGTGGGTTAGCACAGTTGCTTCACAGCTCCAGGATCCCAGGTTCGATTTGCGGCTTGGGTCACTGTCTGTGCGGAGTCCGCACGTTCTCCCCCGTGTCTGCGTGGTTTTCCTCCGGTTTCCTCCCACAAGTCCCGAAAGACGTGCTTGTTAGGTGAATTGAACATTCTGAATTCTCCCTCCGTGTACCCGAACAGGCGCCGGAGTGTGGCGACTCGGGGATTTTCACAGTAACTTCATTGCAGTGTTAATGTAAGCATACTTGTGGCAATGATAAAGATTATTATGAAGGCCATCCAGGGCCGAGGGATTAAAGTAAAGTCACCATAGTTCCAGATGACCATAGGCTGCTTTCCCCGTTGTTGTGGGAGAGCTGAATGGTGGTGATTTAACCTGAAGATCACCACACCTCAGGCGAGGGGCGAGGTTGAGAAGGCCGGGCCTTCATGAATTACCTCAGCCTGTACAAGAACTGGACTGTTGCTCTGCTGGGGGTGGGGGGGTGGTCCCATATCCTGGCTAAGACATTCATCCGAGGCATCGTTTATCAACTCTGGTCGGCAAGAAAGATCCCATTGAACTATTTTGTTATCGGATTATTATATTATTTTTTTCCAATCTCTCCATGTCTTTCCACCTCCACGCCTCCCCCCCACCCCCACCTTTGTAACTATCTCCAGCCCTGCAACCTTCCTCCAACTCCTCCCATTCTGGCCCGTGTGCCTGTCCTGCTTTCCATCACCCCACTATTGACAGTTGGGTCATCAGTTGCCTCAACCCTAAGCTCTGGGATTCCCTCCCTGAACCTCTCTACCTCTTCATCTCTCTCTTCTCCTTCAAGATGCTGCTTAAAATGTACCCTATTTATAAGGCACAGGAATTCAGCCCAAACGGCCTCTTCCCATGTTCATGCTCTACTCAAGCATCCTCTCAACTTTTCTGGACTAAATCTGCCATTGTAACCTCCGCTTCCTTCTCTCTCGTATCTTTTTCCCGCTTCCCCCTGAATGCGTCTATACTCGCTTCAACCACTCCCTGTGTGTACTGAGCTCCACATTCTCGCCACCCTTCGGGTAAAGAGGCATCTTCTGAGTTCCCCATTGGACCTCGGGGTGACTATCTAATGCCGACGGCCTCTGGTGATGCTCTTCCACACAAGGGGAAACATCCTCTCCGTATCCACTTGACAAAATCTTTCAACATTTTAAAGGTCTCCATGAGGTCATCCCTCAGCTTTATTTTGTCAAGAAAAAAAGAGACCCAGCCTCTCAATCCTTTCCGACGCACATCCACAAATTTCTGATGTCACCCTTTGCATTCTCTCTGCACTCTCTCCAGTGCCTCTGTATCCTAATCATAACATGGCGTCCAGAACTACATGTCGCACTCGAAGTCTGGGCTAAGTTCAGTACAAGTTTGACATAACTTATAAGTTCCACTTTAGAACTGTAACCCTCGGGAAATAAAGCTTTGTGCATGATTTTATATTTTTTTATGGTCTTGCTAACCTGCACTGCAACATTTAGCAATTGGCCGCATTCATAATCTGAGATCCATTTGTTCCTCTACCCCAACAAGACTGGCACCACCCAAGTACTAAAATACTTCCCTGATCTCCCTGCTGACTTCCCACATCTTCCCACCAGTAAGATTGGTGAGCTACAGGCGCAAATAACCTTGTGAGGATATGATGTAGTGGCAATAACAGAAAGGTGGATTAAAAGTATTGAGCACTGGACCCTAAATATTTAAGGATATAAAGTGCCGTATCGTCCATTTGAGTGGCTAAGTTCTCCCGCCAGAGGAGAATCACTCCTACTCTGCGGTGATGCTAGGAGTGTCATGACAGGGAGATACTAGGAACTTGGGTCCAGAAATGGGGTCCAAGAAGCAGCAGGCAATTTAGGAGTTCGACAGACTGAGAGAAAATACTGCTCGCAGCAGAGTCTGAAGGATACACTCACAGCCTGAGTTACCTTGTCCCATTCAGACTTAACCTCATTAGTGGGAATACACGCGATGCCCCAGCTCAGCCAGGGTGATCCACTCAAGATCCATTGTCATCTGGGACAACCTTGTTTGACCAGCCATCAGCCCATCACAGAGTCTGATGATCTACTTGTCCATCAATAGAAGGTGAGTTGCCGATGAATAGCATAGCTCTGTTCTTTTATGTAAACGGGAGTGGGGCAATCAACCAAGATAATGATAATGGATTCAAAGTCTGCAAACCCGAGAGAACTTTTGTTTGAGGAGCTGGGTGGAGCTGAGAGAGAGAGAGAGAGAAAGAATGCTGTTCTGAACAGTTACAGGAGAAGGCTTCGGGAAATCGAACGAGTAGGTCATCAAAATTGCCACTGAGGCAGTCTTTGGAAAAAGAGTTCAGAACAAATGTCCCGACCAGAAGACAATGGATTTGTAAATGCAAGTATTGCCTTTGCCTGTTTGTGTAAGTGGAACGAGAGCTGCATGTTCATGTCAAGTGTTGTTTATTGGGAACTAATGTGCTAAGGTCAATAAATTGCATGTTGTCTGTTGGTGCTGGAGCAGAAATAAAAGTTTAAATATTGTTTTCTTTTCATTTTTGAGTAAAGTTTGTTTATAAAATAACCAAACACATTTCTTATATTATCACTCCGGGAATGAATCGATCTTTCCACATCACATTAAAACTTTAAAAAGTTATGGGGCTGGAGGCTAAGTGCCGACGTCGACGTGGGAACTGTGACATTTTCCGACAGCAAAATCGGCGCCGGCCCCTCACCGATCCTGCGACCGATGAGGGGCTAGCAGCCGCACCAAGTAAAGCCCCGGCTCCCACAATATAAACACCTGGAGAATGGCCATGCATGCACACGGCAATGACCTGCAGCGGTCACGCCATAAAACATGGTTCCAGCCATGCGAGGACCCGACCTGCCAGATAGTGCCTCCATGGCCACCCCCTAGCCCCCCCCCCCCCCACCAGTGCCCCCAGCCCTCTCTGAAGCTGCCCCCCCAGCCCGAGCAATGGCATAGCTCCCGCCTGACTTTGGGAGCACCGGACACAGTCAGCAGCCACCATGCCGGGGTCCCGACCGCTGAGACCACACGTCAACCACGCGGTCGGGAACTCGGCCCATCCGGTGCGGAGCTTCGGGGAGGGCTTTCAGGTGACGCGCTAATGGCGTTGCAATGGTGTGCAAACAGGCGTCAAACAGGCACCGCCCCCGATCGCCGATTATGAAATCGGCATCGGGGAATGGTGAATCCCGCCCATGGCATCTGGTCCTGTTCCTTAGCTACAAGGATAAAATGTATGGAAACAAAAGCTAAGGCTCCTCGGATGACGAGGGAGATAAAGAATGTGAAGTGAAAATAGCACTTTGACCAATCTTTTGTTCAATTGTCCCGAAAACTCACCGTATTACTCAGTGCCGAATTATTTACCTGAAAAAGTAGCTGTGAAGTCCCTAGAGATGTTTTACTTTGTTAAACACAATACATTAATGCAAGTTGTTACTGTTAGTGCCCCTGATCTGTGCAGTTCTGTATCTAGGGCTCCAAATCTCTCTTTGCCCCAAAGTAGCCCTGTGTGCTGATGATTGCTCTGATGTTTCAATCCCCAGAGAACAGTGTTACTGTTGAACAGTTGATGAACAGTAACCAACATTTTAATATCTGAATTGTTCATTGGAAAATGCCCAGACCAATTCTGGAATGTCAACGTTCCCTTCACTGAAATGAGTGTTGATCCAATTTTCTCAAATGTACTGTTGGTTTTCCCCTCATGATCGGAAAGGATGAAAAACACACTTCTGTGCTATTGCAGGGCTATAGGTTTTAAAGAAAATGGCACCGACTTTCCTGTCAAAATGCCATTATGCACATCCGGTTCAGCAATTTCAATTGAACTCAAATATCCAAAAGTTGCTGTCCGAGATGCATCATGTCAACATTAGCGCTGAAACAAAACCTCCTTGCTGACTACCTCATCCTTCGAATGCATTAGATGGCTACATTTTCTGAAAATTAGCAATTACAAGCCTGGAGTCTCATTCCTTCAGATTTTAATTGCAGTTGGAGATTCAAAAGATGCAAAAAAAGGTGAAATATATTTAGCATTTTTGCTTGTTTTATCTGTCACTTTATTTCCTATTCTTCCTCGATCCAGTCTTCTTGGTCACTCTTTACTTCCCTTTCCGTTGCTGATTTGACAATGAGCTCACCCACCCGAATTCACACTTCTTTCTCAAGCCGATATTTCTCAACCCTGATTGGTTAAGGATATCCCAGTTGCTCTCCCTGCTCACTCCTGTCCCAGATGCTACAGGACATTTTAGCTTCACCTAGGCCTATTGCTCCGTACCCTAGTTAGGCCGATTAACTGCAGGTCAGGTCTGCAAGGATGTTAAATACGCATGATATGCAGTGTAGTTCATCTAATTTCATGAGGTGAATTAGTTAATTTGGTGTTTTGGGAACTTGCTTCTAATTCAAAAAGCAAAGGCAAGACCCAGGCAGCCACCATATGAAGTGGCTCAATGACGTAGGGCTGTCCTTGCGTCTGGTTTCACAGGGGCATTAGCAAAGGCCCTCTCAGCCACCCTGTACAGGGCATCAGGAGGCCATGAACTCAGAGACTCAACAAATAAAGGGGGGGGGGGGGAAGCTTCCGTGGTATCTTTTTGATTGCGTTTGAACATGACAATCAACAGTTCGAGCTTCTTACTTCCACACCAGGGAGCCCTGGTTTAATGTCCCATTGGAATTGTGGTATTTCGGATAACATGGTGCACCATCCCCCACATTGCACTTCAAATTGACCCCAAACTCGTTTCACCCCGAACACCCTGGTCTTCAAAGGCAGGGACTTCCTGCCAATCAATCTCGGCTACATGCTAACTGTGGCTACATAGGTTAACCGCTAATCCAACCAACTCTCTGTGCTCTCATTTCATTTTACAAGCATGCAATATTTATGATTTTAAATATTATAATTGGCGATGCAATTTTAAGACCCTCAACCGTACGTATAAGGGACCTCTGATGGAACTTGATGCCACCCATGAATTATAGGGACAAGGAAGACAGTGTCAACTCACTTACATTGAGGTCGTTCCCAGGCTTTGACAGAGCAACATTGTTCTTGTGGCCTTTGACTAGTTCACGTTGAAAAGTATTCCTGCTTCGTTTTGAAGTTATGCTTTCATTTTGTGACGTTGGGGCTAATTGTGTGCACAATTTTCTGAACTGCGTGTCTAAGATTGCCGTACCATCCTGGTGTTGTCATTCCGAGTTTCACCATTGCCAGGGCAAATTTTTCGGGTGGAATAGTTTCAAATGTAGCAGCTTGAGATATATTTTTATTTTCACCACTTTCTCCCCTGCTGTGAGTACATTGGAGGAACATTGTGGAAAAAAAAACTTGGTTGCAACAAAAAATGGATTGGGAGAGCATGCATTAAAGAGAGGAAAGACTTGCATTTGATAGCAGTTCTAATAATAAACATCAGTATCAGTGTCACAATTGGGAGAATTCTCCCTCAGTGTACCCGAACAGGCGTTGGAGTGTGGCGACTTGGGGATTTTCACAGTAACTTCATTGCAGTGTTAATGTAAGCCTATTTGTGACACAATAAAGATTATTATTATTAGAAGTAGGCTTACTTTAACACTGCAATGAAGTTACTGTGAAAATCTCCTGGTCGCTATGCTACGGCGCTCGTTCGGGTACGTAGAGGGAGAATTCAGAATGTCCAACTCACCGAACAGCACGTCTTTCGTGGCTTATGGGAGGAAACCGGAGCACCCGGAGGAAACCCACGCAGACACGGGGAGAACGTGCAGGCTCCGCATAGATAGTGACCCAAGCCGGGAATCGAACCCGGGAGCCTGGCGCTGTGAAGCACCAGTGTTAACCACTGTGCTACCGTGCTGCCCGTTTTTCATGACAAGCGGAAATTGCAAATTGTTTTTACTATGAAGGTAAGTAAAGTAGGATAATTCGCTGCCGGGCTCGAGGCATCTCTGTCCATTAAAGAAAGACAACTGTCTTTTGCAGCTTGAGGAAGTACATTTGAAATGCAATCACTTTTTAAATGAGGGAAACCTGGCAGCTGCTTTTCACCCATAAACGGATAATCTGTTAATGTTTGTTGTGTTTTATGTCTCGAAGGTACATCGAGATGATATCCCAGCTTCTAAGTGTGCAATGGGAATTTTATTCAATGCTTCAAAATGTGTTGTCTCATGTTTGCAGTGGCTTGCCTCAATTTAGTTTAATTTACTAAGTGACCATGCCCAGGCTTAACTGATCACATACAGTGAACAGTTAACAGTTAACAGACTCACATCATCAATTGTCAAACAATTGAACAGTACAGTGGTGTTGATTCAGGGGTGAGCCAGGCACTACACAGGGGGTTGTTTAGCTCAGTTGGCTGGACGGCTGGTTTCTATGCCAACACCGTGGGTTCAATTCCCATCCTAGCTAAGGTTATCCATGAAGGCCCACTTCCTCAAGCTTTCCCTTCGTCTGAGATGTGGTGACCCTCAGGTTAAATCACCACCAGCCACCTCTCTCTCAAAAGGGACAAGCAGCCTCTGGTCCTCTGGATTATGGTGACTTTCATTTCACGCTGTGGACAACTTGCTTGCTTGTCTTTGAATCGCTCCATGGGATCTTTTGCCGCTCCATCTGAAAGATCAGACAGGGCCTTGGTTTGATGTCTCATACCTGAAATATGGCACCTTTGACAATGAAGCACTCTCACAGTAATACTCTGGAGCATCAGCCAAGGTTTTGTGCCCAATCTTCTGGTTTGGGACTTCAATTTGCAACCTTCTGCTTCAGAGGCAAGAGTTGCTGTCTACTGAGTGACGACTGACATGTATTGTGAGCTCGAGACTAACCCTGAGCAAATTAATCCACCATGATTTTCTTTCCTGCTGTATATGCTGAAAAGAATGAGGCGATCCTCTTATAATCCGTGTGTTGTATGTGCGCAGTGATTGACTTAGCCAATGCAGTGCCCATACAGGGTCATGCAGTCAATGAGGTCGATTTTTACGAGGGAGAGAAAGGAGGAGGGGTTGAGGGAAGGAATTCCAAAGGTAACAGGGGGCTTACGGACGCCAGTGATGGAGTGGTGAAAATCAGGGATGCACAAGAGATCAGAATTAGAGGAATACAGAGCTCTTGGGGTGTTTCTGGGCTGGGAGACGTTACATACACAGGGAGGGGTGTTGGGGAAGGGAGCTGGGGCTGCAGCAAAGTTATGGGAGGATTTGAAAGCAGGATTTTAAAATCATAATGTCACTGGACTGAATGACCAATTTAGGTTAAAGCTGAGGGATTAAGGCGTTATATAAATGCAAGCTCTTTTGTTCATAGTCAAACAACTATTTGCTGTATTTATGGAACAGGTCCTTATTAGAATGTGCAGTGCTCCACGATACTCTTTGTTGCTCATGCATACTCCAGCCTCAAAAATAAAGGCCTAGGAATTAGATTGGGCCTTTCTGGTTGAAGAACAGTCAAAGATGGCAGAGCAGAGCCAAAGCCTGAATTTGGGTCTCAGGCCTAATTCTACTAATCACCGGGGTCTGCCAATGTCCACCATGTTGTAGGAGACAACTGACCAGATCTTTGATTACAAATGCCATGCCATGGCAGTGGCCCTCTTCTACATGACGACCCTGTTACCCAGATATGAGAAGTCTCTAACTTTGCTTGGCACTCAATTCCACACCCATCTACTGCAGGGAAAACTAAGATTTGTTGAACTGTCACAAACAATTGGGGGTTTGCGAATTGGGGTGGAGAGGCCAGACACTGGTACAGTATGTTAATAATATTGTTAAGATACACAGGTGTGGGCAGCACGGTGGCCTAGTGGTTAGCACAACCGCCTCACGGCGCTGAGGTCCCAGGTTCGATCCCGGCTCTGGGTCACTGTCCGTGTGGAGTTTGCACATTCTCCCCGTGTCTGCGTGGGTTTCGCCCCCACAACCCAAAAAAATGTGCAGAGTAGGTGGATTGGCCACGCTAAAATTGCCCCTTAATTCGAAAAAAATAATTGGGTAATCTAAATTAAAAAAAAAAAAGATACACAGGTGCAGGGCATTATTTAAATAAGTACTTAGAGCACTTATAAAGGGAGTTTGCTGTCTTCATAGGTAGGACTTCATAGGTGGGCTGCACGGTAGCACCAGTGGATAGCACTATGGCTTCACAGCACCAAGGTCCCAGGTTCGATTCCCCGCTGGGTCGTTGTCTGTGCAGAGTCTGCACGTTCTCCTTATGTCTGTGTGGTTTTCCTCCGCATGCTCCGGTTTCCTCCCACAGTCCAAAGACGTGCAGGTTAGGTGGATTGGCCATGATAAATTTCCCTTAGTGACCAAAAAGGTTAGGAGGGGTTATTGGGTTACGGGGATAGGGTGGAAGTGAGGGTTTAAGTGGGTCGGTGCAGACTCGATGGGCCGAATAGCCTCCTTCTGCACTGTATGTTCTATGTTCTTAGTAACATTGGATTGGAGGATCTGGCTGGCTGAAGAAGACATATGTAATGCTGTATCCTGTAAATAAATCAGCAATCAAGCAAATAATGTTATTCTAGCTTCATACTGGGGATTCATTCCACACAGGCCTCAGTATCGGGGAGTCAAGGATTGGGACTTGAGAGTGGGTTGGGGTAGGGAATCATTGGAAAATCTGGGACCATTCCTGGCCTCATCTTCCTCAATCCCTCTCCTTAGTCGGAGACTCCTTTCCCAGAGGAATTCGACAGATTTGCCATTTGTCGGGGAATATTCCTGCAATTTCCTTCCCATGGCAGATGAATCAATATCCGCAAAAATGGAACACAAGCCAATGGCCCACGATCGCTGAAAAATTAACGATGACTTCACGGTGCTCTCCATTATTCATGTGTAAAACTGGGAACGAGGAACCTGTATGATGTGAATTGTCACAAGTTGTTGGGCATTTTTTGCTGCCCTGCCATAAGTTTTGCAGAAGCAAGATAAGCAAATGAGGGAGAAAAGGACTCGAAGGTTACACTGATGAAGTCTATGGGTAAGGAGAGGGGGTTGCTTGATTGGAGCGTAAACGCTGACATAGACTGGTTGGGTAAAATGGTCTGTTTCAGCGTCGTATCTTCCACGTAATCACACATCTTAGCTCATCATCAGCCTCCCTGTGCATCTCAACCAATTTCTGTACAGGGGCGGCACGGTGGCACAGTGGTTAGCACGACTGCCTCACAGCTCCAGGGTCCCAGGTTCAATTCCGGCCTTGGGTGACTGACTGTGCGGAGTTTGCACGTTCTCCCCGTGTCTGTGCGGGTTTCCTCCGGGTGCTCCGGTTTCCTCCCACAGTCCAAAGATGTGCAGGGTAGGCCGTGATAAATTGCCCCTCGGTGTCCAAAAGGTTAGGTTGGGTTACAGGGATTGGGTGGAAGGGTGAGCCGGTGCAGACTCGATGGGCCAAATGGCCTCCTTCTGCACTGTAAATTCTATGATGCTATGATTTAGGCAATGAACCTCACTGCAACCGTTTAGATCTGGTGTTTCATAATGTAAGGACGCATTTAATTACATGGTTTATGGTCCTGCGATGCCATTAAAATCTGAAGATCCAGAAAGAGAACAATTAAAGCTAGGGAGTATTGTTGCTGCAGGCACTAAATTGTACCGACAGAATCAATATTGATTTTAAAAAAAAATTCCATTCCATCCCTTTCCCTCTCGCTCACAATGCATGCTCTCTAGACTGGGTAGATGCAAAAAGGATGTCTCCGATGTCCAGAGGCTAGTCAACTAATAGCCTGACATAGTCATACCCATAGAATTACGCTTCACAGACACTGTCCCAGACACCATCATCTCAGTGGGGTAACAGGTCAAACATAGGCAAGGAAACCTCCTGTAGATTACCACCTACCTCAGCTGACGAATCAGTACTCCTCCACGTTGAAGACCATTTGGAGGAAGCATTGAGAGTGACATGAGCACAGAATGTACTCTGGGCAGGGACCATCAGCTGGAGTGGCTTGGCAGCATTACTGCAGAACAAGGTAGCTGAGTCCTAATGGACATAGCTGCAAGACTGGGTCAGTGGCAGGAGGTGAGGGAACCAACAAGAGGGAGAAACCTACTTGACCTCATCGTCAGCAGTCTACCTGTCGCAGATGCATCTCCATGACAGCATTTGTAGGAGTGACCAACGCACAGTCCTTGTGGGGATGAAATCTTGTTCTTACATTGAGTTACCCTCAATCATGTTGTGTGGTGATGCACGATCAACTGTACAAAGACTAAAGTTGGATACAACTGTGGCTTTATTGCAGTAAGATGTGTGGCCTCCCACAGCAGCTGGCGAAATGGCTGCCGAATAGAGGACACGCTCCTCCTACTGGGCGGAGCCAGCAGGCAGGGGCTACCGGCGAACCTGTAGTACAGGTCCTACCTTACATCACCTAATACAGGTGTAACAGTGGTTTACCACATGTGGCACTACCACCGTGTTAAATGGGATAGACTTCAAACAGATCTGGCAACTCAAAACTGGGCATCCATGAGGCGCTGTGGGCCATCAGCAGCAGCAGAACTGTACTGTGGTAGTATGACTAGAGGTACTATGGTACCTGGGAGTGTGAGCTGCTATTGGTGGAGAAGGCTCGCTGCCCATTGGCCCAAGTGTTGCTTTCTCATTGGTCAAGATGAAGGTAGCTCCGCCCATGAGGCGGAGTATAAGAACCCGTGTTTCCCAGCAGCCATTGTTCTTTCTGTACTCAAGCTGCTGGGGAAACATCTTGTAGATTAAAGCCTTTGATTCGGACTACTCCTTCGTTTCTGTGGTTATTGATCGTGTATCATGTACTCAACCACAATCTGTAACCTAATGGCTCGGCATATCCCCCACTCTACCATTACCACCAAGCCAAGGGATCAACCCTGGTCCAATGAAGAGTACAGGAGAGCATGTCAGGAGCAACACCAGCCATACCAAAAAATGAGGTGTGAATCTGGTGAAGATACAACACAGGACTACTTGCATGCCAAACAGCACAAGCAGCAAGTGGCAAACAAAACTAGCAATTCCACAATCAACGGATCAGATCTAAGTTCTCACTGAAGGAGGAGTCTCCACAAATGTCCCCGTCCTCAATGATAGGGGAGTCCAACACATCAGTGCAAAGGCAAGGCTGAAATATTAGCAATAATCTTCAGTCAGAAGTGCCGAGTGGATGATCCATCTCGGCCGCCACGTCTGGATGTGCCCAGCATCACAGATGCCATTCTTCAGCCAATTTGATTCACTCCACATGACATAAAGCAACTGCTGAAGGTGCGGTCTACTGTGAGGGCTATGCTCCCTGACAATATTTCGACCATAGTACTGAAGACGTGTGCTCCAGGATGTGCACGCCCCTAGCCAATACAGCGACAACACTGGCATCTACCTGCAATGTGCAAAATTGCCCGGGTGTGTCCTGTACAAAAAAACAGGACAATTCCAATCTGGCTTATTACAGCCCATTCAGTCTGCTCTCGATCATCAGCAATGTAATAGAAATTGTCATCGATAGTGCGAGCAAGCAGCACTTACTCAGCAATAACCCGCTTACTGACACTCCGTTTGGATTCCATCAGGGCCATTTAGCTCCTGTCCTGATTACAGCCTTGCTCCAAACGTGAACAAGAGAGCAGAACTCAAGAGGTGAGGTGCGAGTGACTGAATGAGAAAGCGAGAAGAGTCATATTGGTCCTGAAACGTTAACCCTGATTCTCTCTCCAAAAATTTTGCCAGACCTCCTGAGGTTTTCCAGCACGTTTTGTTTTGATTTCCAATGTCTCCCTATGTGGATTGGGACTGAATTTGGATTGATAATGTTCCTGTGAAGTGTGCTGGGATGTTTTATTTGGGTAAAGAAGCTATAGAAGTAGCAGTTGTTGTATTGTGTACCGTTCAGCGCGAGGAAGGTACAGCACCAAAAGAATGGCCCAGAGTTTTGCTGGATCAGGAGATCTCCTGGCAAGCACCGGGAATTGTAATGTTTTCCTCGCCCTTCAGAAACGATTACTTTTGCGCCAAAGGCTCCTGGAAGTGGTAACTGATCATGGCAAAGCGAGGGCAATGAGCCATCTGTAACCTCTCGAGCGTCAGGTCCAATAGTATACTTCCCGAATTTAACAAAGGAACAGGAACAGTTCCTTGAACTCAGTCCATTTAATGATATCATGGCTTCTTTTCCTTTGTGTATAGCAGGTGGGTATTGCTGGCTAGGCCGAGGCACTATTTGACCCAAGTGCCACATCACGAGACCCAAACAAAACTGGAGACAATGGGAATCCGGGGGACGACTCTACTGGTTGGAGTCATATCTGGCACAAAGGAAGATGGTTGAGGTTGTAGGAGGTCAATCGTTTCAGTCCCGGGACATCGCTGCAGAAGTTCCTCAGGGTAGTCTCCTGGGCCCAACCATCTTCAACTGCTTCACCAATGACCTTCCTTCCATCATAAGGCCAGAAGTGGGGATGTTGACAGATGATTGAACAATGTTCAGCACCATGCACAACTCTTTAGACACTGAAGCAGTCCATGCCCATAGTCAGCAAGTGCTGGACAACAATCAGGTTTGGGTTGATAAGTGGCAAGTTACATTCATGCTACACAAGTTCCAGGCAATGACCATCTCCAATAAGAGAGAATCTAACCATTTCCTCTTGACATTCGATGGCATTACCATCACTGAAACCCCCTGTGAGTTACCATTGACCAGAAACTAAACTGGACCAGCCACATAAATACTGTGGCTACAAGAGCAGGTCAGATGCTGGAAATTCTGTGGAGACAAATCACGTCTTGACCTCCCAAAACCAGTCCACCATCTGTAAGGCACAAGTCAGGAGTGTGATGGAATGCTCAACACATGTCTGAATGAGTGCAGCTCCATCAACAGTCAAGCAGCTCGACACCACCCAGGACAAAGCAGCCCGCTTGATTGGCACCCCCTCCACCACCTTCAATAATCAATCTCTCCACCAGCGACGCACCGTAGCCACAGTGTGCACCATCTATAAGATGCACTGCAGAAACTCACCAAGGCTCCTCAAACGGCAACTTCCAAACTTGCAAACTCTACCATCTAGAAGGACAAGAGCAGCAGACCCATGGGAACACAATCACCTGGACGTTCCCCTCCAAGTCACTCACTATCCTGACTTGGAAATATATTAGCTGTTCCTACACTGTCACTGGGTCAAAATTCTGGGACAGCCTCCTCATCTGCACAGTGGGTGTAGCTGCACATCAGGGACGGCAACAGTTCAAGAAGGTAGCTCGCTACCACCTTCTCAAGGATAATTAGAGATGGGCAATAAATGCTGGCCCCTTTAACGAAATAAAACATCCCAAGACACTTCAAAGGAGCATTGTAAAACAAATAGCAGTCCCAATCCAAATAAAGAGACATTAGAAATAAAAGCAGAAAGTGCAGGGAAACTTCTGCAGGTCTGTGGAGCGAGAAACAGAGTCAACACTTCAAGACTGATATGACGCTTCTTCAGAGCACTAAGGAGATATTAGGACAGATACTCACAAGACCAAATTGTTAGCTTCTCTCTTCTTTATAGATTCTGATCCACTCCCATCGTATATTACGGAACCAGACTTGGGAAATTGAGTTAAGCTGCAGGTCAGCCATGATATAACTGAATACTTGAGGGGCTGAATGGTATCTGTGCTCCTAATGTGTATGTCCAACAGTCTCTGCTGAACGCACATTTTGTCAGTTTGTTGCACACAGGGATAACATATTTACCACGTTTGCTGAGTAAATTACAAAGAATAAAACCAGGAATCCCAAAGTGAATGAAGACAAGAAAAATCACGTTGCTTCCTTTTGAAAGGAAAGATGAACTTGCAGCTCGCACAACGCCAGAAGTTGTTGGACCACTACATTATTTGACAGCTCAACAAGGGGCAATTAGTGGATAGGACTTCATTGCTTTTTAAACTCAAATTTGTGTTTGCGTGAGAGAGGGAACAAAGACTTTTGTATTTGAGTGGAAGAGTGAATATATTCTGTTTTGATGTTAGTGTGTGTGTATAGGAGAGCAGTGTATGCATATATGAGAGAGAGCAGATTGATGTTAGTTTATAGAGAGCAGATTCTGTGTATGAGAGTGGGTGGTTTTAATGTTTGTGTGTGTAAAGGAGGATATATTCTGTTTTGATGTTAGTGTGTGTTGGAGAGCAATGTGTGTGTTAAGAGAGAGAGAGCACATTGATTTTAGTGTATAGAGAGCAGATTCTGTGTATGAGAGCGGATTGTTGTAATGTTTGTGTGTGTAAAGGAGGATATATTCTGTTTTGATGTTAGTGTGTGTGTTGGAGAGCAATGTGTGTGTTTAAGAGAGAGAGAGCTGTTTAATTTTAGTGTATAGAGAGAAGATTCTGTGTATGAGAGCGGATTATTGTAATGTTTGTATGTGTAAAGGAGGATATATTCTGTTTTGATGTTAGTGTGTGTTGGAGAGCAATGTGTGTGTTAAGAGAGAGAGAGCGCATTGATTTTAGTGTATAGAGAGAAGATTCTATGTTTGAGAGTCAAAGAGCTGTTTGATTTTAGTGTATAGAGAGCAGATTCTGTGTATGAGAGCGGATTGTTTTAATGTTTGTGTGTGTAAAGGGGGATATATTCTGTTTTGATGTTAGTGTGTGCTGGAGAGCAATGTGTGTGTTTAAGACAGATTGATTTTAGTGTAATAGAGAGCAGATTCTGAGTATGAGAGAGAGCTGTTTGATTTCAGTGTATAGAGGGCAGATCCTGAGTATGAGAGAGAGAGCTGTTTGATTTCAGTGTATAGAGGGCAGATCCTGAGTATGAGAGAGAGAGAGCTGTTTGATTTCAGTGTATAGAGGGCAGATCCTGAGTATGAGAGAGAGAGAGAGCTGTTTGATTTCAGTGTATAGAGGGCAGATCCTGAGTATGAGAGAGAGAGCGAGCTGTTTGATTTCAGTGTATAGAGAGCAGATCCTGAGTATGAGAGAGAGAGCGAGCTGTTTGATTTCAGTGTATAGAGAGCAGATCCTGAGTATGAGAGAGAGAGCGAGCTGTTTGATTTCAGTGTATAGAGAGCAGATCCTGAGTATGAGAGAGAGAGAGCTGTTTGATTTCAGTGTATAGAGAGCAGATCCTGAGTATGAGAGAGAGAGAGAGCTGTTTGATTTCAGTGTATAGAGAGCAGATCCTGAGTATGAGAGAGAGAGCTGTTTGATTTCAGTGTATAGAGAGCAGATCCTGAGTATGAGAGAGAGAGAGAGCTGTTTGATTTCAGTGTGTTGAGGGTAGATCCTGAGTATGAGGGCGGACTGTATTTTAGTGTTGTGTGTGTGAGAGTGAACACCTTCTGTTTTGATGTGTGTGTTTGGGTGTTTTTCTGCTTCAACCAACTTCTGGAGGCTTGCCGAGCCGGTGACCCCGCCTCCTTTAAACACCCCCCCCCCCCCCCCACCTCCAAACAGGAAATGAGACGTGAATGGCAAGGGAGGGAGGGGGGCAGCAGAGGGGCAGTTCTGTGGGATGGTGCTGTGGCTGCCGGGCTGATCAGCGAGGGGGAGGGGGGTGGGGGGGTTGCTGAGAGCAGAGTGTGGGGTGGGGAGCCTGATGGTCCTGATGGTGCTCCCGGTGAGGAGGCAGCAGCTCGGTATAGCAGCGCTGGTGAACCAGTGGCACCATCACAGGTAAGGAATAAGCTCACAGCTTCCTCCCTCCCTCCCTCCTCTCCCTCTCTCCCTCTCTCTATCCGCCAGTCGCTTCTTTTGTTTGCAAGGACCAGACATTCTTGCACTGTCAGAGCCAGTCAATGGGAGCAGCTCAAATCTCAAACGCTCAGATAAAGTCTTAACCTCCCTTTTGGGATTTTATTTTTGTGCTTGCATTGAGCAAATTCGTGGAAGCAGCAGGTCCGATATTCCAACAGCATCTGTCACCTACCATTGTTCCCGATTGCACCATTCCGTCCCACCGTGCCAACATTGTTTTAACCAGCGCCCAATCCAATAAACCACATCTATTTCTCAGGGTTACAGTGCTGGATGAGTGCTCTATCTTTGAATTTATGCCCCACTTCCACCCATTTAGCTCTCTCCCTCTCCCTCTCTCTCTGTGTCCCCGGACCATGTATTGTTTGCCTAGTGTGGGACCATTTTTGGCTTTTGTTATCAAACCAACCGGACCCGGTCAATTCTTCCTCTCGCATGTAGGGGGCTGGTGAAACTGTTTAAAAACCTTAAATGCAACCCCCCCCCCCCCCCCAGAAACTTTCCAGGTGACTTAAATGTGTATGTGTGCGTGGGAGGGGGTGGGGGAGGCTTAAATGTGTGTGTGGGTTTGGGGGGTGAGGTTTAAATATGTGTGTGTTTGGGGGGTGAGGTTTAAATGTGTGTGGGGGTTTGGGGGGTGAGGTTTAAGTGTGTGTCTGTGTTGGGGGGGTGAGGTTTAAATGTGTGTGTGGGTTTTGGGGGTGAGGTTTAAATGTGTGTGTGGGTTGGGGGGGGTGAGGTTTAAATGTGTGTGTGGGTTTGGGGGGTGAGGTTTAAATGTGTGTTTGGGGGGGGGGTGAGGTTTAAATGTGTGTGTGTGTGTGTCTGTGTTTGGGGGGTAAGGTTTAAATGTGTGTGTGGGTTTGGGGTGAGGTTTAAATGTGTGTGGGGGTTTGGGGGGTGAGGTTTAAATGTGTGTGTGGGTTTGGGGGGGTGAGGTTTAAATGTGTGTGTGGGTTTGGGGGGTGAGGTTTAAATACGTGTGTGGGTTTGGGGGGTGAGGTTTAAATGTGTGTGTGTGTGTGTTTAGGGGGTTGAGGTTTAAATGTGTGTGTGTGTCTGTGTTTGGGGGGTGAGGTTTAAATGTGTGTGTGTGTGTTTGGGGGGGGGGTGAGGTTTAAATGTGTGTGTGTGTGTTTGGGGGGGGGTGAGGTTTAAAATGTGTGTGTGTATGGGGGGGGTGAGATTTAAATGTGTGTGTGTGTCTGTGTTTGGGGGGTGAGGTTTAAATGTGTGTGGGTTTTTCTTTTGGACCCAGTAACAAATTTGAGGATGAAGTCCCCCCCCCCCCCACCCCCCCCCCCCCCCCCCGGTAATCAGTATATTTGTTGCATAGCTTTAATCACACGGAGCAGACTGACTAACTGAGGCTGTCTTTGAATATAGTGGGCGCCTGCCTGCTCCCTGAGGCACCCCTCTCTCTCCCTCTACTTGTGCATAAATAGACGTGCCTTCTGGTACAACCTCCATCAACAGGGCCCTCTCAGTTACGTCTGGGAAAATCAGAAGTGGCAAGGCTGCGTCCTGTCTATCGGCATCATCTCAATTTTGTGCAAAGTGTGTGTTTTTGTTTTACACACTCAAACACACACTCAGCAGAGATATGCAACCATCCCAGCGGTGGCTGCACCCTGAGGTGAGTTGGGGGGGGCCCTTCAGTTCACAGGTGGGAATGGGAAATCACACGTGTAACTCCAGTTGGCCCTACATTGCCCCCTTCCCCATCCCACAGACTTGGGCGACCCCACAAGGCTGAGATCTCCAATTCAATAGGCGAGCCAGCTAGAGTTGAAACGCCGTCGGTTCAAACACTTGTCTGTTCGTTCGGAAGTGAATCGATCTGCGGGAGGTTTTAGATTTTAATAAGCTGGTCTTTTTTTTTCTTATGGGAGAGATGCTGCTGGGCCGTGTGGAGATCTGTTAACCCTGCCCTGGCTGCTTTAAAGATGGGCCACTGAGAAGGAAAGCCTTTTTTTGTGCATTGAAATGGCGATTTCCACAATCCATTCTTGCACATCTACAGGGACACTAGCAGGCAATATGCGCCTGTCAGCATGCAACATCTTCCACACTTACACCTCTTCTGTCCGCCTCCTCCCCTCCAGCATGTATTCAAGGAACAATTAAAATGCAGTGATTTTTCTGGCTTAACTCCGTGTGCTGCAGGATGTATTGAACTCTGGAGCTTTGAATCCAATATAGGTGTTGGGCCACAATATGAATTGGCCCGAATACCACGACCAACGGTTTTGCCACCTTGGGCTAGTTCACTTGAGGAATATCACGTGTTAAAAAAAAATCTCTGCTCCAGCCTCTTCCACTACATCGGGCTTCCTCAGGCGAAGCGTTTGCGAGTACTCTTGTCAGTAATTGCAGAGTAAGTAGAATGTTCGTCAGAAGCTCACTTAAGGGACGGACATTTCTCATTATGCAAATGTTAGTGATAATCACCACCAGGCTTAAAATGATAATCTTTATTAGTGCCGCAAGTAGGCTTACATTAACGCTGCAGTGAAGTTACCGTGAAAAATCCCCCAGTCGCCTGTTCAGGTACACGGAGGGAGAATTCAGAATGTCCAATTCACGCAACAATAACGCCTTTCGGGACTTGTGGGAGGAAACTCAGAGCGCCTGGAGGAAACCCACGCAGACACATGGAGAACGTGCAGACTCTGCACAGATGGTGACCCAAGCCGGGAATCGAACCCTGGTCCCTGGCGCTGTGAAGCAACAGTGCGAACCACTGTGCTCCCGCTCCACCCCATTTGATCTTCAATCACGTTTCGCTAAATGTAGGCAATAGAGGAGATTGGGTCGCTATCTGTGCGGAGTCTGCACATTCTCCCCGTGTCTGTGTGGGTTTCCTCCGGGTGCTCCGTTTTCCTCCCACAGCCCAAAGATGTGCAGGTTAGGTGGATTGGGCATGATAGATTGCCCTTAGTGTCCAAAAAGGTTGGGTGGTGTTGCTGGGTTACGAGGATAGGGTGGAGGTGTGGGTTTGGGCGCTCTTTCCAAGAATCGGTGCAGACTTGATGGGCCAAATGGCCTCCTTCTGCACTGTAAATTCTATGAATAAAGTTCAAGATAATGACCGGGGGTATTATTTGCCTTTTCGGAAGAAATAGGAGAGTGCCTGGGTTTCTCCAGAAGAAAGGCTCTGGAAACTCAGGAATGAGTGGCTTTTAAACCATTTGCCGGTTGTCATAGTGTTGTTGCTGTTCATTGTGGGAGAAATCAAGCAAGCAATCGTTCGCTTTTCGACCAAGGGATAATCCCACCCACTGACTTTACGGCAACATGTGGGTGATGCATAAAGATGCAGCCGTCTGATTTACACATTAATCAATGTTTCCCCTCTTCAAGGGCAGCAAAGAGGTCAATGTGAAAATCATGGCATTTTTTCAAGTGATGCCAACTTCGGTTCAACTCCAGATACACTTCAGAAACGAGCACCCTTTCATTGTCCCTGCCTCAATTCAGAATACCCAGGTCACAAAAGATACCGGATTTACCAAGATTTAATTTATAAACAAAACTTTTTTTTTTTGCTTCGTGTTTTTGTTTTAATTCTATTTAAGATGGTTGGTTCACCTTTCAATGTTACATTTATTACTGAGGAGGCCACATACTGACACCAGGCTAATATGCTGCATTTATAAGCAAATGAGGGAGCCAGGGACGAGAAGAATGTATCGATAGAGTGAAAAGAGAAAATGTCCCAAATCACCTAATGCACTGTGAAGTATTTTTGATGTGTCGCCGCTGTTATAAAGTAGCAAAGGTGAAGGCCAGTTTGCACAGACCAAGGTCCCACAAACAAAAAACATAGAAAAATACAGCACAGAACAGGCCCTTCGGCCCACGATGTGGTGCCGAACTTTTGTCCCAGAATTAATCTGTTTTTGTGATCAGCCAGGGTACGGGTGGGGTTGTTCGTATTGGGTGGGGAGAGAGGGGGAACTCTCCTGCCCTTGTTCAAAATAGTGGCATTAGATCTATAACATCCACTGGTAAAATAGAAGGGGGCCTTTGTTTATATTCCCGTTTGAAAGGCAGCACTACTGAATAATAATACTGATAATCTTCATTAGTGTCACAAGTAGGCTTACACTAACACTGCAATGAAGTTACTGTGAAAAGCCCCTAGTTACCACACTCCGGCGCCTGTTCGGGTACACGGAGGGCGGATTCAGAATGTCCAATTCACCTAACAAGCACGTCTTTCGGGACTTGTGGGAGGAAACCAGAGCCCCCGGAGGAAACCCACGCAGACACGGGGAGAACGTGCAGACTCTGCACAGACAGTGACCCAAGCCGGGAATCGAACCCGGATCCCTGTGGCGCTGTGAAGCAACAGTGCTAGCCAGTGTGCTACCGTGCCGTCCAACTCCCACAGTACTTTAGTGTCAGCCTTCATTTTTGAACTCAAGTCCTGTAGCGGGACTTGAACCCACGACCGTTTGACTTGAAGGTAAGTGTGCTTACCTATCGAACCACAGCTGTGAGACGGCAGGCAGGATGGAAGGTGGGTCACGTGAAGCGTAAACACTGGCATGGTCTAGCTAGGCCTGTTTCCATGCTGGAGACTTTGCTCCTCTCTGCAATAGGAAATCTGGGCCAGTGCGTCACACATTGCTGAATATTTTCTCTAGCTCTAACTTGGATTAAAATAACAGATATAATGCAGCAGTTAAAATACCATTACTGATTTTACAGGTGTGATCGACTCTGAAACTCAGCTCCCCCCCACCCCCGATGAGTGATCTGATGAATCATAATGGCGACGGAAGTGAACAATATCCAGAGGAGTTATTCCATTATTCCATGCTTCATATTTGTAGAGGTAAGGGGGAAGAGAGCGTGCGGACAGGACTATTTAAACGCTTGTCTGCCTCTTTCATGTTGTCTGGTTCAGAACAGCTGGGAACGCATGACGCGGTTCGAGCAAAATGTGAATTAGGAACTCGAAAGAGAAAACGCTGGGGATGCTCAGCCGGTCAGGAAGTGGCTTTGAAAGAGAGGAACAGAGTTAAAGTTGCAGGTTGGTGGTCTTCAGTCAGCACTGTTGACAGGGGAGATGCTGGGCGGATTAGTCAGCTGGTTTCCCCAGGGCTGGAGAGTCGGGAACACGCGGCCCCGGGATCAGTCGCCTCCAACTGAGATTGAAAAAAAGTCTTCGATCAAAAGGTTGTGAATCTTCGGAATGCTCTACCCCAGAGAGCTCCTGGATGCTCAGTTGGTGAATTACGTGCAAGGCAGAGGTTGATAGATCTTTGGGTACCAGAGGAATTAAGGGATAGGGGGGGAGTGGGCGGGAACATAGTGTTGATGTATTACTCAATGGCTGACTCCAGCTCAATCTTCTCATCTTCTTCTATTAATTGACGCACTTTGACTTGCCTTGGATTCCCAGCATTTTCTGTTTTTATTTCTGAGCCCCCAGCAACGGCAGTCATTTAATTTTAAATTCGTGAATTGAGGAAGTCGAGGAGTTTGAAGAGAAAAATCGCAAGCAGCTGATAATTAAAATGATCTGTTCGGATAACTGCCTGGAGAGGGGGGGGGGGGGTTGTTTTCCGGAGTGTGTGAAACCTGCAACCCCTCTGGTTCAGATGGATAAAGTGGGAAGGAATGGGAGCAATTTGTATCGGAATTTATTTTAGGGAACTGTTTCAGAAACAGCTGATCCACCACAGTACCGAAAAGGTGACCATAACACAAGTGGATTGATGAAGAGAGTGTACAATGCATTTCAACCCAAACACGGAAATTGCAGGGCAGGCTGTGGAGAGGGAAGGGAGCTGACGTTTCGAGTCTGCATGACTCTTTGTCAAAGCTCTTTGACAAAGAGTCATCCAGACTCGAACCGTTAGCTCCCCCTTCTCTCTCCACAGATGCTGCCAGACCTGCTGAGGTTGTCCAGCATTCTCTGTATTTGTTTCAGATGCCAGCATGCGCAGTAATTTGCTTTTATCTTAATGCATTTTAACATTGCATTAAAACATTGTTGGTTTCTATGGTGCTTTTGTCATTCCTGCGCCTGGGATGTTTGTCAATAGGAGGTAACTACACGTCATAGGCGAGATGGACGTGCCCAAGGCAGAAGCTGAAAGAGATCTGAGTGTGTTAGTTGACTCAAGAGATGTAGCCGTTAACAAAGAGAATATGTTGCGTGTTCTAATGCTGAAGCTACATGATTTTCACTTCGAGAACATTACTCTCCTGTGCTTTCCTCTTCAGTCGCTCGTAAGAACCTTCCATTTTCCATTTCAATCAGCAATCGGATCAGGGGAAAGGATAACACGAGGTGGTTTCCCGTTGTCTTTCTCACCCGTGCTCAAAGAAAACACAAGTCCTCTTGCTGAAGGATTCTTCGGTCTGTAAGCAGCCGCTGGTCCTCAGCGTTCTAACCCTTCCGCCATCACCACCATAAATCCATTAGTTCCGCCATTGGCCATGGCTCATAACCCTGAGTATGGGACCCTCACTTCTCAAAAGGGCAGTAAAATCAACGCCTGAGGACGCAAATTCTCCTGCTACCCTGTGCAACATATCAGGGGCATCCAAGACCCAGAGGCAGGCTGATGGAGACTATTGATGTTAGGGGTCAGTGGGCAAGGTTGTGAGGAACAACTTGATAAGTTAAAGCCAGACTAAAAGTTAAATAATGGGGACAGGTGGCATAGACTAGGTTGGCATCTCCTTGCATATAGAGAATTAAGGGATGGTCTAACGAGATGCTGAAGACGATTAAATCAATTAATATTGTTGTTCAAGGGAAACTATTCCCTTTAATGGGAGAACATGGGGTGGCACAGTGGTTAGCACTGTTGCCTCACAGCTCCAGGGTCTCGGGTTCAATTCCGGCCTCGGGTGACTATCTGTGCGGAGTTTGTACCTTCTCCCCGTGCCTGCGTGGGTTTGCTCCCACAGTCCAAAGGTATGCAGGTTAGGTGGATTGGCCATGCTAAATTGCCCCTTAGAGCCAAAAAGGTTGGGTTACGGGGATAGGGTGAAGGCGTGGGCTTAAGTAGGGTGCTTTTCCCAAGAGCCGGTGCAGGCTCAATGGGACGAAAGGCCTCCTTCTGCCCTGTAAATTCTATGATTCTATGAAGGGGACGTAACCTTAAAATTAGAGGTAGGCTCAGGGGTGATGTCCAAAAGCTCTTTTCCAGACAGACTGTGGGGAAAATCGGGACATATCCCATTGGAACCCCCGCCCCCCCCCCCCCCCCCCCCCCCCATCCCCCCCCCCCTCCACCCCTTCTGCTGGTGCATCCATAAAAGGCCATCGAGGTTGGAATTCAATTGAAAACTTCAAGGCTGAGATTGATAGATGGTTGCCTGCGAGGGTGTTAAACAATGTGTCACCAGGCCGGTAAGATACCGATTGGCTGGGTGGAGAGGCTCGAGGGGCTGAATGGCCTCCCCCCCTGCCTTGCGATCTGATTCAGGGAACAGAGCTGCCGGACTGGACTCAACGGGTTAGGGAAAATAAGCCTGAAACAGCGGGGTGAGATGGGAACTATGACTCGGGTTTGTGAAGGGTGTAAACGGAACAATCATCGGGAAACATCTCAGAGTAGAGAGCTAAGTTAACATTTCGGGCCCGTTGCAGTTGTTGCTCGATCATTGGGTTAGTTTGAGAGAAAATGAAAAGTTTTAGTGGAAAGACAATGAAGTGGGTAGTTTGGAAGGGTGAGGTATGAAGGGGTTTGGCAGAGTGGATGTTGAAAGGATGTCTTCGTTCTTGGGAGAGGCTGGGAGCAGGCGACGCAGTTCAAAAATAAGAGATCTCCCATTTCAGCGGCGTTGAAGACATTTTTTTCTTCATTCAGGGGGTGGTGGGTCTGTGGAACCCCCTTACCCGGAGAGGGGTGGCGGCAGGGTCACTGAATATTTTTACGGCAGAGGTCGATAGATTGTTGACTAACGAGGGGGTCAAAGGGTTATGGAGGTTGGCAGGTAAATGGCATTGAGGCCACACTCCAATCGGCCATGGTCTTATTGAATGGTGGAGCAGGCTTGAGGGGCTGAGTGGCCTACTCCTGTTCCTAATTCATATGTTGATTTTGTAGGGCCTTCTTCAATGTGAACCCGTCCGTGAAATGATCTGCCGAATTTTTGCCGGTGTGACTTTTCTAACTGATGGATGAAAAGGGTGAAGGGAGAACAGACACCCTCCAATCGTTCGTTTGACCTGTTTACTTTCTCCCCCTTATCGGGGGATACATTTGTATTCTTACCCCAGGTGTCAGGGTTCTGCTGAGCCCAGGAACTCTGCAGGAGGGGTCCTGGCCACAGACAATGTGGCACAGTGTGCGATGCCATCTGTCAGAAGAGACAGGAAACCGAGGCGCCATCTGTCCCCTCGGGTGGATGTAACGGGCCCCATTGGGCCTGTGTGAAAGAAGAGCAGAGGGGTGACCCCCAGCTTGCGATAAACAAAGGTTCCCAGGCAAAACAAAGGCCGGCTCCTTCTTGGATTTACGCTCAGCAAGGCCCAGGAAGTGAAGGAATAAGTATCTGCACATTGCAAGGCGGCCTTAGAGGCTCAATGGAGGAGGCATATTCTCAAAAATAATTTCAAGGGGTCTTTCTTAGGTATTAACGAGATTGAGGCCAGTGCTAGTGTGGGTGGCAGTGTGCCCCTCGCCAGCGAATCTGTGAACATCTCTCACAGGTGCGGGGCCAGTGCTATTGCAAATTTTTTGTCGGAAGTCCACCGGGAACCCGTCTAGTCCCAGTTCCTTCCCTACCTGCATGGAGCTAATACTCTCCATGATCTCGCCCAGTTCTAGTGATGCTTCCAAGCCCGTTTCCTGTCCTCCCCCACAACTGGCATTTCCAGTCCATCGCGGAACCGTTTCATCCCTGATTCCCCTGCTGGGGGCAACGAGGCCTTGGTAAAAGGCCTTAGCTGGATCTGGTTCTCATGTGCCTCTGTTGTCTCTGATTTGCGCGATCTCTCTAGTGGCTGCCTGCTTTCTCAGCTGTCCCCCTGTTCGTATAGGGTCCACCGTGCCTGGTGGAGTTGGTGCACTGCTTTCCTCGTGGAGAGCTGGCCAAAGTCCATTTGTGGTTTTTTTCCTCTCCGCCAAGAGCTCTACAGTCGGGGCCTCGCAGTATTAACGGTCTACCTCCAGTATGGAGTCGACCAGCTGCTGCCTAGCCGCCCTTTCCTCCCTATCTCTTTGCACTTTCCCCCCTCTGATCATGGCCTTTGGTGCCTCCCAGAACGTGGAGAGTGAGACCTCTCCGTTTGGGCTGTTCTCCGTGTACTCTGCTTTTGGTCACCTGCGGGAGGTACACCTGTTAGGGAGGGAGTTCCAGGATTCCGCCCCAGCGACAGTGAAGGAATGGCCATTATATCTCCACATCTGGAAGGTGTGTGGCTTGAAGGGGAACTTGCAGGTGGTGGTGTTCCCATGCGCCTGCTGTCCCTGCCCTTCTCGGTAGTGGAGGCCATGAGTTGGGAAGGTGCCATCGAAGGAGTTGCTGCAGTGCATCTTGTGCATGGTGTGTAGTGGTGTATAATATATGGTGGCTTGACTGTCACCAGTTTGGCAAATGTTGAAGTCCGAATGGACAACACTGAACTAGTCGAATCTAATCGAGGGGCTGAATGGTCAGCTCCTGTTCCTATCTTGCTCGATGATCCAGAATTTGGGAAATTGAAACAGTGTTAAATCTGATTATGGTGTTGATTTTCCAAGCTAACAGTAATTGTGTTCATGGAGGGAATGCCCTTCAGGGGCCTGCATGAGTTGACCTTCAGCCATGTAAAACACAAATGCTAATTGACATAGAATCATTGAGTCCCTTCAGAGCAGAAGGACACCATTCGGCCCATCGGGTCTGCACTGATTCTCTGACAGAACACCCTCCCCATGTCCACTACGCCCGTAACCTAACCTCACATCCCTGCACACTCAAGGGACAATTTATCACGGCCAATCCACCTAACCTGTACATCTTTGGACTGCAGGAGGAAGCCCACGCAGACACGGGGAGAACGTGCAGACTCCGCACAGTGGCCCCAAGGCTGGACCTGAACCCGGGTCCCTGGCGCTGTGAGGCAACTGTGCCGTCATATTGCCCAACAACAGTTGATACACTAGAAAGATTTCAACAGGCTTTCATTTTTCTTCACTGGGGAACCTCTTTACCGATTACCTTACTGGAGCTAAGGTACAGGATTTTGCAAAATGAAGGATTATTACTCCTCCAGAATTCCATTGGTTTTTGATGTGGATCGTGTCAGACGGAGTGTGGAAGCACGTCCTGATTGGAATGTAATGCCGCGGGGTCCGAATATCCATCTGATTAAAGCCTCTCGCCCGTGGAGAAGCATCACTGTCTGTGGCCCATTTGCCTAATGTAGCGAGTGTACGGGGCAGCGATAAATTGGATCACAGCTGATCCATAACCTAACTCCATCCACCCGTCCCTGCTCTGCATCGATACCCTTGCACAGCAGAAATCAATTGGCACTGAAAGTTTCCAATACCACCCAGCATCCAGAGAGAGTTCTGGATTCCATTGTCCTTTGTGCAGGGAAATGTTTATTGGATTTCGACGCTAACTCGCTGAGCTCTCACTTCGAGGTTGTTCTGGAATCCCCCGCCAAAGCAAATAGTCTCCACCCTGTCAGAAGTCATTTTCACGACCTCAATTTATCTGATCATCAATTCTCACTGCGGAACGCAGAGGAATGCGGATCGCGCAACCTGTTTGTTTAGCCTAATAAAAACTTTGGGACGGCACGGCGGCATAGTGGTTAGCACTGCTGCCACACAGCCCCAGGGAGCCGGGTTCAATTCCAGCCTCGGGTCACTGGCTGTGCGGAATCTGCACATTCTCTCCATGTCTGCGTGGGTTTCCTCCGGGTGCTCCGGTTTCCTCCCACAGTCCAAAGATGTGCAGGTTAGGTGGATTGGCCGTGCTAAATGGCTCCTTAGTGTCCAAAAGGTTAGGTGGGGTTACTGCGTTACGGGGACAGGGTGGAGGAGCAAGCTGAAGTAGGGTGCTGGTGCAGACCTGATGGGCCGAATGGCCTCCTGCTGCACTATAAATTCTATGATTCTATGAATCTTCATTTTAATCCTTTCCAAGGCCAATGAATGTATTGTGAGGTTCAGTGACCAAAGCTGATCGCCCAATTCCAAGTGGGCTCTGTGTAAATGGAACATCATTTCCTACCCTTCGGATAATGGCCAACTCTATTGGCCTTTCTGATTACTCTCTGTACCTTCTCTTGGGAGCTCAATAACTATGCTGACTGCCATCTGGCAACTACCAGCCTCGGCGAGGAGATCCTAGCCGGGCGTCGTTTAGCGCTGGCCCCACAAACTGTGACCAGGCGGAAATGCACTGGGGGGGGGGGGGGGGTCATCCAGGTGACGACGCCCCCGGGAGATGTGCCTCCGAACAAGGTATCCAATTCAGACCATTGAACTGGGAGCCATTTTGAAACACAGAGATCCACAGCAGTGTGAGGGGTCCAACCCATTGTGAAGATCTCGTTGCTCTGGGTGCCCTCCACACTCGATTTAGTTCTGCCGAACTTTGTTTGAAACTTTGATTTAGAACATAAGAACTAGGAGCAGGAGTCGGCCATCTGGCCCCTCGAGCCTGCTCCGCCATTCAATTAGATCATGGCTGATCTTTTATGGACTCAGCTCCACTTTCCGGCCCGAACACCATAACCCTTAATCCCTTTATTCTTCAGAAAACTATCTATCTTTACCTTAAAAACATGTAATGAACGAGCCTCAACTGCTTCACTGGGCAAGGAATTCCATAGATTCAGAACCCTTTGGGTGAAGAAGTTCCTCCTAAATTTGTACCGACCCTCAATGTGAAACAGTTTTAAAGAGGCCTGCCCAAGTTATCTACCATAAAAATTGCTGATGGGCTGACTCACACATCCTGCAATCATTATCTCTGCTGTAAATTGAATTTATTGAGCACAGTAGCACTCAGTGAAGTGTCAGGAAAACTTGTTCCCTTAAGTTTGAGTAGAAACATCAGCCGTGTGGCTAAGATCAAGCATAGGATCAAGTTCTAGATGATGTGTAATGTCTGTTCTTGTTAGCTTGGACCTCGGATGTCTCTCTTGTGGAGACCATGAATTGGATTTAATTTGAATTGGTCTTTGGAGCAAGCAATGAGATGGATTACAGGCCGCCCCTGTCCACTCTGCACATTGGCTTTGTAACACTGAGAAAGGAATACGATTGTAAAAAAAAAAACACTGGACTTCTCTCACCGGACACTCCAGGGCATTATCATAGCACGCTGTAAAAAGCTATTAGTGTTTTATTCCTTACCAATAATGCAGGATAATTCGAGCATGAGGAGCACTGTTATGTGAACATCCCCTGATGCTACGGTTTAGTGAGGTGCGTTTGCCGATGTGTTAGCCTTGTTGCCTCTAAACTACAGTTTAAGTAAACAGAGCAATTAAAACTGGCTGCAAATTACCCGAATTTCCATCGACTAGAAAATGTAGATGGTTTGCTGAAAAAGCAGACCCTTACTAAATATTTAGCTGTTGAATATGAACTTTCAATGCTGCCACTAAATAAATCCATGGCCCCTCTTGCCTCTAGGGCAAGGCATTGACAGTCGGGCGGCACGGTAGTACAGTGGTTAGCACTGTTGCTTCACAGCGCCACGGACCCAGGTTCGATTCACGGCTTGGGCCACTCTGTGCAGAGTCTGCACGTTCTCCCCGTGTCTGCGTGGGTTTCCTCCGGGTGCTCCCACAGTCCAAAGATGTGCGGGTTAGGTCGATTGGTCACGCTAAATTGCCCCGTAAAGTCCAAAGGTTAGGTGGGGTTGTGGTGTGGGCTTAGGTAGGGTGCTCTTTCGGTGGTCGGTGTAGACCCGATGGGCTGAATTGCCTCCTTCTGCACTGTAAATTCTATCCAAGTCCCACTCTCGGACGCAAGTACAGACTGACAATTCAAGGGGTACTGATGCAGTGCTGCACTGTCAGACGTGCAACCATTTTGGGATGAAAACTTTGGTTCACCTGCCCTAGGCAGATGATCAGGAAGTTAGTTCAGTAGCTGTGGATGTCCCGCATGCCAGGTTCAGTTTGTGAGCGGGTCCAATTCTGACTTGTACCAGCTGCATAATCCGCCCTAAATATAAAACTCTTTGAACCAGCCCTGACCATCAAACTATTGGTGATGCTCGAAGGAGGCAGACTGAATTGACCTGGTGCCTTCGATGACCTCCCAGTAATCCAGTTAACTGCTTCTGGAGTGTAACCACCTTTGTGATGTGGGGAACATTATTGTGAAGTTGGCTGGCCCCCCACACTGGAAATGCCACATCCAGCACGTTTGAGATCAGACGCTATTTATGGATACTTTGTAAATGGATACTTGTTGAACTTTGAATGTTAGTTCCCGACAGTTGATTATTTACTGAGGGTCTGGCTTTTGCGTCAGACATCTGCACTTCTAAAAATTCCAGAACTCGCAAAAGGCTTTGACTTCTGCTGACTTGTATAAATTTACTGTTAGGCAGCTGTGAATTCACCTCGCTCAACCATTATGTCAAGGTGCTAGTCACCCAGAAGTGCTCCTCATGTTCAAAGTATCACATGGATGAGGAGCAAAACACTTTCAAGTTTTTAATACGGGCTATCGCGATGGAAACCCGGAGATGCAGCCAAGCCGGAATTGCATCGCCGCATCAAAACCCAGGAACTCCCTGACAGCACAGTGGATGGACCTACACCTCACGGGCTGCAGCGGGTTCAAGGAGGCAGCTCACCACCACCTTCGCAAGGGCAATTCGGGATGGGCAATAAATGCTAGCCCAGCCGGCGAAGTGCCCATCCCATAAACGAATAAAGGAGCTCCCAGTCATCGCACTTCAAGTATTCTGCGTGAAAGCTGAATATTTAAAGGGAGCCTTGAGGACAAAAGAATTTTCATTTATCACTGACAACTCTTGTTGGCCGAAGATTTTTTAAAAATGTACCTCTGCTGCCATCCAGTGGTAGCTCAGGATCTGCAGCCAGACAAAGATGGTTCTTTATTTGGAGACTCGGCTAAATTGGCTCATTTGTCGAAGCCGGGCGGATGATAATAGATTTAATAACAGGGGATCAATTGTATTTTAATTCCAAACACATTGAGTCCCCAGCCATTTGGAAGATCGTCGCTCGATGACTAATAGCTGCATCAGCTCCTCGGTCTGCATGCCCCTCTGAGTTTAAAGTGCAAAGAGTTGATTATTAACTCCCCTCACCAGGTTCTGGAAATCTTTTGAACTCAGTTAAACAATTCCTCGTGATTAGGCTAGAGCGTGTTATTCAAATGCAACTTAATTCCAACAGTCTAATAACAATCACGGTTGTACAATTGAATCATACATTCTTGCAGACCCAAGATGATTTAACCTGGCCCCTATAGATCCTTCCAGCTGTCCTGTTTTTCAAACGTATCTTCACACCCACACTGCCTTTTATCCTTTGGGGAATAGAGGGGGACGTGGTGGATGGATTCTTGAGCTGATCATCTGCTCGTTGAACCATGTCGAATGCTCCTTCCATAGTCAACAAGTCTTGACATTGGACTCAAAATCAGAGCTTCTGGTCCAGAGGTAGGGACACAGCCCAGTGCATCACAAGGACTCCCAGCAGCCGTCCTCAAGGTCTGATGGTAGAGTGCCTCTCCCCTGATATATTGCACACCCTTTCTTTCTGAGCTGTGTCACATGAGCACTCATTTTGAGGTGAGTTCCTTCTTGTCCCACCTGATGTCTTGGCTGCCTTGAGGATTTAATTGCTCACCAGTTAATGTTACAAATGGAACGGCATGTCCTAGACAATCCCAAATAGTTAAGTGCTGCAGTTTGGGCCCTTGGGCAATAAGTAGTCGGCCTAAATACGGAATCTGGATCGGCGCAGCCTTGGTGGGCCAAATGGCCTGTTCCTGTGCTGTAATGTTCTTTGCTCCATTGCCCTGGCTAACAACTAAGACTCGCACCTGACGTGGGTTGCAGCCAACATGTCTGCTAGTTTCCGCGTGTATTCTGGCCAGTAGCCATGTCAACACCAATATCCAATTCTGATAATCACCATGGTGGGGAGGGGGTGGATTTGGTGGAGGGGACGCTGAAGCTTAGAGCAGTGGGCGGACGCGTTCTCGCCTTTCCCCACCTTGACCATGCCGGTTACCAATTTAAAGTGCATGATCCCCGAGCAGGCCCGGCCCACGTTAAACGTGCAGATTGAGTTCCGAAAACATGACGGAATCTGGATTTTGGCCTGAAATCAGTGGGGGCGAACACTCGTTCGGACCGGCTCCTACCAAGTGGCCCGAATCAAGGAACTCAACCAAGGCTGCCACATCCACGTTAAGCATCTGAGGACCTATACAGTAAATAGTAAATGCCGTGACGGCCAGATTAATGGTCAATTAAGGCCTTCACTTCCCTGAAACGCTGAGGAGTGAGTGGAGGGTGGACGAGAGTGGGAAGGCTATTTTGTTCACCAAAGTTGGTGAAAGGTTGGGGAGGAAGATGGGTGGTAGGGGGTACATTCATTGTGGGAGTCATGCCCTGTGCATAATAAGGGGATTTAACCCACCCCCACTTCAAAGATCAGACCCCCCCATCCCCCCTCCCCCC
Organism: Scyliorhinus canicula; assembly: GCF_902713615.1. NCBI lineage: Eukaryota > Metazoa > Chordata > Chondrichthyes > Carcharhiniformes > Scyliorhinidae > Scyliorhinus > Scyliorhinus canicula. The sequence continues at coordinate 11,658,607 of NC_052153.1, forward strand.
CCCCCCCCCCCCCCCCCCGTCTCCCTACCTGGGTTCCGCACCTGCCGAGGGTGTATGGACCATCGATAATAGACAAAGCGAGTTATAGAACTAAATTGAGGCTTTATTACACTGAGATGTGTGCCTGCCTGCTGATCCCTCACTGGGGGCAGGGCCACAGATCAGCCAACTATATACAAAGTCCGAGGGGCGGAGCCATAGGCGGAGCCAACAGAAGCAACAACAACAACAGTAAGCAACAATGGAACAAACAATGACAGTGAATATATATATATATACTGCAGTAACAGTGGAACGTGGTTCACGACAGGGTTCCTCTCCCTTTCTGCCCACAGACCCCGGGTGGTACCTGGGTTTGGTCCCCGTTGACCTTCTCTGTGGGACCCTTGACGATCCCAGCAGCCCCCAAACCTGGGTTCCAGCACAACCAGATTCTTCAGCAGCTGTCGCGGCCAGCCCGGAGGGACAGAGGTCCCACTCTCAATTTGCTGAGGCCGCTCGAGAGGTAATATCACTGTGAGGCAGCCTTTTTTTTCGCCTTTCTCATGGGGGCGATGAGCAACACAACCCCCACCCCCGCTGTAAAAAATCAGTCCATTGGCCGTGACTCTGCAATGGAGATTCCTCAGCCTTGGGTCATTGTGTCGGTTCATCACAATCGGCCTGACACTTGGAAGAAAAGGCAGGCCTTCAGTGAAGACAGCTGGGAAGGTTACCAGGGAACGTTCCCTTCCCCCCACTGCAAAACAAAGAACTCCCCCATGAACGCACCACCTGTCACTGAGCCTTTATTTCGTCTGTCAACAAGATCGAGAGACTGACACCAGAGCCTATTGTGGTACTGCCGACAAAAAGCAGAGGCATTTAAAACATGGGCATGTGAAAAATATCGCGCAAGTAAAATTGCTGAAATTAAAACCCACGTGTAAAAATGGTGGGACCTATCTTGTGCTACGCATGAGCCCTGCATTAAAAGGGGTATTTCCTCTTTACCCCCTGTCAGATTTTGGCATTTTGAAGGTTTTGATTGGGTCGATAGAAGTGGTTTCCTCTGGGGCGGAGTGGGGTTGGGGGGGGGGGGGTTTGTGGAGAGAGTCTAGAAAAAGGGGGTCCAACTTGGCGCTCGTCAATTCAGGGGCTGTATGGGGAAGCATCTCTACACACATAGACTGGGGGAACTCTGTGCAAAAAGCTTCCGGAGCGAGGGGAAAATTAAAAAAAAAACTGAGATCGACACATTCTTTGCCAGGGATGGGCATTAATAATAATCTTTATTAGTGTCACAAGTAGGCTTACATTAACACTGCAAAGAAGTTACTGTGAAAAGCCCCTCGTCGCAACATTCCGGTGCCTGGTCGGGTACACAGAGGGAGAATTCAGAATGTCCAATTCACCTAACAGCACGTCTTTCGGGACTTGTGGAAGGAAACCGGAGCACCCGGAGGAAACCCATGCAGACACGGGGAGAACGTGCAGACTCTGCCCAAACAGTGACCCAAGCCAGGAATCGAGCCCGGCTACCTGGCGCTGTGACACCACAGTGCTAACCACTGTGCTACCGTGCTGCCCTATTACGGGCTTCAGAGCAAAGTCATGCAGATGGAGTTTGGATATAGATCAGTCCCAGTCTAATTGGATGGCAGCACAGCCTGTAAGGGCTGAACGGCCTCCTCCTGTTCCGTGGTACCTGCCCATGGAGTGAGCGCGGGGGATTGACAAGAATCCGGTGTTCAAGCCCCCACCCCGGGACGGAAGCACAAAAAAAAAATCAAGGCTGACCCTCCGGTGCAGTACTGAGGGATTGCTGCACTGTTGGAGGTGCTGCCTCTCGGCCCAACCGAGCCCTCGCTTGTGCTCCCAGGCGGATGCCAAAACCCCACGCCGCTACCTTGGAGGAAAGCGGGGGGAGCTCTCGCTGGGACGCCGGGCCCGTATTTATCCTTCAGTCGACATCGCACACACACCGTTTGATGGATGGGTTTGTGGGAGCTTGCTGTGCCTTTCCGCCTCGTGGCTGCACTTCACTGGCTATGAGCGCTGTGAGGTGTCCAGCGGTTGTGAAAAGTGCGACACGAAAGCAAGTCTTTTATTATTTTATTTTAAACTCTGGCAATTATGGGATGGGGAAAGGGCTCCTGGTCAGGAGTGTGAAAAGGTGTGATAGCGAATCAGCTGCCTGTTTCACACCCTGCTACACTTTCTACTTCAGTACCTGGTCATTAGCATATTGCACGCTTCTGAAAACAGCGACTAATGGAAAACTGAGGTTAACGAGCCAGCAAGTGGCATTCGGCAGAATATATTGGGAAAAGTGAGTTATTTATGACTATACGTGCACGAATAAGCTCACAACTTGTACTGCTGAAGAGTTTTTATAATTCTTTCATAGGATTTAATGGGAAACCTGACTTTAAAAGTCAGAATCCCCATTTACATCTACATATCAGTCCTTTACACCTGATTGTCCCTTCACATTTAATTGTCCCATCGACAGGAGTCACAACGGGTCCCCCTTGATGTGCACCTGATGAGCAGAATCCGCCAGAGGCGCACAGGGGAGAACAGCCACCAGGGGGAGTGTGTCGTGCCTGGGCACTGCCTCCTGACACTGCCCCACCCCAGGCACTGCCGCCTGGCATTGCTCCCTGTATTATTCCTTGTGTCTGAATAAAGCTCGTAGTCTCACAGTTGAAGTAGATGCTTTATTTCTATGAGTTTGTTCTCTCTCCAGCGCTTATACTGTGTTACATCTGCGCTGCCTGTCTGTGTCCTGCTCACCAGCTACCGTTCCTGTGAAGAGAGAGTACTTCCTGTTTGTCTATGTATATATACATCTCTGGTGCTCCCTCTAGTGGCTACTTAGTTGTAGTGTATTTACCTTAACCCCTTGTGTATATACAGTGATGCATATCACTACATCTCCCCTTTTTTCTTTTATATATATTTCCTGTGCTTTGTTGAAGAAAATTGTACAACACAGGTAGCTAAATGATGATATGTAAAAGTTGTGATGATACTGATGATTATACAAAGCCAATTAATATTTTTGAGTCCAATCTTAATTTAAAAAATGTATGAGTCCAAACTTTATGGATTTGTTCGGTTGAGTTGCTTTATTATTCTGTTGTTGAAGTGGTGATGTTGATGTTGTCATTTCTTCGTGAACGTCATCAGTGTTCTTGTGTTTAAGTAACCAAGAAGTCATCATGAGGTGTTCGAAAGGTCAAATCACTTTGTTGTCTGAATTAGACTTTTTTTTTCTATGCTTGTATTAGCGATTCTGTATGTCATCTTTGTTGTCTGACCTGGACTTTTTCCTGTATTGATGCTGTATGTCATCTGCCTTGAAAGTTGGTTTGCTTGTTTGTAGTGGAGCAAATGTGAATTTGTGAGATTCGTTGACATGCTATGGTATGTTTGTACACTTGCCATTGTTTTTAGCTGTGCTGTTACATTGTCCTTAATGTGCAGAGTTGTACCATGTCGTACAAGTTGTTGTTTCATTGTTGTTGTTTTTGTCGTTTCTGTCTTTGTTGTTTCCATTGTTGTTCTTATTGTTTTTGTCGTGCTTGTTGTTGCTGTTGTTGCCTTTGTTATGCTTCTTGTTTTTGTTGTTGTTCTTGTAGTTTTTGTTGTTGTGCGTGTAGCTTTTGTTGTTGTTCTTGTTGTGCTTCTTGTTGTTTTTGTTGTTGTACTTGTTTCTGTTGTGCTTCTTGTGGTTTTTGTTGTTCTTGTTTTGCTCAATGACTGTTCAGTGTGGATAATTCGAGTCATTCTCAAAGTTATTTGTGTCAGTGTCCTTTGTGGTATCTGATATTTCATTGAGCGTTTCTTCTTGAGGATTGTGTGAATGACCCGATGTTGCATTGATCTTGGTGACATCACTCCTTTGTGGTTGATGTGATTCCTCTTTGAATCCTTGGTGCTCCTCTTCTGGAGTCATTTCAGGTTCATTTGAATCATCATTGATTTCTTGGTGCTCCTCTTCTGGAGTCAAAATCTTCAAGGTTTCATTATCTTGTGGAGAGGTTAGAGCAGATGAGGTTTTAATTGATGTGGTCTCACTGGACTCAAGAGTAGTTTTACTTTGATTGTTGAGTGCTTCTGTACACACAAGCTGAGATCTGTCAGTCTCGCTGTGATCTTGTATGGGAATTGTGATTTCTTCGTCACTTGGCTCACATATAGTGGGTAGACATTCAGTGTCTTCTTGTTGGTTAAATGAGCTGGGTAGACTTTCATAGTTTTCTTCTGGTGGCCCAAATAAGCTGATAAACTTTCACAATCTTTTCGTTGTTCACGTGAGCATGGTAGACTTTCATAGTCTGCTGCTGGTTGCTCAGATAAGGTTGACAGACCTTCATGGTCTTGTTCATGCATGGACTTCGCTATGGAGTCCGGAGTTGCTTCCATTGTAGAGTCTGTCAACAAGCTCTCTGCGGAGGCTTGTATCGCTCTCTCTGTGGAGTCTTTCATCGCTCTCTGTGTGGAGTCGTGCAGTGGTCTCTCTGTGGAGTCGATCTATGCTCTCTCAACGGAGTCGTTCAGTACTCGCTGTGAGGCATCATTTTCCTCTTGGGTATTTGACAGGTTGCTGACATCCAATGTATCGACAATCTGCCATTGCTTCACGGTATTGGATTCATCTACCATGAGTAGAGTCGTGTTGAGCTTTTCAATCGTGCCGCTGATGTTTTTATGATCATCATATCCGAATAACTCAGCCATGTCTGAGCAGTATTCTTCGATAAACAAATCATTTTCTTTTGTTTCGGATTTGTCATCGTGCTCTACACTTCGGGTGATGCAAACTGCTTGTTCCAGGGTGCTGCAGAGGTTATTTTCAACTATTGGTAGAATTTCAGGCATTGTTCTGTCTTTCGAGGAAACAAAACTGTGTTTTGTGGCTTTAAAACTCTTTTTTTCCATTTTTGGACATTTCCCCTTTAAGTGAGCGTGGTCCGGGTCCTCTGACGCCATGACGCTTGTGACGTAAAGCGTAGGAATCGAATGCGCAAGCGCAAATCGATTTTCCTTTACCGTGCGCTTTTTCATAAACTGCGCATGCGTTCGAACTGTGCGCTCTTTCTGTTCAACTGCGCATGCGAACGATTTACGGCCAAAACTTCTTTTTTTCAATTGCGCCTGCGTGGCTCCGGTTTCCTGCGCATACGCAGACTCAGATTTGCATCTTTTGTTCCCCGGGCAGTTTAAAATGTGCTCAGACGCCATTTTAACTTCTTCAGACCTGTGGAAAAGAACTTTTTTGCCGTTTTTTTGTTGGTAAAAACTTAAAAGTTATTTTTTTCTTGCGATCTGCACTTGTCAATCGCGATTTCCAGCATTAAACCTTTCTGTTCTGATGATTGCTTGAATTTTGCAACACTCATTTCCTGTGCAATTTGGTCTCTGAGCATTGAATGTCTTAAAGCACCATCATTACTGGTATTACAGTTATCTTCAAATTTTTTAAGTATTACTTCTGATTTGGCGTTGTCTTCACCTTTCACGTAATTAAAGCAGTTATAGGTTTCTCTAGCTTCATGTCCTGCTAGGAGAAGTGCTATTTTAATTTCTTCTGAGGCCGCGCTCAACTCATTAGCTAAAATATACAGTTTGAACGTTTGTTTAAAGATTTTCCATCTATGACTTAAATTACCGGTTGTTTTCAGCTGCGGTGGAGTTCCCACGAGTTTCATCGACTCAGCGAAGTCTCCCCACATCCGAGTTTTTTTTCTGTTTTCGATCGTGCTTTGTCTGCATCGGATGTAACTTTTCCAAGTAAGCGTTCTGAAGACACCTCGTACCATGTATTATTTCTTGTGTCCGAATAAAGCTCGTCGTCTTACAGTTGAAGTAGATGCTTTATTTCCATGAGTTCGTTCTCTCTCCAGCGTTTATACTATGTTACATCGGAGCTGCCTGTCTGTGTCCTGCTCACCAGCTGCTGTTCCTGTGAAGAGAGAGTACTTCCTGTTTGTCTCTGTACATATACATCTCTGGTGCTCCCCCTAGTGGTTGCTTAGCTGTAGTGCATTTACCTTAACCCATTGTGTATATACAGTGATGCATATCACTACACCACCCCCCCCCCCCATGCACTGCCCCCAAAGCACTGATTCCTGACACTGCCCCAGCCCAGGCACTGCCTCCTGGCCCTTTCCGCTTTTATTTCAGATCTCCAGCGCCTGCAGTATTTTGCTTTCACTGACCATTGGAATTAGGTCAACACCAAATGGCAGAAATAGTGAAACGCAGTCCCAGTCACGGCACGTTTTGCAACATTGGCCATAATTATCATTGACTGAAAGGAGCAAGAACAAAGTTTGAAGTGACATTTCCTAGCGTGCCCGCCATTGTTTTGACCTTTCTGAGGTTCCGCCGTTGGAATTGTTGGGCCCATTAGGTGTTGAAGTGTTTTTCTGTAGCTGGACCTGCTTTGAAGTTGCGGTGAAAGATCGCCATGCAGTAAAGTGACAGCTCTTCTCGAGAGAGAGAGAGAGAGAGAGAGAGGAGCCTCGACCTGTTCAGCCTCTTCTGTTAGTGGTGGCCAATCAGCAAGGAGCAGGGCAGTATGGTAGCACAGTGGTTAGTGTAACATGTAAAAAAGGGGGCATGTGGTGATATGCATCACTGTAAATACACAAGTGGTTAATGTAAATACATGTAAACTAGCTGGACACTAGAGGGAGCACCAGAGACATGACACATAGACACTCAACCAATAAAACAGTTAGATAGGACACAACCAATGGGCATTCACGATACACACAGAGGTGACACCACCAAATGAGGACATTACACCAACCCATATATAAAGGACACAGCACGCATGATCTTCCTCTTTCCAGTGGAGACACTCGGTGAGTACAGACACAAGGTTGATTCAATATCACTCCCACCACGTGGATTGTAGCAGACTGGTTCGTCAGTCTGAGTAGCTATAGAAAGATTAACAGTAGTGTCGAACCCGAGTAATAGAAGTGTAAATAGTTTAATAAACGTGTTGAAGTTATCTCCACATCTGAACCTTCCTTTGTCAGAGTGAACATCAAGGAAGCAGCTTATGCTACGCTTAGAGCATAACAAGACCGTTAGCACTGTTGCTTCACAGCTCCAGGGTCCCAAGTTCGATTCCTGGCTTGGGTCACTGTCTGTGTGGAGTTTGCACATTTTTCCTGTGTCTGTGTGGGTTTCCTCCGGGTGCTCCGGTTACCTCCCACAGTCCAAAGATGTGCAGGTTAGGTGGATTGGCCAGGATAAATTGGCCTTGGTGTCCAAAAGGTTGGGTGGGGTTCCTGGGTTACGGGGATAGGGTGGAGGTGTGAGCTTGGGTTGGGTGCTCTTTCCAAGAGCCGGTGCAGTCCCGATGGGCCGAATGGCCTCCTTCTGCACTGTAAATTCCAGGTGAGGTGAAGAGGCAGCTTAAAAAAGTGAGGGAAAGGCAGAGAAGTGGAATGAATGGTCAAGTAAGTGAGGAGGGGGCACTGAAGAGGAACTGAGAGGACTACAGGCAGGGGGCAGCAGAGAGATGTATACACATGGGGCGGGATCTTCCGTCCTTCCCGTGGCGTGGTTTTTCCGAGGGTGGCGTCGGCTCATCAATGGCTGTTGGCGGGACCTTCCGGTCCTGCCGATGTCGACGGTGGTTTGCGTGGCTCGTCCGGCCTGCTGCTGCGGAACCCGTCACGGTAGGGGGGGGGGGGGGGGGTGGCCTGAAAATCACATCCACAGGATTGCTTTCTGGCAATGAACATCAGGAGAATCCACTGGGAAACAAATGAATCCCAGGGGGTAATTAGGCTGGAATCCTCCGGCTATTGGGATTCTCTGGTCCCTAGGCAACGCACCCCCGCCGGTGGGGGGGGGGGGGGGGGGGGGGGGGGGGTTCCTGGCGGAGTGGGGTGGCTTCAATGGGGAATCCCGCTGACAAACAGCGGGAGTAGAGAATCCCGTCCCAGCGAACGGCTGGGGGGGCCCGGAGAATCCCGCCCCTAGTGTATTGAAGAGTGCAATGTGCACCTTGTCCAGTTGAGTCTCCCATACTCGTGTCTGAAGCCCCAATTTCTGAGGAGGAGTCACGTTGGACCTGCACCATTAACTCTGCTTCACGCTCCGCAGGTGCTGCCGGACCTGCTGAGCTTTTCCAGAAGGTTCTGTTTATATTTCAGACCTGCAGCTTCCACCAGTCGTTTGCTTTTTATGTTATTGACTCGCATCCAAATGGCAAAAAGCTTTCAAGTGGTGTCGGAATTTGGTACGATTCGCAGGTGGGTCCCACAGGCAATCACTGGCTGGAATGTGGAGGAATCAGAGAAGTTACAGTGCAGAAGGGGGCCATTCGGCCCATTTGGAAAGAGCACCCTACTTAATCCCAGGCCTCCACCTTTGGACACTGAGGGGCAATTTAGCACGGCCAATCCACCTAACCTGCACATCTTTGGAGTGTGCAAGGGAACCGGAGCACCCGGAGGGGACCCCACCCGGACACAGGAGAAAGTGCAAACTCCACATAGGCAGTCACCCGACACCGGATTTGAACCTGGTCCCAGGAAGCAGCAGTGCGAACCACTGTGCCACCATGCCACCCAGGAGGAGAGGAGGGAGGCTCACCTAGAGATGGAAGATCATCAGGGCGGTTGGTACCAAAGAACAAATATGTTTTGTTGCTATTGTGAAATGAATACTGGCGAGGATCCTTGAAGAACACCCTGCAAAAGGGTAATAGAGTAAAGCTTTCCAACTCAACAACTAAACAAAGGACTGTTACTAAGATGAAATACTGATCTGATTACCTAAAGAATGCTTACTTTTCATCACTGGAGGAGATGGCTGCCTACTGGAACCATCATTCGGCTAATAATGTAGCACCCCAGGCGGATGCTCTGGGGACACGGTTTCAAATCCCACCGTGGCATTGAAATTCAATTATTAAGAGGTATCTGGAATTGAAAGCTAGTCTCAGTAATTGTGACCAAAAACTATTGGCGACTGTCTGAAAATCCGGTCTGGTTGAGGGAAGGAACTCTGCAGTTTTCACACGGTGTGGCTGACATGTGACGACAAAGCAGTGTGGTTGACTCTTGACTTCACTCTGTAATGGACGTGCGAGCCACTCGGTGCGAAGGCAATTAGGGATGGGCAACAAATGCTGGCCCAGTCAGCAACGCCCACATAAAACGCTAACCTATTAGACATAGTGCATAATTTGAGAAGACGGTGCACTATCATCTCTTAAAAAAATCTTACAGCGTATTTTTAGCAAGTTTGAATGATGATGTCACAAACTAGTCACGTCATTTTAAGAACATTCTATCGCTTTAGGCAAAATTAGCATGATTGGAAAGAAGATCCGTGTCAAGATTCACAGTGGTGGGATTATTCCGTGAAATTATTTGAACAGTTAATCAGGTTTCACTTCAGGCGATAATTGTGGATGAGACTGGGAACACGCTAGACCAGGCCAAATTCCTCAGCTGGCTGGTAAAGTCTCTTTACTCCAGCAACCAGGGCCGATGTCAGGTTCAGGGGATGACTTTCCTGCGGGTCCAGCCAGTGGGATTGTTCACAAGCATTCCTCCCGTGACATTCGGCCACTGCCACATTCATCGTCTTTCCGTTTGTTGGATCGTATCCCAGGTCCCTCGAGGATGAAAGGCGGGAGCTGAGAAAATCCGCCATTGTATTAACTGGCCTTTGACCTCCAAAGTGTCTGGGCAGTGGGGAGGGGGGGGGGGGGGGGCGGGGGGGTTGTCAAACTGTAATGAACAAAAAGGGAAATCAGTGTCCTGTGAAATCTGACCAGTGATCAGTTAAGAACCTATTGCAAGTTATGTTTGTGTTGTAAGATGTCAGCATCACAAATTCTGTTATAGTTCTCAGATTCAATGGAGCAATGTTCTCGAGCTCTGATTTAAAAGCGAGAACAATCTCACTTTCTCAATAGGTGAGCAATTAGTAATGGATTGCGCTTTTTTTCCCGCAGTCGTGACTAGATTAACGATTGAAACCGTAGTTTAAAATTGCGCTTTGGAAACATTCATTATTCAAACAGAAACAAAATGTCTGATGATGCTTCCCCCTTTCCCCAGTCCCCCATATTCTGCACGCACATAAGTTGCGGAGAGTTTAAAGGCTCGGTGTTGTCACTGAGAATTACGTCAAAGTCTAGCACGGGAACGATTCATTCATCCCAACTGGTCCATCTGAGAAGGTCTGATGACCCACATCAGCCTCCTCGTATCTCTCTCCTTCTCACCTTAGCAGCATCAATTTCTTTCGCTCGCTCCCTGGTGTCCTTATCCAGCTTCCCCTTGAATGTCATTCACCTCAGCTGCTCCATGTGGTGTGATTGCTATATTCTCACTCGCCTCTGGCTGGAGAGGTTTCTTCTGGGCTTATTGTTGACTATCTGATATTAATGGCGCCCTGTGTTTGGATTCCCTCACAATCAGAAACATATTTTCTCCAGGTTCTACAGATTGAGCCCCGTTCGCGACTTCAAAGACATAGGGCGGAATTCTCCGCTCCTGCGAAAAATCGGGAAGGCCGTCGTGAACTCGGCCGAGTTTCACGATGGCCTCGGAGGCCGCTCCTCTCACCTTACTCACTCCCACCCGGGGGGCCAGGAGCGGCCCTCCGTATCTCTCGGCCGCGTCAAGGCGGCGCGCCGAGAATGACGCGGCCGGCGCGCCTAGGTGACGTCAGCCGCGCAGGCGCAGGTTGGCCGGCTCCAACCCCGCGCATACGCGTCTGACGTCACGGCGGCTGACGGCTCCAACCCGCGCATGCGTGGTTGCCATCTTCCCCTCCGCTGTCCCGCAAGACATGGCAGCTTGATCTTGCGGGACGGCGGAGGGGAAAGAGTGCGTCTCTCTGAGACGCCGGCCCGACGATCGGTGGGCACCGATCGCGGGCCAGTCCTCTCCCGAGCACGGCCGTGGTGCTCACTCCCCTCTCCGCCCCCCACATGCTTCAAACCAGCTTTTGGCGCCATGTTCACGACGGCAGCAACCAGGTGTGGTTGCCGCCGTCGTGAATCAGTCGGGAACGGCAGGCCCATCCGGGTTGGAAAATCGGCGGTCGCCGTGAAAAACGGCAAGCGGCGATTCTTCCGAGCGGGGGGTGGGAGTATCGTGGGGGGGGGGGGCCAGGGGGGCATGTCATGAGTCGCCCGGCCCTCCCGCTATTCTCCCACCTGGCGCGGGGAGCGGAGAATCGCTCCCATAGAATCCCCACAGTGCAGAAGGACATTCAGCCCATCGAGTCTGCACCGACCCCCTGAAAGAGCACCCTACCTAGGGTCAGGTCCCCCACTCCATCCCCAGTAACCCCACCTAACCTTTCGGGGCAATTTAGCGTGGACAATCCACCTAATCTGCACATCTTTGGACTGTGGGAGGAAACCGGAGCACCCGGCGGAAACCCACGCAGACACGAGGTGAAAGTGCAAACTCGGTACAGGCAGTTACCCGAGGCCGGAAATGAAACCGGGTCCCTGGCACTGTGAGGCAACAGTGCTAATGGCTGTCCCATCAGGCCGTCCTTTGGACATCCCTTTAGAAAGATTGGATTGGATTTTGTTTATTGCCACGTGTACCGAGGTACAGTGAAAAGTATTTTTCTGCGAGCAGCTCAACAGATCATTAAGTACATGAAACGAAAAGGAAAAAAAAGAAAATACATAATCGGGCAACACAAGGTGCACAATGTAACTATATAAACACCGACATCGGGTGAAGCATACAGGGGTGTAGTGTTAATGAGGTCAGTCCATAAGAGGGTTGTTTGGGAGTCTGGTAACAGCGGGGAAGAAGCTGTTTTTGAGTCTGTTTGTGCGTGTTCTCAGACTTCTGTATCTCCGGCCCAGTGGAAGAAGTTGGAAGAGTGAGTAAGCCGGGTGGGAGGGTCTTTGATTATGCTGCCCGCTTTCCCCAGGCAGCGGGAGGTGTAGATGGCGTCAATGGATAGGAGGCAGGTTCGTGTGATGGACTGGGCACAGTTGCTTTTGTTTCATGTTTACAGAGCTGGGACTGATTGTACTTTTGACAAGAAAGCAGAGTTTGTGGCTGGATTTTCATTCTTACCAAAATAAGCTGCAAGAGCTGGTTTCGAACTGCCTTCCCCGACAGCAGCCACAACAATTGGAAAGTGAACGGATTATTCATGACTCATGATTCATGACTCAACGGATTATTCATGACGATCTTCCACTGTCAAAAATCCGAAACTCCACCTCTCCCCCAATTTTATACTTTTAAAACTAATAAATAAAAGTGTTCAGAGAAAAGTAAGAAAAATACACATTGTTAGGAAGACAAACGTAGTTTAAGGGGATTTATATTTGAATTGGTAAATGTTAGAAACAAGGGGCGGGATTCTCCCCTACCCGGCGTGACGGAGGGTGCCGGCGTAGGGGAGTGGCGCCAACCACTCAGGGGTCGCGCCTCCTCCAAAGGTGGGGAATTCTCCCCACCTTTGGGGGCCAGCCCCGCGCCGGAGCAGTTTGCACCGGTAGACTGGCGCAAACACCCGGCGCAGTCGGTAGCGGGGCTGGCCGAAAGGCTTTCGGCGGTCGGCGCATGCGCCGGCAGTGAGGTCAGCGGCCAGCTGCCGCTGACCTCACTGCCGGCGCATGCGCGATGCGGGGTTCTCCTCCGCGTCCGCCATGGCGGAGGCCGTGGCGGCGCGGAAGGAGAAAGAGTGCCCCCACGGCACTGCCCCACGGAGTGAGCGGGGGGCCCCGATCGCGGGCCAGGCTTCCGTGGGCGCACCCCCCCGGGTCCGATCGCCCCCCGCCCCCCCCAGGACCCCGGGGGCCCGCTCGCGCCGCTGAGTCCGCCGTTTCTGAGGTGGTGTACACCTCGGCGGCGGGAGAAGGCCTCCCAGCGGCGGGACTTCGGCCCATCCGGGCCGGAGATTTAAAGGTGAGTTTTAAAAAAATGAAATCCCGCCGGCGCCAGCTGTTTTCACAGGCTGCCGGCGGGATTTGCACAACGCCGGTTTTTTACCGGCGGGAGAATTAGGAGACCTGCGGGAGCGGAAATCACGCCGCTTCCCGCCAATTCTCCGACCCTGCGTGGGGTCGGAGAATCCCGCCCAAGGTCTAGTTTGAACTGGATTTAATTTAATGTTTTGGTGCCAGGAAGGGTAAAACCTATAGTTTAATTCATGCTGGTCAAAGGTGTTTGTATGTGTGGGGGTTGGTGCAAATTCTAACTGTGACTCTATTGTGCTTAGAGAGGGCTAAAGTGTGAGGAAAAAATAGAAGTAAGCCATTGCTTAGCAACAGGAGGCCATTGTCCAGAGGGAAAGGCTTTCCTTTGTTCTTAGTTTAACTTGAAGGCAGAGTGGTTGGAGAAAGGATAGTCGGGAGTGAACAGCTCTCAACTCTGCCAGGAGAAACTGGACAGGAAAAGGGAGTTTCAAAAGTGCAAGCTCTTTAAGGAACAAGATACAATCCAGACAGCAAAGGAATTAGGACAGAAAGAATGAGCGGGATTCTCCGACCCCACGCCGGGCCGGCGTAAATTGGAGTTGGTCCCTTACCGGCGGGACCTGGCGGTGCGGGCAGTCTCAGGGGTTTGTGGGGGGTTGCAGGGGGATCTGGCCCCAGGAGGTGACCTCACGGTGGCCTGGCCTGCGGTCGGGGCCCACCGATCCACGGGCTGGCCTATGCCGTGGAGGCTCTCTATTCCTACGCGCTGGCCCCCCGCAATGGCCGGCGCGAAGGTGAACCCCCCTGCGCATGCGCGGGAATGACGACAGCAGACGCTGATGCTCCCGCGCATGCGCAGACCTGCGCCGGCCGCCGGACTTCCTTCAGCCACTGCTGGCGTGGCGCCAAAGGCCTTCCACGCCGGCCGGCGGGGCGCAAACCACTCCTGCGTCGTTCTAGCCCCTGAAGGTGCGGAGGATTCTGCACCTTTGGGGCGGCCCAACGCCGGAGTGGTTCCCGCCACTTCGCTGCGCGTTTCTGCCTGCCCTGCCGATTCCGGGAGAATCCAGCCCAAATGTTTCAGATGACTGGAATTAAGGGAAAAAAGACCCAAGGTATTGTTTGGAAGAATTCGAGGAAAAGTAAACAAAGGGTTTGGAGTTAAAGCGGCCAGATTTAACCAGATTTAAAGTGGGACAGCAGACCTCAGAGCTAAATTAAAAGAGATGCCAGTCTGGGAATCAAGTGTTACACCAATTGTGAACAATTTGCCTAGCAGTCAAGTCAAAGAAATCGTAATGGAGTCGGTGTAAAACCCGGACTGGATTTCACAATGCAAAGCGCAAAAGAAAAGCATTATTGTGAGAGACGATTTAGAAACGTGTTTTTGAGAGTGGACTTTGGAAACTCTCAGGTGACAATCATCTGGGGGTATTCTAAAGGGATATCCACAGACACTAATTTGGGTTCAGAGTTGAGTGCGGATTTGAACACAGTCATCTTGTGTGCGGTAAAGGGACTTTGTGTGTTAATGAGACCATTAGTGCTTAAGATGTACTTTGCAATCAGTGTTAATATAAAAACTTACGTGTAACTGTGACGTTAAATTGGGGGGGAGTAAAGGAGGATTGTAATATCCTCCAACTTTTCATGTTTAATAAATGCTTTTCTCTTATTGTTAAAACTAATTAGCGGTTTTGTGACTCTGACCTTCCAAGGTTTATTTAAAAAAAGTAAAAGTTACGTTTTTTGGGCCGGGGTTCCATTCTGGGATCTTCCTGTCCACTTGTGACACCGAACCGGGATTGTAACAACATTTTTGTTTAATTTCCCGGTGATCTTTCCTCCTGATTGCTGCCGTAATCAGATCAATCTTCAATTCTTGGCGATCTCAGGGTAATCCAGAAGGGTTTGACCCTTCCAACTGACCTGTCGGTGGATTGCCACAACTGGAACATTTAACCTTTCTCTTCAGCGCTTATATTTCAGCTGTTCCATCCCAGCATTTTTATTTGAGCTTTCGCAATGCAATACATTTGCCCAGACCGGTTATAGGAACCAGAACTAAGAGTTTAAAACGCAAAGGATGGATCAAATAGATTCGGGCTCTTTTCTTTAAAAAGGAGATAGCTGAGGAGAGACCTGATCAAGATCTTTAAAATCATGTACAGGCTGAATAGACGAGAGGTGCAGGTAATCCATTTTCACCTGCGGGGAGCCCGAGTCATTGAAGACAAGATAGTCACTACTAAGTCCAACAAGGAATTTGGAAGTTACCCAGAGAGTGGTGAGGGAATGTAGGACTCGCTGCCACCTGGGCTGGTTGAGATTAATGGCACGGATACATTTAAATGGGAGGCTCGATCGGTACATGAGGGAGAAATGGATAGGTTATTCTCATAGGATGAGTGATATTGTCCGTTACTGGACCAGAGCCCAGTTTGTATGAGGAAATGAGATGAGAAACCCCAACAATTTTTCAATTTGTAAACTGTGAGGAAAGAGTTTATCACCCCCCAGGACTGATTCCACTGACAATCGGGATTTTTTTTTGCAATAAACACACTTTCTTATTAACATAGGATTAACCCCATTAACATTCAAGGAAGAAACAACTTTTCAATTAACTATAAAGAGGTCTTTGAGCTTACTTTCCCATCTACTTTGAAAGGTTCAATTAAGCCAAGTCCATATATATGGGTCAAACGCCACTTATGAATAACTCTAACACATAGTGGCTTACAGATTTATTCATAAAGTCCTTGGAGCGAAGCTTTCAGAAGTGAGTCTGAGAGACACACAACTCCTTTCCTCAGAATCCAGAGCAGAACCGTTAAAAATGAAACTAAAAACAGAGAGACACAACAGAGGACTAGCTGAGAACCAAAACTGAAAATGGGCCCAGCCCCTCCCATGAGTGACATCACAGCCTGCCTCGCTGTTAACCCCTTAATCACAGCTTGGGCAGACATACGGGGCTGGATTCTCCACCCCGCCACGCCACATTTCTGTTTCACCCTGCCGGCGGGATGGTCCGCCTCACCGGCCGGTCAATGGGGTTTCCCATCGTGGGGCTGCCCCACGTCGTCGGGTAAACCTCCGGGCTGCCGGCAAAACGGAGCACCCCGCCGGCGGAGAATCCAGCCCATAATCTGGATCGCTTAAGCTAAATTCTTTTAGTAACTTTACTGCAACAGACACGGAGTACAAAATGCATGAAGAATTCCGACACCCATCACAAGGTCTGATGGGAGGAGGCTTGTTGAATGGTCTGTTCCTATGCTCACGATGCTACATAGCCCTACTGCTTTGTTCAAGGATTCAGCTGCTGTGAGCATGCAGTGAAATCAATTAGGTGCAAAAACGAACCAGCAAAATGGAGAACAGTTTAAGTGCTTAGAACATAGAACATAGAACATAGAACAGTACAGCACAGAGCAGGCCCTTCGGCCCTCGATGTTGTGCTGAGCAATGATCACCCTACTCAAACACACATATCCACCCTATACCCATAACCCAACAACCCCCCCCCCCCCCTAACCTTACTTTTAAGGACACTACGGGCAATTTAGCATGGCCAATCCACCTAACCCGCACATCTTTGGACTGTGGGAGGAAACCGGAGCGCCCGGAGGAAACCCACGCACACACGGGGTGACTCCGCACAGACAGTGACCCAGCCGGGAACCGAACCTGGGACCCTGGAGCTGTGAAACATTTATGCTAACCACCATGCTACCGTGCTGCCCCTTAGCTAGTTTGTTGTGACCAAGCACATTATGGACTAGGGCTAGTGCTTTAATGTGTAGGTTAACAGGCCAGTGTCTTATAAATATTGCCTGTTCTTGTAAATATTGCCTTTGCATTACCTCAGCCCCCTGGCTATTCGCACATTAAGCAATCATTGTCTTATCGATTGCAGCAAGCCGCATGCGTGGACTAATATGGGTTGTTCTGCAGCTAATCGGTCCTGCAATGGGAGGTATAGCTCCTTCACCACCTTGAAGAGCTTATGTCCGTGTCAAAGCCGACCTCCCACAGCTTCCCAGTCTTTGTGTCATCAGAGATTTGTTCCAGGGTCGTATCTGACACCTGGCCCCCAAGTTGCAGGGATCCCATTTCCACTCTGATCTGCTGGAGACCAGAAATGGCGATAAGTTGTCTGTGGCCAGATTGAAGTGTCAACTCACTGTGCCAAATCTGGCTTGTTAGTCACATTTTTTTCCTGCCCCTTTTCAGCTTGAGTATATTTTGCTCCATATATGGCGCTGGAAGTGTCAACTGATAATAGGGCAGTGAAAGCAATGGAGCACCTTGATCCTCAGCGAACAGGGGGCCTGACAGTCCCCGTCCTTCGCCCCGTTAGGTTTAGAGATTGAGAAAGAAAGGAACCCATGAGACAATGGAAAAGGAATTAGGGTGAATTAGAGTCAAATCAGGAAGAGAAAGAAAAATAAAAGGAGGGAAAGAAAGCTCGGTGTGGTGATTATCCTGAGGGAAAAGAGAAAAAAAGGAAAAGTAAGATTTAAAATGTAAACGTGATGTTGACGGATCACGAAGAAGAATGTAATGCACACAGGAAACATATTCAAAAGTCTAAATTGTTCCCTTTCTGGGCCAAAGATTGACTGTTATTGCATTTACTTGTCATCTCATCATTAGAAGGATACTTACGCTGTTAATCACCAGCCTTAATTTATGTCGTGTTCCATGGGCAGTTAATGTGCAAATCGAGCAAGGTCTTAAAAATAACAGGGAGGGTGAAGACAAAGATGTATTTTGGATGAAGCACATGGCATGGCATTAGAAATCGACCATCATAGAACATACAGTGCAGAAGGAGGCCATTTGGCCCATCGAGTCTGCACCGACCCACTTCCACACTATCCCCATAACCCAATAACCCCTCCGAACCTTTGTGTTTTGGACACTAAGGACAATTTAGCATGGCTAATCCACCTAACCTGCACGTCTTTGGACTGTGGGAGGAAACCAGAGCACCCGAAGGAAACCCACGCAGACACGGGGACAACGTGCAGACTCCACACAGACAGTGACCCAGCGGGGAATCGAACCTGGAACCCCGGCGCTGTGAAGCCACAGTGCTTGCCACGTGTGCTACCGTGCTGCCCTGTGAAGCAACAGTGTTACCCACTGTGCTCACAGTGCATCTCTGCATCTCCTGAACATGTTGGCTGATTTGCACATCGTAGTAATGGCGTGCATCGTGAACAGACCATTATTCTTGCACCAGGATTAGGGATACTGTCCCACATTGCCATCTTCTGCCATGTCTCAGGCAGCGACAAAGGAAGGGCAGGGTTGACGATGTGAATGACCTGAAATTCATTTGGATTTTTTGACTCAATGCCGATCAAACCCAACATATTGGAGATCTTGGGCACGATTTAACTTAAAAAAAAACGGAGCTGTCTTGGGCGGGAAACAAGGGGGTCAATTAACGGGAATTGTCCACGCTGTCTAACGGCACTCTTTTCATCCCCCAATGGAGACGGCCACGCCAAGGCCGCACGTAGCCACATGTCCTAAACTGAGGACCTCCAACGAGTGGAGCTGCTCAGTGCAGGAAGAGATGGGGCACCATTTATAAATGGCGCCCAGGGGCATAAAATCACCCGGGGCTGGCGTCAATCCCGCCCCCGCGTGTCCCAAATTCTCCGCCCCCCCCCCCGAGATTCGGCGGGGACGGGAATTGCGCCGCGACGGTTGGTGGGCCCCCTGCCGCTGACAGGCCTCTCCTGCCGGCGTGGATTAAACCACCTACCTGATCGGCGGGGGGGAGGCGCGGGGCGATCTGACCCCGGGGGGTGCACCCACGGTGGCCTGGCCCATGATCGGGGCCCACTGGTCGGCGGGCGAGCCTGTGCCATGGGGGCACTCTTTTTCTTCCGCCCCCCACCATGGCCTTCACCATGGCGGAGGCAGAAGAGACCCCCTCCCCTGCGCGTGCGCCAGTATGACATCAGCATCCGCTGACCACCAGCGCATGCGCGAACTTACGCCGGTCGGTGAAGCCCTTTCGGCCCTGGCTGGCGTGGCGCCAAAGGCGGAATGGGAACCACTCCGGCGCGGGCCTGGCCCCTCAATGTGAGGGCTTGGCCCTTAAAGATGCGGAGACTTCGCACCTTTGGGGCGGCCCGACGCCGGAGTGGTTCACGCCACTCCGACACACCGGGACCCCCCGCCCCACCGGGTAGGGGAGAACCCCGGCCCAGATCTTTCAACCTCCTGACACGACCCCTGGACCAACCCCCCCCCCCCCCCCCACCCCCCAATGCCCCAACTCACCTGTTAGGGGGTCCTTGAGGTAGTACTGTCGGGGTGCCAAGCTGGCAGTGAGGTGCCTGGGTGGCACCAGCAGTGTCAGGATACCAGCCTGGCCAGAGGCTGACCACCCGAAGGCCTCCGATCTCCTGGGAGACCCCCCCCCCCCTCATTACCGTTCCACCTGGTCCACATTTGTGGGGTGCAGTGCTAAATGTCAACTGGCTGGGGTTTCCTCAGCGAGGCCGATTGATGCCAGGTAGGCTGTTCAATCCAGCGGCAGCATAGCGAAGTGAGCTGTTAAGCTCTCTTAGCCATTCGGGTCTGGGCCCCACCCATTCTGGGTGGGATCCAGATCACGACGTCTCGCGAGATCTTGTTAGGTCTCGGGAGTTGTAACAACCGCCGGGAATCCCGGGAGGGGCCTCGTCCCTTCCTGAATCCGGTGGGACGTGGACGGTAAATCTGCCCCTTGTGTACAGATGTCAAATTGTGAGAGGTCAGGTCAAGTTATCATGGAAGGACTTGAGGTGGCATATATAAAATGTGACTTTGAACCTCCAGGGGGTTAAATCGCAATGGCAGCACAGCTTCCGGTTATAGATTAACATTCAAAATATTAAGTGACCAATTGACACCCCGTATTGTGACCCTCCAGCTTTCCTTTCTGCTGGCTTCCATTCAATGAGAGAAAGTTCCTCATTGCAACAATCGTTCAGAGTTTACGCCACCTCTACCCTTTTGAGGTCAGTGAGCGTCATTGATGCATACTACTGCGGAGTGGATGGGTGAGGTTCATTTTAATTGAAAGCGAATACTGGAGTCAGGAATTAAAGAAAGAATGAACTGGGTGGAGGTCATACAGTGAAGATTCACAAGGCCAAGAGCCAAGAGGCGAGGAGTGTTGGGAATTTGTTGGCTTGACCAGAAGATCCTGTCAGTGGAAACCGCCAAAATATCCCGCCCCATACGTTAGGAAGATTGTCAAGGCCTTCGATCAGGTTCAGCAGATATTTATCAGAATGATAACAGGATGGACAACTTCAGTTATTCCAATGTCTGGAGGGCCTGTAACCAGAGGACACAATGTCAGAGTAATTGGCAACAGAACCAAACATAGAAACATAGAAAATAGGAGCAGGAGGAGGCCATTCAGCCCTTCGAGCCTGCTCCACCATTCATTATGTTCATGGCTGATCATCCAACTCAATACCCTGATCCCGCCTTCCCCCATATCCCTTGATCCCATAATCCGAATAACTATATCTAATTCCTTGCCTCAACTACCTTCTGTGGTTGCGAATGCCACAGATTCGCCACTCTCTGGGTGAAGAAATTCCTCCTCACCTCAGTCCTAAATGGTTTACCCTTTACCTTCAATCCAGGACCCCTAGTTCTGGACTCCCCCACCATCGGGAACACTGTTTTTGAATCTACCCTGTCTAATCCTGTTGTAATTTTGTAAGTTTCCATGAGATCCCCTCTCACTCTTCTAAACTCCAGTGAATATAATCCTAACCCATTTCGTTTCTCCTTATACGACAGCCCTGCCATCCCAGGAATCAGCCTGGTAAACCTTCGCCGCACTCCCTCCATAGCAAGAACATCCTTCCTCAGATAAGGACACCCAAACGCACACAATATTCCAACTGTGGCCTCATCAATGCCCTATACAATTGCAGTAAAACATCTCTATTCCTATACTCAAATCCTCTCACTATGAAAGCCAATTTGCCTTCTTTACTGCCTGTTCTACCCGCGCACTTACTTTCAGTGACTGATGCACGAGGACACCAAGGTCTCGCTGAATATCCACGTCTCTCAATTTACAACCAATCAAATAATAATCTGCTTTCCTATTTCTGCTACCGAAGAGGATAACCTCACATTTATCCACATTACATTGCATCTGCCATGCATGTGCCCACTCACTCAGCCTGTCCAAATCCCAGTGAAGCATCTCTGCATCCTCCTCACAGCTCACCCTCCCACCCAACTTTGTATCGCCTGCAAATTTGGAGATAATACATTTAGTTCCTTCATCCAAATCATTAATATATAATGTTGGGGGTCCTAGCACAGACCCCTGTGGTACCCCACTAGTCATTGCCAGCCAATCAGAAAAAGACCCATTTATTGTAACTTTTTCCTCCCTGTCTGCTAATCCATCTCAAGACACTACTCGCAATCCCATGTGCTTTAACTTCACATATTAATCTGCTATGTGAGACCTTGTCGAAAGTCATTGTGAGGGAAAACAAACGCGCAACAAGTTGCTATGACCTGGAATGCACTGTCTGAAAGGCTGGTGGAAGCAGATTCAAGAATAATAATCAAAAGTGAATTGGGTGAACGTGTGGAATGGAGTTATGTGGCATTACCACACTGCAGAGAATTGGTATATAATCAAGTAGTTTTATTAGAATTCAGTCTGATTGCACCATGTTAGAATTGTCATCTCAGATATTTTTTTAAAAACCTGCATAGAATCTTAAGCATGGAAGACATGCCATTTGGCCCAAGGTGTTTGTAATTTTAAGTTGTCAAGTCATTTGATTAATTATTACACGACTAAAATGCTGTGCCTTATGGAAGCACAGCTTGTCAGTCATGTTCCGAGGAGTTAAAGAAGTATCTTTCCAAATGGACAATTAATCCGAGGAAGTATCTCAATTGTTCAGGGAGGTGCTGTGACAAATAGGTGGGTGGGTTTGGCAGACAGGATTTAACATGAGACAAGTGGGGCGTAATTCTCCGCACTCACGACGGTGCGGAGAATAGCGGGGGTCGTAAAATTTTACGGCCACGCTAGTCCGACGCCCTCCCGCTATTCTCCCCCCCCCCCCCACGCCCGACTCCCGATACGAATCGCTGCCGCCGTTTTTTTACGGCCAGCAGCGATTCTCAGCTGGCCGATGGGCCGAGTTCCAAGCCCTTTACGGCTGTTTTAACGAACGGCAAACACACCTGGTCTGGCCGTTCGTAAAAACGGCCGTAAAGTGCCGATTTTTAAAACCATGGCACCGATTGGCACGGCTGTACCACGGCCGTGCCAAGGGTGCCATGGGCCCGCGATCGGTGGGCACCGATCGCGGGCAGCGGGTCCGATACCCGCGCGCTCATTGTCCTTCCGCCGCCCCGCTGTATCACTTCGCGGGGCGGCTGAGGGGCATCCCGGCCCGCGCATGCGCGGGTTTCGCGCAAATTCGCGATGACGTCATCCGCGCATGCGCGGGTTGGAGTCTTCCAATCCGCGCGTGCGCGGCTGACATCATATGACGCGTCAGCCGGCGCAAACACTGGCAAGCGGGCTTAACGAAATTCGTTAAGCCCGCGATGCCGGAGTTTACGGCGGCGGCATGCTAGCCCCGACCGGGGACCAGAATCGGTTCCCGGTCGGGGAGGGGGGGGCTGGCGTCAAACCCGCCCGGATTTGACGCCAGCCTTACGATTTCTCCCTGTGTGTGAGAATCGCGCCCGTGATTTTTCTCACTTTACACCAGAAGTGGCAACACAAATGGACAAGTTAGTCAGGAAAGCATACGGAATGCTTGCCTTCATTGGACGGGGCAACGAGTAGAAAAACTGCCAAGTCATGCGACAGATGTCCAGAAGCTGAGTAAGGCCGTACTTGGAATATTGCGCACAATTCTGGACGCCACACTGCCAGAAGGATGTGGAGGCTTCGGAGAGGATGCAGAGGAGGTTTACCAGGATGTTGCCTGGTCTGCAGGGTGTTGCCTGGTCTGCAGAGTGTTAGCCATGTCGAGAGGTTGAATAACTCAAACTACTTTCATTAAAACAATGGAGGTTGAGAGTCGACCTGATAGAGGTCTACAAGATTATGAGAGGAGGTGAGGATAGAGTGGATGGGCAGGCATTCTTTCCCAAGGTGGAGGGGTCAGTCACTAGGGGACATAGGTTTAAGGTCAGTGTGTTAAAGTTTAGAGGAGACGTGCGAGGCAGGTTTTTGACACACAGGATGGTGAGTGCCTGAAACGCGTTGCCAGGGCAGGTTGTGGAAGCAGATACATTAACTGGTTCAAAAGGCATCTCGACAAACACATGGATAGGATGAGTATTGAGGGATACGGCACTAGGGAGTGCTGAGGGTTTTGGCCAAGGCTGGTATCATGACCGGTCGAGGCTTGGAGGGCCGAAGGGCCTGTTCCTGTGCTGTATTGTTCTTTGTTCAATTACAGCGCTTCACTTGTCATCTTTCATGAAGAATTTGGCTCCTTAATGTGGACAGTTTTGGCGCTTACAGGTACTCGGAGATGAGAATTGGTGGCGATTCCCCTCCCATCCACTTGCATTATGGCCTGGACTGGTTGCTCTATCAGGGAATGGGGACACCTAGTCCATGCAGTATGGGCAGATGATGACATCAGTCCACATCTGACGGTCCTGTTAACTCCCTCTCCTAAGCCTGTGCAGTTGAACAAGCCCTGTCGCTACATGTGGGAAACTTGCCTGCCAACCTGCCTCCATAGGCGATGGCATAGTGGTGTTGTCACTGGATTAGTGATCCAGAGATTCAGAGTCATGCTCTGGGGACCCAGGTTCAAATCCCGCCACGGTGAAATTTGAATTCAGTCAAAATCCGGAATGAAAAGTTGAATAACCATGGAAACCACCTTTGATTGTCGTAAAAACACATTTGGTTCACTAATGCCCTTTCGTGAAGGAAATCTGCCATCCTTACCCGGTCTGACGACACGCTGACTCTTAAATGGGCAAGCCACCCGGTTCAAGGGCAATTAGGAATGGGCAATAAATGCCTACAAGTCCCACATCCCATGAACGAATAAAAAGAAATTTGACTTCCAGATGGAGTATTTTTGCTGCTAGGTATTGGTGGAAGTACAGCGGACTGCGTTGTTGGAGGAGAGTTGAAGTTGTTGGTTTTTCAAAGGGCGTTGTGGTGGTCCTTTGCTCAGAGTGTTGCGGATTTGAAAAGATTCTGAGTCAGGCAGTCCTCTCAGTTTGCAGCATGGCATGGAGATGGGGCAGAGAGGGGAAACTGCTCACAGAGGGGGAGGGAGGGCTTTCGATAGAAGGCCCAACTTTCCAAAGGTCTTCAGGGAGAACTTCACCAATGAGGTCTAGGAGAGTGCGCAAAGAAGTGGCAGATGGAATACAACATGGAAACGTGTGAGGTTATGAACTTTGGTAGGAAGATGGAGGCATAAACTAAAAGCACAAAGGGACTTAGGAGTCCTAGTTCAAGATTCTCTTAAGGTTAATGTGCAGGTTCAGTTGGCAATAAGGAAAGCAAATGCAATTTTAGCATTCCTATTGAGAGGGCTAGAATACAAGAGCAGGGATGCACATCTGAGGTGGTGGTTCCGGTTAGACCCCATTTGGAATATTGTGAGCAGTTTTGGGCCCTGTATTTAAGGAAAGATGTGTTGGCCTTGGAAAGGGTCCAGAGGAGGTTCACAACAGTGATCCCTGGAATGAAGACCTTGTCATATGAGGAGCGATTGAAGACTCTGGGTCTGTACCCGTTGGAGTTTAGAATGATATGGGGGGATCTTATTGAAACTTACAGGATACTGCGAGGCCTGGGTAGAGTGGACGTGGAGAGCTTGTTTCCACTTGGAGGAAAAACTAGAACGAGAGGCCTTAGCCTCAAACTGAAGGGATGATCCTTTAAAACTGAGATGAGGAGGAATTTCTCCAGCCAGAGGGTGGTGAATCTGTGGAACTCTTTGCCGCAGAAGGCTGCGGAGGCCAAATCACTGAGTGTCTTTAAGACAGAGATAGATAGGTTCTTGATCAATAAGGGATCAGGGGTTATGGGGATAAGACAGGAGAATGAGGATGAGAAACATATCAGCCATGATTGAATGGCAGAGTAGACGTGATGGGCCGAATGGCCTAATTCTGCTGCAATGTCTTATGGTCTTCTGGACATGCAACGTGGCGAAACGTAATGCATGTAGAGTGGATTCATTATCAAACGGTCATGCAAAGTCGGATGATGGATGAGGATAACTGATGGGAGACAGTGGGAGAGCGGGTGGGAGAAAAACAAACAGCTCTGGAGAAAGTAAATGAAGGAGAAACAGCAGTACAGCTGAAGACGCTGGGATGGCGCGGGTACAAAAAGGGTCAGCAGGGGGCACGGGAGTTCTCCCTGGAGCGCAGGCAGACACACAACAAGTAAGAGCTGCTCAGTGTTATCAATAAACCTTTATTGCTGTCAGTGCCTGGTCACCAGTCGTTGTAACACAGTACTTTTTACTACAGGTACATTCCAATGTTCCGACACGCTAAGGCACAGGACAATATATACTCGTCAGTCGCATCTTGCAAATAAGTTGTAAACGTGTTATAAACACTGAATTCACTATGAAGTTCACTATGTTTCAGCCGTAGCTCAACGATTGGACCGACACCTCTGAGTCGGGAGGTCAGGGCTCAGGTCTCACATAAGCCCAATAGCCCTGCAGTGCTGGGCTGTCGGAGGTGCTGCCTTTGAGTTGAGGCGCCAAACCGTCTGCCCTCATAGGGTGGAAGTACAAGATCTGGGGCATTATCTCAAAGGGGAATGTGGGAGTTATCCCTGGTATCCTGCACGATGATCATCCCTCAATCATCAGCACAAAATCTGGTTATCCAGTCATTGGATGTTTATTTCTGGGATCTTGCTGTTCGTCGAAAGGCTACTGTGTTAACGGTGCACTTCAGAAGAATTTAATTGGCTGGAAAAAATGTTGG
Source organism: Scyliorhinus canicula (assembly GCF_902713615.1). Lineage (NCBI taxonomy): Eukaryota > Metazoa > Chordata > Chondrichthyes > Carcharhiniformes > Scyliorhinidae > Scyliorhinus > Scyliorhinus canicula. The sequence goes on from NC_052153.1 coordinate 11,684,555, forward strand.
GACACCCAGAGATTATGAAAAGCACGATACGAATGCAAGTCATTTTTCATTTTTCATTTCATTTCATTTCTTACTCAATCCACAATCCTACTCAATCCACAATCCTATTTTGTTGTCAGATCTATCCTATTACCTGTTCTGACCTCCACTGATGTATATCTTGTTGCATGATCGCTTCATGCAATAAGAAGCTAGATTAAGTACATGAAGAGAAAGACGTGGAAGGATATGTTGATGGGGCAAGATGATGTAAGACGTGAAGAACTCAAGTGGTGCCTTAACGCGGGCATGGACCCTCAGATACAAACAAAATACTGCGGATGCCGAAAATCTGAAATAAAAGCAGAAAATGCTGGATAAACTCAGCAGGTCTGGCAGCGTCTGTGGAGAGAGAATCAGAGTTAAGGGGCGGTATTCTCCCCCCCCCCCCACCCCCACGCCGGGTGGGAGAATCGTGGGGGCGCCACGCGAATCGGGCCACGCCGCCCCAACCCCCGCACATGATTCTCCCACCCCCCCCCCGAAATCAGCGTCGCTCGAATCGCGGCGGGCCGCTCGAGAATCGCCGCAAACGGCGAGCGGCGATTCTCTGGCCCGGATGGGCCGAGCGGCCACTACGACACGACAGGTTCCCGCCGGCGCTGTCCACCCCTGGTTGCTGTCGGCAGGAACTCTGTGGGAATACTCGGGGGGGCGGCCTGTGGGGAGGGGGCTCCTTCACCGGGTGGGGCCTCCGAAGGGGTCTGGTCCGCGATCGGGGCCCACCGATCGGTGGTCCGGCCTCTCCCCCCCTTCCGGGCCGACATTCCGCCGCGGCCGGCCCCTGAACACCCACGCCATATTGCGTCGGGGCCGGCGTGCGTAAGAAGTTCCCTGTGCATGCACAGGATAGCGCGGCCCAACTGCGCATGCGCAGGATTGAGCTGCCCCAACTGCGCATGCGCGGGTTGGCACGGTGCCCATTTGGCACCGCGTAGGGTCACTGGAGTGATGTGAACCACTCCAGCGCTGTACTGGCTCCCTGTGGGGGCCAGAATAAGTTGTGCCCGGGCCCTGTTCGCGCCATCGTGAAACGCAACGGCTTTCACGATGGCACGGGAACTTGTTCCGCATAGCGGAGAATCTCCTCCAAGGTTTCGAGTCCGTCTGACCCTATGGCCTGCTGGGATGAAGGGCCCTATTTCTGCATTGTAAATTCTCCATGTTTCCTTGCAGAGAGAGAGAGAGCAGAAAAACTCTTCCATCAGAAAACTGACTTCTTTTCATTTAAGCTGTAGCCATAAATTTACAAACCTCCTTTCCTGAAATGAAAGATTTCCCAGAGAGGCCTTTACTTCATACCCTCCGAGATAATGGAATAGTTTGATGTGTGCTGGGGAAGTGGTTTGGTTAATACATTTGGCTGTTTGCCTTTCCCTGACTCTTGAGTTGCAAGTAGAATTTTAAATGAGAGCTGCAAAGATCCCTCAGACAGTGCAGTAATTTGTGAGGATAAGGTAGGTGGCTGTGTCTCGTTACGACCTGCAGGTAGCTCCACGGCGACTCTGAAAGGTGCTAATGCTATTCTGTACAGCTCATTAAAGCTATATTTGAATTCTTGATAATTAATGCATTAGCTTCAGAAGAAATAATAATAAAGTACATCAGAAATCCCATCAAGAGTAAGCTACATTAGATAACTGATCTGTACATATATCCCATACATCATGTTTGTAATGGCTGCAGGGACTCCCTCCTGAACCATTTTAGCAGTATTGTGTCCCACCGTGAGCAGGAAGAGCTATAATACTTCCTCATTATTTCACATTTGTATTCGATTAAATTTAATAGATATTATAGAGTTTGTGCTAATACATAATATATTTTAAATGTAGGGATGGGAGTAGGCCATTAACCGCCCGATCTTGCTTTGCTATCCAATTAGATCACTGATATGTATTTCAACTGCAACTTTATGTTTATAACCCATGTCTAACATCAATTTATCAATCTCGGCAGCACGGTGGCGCAAGTGATTAGCACGGTTGCCCCGTGGCGCCGAGGGTCCCAGGTTCGATCCCGGCTCTGGGTCACTGTCCGTGTGGAGTTTGCACATTCTCCCCGTGTTTGTGTGGGTTTCACCTCCACAACCCAAAGATGTGCAGAGTAGGTGGATTCAGAGTAGGAGGGGGGAAGGGGCCAATTAAAAATATCAAAACTGAGATTGATAAATTTTTTATTTATTTTTATTTTTTAAAATAAATTTAGAGTACCCAATGCCTTTATTCTAATTAAGGGACAATTTAGCGTAGCCAATTTGGATTGGATTGGATTGGATATGTTTATTGTCACGTGTACCGAGGTACAGTGAAAAGTATTTTTCACTGTACCTCGGTACACGTGACAATAAACAAATCCAATCCAATCCAATCCAAATTGGCTACGCTAAATTGTCCCTTAATTAGAATAAAGGAATTGGGTACTCTAAATTTATTTTTTTTTAAATTAAAAAATTTATCAATCCCAGTTTTGATATTTTTAATTGGCCCCTTCCCCCCCCTCCTACTCTGAATTACCAGGTTTTATAGGGAGAGAGTTCCTGATTCCTCATACTCTTCATGTGAAGATATGCTTCACATCATCACCCTTGAATGGTCTGGCACCAATGTTTAAGGTTCTGTCTCCTTGTTCTGAACTCCCCCACCCAGAGGAAATAGTTTCGCTCTACCTACCCCATTAAATCCTTCCATTGGCTTAAACTCCTCAGTTGGACCGTCCCTTACTCTTCAATGCTCAAGCGGCATAACAAGCCTGCTGCATGTAATCCACAGACTCTACCACCCGGAAGGACAAGGGCGTCAGATATCTGGGGACACCACCGCCTGGAAGTTCCCCTCACTCACCATCCTGACTGGGGAATATATCGCCGTTCCTTCGATGTCGTTGGGTCAAATTCCTAAGAGTGCTGTGGGTGTACCTACACCACATGGACCACTGTGGGGTCAAGGAAGCAGGTCAACCTCTCAAGGGCAATTAGGGATGGGCAATAAATGCTGGTCCAGCCATGGTCACATCCCATGAATGCATACATTTAAAAAAAAAACTTTTTCACAATTTAACCCTTTTGAGTTGATGTTTGAGACCACTGCCAGGGCCAAGGATTGAACACTGTGACTGCAACCAAGTTTAAACCATGGCTCATGTAGCTATACTGCTTATGATCTTTCAATGAGTTGATTGTGAGTGATGGAGTAGGGGGACTGTCCTAACCAGTCCCGAATTGGACATTCTGAATTTACCCTCAGTGTTCCCGAACAGGCGCCATAGTGTGGCGACTAGGGGATTTTCACAGTAACTTTATTGCAGTGTTAATGTAAGCTTACTTGTGACATAAACAAAGATTATTAGTATTATCACTGCAATCTGTGCACAGCAACGTGGAACCATCACCTGCGTCTTTGATGACATGTTTTATGTATCAATTTACATGGGACATACAGCACAGAAACTGACCATTCGGCCCAACTGACCCATGCTGGCATTTATACTTCACATTGGATTGGATTTGGATTTTGGATTGGATTTGTTTATTGTCACGTGAACTGAGGTACAGTGAAAAGTATTTTTTTGCGAGCAGCTCAACAGATCGTTAAGTACATGAAAAGAAAAAGCAATAAAAGAAAATACATAATAGGGCAACACAAGGTACACAATGTAACTACATAACACCGTCATCGGGTGAAGCATACAGGGGTGTAGTGTTAATGAGGTCAGTCCATAAGAGGGTCGTTTAGGAGTCTGGTAACAGCGGGGAAGAAGCTATTTTTGAGTCTGTTCGTGCATGTTCCTAAACTTTTGTATCTCCTGCCCGATGGAAGAAGTTGGAAGAGTGAGTAAGCCGGGTGGGAGAGGTCTTTGATTATGCTGCCCGCTTTCCCCAGGCAGCGGGAGGTGTAGATGGAGGCAGTGGATGGGAGGCAGGTTTGTGTGATGGACTGGGCTGTGTTCACGACTCTCTGAAGTTTCTTGCGGTCTTGGGCCGAGCAGTTGCCATACCAGGCTGTGATGCAGCCCGATAGGATGCTTTCGATAGTGCATCTGTAAAAGTTAGTAAGAAGTAATGTGGACATGACCGTCTTCCCCCACACTTCACCTCATCCTACCAGCATAACCTTAGTTGTTTTATTCCTTGTGTGTTCATCCAACTTCCCCTCAATCTCATCACTTCAACGTTAGCACGTTCTACATTCTCACCACTCTCCAGATAAGCTTTAACGTGTAGAAATTGAACTACCAGCCAGATCTATCATTTTCCTAATTTTAATAATCACTTTTCGCGGTAGAGAAAGAAAGCAAAAAGAGATTTGCATTTATATAGCACCTTTCATGACCACAGGATGCTCAAAAAACGGTGTTCTGGACAATGAAGAACTTTGGAAGCGTTGTAATGTGGGAAATGCAGCAGCCAATTGACTCACGGCAAGCTTGCACAATCAACAGTATGATAATGGGCAGAATCTACCAGCCCCTGCCAGAGGCTGCAAGCCAGGCGAGTGGGGAAATTAATTTTGCGTGAGGCCAAAAATCAGTTTCCTGACAGTGGGATAAACTTCAGGAATTGCGTTCTTGGGAACTTGACGGCGAGTTAATGTCGAGCTTCCTGGAAAACGTTGTCGGGAAGCCCTTTTGCGCATTCACACATCGCACTTGCTCATGAGCAGGTCACTTTGCTGGAATTAAACTCCCCTGCCAAATGAAGATCCCACCAGCGAGAAATGAATCACATTCACTATTACGACGGCACATTAGTGGTTCGCGCCTGGTGGGGTGGAATTCTTCCATGATTAACAGTGAGTTGCCGTTTGTGGTGAATGAGATTCACACGGTATTATAATCTGTATATATATGCATCAATATTGTAAGTGCAGTTGCACTACATGACCACCAGAGGGAGTAGCTCTGGGAGTACTCGAGAGTTTGTACTGGGCTCCTCACTTGGCTCCGCACAGGACTCCTCCCCCTGGAGCTGCTGTATAAAGATCCGTGCCACAGGGTCAGCCAGCCAGTTCACAGAATGTTTAACGGCTAACAGGCGGGCTCTGTTGCAAGTATATTAAAACCGCTATTCTAATCCTACAAGCACGTGTCCGTAGAATTGTTGGTTCCAGCACCGTTGCATTTCCCGCTTGGGGAACATCTGTAAATGCCAGCCTGAGCCTCAGACCGGATGGTGGCGGCGCCAACGCACAGTTGCGCATGGACAACCATCAAATCCTCCCCCCCCTCAGTGGAAATCACTCCAATCTCTGCACCCACCACTGAAGGTAGACTCTAGAATGGAAGATTCGACCAAATGACTGGACGATCTGGTTTTTTTTTAGTCATGTCGGACGAGTGAAGAACATCGCCCAGGGCAACAGGGTGTACTTCCCTGGTCATCTTTCAGCTTTGAAAGCTCATTATTTCACTTGGGCTCAGAGTGCTGATTCTAGGGTGATGATAACAGATATTGATGGTGCACCATCTAAAAATGCCCCATCGGAAAACTTACAACAATGGAGCACAGGGCAATCAGTCGTGGCATTCAACTCGAGAAATAAAAACAATTGTGTCCTCAAGTTTACTCCGATTATATTTGCAGAAATTATGAAATATGCCCTGTTGCTTCTTGCATATGTTTTACAATCCTTCCTCGGGAGTTTACATTAACCATAGTTATGCCCTAAACTAATCGTATCGACATAAAAACGCCCCAGAACAACTGATGGCACTATTTAAGCAAACAACTAAGACACAGAGCATTGCCCCTCCTTTCTCGATGCGACTAATCAACATTTGATGTGAAGCTACCTTTTCTAACCCTGACAGACACACTGCCCCTTGACAATTCCTTGACAGTAACTTCATTGCAGTGTTAATGTAAGCCTACTTGTGACAATAATAAAGATTATTATCATTGTCCCCCGCTTTAAAGTGCGCGAGCAGTGTGCTGGGACGCGACGACAGCATAGTGCAACTGGGGCCCAGCGATCCTGTGTGGAGCCTGACTTGGGAACAGCGCCATTTCGTCCTTGCTGCGCATTCGAGAAACATTGGTTTTCTTTTTGCTGGCTGGCAGTCCCACGTGGCATCTTGTCCGTGCCTGGAATCGGGCTCGGGGGTGGGTGTCACACACCTATGAGGTGGGGTGCGGCTTGAGGATCCCCTGATCGGTAAGTTGGGGCAGCAGGAGGGGTCTGGAGCTCATGGCGTGGGGTCGCGAGATCAGGGCACCATTTAAAAATGGCGCACTGACCTCTTCCCGCACTGGCGAGCTGAGTGTAACGTTGGCGGGGCTGAGGCCAAACAAGGATATAGAGTTCTGTTTAACAACGGGTCAAATGACCCCACTAATTACACCCAAAATTGGACTCTGTTCCTTGTCCATTAAATCACGCCCTTCACTTTTTAACTGTATTTTACTGTGCCCTGTGCGAGCTGAGGAACACCGTGGACTTGTTTTTTTTGAGAATTAAAAAAAATTCTCATACAAAGCTTTCCTGCCATCCTCTTCGTCCACTGTAGCGCAGAGAGGAACTGTACCCCATGGCGTCCACAGACTGCTGTCTTCGCAAAACTGGATAAGGGCAACCTGATTGTCCGATCCGGAATGCTGGTGATATTAAACTGCCCTCCTTAGCAACGAGGTAATGATCGGACTGCCCTCCATAGCAACCACGTCATGATCACTCTTTAAGAAGAAAATACGAATAAATAACAAATACCTCAGCTCCAAAGAAAGATTTCCGTGAAATATTGGTGGCACGATCAGCAAATCAGAAAATGAGCCAAACAGCAATGTCCTGTGCTAAGAAATAGAGATATGAATGAAAGAGAATGAGTGGGACCACATCAACACCGGGCTGATTGACCTCGCACTAACATCACTGAGCCCATCGCTGAATTATACTGTAGTATCTTCTGCGATGTGACTGATGAGTTGAATTTACCATAAGTAAATGTTTCAGTTGAATGTGTCACAAAGGTCTTTTCACATTGAAAGTGACTTTCAATCGTCTTGAGTGACTTCGGACTTCAATCACGAAACGTTTTAATTTCCCCAACTGTCACATTGATAAAAAGAACCTCTTTCTCAGGAAAACCTGTCCTCTGTGCGATATATTACATTCAGCTCAGCTTTGGGCCCTTCCAAACTGTTGTCATTAGGGAGCAAGGCAGCTTACAGGATTGATCTTCGGGGCGGGATGGGGGCGGTAGAGCCTGGACGATCGTCCAGGGCAGTAGCTCAGGAGTGAGATGAGAAGCCACTGCAAGTGATTCTCTGGCCGTGACTGGATAGATAAGAGTGGAACCAGGTGATGGTGGAGAAGTGTTGGAGGAGGGTGATGTGGTCATTTGTTGTCAAAGACTGCAGGAGGGTGAGGAGGGAATGTTTACCTTTGTCACCGTCACATAGGATGTCATTTGGAACTTTGATCAGAACCATTTTGTTGCTGTGGCAACCTGATTGGAGGGATTCAAACGTGGATGGGCACGGACTTGGGAGGGGACAAATCTGTTCAAAAACTTTTGAGGAACCATAGATTCCGTAGAGTGCAGAAGGAGACCATTCGGCCCATCATGTCCACAGCGTCCCCCGGAAAGAGCATCCCACCCAGGTCCACTCCCCCGCCTCATCATCATAGGGTGGATACGTGGGTTTGAGTAGGGTGATCATTGCTCGGCACAACATCGAGGGCCGAAGGGCCTGTTCTGTGCTGTACTGTTCTATGTTCTATGTTCTATCTCCATAACTTAACCTGTACATCCCTGGACACTAAGGGGCAATTTAGCACGGCCAATCCACCTAAGCTGCACATCTTTGGACAGTGGGAGGAAACCGGAGCTCCCGGAGGAAACACACGCAGACACGGGGAGAAAGTGCAAACTTCACATAGGCCGTCACCCAAGCTGGGAATTGAACCCGGGTCCCTGGAGCTGTGAGACAGCAGTGCTAACCACTGAGCCTCTGTGCCGCCCCGAGGAGGAAACGGAACAGTTGTTTGCGATGACAAAGGGATCAAATGGGATTTTGGAGGAGACTGATGATGATGGAAGATTTGAAGGAGAGACAATGGTGGAAGATTTGATGGAGAGAGGGACAACACCCGAGGAAAGAGAAAAATATTCACAATGTCATCTAACCCAGGGACCAGGAGGGGAGGTTGGGTGAACAGCAATTCGGTGTGTTCAGGGTGTGGTGATCTCTATGTGTGCATGTACAAGAGGTTAATGTGTAATCAGTAGCACCACATGATCACTAGAGGGCCGGACCAACAGGGGTATAAAAGGCAGCCACATTGGGTCTCTCTCTCTCTTGGGTGCACTGTGATCAAAGCAACAGCAGACTAGTTTAGATAGCCAGTGGAGTTACGTGTAGTTACCATAGTTAGATCTTGTTAACCCTATCACTAGTATCAAAGGTAAAGTAAAGAACTCACAAAAATATTGTTGTAGGTACTCAATAAACCTTTTGTTACTACTGGAAGAATTTGAAGCTTCTTCATCGGGATTCAGAATACCTCATCACTAACCAAGGATTGAGTAGCACATGTTAACGACCACACAGGTAACGAAACACAGGGGAGCAGGGGCTGCATCTCATGCTGAATATTACCTTAGAGAGAACATGAAATGAAATGGCTTATTGTCACGAGTGGGCTTCAATGAAGTTACTGTGAAAAGCCCCTAGTCGCCGCATTCCGGCGCCTGTCCGGGGAGGCTGGTACGGGAATCGAACCGTGCTGCTGGCCTGCTTGGTCTGCTTTAAAAGCCAACGATTTAGCCGAGTGAGCTAAACCAGCCATGAGGGTAGGTAGGAGAGAAACTAGAGACAGATGCAAATTCAGGGCTTGGTTTTTAAAGGAAATTGGGCCAGGTGGGCTAGTGGAAGGGAAGGAGAAAGCAGGGGCAGCTGATCACTGGACTCTTGGTTTGAGTGACAAGTAAGACCATGAGATCCTCAAAGTTGTTGCAGGTGAGGGTGGAGGGGGACAGAGGACACCGCTTGAAGTGGATGAGCGAAGCTCGGGGCTATGTTTGCATTGCAGGATGATCTAGGAATAATGAGCAGTTTGGCAGACGATAGCGCCTTGTGTGTGTGGTTTGGCCAAATCGGGTAGTAAATGGCTAAATCAGTTGACCACCATTTCCCTTCCAAGTCTGCGTCCTTCGACTGAAGAGAGACGAGATAAGGGCCATGGAAGTGGCAAGGAGAGGGGGAGAAATTATTTTAATGGGGACAAGGGCATCAAAGAGGGAGTTGAGCAGGTTGGTAGCTGTAGAAATGTTGGAACAAACTGAGGGCCAACGGCTATGGGACTTTGATCGTGCAATTGTAAGTGAATTGGTTCCAGGGACTGAAACAGAAGGAAGTAGGATTGGGACAGGGAAGGGGATGTGGGTGGAGAGTGGTACATGGGAGTGATTAAAGGTGGCTATATTTGATAGATAATGGGGAGTAGCTAGATGCTGTGAAATGACAGTGCGAAGGGGGTGGCCACGAATATAGATGAGCGACAGATTAAGGGAGGAGTAATAGGGCAGTAAAGTCATAGGAGAGACACTATGATACGATGGAGGGTGAAATCACTGAGGATAAACGACTCGGTGCAGAGGCAGAGGGACCTCGGTCCGAAGAATGGATACTCGGATGGGCGGTAGGAAACAAGAATTTTAAACGAGGGGTGAGAGAGGCAGAACAAGGTGAGATGCTGAAAGAAGAAGAAAGTGCAGAGGGGTAGGGCCTCAGAACAAGGTGTGACTTGGTGATAAGAACCAAGCCACCACAGCCAGGGTCTTGATAGGACAGGTGGCGGAAAATGAAGCTGGGTGGGGAAGCTTCATTTAGAGGATCACCCCTTGGCCAAGTTTCTGTCACGGCCATGGTGCCAATGTAATCATCCACAATAAGCTCAGGAATGATAGGGGCCTCCATTCTGGAGGGGGGGTATGTCAAGGGGCGGTGGCATCATCTCACAGGATCTGCAATGGGAACGGTGAGATAGGGATCAGGGCGGGTGGGTGGGGGGATGAGCAAGATGAGTCCCAGTGGGCACATTGGGCGGGAATGTTGATAAGAGTGCGATAAGAGTCGTTGAGATTGCTGCTTATAAGGAGATAGCAAACAAGTGCCTTGATTTGACTGCTGAAGGAGGCTGAGAGAGGCAAAGGAGAAGCTGTAGGCTTGTTGAAGAGAGGGCCAAACCTTGGCAGGAGAGGAGGATGTCAAAGAGTGCTGGAAGATTAGAGTGGGGATTTTGGAGGGAAGAGTACCCGAGGAGAGAATTGAAAGGAGTCATGACAACAGGAGAAAGGGGCCTAGATGGGGTAAAGAGAAGAAACAGGGACAATAAAGTGGAAATAGAAGTGATTGGCTTGCAAGCGTGACTTGACATCCCTAAATATTTATTATTGCACCCGGGAGTCACTCGTTGATGACAGAGGGAAAGAGGGACGCCACCTGTGGTCATGCATCACCCATGATGATCAGTGTCTATAGCGGCTTGGCAAAGGACAACAGCACCAAAAACAACAAGCCACATGATCACTTCATATGTGACACTTGTGGCTTCTCCAGGATTGGTCTCTTCGGCCATCAGCAGAAGTGGATCATATGAAGCTACCTCCATTCCCAATGGCTTTAATTGACTGCATGTTGCATAGATGGAAGAATGTCTACACGTGCCATCTATTGCTGTTTGATGGCAGCCAATCAATAATCAACACACATTGTGGCATGTAGCCCACGGCCTTATTTAAACATCGGGGATGGCTTGCTGGAGGGACACCTCTCTCACAACATTGCACGAGCGTTGATTCTAGCTGCAGCAGACTGCACAGGAGATGGGCGTGTACAAAAATCAAACGCACGCAGGTAATGTTTGAGAACACGCAACGGTCATTAGATTCTTTCTTTGATAACGCCCAACACAGCCAGCCTCCCGCTTGCTCGGACCTTTATGCCTTTCGCTGTCTCTCACCATCGTCAGCTTCTCGTCTAATTACCTCTCAAATCCAATTAGCCTGCCAGCTTCAGTGGCCATTCTTGTAATTTATTCAACGACTTTTTTAAATGTTGGATGAAAAACGGTCCTGTCTGACAACCCTCTCGACTCACTAACTTCCTAATTAGCAACAACACTTGAAAATGTTGCAGAGACTGGGGCAAACCGAGCTAATAAAACTAGATTTATATGAAGGACCCTCTCCAGCTGTTAAGTCCGCACAGAAAGCAATCGGCTGCATCTATAACTCTGAGCAGTAAATCTGTGAAGCTCCTACGCTCCTACACTGATAGCTAAAGCCTCTCCTATTCACTGAGTGTACTACTGTGTGTTAAACCCCGGTTCCCGCTCCTTTATTCTGGGAACTGGAAGAAACATATCAGGTAGCGCGTGGCTGCAGAGACTGCCTTGAGATCCAGAAACAATGAGAATTTTGACTGAAATTAATCTTCGGCAGGTTGGCTATTTTAATATCGAACACCCACACAGAGAGAACTAACATCATTACAAAGCCAAAATAGGAACATCGTTATTGCTTCTCTCATTATTTTACTCTTCACATTATTAATATTCTGTACTTGCGACGAGGGTAATCATACAATGGGAGGGACAGGATCTTGTACCTTCTGTGTTTTATGTTTAATTGAATAGTCTGAATATAAGTAGTGAGATCTAAAGAAAATACTTGAATTTATGTCGTGCCCCGCTTATTGTCACAAGTAGGCTTCAATGGAGTTACTGTGAAAAGCCCCTAGTCGCCACATTCCGGCGCCTGTTCGGGGAATTGAACCCGCGCTGCTGCCTTGTTCTGCATTACAAGCCAGCTGTTTAGCCCACTGTGCTAAACCAGCCCCATACCTCATGAAATGCTAAAGCCAATGAAGTACTCACGGGCATTTAGAAGCAAAGCACTGTGGATGCTGGAGCCTGCAAAGGGCAAATGGGACCTCAGGTTAATATCTGCAGAAAGGTGGTACCCCCCCCCCCCCCCCCCCCGACACTGCAGCACTCCCTCAGCATCGTGCCGAACGCCCAAGTCCCTGGAGTGGGACTTTAACCCATAACCCTCTGAGTAAGAGGGAGCAAAAATGGGTGCGTGCAAACAGGCCTGCCCCACTCTTAGAACATAGAACAGTACAGCATAGAACAGGCCCTTCGGCCCTCAATGTTGTGCCGAGCCATGATAACCCTACTCAAACCCACAAATCCACCCTATACCCGTAACCCAACAACCCCCCCCTTAACCTTACTTTTTTATTAGGACACTACGGGCAATTTAGCATGGCCAATCCACCTAACCCGCACATCTTTGGACTGTGGGAGGAAACCCACGCACACAGGGGGAGGACGTGCAGACTCCACACAGACAGTGACCCAGCCGGGAATCGAACCTGGGACCCTGGAGCTGTGAAGCATTTATGCTAACCACCATGCTACCCTGCTGCCCCCTTTTTTTTAGGATTTCAAAATGTATCTCAATGATAGATTTTTCCTCACTGAGCTGCCATGCAGGCTGTGATGAAGATAAACCATGGGCCTGCTCACTTGCCAAACATGAAGAGATTCCCCAAATCTATTGCCATAGAACAGCAAGCCGTTAAGGCAGAGAGATTATAATCCCTGTGGAAGCCTCGTCAATTGCCCCATTAATGACCTTGCCACCCAAGTACTGAATTAGACAGCAAGGTTGTTGAGAAAATTCTTCCATGGGATGTGGGCGATGTTGGCCAGGCCAGCATTTATTGCCCATCCGTAATTGCCCTTGAGCTGGGTGGCTTTGCTCGGCCATTTCAGAGGACAGTTAAGGGTCAATCACGTTGCTGTGGGTCTGGAGTCACATGTGGGCCAGATCAGGTGAGGACAGCGGATTTCCTGCTTTAAAGGACGTTTCATGGTCAAAATGAGCCTTTTAATTGAACCGGTGGTGGGATTCAACCCTGGTTCCCCAGAGAATAAACTCTGGGTCCCTGGATGATTAGTCCAGTGATAATATCACTCTCCACCGACCACCCAACCCACAACCCTTAACATCATCAATAAATACCTGAGCAATGTTTTGCTAAATATCACATCAAGGGCAGGATTCACCGTTTGGGAGACTACGTTCTCCCGCCAGGGCTGAATTGTGCCTGATTCGTGCTCATGCTGGGAGCACAAATCAGGAAGTGATTCCCAATCCTTAGCCATGCAAATTTTTGCAACGGCGAGCATTATGAAGGATTCCCCAGGGAATCCCACTACCAGGCTGTCATTTTGAGCGGGCAACCCGATGGCAAGGTCTGTAGCTAGCACCCCCACCCCCCTCAATGCAATTCAATCCCCCCCCTCCCGGTATTTTCTGGGTCACAGGGGTAGGGGGTAGACCCCTCAGTGACCCCCCAATTAAAATGTCCACCCACAGAGACCCCTAATTAAAGATACCCCCTAATTAAGGAGACCCCCATTAAATAGACTCCCCCAGAGACCCCTTTAATTTAAGAGAATCTACAGAGATCTCTAATTAAAGATGTCTCTTCAAAGACCCCTAATTAAAGAGACCCCCCCCCCCAGAGAACCCTAATTAAAGAGAATTTCCTCAGAAACCCCGCCCAGAAGAGAGACTTGTGTCTGGAAGCACCCAAGAGGAGACATTCTTGTATGGAAGCTAGAGAGCAGTCCAGACAGAGGCAGTGAAAAAATAAATTACTGCCTTAAAACCCACTTGTGCAGTACACCTACTGGCTCAGACAGAGGAAGCAGCGCCTGTCAATTCTTGGAAAGAGAAAATCAGTCAGCTGGTTTAAACCCCCTCAGATCTTTGATCGGCAAACGATTCATTCATTTCTCTTTGATATTGATTTGACTGGGCCATGATTGGCAGCTTCCATACACACCCAGGTGTCCGCATTGTTCCATTCCTCACCCCTTCACACTTGAGTGGCTTTGAAGTAGTCAGCTATGAAACTAACCGCAATGTTTATAAACATCAAGTTTTGATTGACAGCTCCTGGACCACATCAAAGAGAGTTAAGTGCTTTCCATGCATTCCCTTTCCATGCTCGAGTGACATTGAAGTAGTCAGCAGAGCAAATAACAGAAAGCACCAACCATATTTTGCACTTCCTAAACTGATCTCTGATCATGGGAAATGTAGTTGTTCTAGGGTTTTTGATTACTATTTTTTTTCCATTTCCAAGCTCGCCCCAGCTATTTTTCTAGCGCGTTTCAAATACTGTCTGATGCATCCAAAAGACAATAAAAAACTTGCATTCATGTAGCACCAAAGCACAACAAAGACACCCGTTGTCAAGAGTCGTTATTTGTCACTGAGCCACGTAAGGAGATGTTGTGACGGGTGACCGACAACTTGGTTAAAGAGGTCAGTTTTACGGATCAGCGTGAAGGAAGAGAAGGGGGGGGGGTGTGGATCTTTAGCGAGGGATTCCAGAGCTTAGGGCTTAGGCAGCTGAGGGTTTGACTGCCGTTGGTGTAAGAGTGAAAATCTAGGATGTCCGAGAGGACAGAATTACAGTAGCGCTTGAAGGGTTGCAGGTCTGGAGGAGGTAACAGAGATAGGGCATGGGGAGTCCATGGAAGGAGGTTAAACACAAGGATAAGAATTGACAGCTTTTGAGGTCACATCAATTGTCTGTTCGGGGAGGAAAGTATCATAAACCTCATGGCCAAATCGCCTTCCAAACCAGCTTCAACTTTTTTTTCTTTCTTTCAGTGCTGGGTAAGTGTCATGGATTTATTCATTGCATTGATTTAATTTTCTGTCTCAGAGATGCCACATTCGTCTGAATCTCACCTTTATCCTGACCAGTACCAGGAAATGCCTTCCTTTGCAGGTGACACCTTTGACTGCACAGCAAAGGGGAAAGGTCTACGTCTGAAGATGAACTGCCCACAATTTTGCCGTTAAATGCCCACCAATCCCGATAACATTGACGTTTTGAACGGCGATGGGTTAAATGGCACTTTTCTATGCTGTATCAGGAGTGTCTGCCATTGCGAGGTTTGTGAGGTTTGAGTGACACCTTCTGGACCTAATGGCCCAGCACAGAGTGAACAGAGACTGACGGGCATCTGTGTGTCACAGGTGCCGAAGGCAGTCTGTGTGGAGATTAGGCTGTCCCAGAAAGGAAAATGATACTTAAAACCTGCATTTGTATAGCGCCTCTCGCAACGTCAGGATGGCCCAGACCACCTTCTGGACAGTAAAGCTTTTTTTATTGAAGTGTAAATCTCCCGTTCTACCCTCCACCCCTCCTTCGAAGAAATTACCCGAGTTTCTTTAATGTTCACCCAAAATGATTGACAAGGTCGTCCGCCAGATATGGGCAGCACGGCGGCACAGTGGTTAGCACTGCTGCCTCACAGCACCAGAGACCCGGAGTCGATTCCGACCTCGGGTGACTGTCTGGGTGGAGTCTGCACGTTCTCCCTGAGTCTGCGTGGGTTTCCCTCCGGGTGCTCCGGTTTCCTCCCACAGCCCAAAGGTGTGCAAGTTAGGTGTATTGTTCATGTTAATTCGTCCCCAGGTGGGATTACCAGGATAGGGTGCTGTTTCAGAGGGTCGGTGTAGTCTCGATGGGGCGAATGGCCAATTTCTGCATTTTCAGGATTCTACGATTCTATGTAGGGAAAATATTGCAGCACGGTTTCCTGATGCAGTATGTAACAAAATCATTAACCATTTATTCATCATCGGATTTTTGCTTTCACTGCACATGGTGGTGAGCGAAACCTCCCTCCTCCCCACATGTTGGTATTTCTATCCTTTGTAAATTTCGCTTAACTTGTCCACAGGTTCATGTGTGACCTCAGGCAGCAGATGGTAACTTTTGTCCGTACCCCAGTCACACCCCATGTTTTGTGGCGCAGGTCATGAGAGGGCAATCGAATGATGGGTAATGTCAGGGCCGGCTCAAGGCACCGGCAACTCGGGCAGTCGCCCGGGGCGCCATGTGCTGGGGGGCGCCAGAGACTCGGGTCCCGCGCATGCGCAGTTGGGCCGGTGCCAACCAGCGCATGCGCGGTGGCCGCCCTCCCCCAAGGCGCCCCCCCCCGGTCCGCCCCGCTCGGTCCGCCCCCCCGCTCGGTCCGCTCCTCCCGCCCCCCCCTCGGGTCCGCCCCCCCCGCCCCCCCCTCGGGTCCGCCCCCCCTCGGGTCCGCCCCCCCCCCCGGGTCCGCCGCCCCCCCCCCCCCGCCCCCCCCTCGGGTCCGCCCCCCCCTCGGGTCCGCCCCCCCCTCGGGTCCGCCCCGCCCCTCGGGTCCGCCCCCCCTCGGCCCCCCCCCCCTCGGTCCCCCCCCTCGGCCCCCCCCCCCCCCCCCAAGGGCGCCGAAGTTCAGCTTGCCCGGAGCGCCAGCAACCCTAGGGCCGGCGCTGGGTAATGTTTAAAATCTCCCTGCAACCCCCTCCCGTCACCCTAGCCCAGGGACATAAGCACAAGAGAAATGCCGGAGACGCACAAAATCAGGTGGGGAGACAAACAGGAGTTAATGGGTGGGATCATCTGGTCCGGCCAGCAATGGGGATCCTGGGAAGGCATGGAGACCTGATTTGGTGCCAGTCTGGGGTTAGGGCAAACTGTAGGAATTCTATTCCCTGGACTTTAAAGGCGGGTCAAAGGTGAGACGTGCTTCCCAACAAACGTACGTCCAGCATGTCATCCGTGCTCCTTAAAAGGCCACCTCGCTGGAACTGTGAGGTCGGGATTGAGCGGACGGGTGGTGCCGAGGCTGGACCTGGGAGGCAGGTTAAGTAGGTGGAGGGAGGGCAAGAGGCTGTCTGGGTGCCCTTTACATATGTTGCCCAGGCCTTGACTCCACGACACGAGGGAGTGACAGGGCGGGCAGCATCCTGCCCGTTGCTGCCAGGCTATTTGCCATCCTCTACTAGGATACTTAAGTGGTGAGCCAAACAGAGCAAGGTCGCACGCGTTCAGCCACTCCGTCCCCCCCCCCCCCCCCATGGCGGGAATCACTCGCATCTCCACGCCCGCCACCAAACCTAATCTGCAGAGCGCGAGATTCCGCCTCATGCTTTAGCTCCATGACCTCTCGTCGGGACGAAAAGGTGCTCCTGGCCTTTCAAGCAGACACACAGTCAGGGAAAAGGTGGGGTTGCGGGGGAGAGAGTGCGGGGAGAGAGAAGGGAAAAGAGAGGAGGTTTACTGAAAGAGTGGTTGGCGGCAGCGACTGACTGGCGAAGGGGGATGATGGTGCAAAGCAAAAGGTGCAGGTACAGAAGAAACAAATGATGGATGCAGAGCTTTCGACTTCCTGAGTCGGGAGGTACTTGAGAGAGACAAAGCGCAAGCTTGCACCCGCTTTCCATAGCTTGTTGTCTTCCAGAACAGGTTGTTAGCTTAAAGCCATAGTTTGAGGGACGTCAGGGGCTGGTTTAGCTCACTCAGCTAAATCGCTGGCTTTTAAAGCAGACCAAGCAGGCCAGCAGCACGGTTCGATTCCCGTACCAGCCTCCCCGGACAGGCGCCGGAATGTGGCGACTAGGGGCTTTTCACAGTAACTTCATTGAAGCCTACTCGTGACAATAAGCAATTTTCATTTCATTTCATTTCAAGTAGGGTTGACCAGGATCCCCTCCTGCTCTTACCGTCTGCATATTAGTGTGGTTCAGAAATATTTTTCATAGAATCTACAGTGCAGATGGAGGCCATTCAGCCCATCGAGTCTGCATACCTCCACCTTATGCCCATTAGCCAGTAAGCACACCCAACACTAAGGGACAGTTTGGACACAAAGGACAATTTAGCATGGCCAATCCACCTAACCTGCACATCTTTGGACTGTGGGAGGAAACCGGAGCACCCGGAGGAAACCCAGGTAGACACGGGGAGAAAGTGCAGACTCCACACAGACAGTGACCCAGCGGGGAATCGAACCAGGGACTCTGGAGCTGTGAAGCAATTCTGCTAACCACAATGCTACCGTGCTGCCCCTAAGCTGATAATCAACCTGCTTAGTGACATCATGAAAGCACCTGCCTCCTGCCTTGATCATTTATCACAGAGCTTCTGGCTCAGAGGCAGGGATGCGATGATATGCATAAAGCCATTCTGTACATAATGTTATACACGACCTCCGGCCACCAGGTGGCAGTGTACACTCACCATGTGACCCTGCGGCCTGGGGAGTTGGGAGTAGGTCGTGTTGGAGGATAGACGTATTTTGCAGTAGCTCTACAATAGTTAATTAGTGTTAGTAGTTTTTTATTTCATTTATTTTTTTATTTTTTTTAAAATTTAGATTAGCCAATTATTTTTTCCAATTAAGGGGCAATTTAGCGTGGCCAGTCCACCTACTCTGCACATTTTTTGGGTTGTGGGGGCGAAACCCACGCAGACACGGGGAGAATGTGCAAACTCCACACGGACAGTGACCCAGAGCTGGGATCGAACCTGGGACCTCAGCGCCGTGAGGCGGTTGTGCTAACCACTAGGCCACCGTGCTGCCCCTTTTATTTCATTTATGCTGGTTATCTTTATCAAGCAGTTGTTCAGAAAAATGATGTAAACTTGATGTTCTGTCGTGCATCCTTCACATCGGCCAGTTTACAGAACATGACAGGGGACACTACAATATGCCACACGACTTGTCTGGGGTGTGGGGGGGGGGGGGGGGGGAAGTAATTCTGACTTTGGGCTACAGTGTGAAATGGTGCTAACAGGTCGGCCTGCTGTACATTTCTCCCAATCTGTTATCGGCTAAGTTATCTGCAGCCAGGTTTCCTCAGTGTCTGGATGACCGGCTGGATTGATGGAATGGCCTGGGAGTCCCTCACACTGGATATGCTGCGGGGAGCCCAGAGGAAATGGAGGAAGCGGCTCAAGGAGAAATTTAGAGAGAGAAGCTGGATGACTGTCTGAGATTAGTACGCCAGCGAATGACACAACACAGAAGGAGGCCATTTGGCCCTGTCTTGTCTGTGCCAGCCCTTTGGAAAAGCGCAACCTGCCTTTCCTCGTAGTCCCTCAAACATTTCCTCACTCGAGTGATTATCCAAACCTCTTTTGAAACGTATTATCAACTCTGTCCCTTTGCCCCTTTTGTGTAAGACACTCCAAAGAACCATTAATAATTTGTATCCTGCGAGGTTTTGTGTGTAGTTCAAAACAGAAAATGCTGGAAATATTCAGCAGGTTTCGAGCTGAATATGATTCCTCCTCAGACCCGAATGCTATTCATATTGAACTCGAAACGTTAACTGTTTCCCTCTCTCCATGGGGGCTGAGTTTTTCCAACATGTTCTGGCTTTATTTCTGATTTTCAGCATCAGCAGTATTATGCCTTTATTTTCATTTTTTGTGTGCATGTGTGTGTGAGTATGTGTGCATGCATGCATGTGTGTGTATGAGTGTATGTGTGTGTGTGTGTGTGTGTGTGTGTGTGTGTGCATAGAACATACAGTGCAGAAGGAGGCCATTCGGCCCATCGAGTCTGCACCGACCCACATTAAGCCCTCACTTCCACCCTATCCCCGTAACCCAATAAAACCCCTCCTAACTATTTGGACACGAAGGGCAATTCAGCATGGCCGATCCACCCAACCTGCACATCTTTGGACTGTGGGAGGAAACCGGAGCACCCGGAGGAAACCCACGCAGACACGGGGAGAACGTGCAGACTCCGCACAGACAGTGAGCCAGCGAGGAATCGAACCTGGGACCCTGGCGCTGTGAAGCCACAGTGCTAACCACTTGTGTTACCGTGCTGCCCTTTAAATATTCATGTTTGTGTGTGAGTATGTGTGCATGCATGCGTCTGTGTATATGAGTGTATGTACATGTGTGTGTGTGCATGTATGTGCATATCTGTGTGTTTGGGCATGCACATGTGTGTGTTTGTGTATCAGTGTGTGTGTGTGAGTGTGTGTGTGCAAGTGCAAGCATGTGTGTGCGTGCATGCGTGTGAGTGTTATATTTTTTGTCTTTCCTGATTAAACCACTCTCCTAATCAGAAATACATTCTCCGAGACAGAAACAGATGGTTTACAGCAGATGCCTTTGGAAGATTTTTCAAATTTATGCGACCTCGCTATCTATGCCACATCAATTTGGCATCTTTGTGAATGTGCGCTGGCTATTTTGTGAGGTTATCTTTCTGCTGCTGCTTCTGTCTGATGCTCCACGTTCTGCAGTCGGAGAAAACCCGACTCCCAAACGGCTTTGGAATTCCTTCCCTAAATCCCTCCGCCTCTCTGCCCCCTTTTTAAAATTAATTTACGGTAAGTGGGCGTCGCTGGTTAAGCCGGCATTTACTGCCCGTCCCTAGTTGCCCTTCAGAAGGTGGGGATGAGTTTCCTTCTTGGACAGCTGGAATCCTTGAGGTGTAGGTACACCCACTGTGCTGTTAGGGAGGGAGTTCCAGGATTTTGACCCAGAGACAGTGAAGGAACGGCCGATATATTTCCAAGTCAGGGTGGTGAGTGACTTGGTGGGGTTCCCAGGTATCTGCTGCTCTTGTCCTTCTAGATGGTAGTGGTCGAGGGTTTGGAAGGTGCTGCCTAAGGAACCTTGGTGAGTTCCTGCAGTGCATCTTGTAGATGGTATACACGGCTGCCACTGTTTGTCGGAGGTGGAGGATTTGAACGTTTGTGGAAGGAGGAACAATTAAGCGGGCTGCTTTGTCCTGGATGGTGTCGAGCTTCTTGAGTGTTGTTGGAGCTACACCCGTCCAGGCAAGTGGAGAGTATTCCATCATACTCCTGACTTGTGCCTTGTAGATGGTGGACAGGCTTTGGGGGGTCAGGAGGTGAGTTAATCACCGTAGGCGACCTTTCTTAGAATCTATATCAGTTCTAATATCACCTTGTGTGGCTTCGTGCTAAACATTCGTCTGGAGCTTCTGCTGTGAAGCAGCTTGGGACGTTTCATTACATTAAAGGCACCACATGAATGCAAGTTGTTGTAAGCACGCGAGTATTTATATGAAACTCAGCAGGAATTTTCGGTGGTTTTGTGTGGCCTCTTTGCTGATTGGCTCATGCTGGTGATAGGGCGCTTGAAAGCACGCTGGCTCCAATGGTCGCCAATGTGCGTATTGGCGCCATTATATTGGCCAATGAGGAGGTTGGACAGGAGTCAGTCCATTTATTCAGCAAACATCTACTTGACCGGGGTTCTACAGGGTGGATGCAGAGTGGGTCCCCAGGTGGGGGCATCTGGAACTCCAGAGGCACGGTTTCCAAATAAGTGGTCTCGCATTTGAGGTGAATGAGGAGGAACTTCCTCCCTCGGAGGGTCGTTAGTCTTTGGAACTCCCCCCTCCAGAGAGGAGGGGAGGGAGGCCGGGACCTGGAATATGTTTAAGGCTGGGTTTGACCGACGTGGTGTCAAGGGTTGTGGGGTGGGCAAAAAAATTAAGTTAAAGGTACAATCGCACCGGCCGTGAATTTACTGAGTGGCGAAGTCGGCTGGCGGGCTGTAATGGCCTACTCCAGCTCCCATTACTTATCCTCTGAAGCGCTACAAACGTTGAATAGAGGCCGGAATTTTCTGGCCCTTCGCATCGGTGGGACTTTCCTGTCCCTCCGACATCGCCCCACCGCCCCCCCCCCTTCCCCCGCTGCGGGGTTTCCCGATGGTGAGGGGTGCATTCAATGGGAAACAAATGGGTTGCGTGTAAAATCCCATCCACGGTCCCTACAAGCTGCACTTTATTCAAAGCCACACAGACTACAGCAAGCATGGGTAAAGGACAGATTGGGGATAGTTGGATAACCAAATGAATCAGGGGGAAGTCCATCCCAGCCACTTACAGGAATCCGGGTGGGATTGACAAGAGAAAAGCTCCAATCATCTCCACTCTGACCGGGATTGTTGGGCCACTCCACCCATTTGATCTCACGGGCGTTTTTACGGTTGTGCTGAGTTTTGATCGTAGCGAGGATGTTTCCACATCTGGGGGAAGTGGAAGGTGGAACCTATCCACGTACACCGCGACTCGGGGGCAGCGTTTCATCAGTTAGGAGGTTGCCACCCAGGGTCACTGCCCTCATTCCTCCTCTTCTCCCGGAGCTGCCGCCCCAATCACAGGGTCAGCAGCAGCTCAGAGGCCTTGGCAGCGCCAGCGCCCTCAGTGGCCAGTGTTAAAACTGCAGCCTGAGGATGAAGGTGCTTCCAGGTCGAGGCGCCCCTGGAAGACAAAGCACGTTCCTTTGGTAACCGTGCTGGAGCACCGTGCCGGGGAAAAACAGGGAAGCCTTGGCGAATTAGGTGAGGGAATGGGGTTACGGGGGGGTGGGAGTGGGGGATTAAGAGGGCATACGCCAAGGGAAGTGACTGAGCCATGGAGGTGACCATTATCACCAGGTGGCCCCACTGTGGGCATTGCGACATCCATTGGGACCCAATGGGCAGCCACAAAGGTTTACCTGGCGGATTTACCATGGGGTGGTGGGCACACTGCATACTGGTAAAACCCCTGCCGGGGAGGAAGGGGGCTCTTAATCGGGTACTTCAATGTCGCAGTTGTCCCAGCTTCTAGCCCATGTACAGAGGGCTGGTCAAACCCAACCATACGTAATTCTATGCAGCACTGTAACTCCAATTGAAAAATTAATTCTCAAGGAGGGAATCAGAAAATGAGTCCGGTTACCCTTAACCCCGCTCAAGGTAATAACACGGAATAATAAACGTGTTGCCAAAGTTTCTCAACCTGAACTCATCAGGACAAATACACAACGTCAGATTTGCAACATCCACAGCCACATGGCCCTTCCCGTCACGGTTCAATTTCTTTGCCACCAGGCGACTGTGAGGAAGGACACTGGTAAAAGTCTAGTCGCACTTCAGGCGGCAAAAGGTCCGTGCTTCTCGAACGTGCCGCTGTGTTTGTAAGATTCAGGACCCCCTGACGTTTTCCAGATTTGAGCGTTGGCCTTTCGCCTGTAAAAGAGAGGTTGCCTTTGACACTGGCGCTCCGGGAGTGTGCCCCAGCTGCTTGACAAAGAAAGCGCAATTTAATTAGCCCAGCAGATACCAAAAGCTGGAATCCCGAGCCTTCCAGCACTTCAACAACCTTAATATCTCCGGAAACAGATGTGTGGGGGGCGAGGAGGGGGGTGGGGGGGGGGGGGGGGGGGGAGGGGTGATAAAAATAGAGCTGATTTTGATGTTTAACTTCAGGACATGACGCCTTTGCCATCAACTTTGATCGCATAATGATTAGTGACACTCCCTATGCCCTTTGATACAGTTGCGATTGAAAGCATCAGTCCTCTAGGTACTGGCCCCGAGTTCCAAATGAAACATTTATTAGTGTCATCTGCCAAAAGACTTACATAACGAGAGAATCAAAGGGGAGAACACGTTGCTCGGTCGCAGAGGGCTGGTGAAGGGAGCACGCTCTCTGGGACCACCTGATCGGAGGCACCAGAATCGGTTTGTGCAGTAATGACCGCTCATCTCAATGTTAACCATGCTGTACTTTCAGCTCGTCATCATGGCCGGCACCGTGTTGCTCGCCTATTACTTTGAGTGCACAGACACCTTCGAGGTTCACATCCAGGGGTTCTTCTGCCAAGACGGCGACCTAATGAAGCCATACCCAGGACCAGAAGAAGACAGCTTCATTTCCCCGCTCATCCTGTACTGCATGTTGGCAGCTACACCGACTATCATTGTGAGTAAAACAAATTGCACTGCACGCTGCTCTTCACCTCTACTGCGAATGCACATCAATCTCCATCACCGTTCCTCTGTCGCATGCTCCCCGTGTTTCATTTCCTCTTCCACACTCCCTCTTTCCCTTCTCCTCTTCAAACACAATTCGTGCTTCTCCAGTACCTCATTTTATTCCTCTCTCTCTCTTTCGCACTGCATTGAATCCGTTGAAACAACTATTATACCTTTTGCAACCTTGGTGCGTACGCTTCATTTGGAAAAAAGGTTATTCACCAGATTTCCCGTACGTGGAGCAATTAGCCCCTTTTCCATTGCCAGTTCCTTCCCTACAGCTGCTAATTCTTTGCCTTGTTTAATTGTCAGTATTCAGACAGTCTCTGATAACCAAACTGAAGCTCGATAACTTTGATAAAAATCATTGCTGCTTCATTGGAAACCTAATGAAGATGCATTAGTAATCCCACGTATTTCACACCCATTCCAATCCTACGAGAGCCATTTCACATTCAGATTGCATTGATGCCAATGTGTTTGCGTCCGTAAATGTTGCGTTTGTGTGTGCATTTGTTTGTGTGTGTGCACACGTGTGTGTGTGTGCACACGTGTGTGTGTGTGTATGTGTGTGGAGCATGTCTGTGGTGTGCATGTGTGTGTCTGCGTGTGTGGTGTTTGTGTGTGGTGTGTATGCAATGTTTGTCTGTGTGTTTGCGTGTGTGTGCATGCATCTGTGTGGTGTGTGTTTGCATGTGTGTGTGCATTTGTGTATCTGTGTGTCTGGTATGTGATGTGGAGATACCGGCGTAGGATTGGGGTGGGCACAGTAAGACCAACAGTTTTGTTTGGAATCACGAGCTTTCGGAGCGCAGCTCCTTCATCAGGTGAGTCTGGTGTGTGTGTTTGTGTGTGTGTGTATCTATGTGTTGGCGTGTGTGTGTGTGTTTGCATGTGTGTTTGTGTTGGCGTGTACAGGCATGTGTGTGTGTTTGTGTGAGGAATTTGCCATAATTTAATTTGAGAGAAAAACTTTTTAAAAAATAGCTTTTATGTTCCACTCACACACGCTCGATTTCTTTGTGCCTCCTCCACTGTCAGCCTTGCGTTTAACCTAATCTATTTTAATCGGAAAGGTTCCTGCTAAGTATTGTAATTCTGTAGCATCTGTCATCTTTGATACATTCCTGTTTGCAGTAGCATTCACCATTTCTACATTCAATATTATATATTATGATGGACTAGTTTTAACTGAAATCATTGAAGTGCTTGAAGCAGATTTGCATCCATTTGTTGGTGAATTGTGCTCAATCCCAGAATAGGACCGGTGTACTTTCTGGAAGCTTTCTTAACTTTATTGTAACTTCTAAAATATCTTTGGTGGCATGGCGGCGCAGTGGTTAGCACTGCTGCCTCACGGCGCCGAGGTCCCGGGTTCGATCCCGGCCCTGGGTCACTGTACCTGTGGAGTTTGCACATTCTCCCCGTGTTTGCGTGAGTCTCACCCCCCCACAACCCAAAGATGTGCAGGGTAGGTGGATTGGCCACGCTAAATTGCCCCTTAATTGGGAAAAAAAAGAATTGTGCACTCTAAATTTATTTTTAAAAACGGAGATCTCGCTGGTGCAAATCCCATTATGGCCCTCCCGTGAGATTCAGTGGCTATAATACGGGTTGCGCCTAGGTTGAACGAACCCATTAAAATCGCGGCCTGAGATCCCCGTGCTGCGATAGCCCGGGTTGACAGTTCAGTCCGAAAGCATAAACAATTAATTTTTCACCATGTGCCAACTTGAATTTTGTTTTTGTTATGGCAGAATAAAAGAGGGGCGAGAGAGAGAGAGAGAGAGAGAGCTAGTTTATTTGAGGATTCCTGCCCTCTATTGCTGCTGTCAGCCACCATTGCAATATTTCTGCAGCTGACCCACATTTACAGCAAATGGAAGCACAGAGCTGTTTCGCTATTAGTCATCGCCTTCCCTGTGGGCGAAAGAATTTGCTGGATCATTAGCATTTTTACCAAGTAGACGTTGGATCACTTCATGTATAACTTTGCATAATGCATTATTTTGATTACCGTCCAGAAATATTGCAATGCTTCATTAAATATTAACCTGTGTTTAAGATGTGATTCGGGCTGCCTGCCTTATTATCAAAGAATTCAAAATGCACACAATCCCCAAACAGCTCGAGTGTTCAAGGCACATATTGTTAATTCAGTACCTTCTTTCTTACATTTTGTGGGCCCGCTCCTTCACTGCCGGGCAGTGAGATATTGGATGGGACGGAGAGGAAGGAAACTATGATATCGGGAAGAATTTACTCCCACTAACCACAAATTGACCGTCTGATTTCCATCATGTTGTCCAGATCGGGAGTTTCAGCCGAGCGATTCAGGAACATCTATTTTTTTAGTTGCGCCCCGCCATTCACGTCTCCAATGTTATCAGCTGATTAAGCCAACGCCAAGACGGAGCTTTTCCTTATTGAGGACATCTATTGGCTTGTTCAGTCTGACTGATCTCCTCACACACAGCCCAGTGTCCCAGCTATCCCCTATTTATATCTGCTCAGAGGCGCTTAATATCCATCACCCGTTTCTCTGAACCATAACAATAAGCGTGACATGACCTTAATGCTCACTACCCCCCCAGGTATTGCGCCTGAGAGTTAATCAGCAGCAGGCTAGCATTGTGGGAGGAAGACGTTAGATGTTTGGGCCTCGATAAACATCCAGCAGGGGCCTGGAGTGGTCATTAGGCCTTGAAGTTGCTGGGGTGATAGAAATTGCAGACAGGGGGGGGGGGGGGGGGGGACACATGGAGGGATTTAAAAGCAAGCTATTGTTGGACCACCAGCGAGCACTGGGATGAAAGGGACTTGATGTACGTTAAGATGTCGGGTGTAGAGTTTTGTACGAGCTCAGGTTTACAGAGAGTCCCAGGTGGGAGAGCACTGGATTAGAGAAATCTAATGATAACAAAGAATTTAGATGAGGTAAACAAAAACGTTGAATTGCTTTCAATGCTATGCATTGTATGGATCTGGCCATTGGCTAAAATGTTGTTGTAGCACACGGTTTGATTACGTTTCATTTCGAGGTGAGTTGCTGAATGTATTGGGGTGAAAGACTTTGATCTATGAGGCTGGCAGGGGAAAAGGATATTCCGACACATGGGCCGAGATTCTCCCCTACCTGGCGGGGCGGGGGGTCCCGGCGTGTCGAAGTGGCGTGAACCACTCCGGCGTCGTGCCGCCCCAAAGGTGCGGAATTCTCCACACCTTTAGGGGCCAAGCCCTCACATTGAGGGGCTAGGCCCGCGCAGGAGTGGTTCCCACTCCGCCGGCCGGCGTGAACGGCCTTTGGCGCCACGCCAGCCGGGACCGAAAGGACTTCGCCGGCCGGCGTAAGTCCGCGCATGCGCCGGAGCGCCAGCGGCTGCTGACGTCATACCGGCGCATGCGCAGGGGAGGGGGTCTCTTCCACCTCTGCCATGGTGAAGAGCATGGCGAAGGCAGAAGAAAAAGAGTGCCCCCACGGCACAGGCCCGCCCGCCGATCAGTTGGCCCCATCGCGCAGCAGGCCACCGTGGGGGCACCCCCCGGGGTCAGATCGCCCCGCGTCCCCCCCCAGGATCCCGGCGCCCGCCCGCGCCGCCAATCCCGCCGGTAAGAGAGGTGGTTTAATCCACGCAGGACTTCGGCCCATCGCGGGCCAGGGAATCGCCGCGGGGATCCCGCCGACTGCCAGGGGGGGCACGCCAAACGGCGCAGCGTGATTCCCGCCCCCGCCGAATATCGGGGGGGTGGAGAATTCGGGACACGGCGGGGGCCGGATTGACGCCGGACCCGGGCGATTCTCCAACCCGGGGGGGGGGGGGGGGGGGGGGGGGGGGTCGGAGAATCCCGCCCATGGTTCTGGATGAGAAGACTTGTTGACCCACAGCTCAGACAGTGGGAGAATCTGATATTGAGACGATCCTCGTATTCTGTTCAAATAACAATGTCAATGGAGTTCTAACAAAGGAGATTGAACAATGACACTTCACTAATAGACCCAGCAGTACCAGACAGACCTGTGCTGATTTGAAATTGCAGACGGAACTTGAATGTCCTGCAGTCAAGAATGTAGGCAGACAGGGCTGGAAAATACCATTGTCAGCCGGCACCCCGCTTTCCCAAAATTGTTCCTGGCGCCAGCCATTTTAAGGCTCAGGGACGGGCAAGGCTGCCCACTCCTACAAGGCTGGCAGCCAATTAACAGCCTTGATGGGACGCGATTGAAGGTGGACAACTGCGATTTCCCAGCCGACCTCCCCAGTTTGCCAAGGCGACGAGGGCTGTGGGCTGCAGTTTGACTGTTTGGTAGCAGACCACCCTTTGACAGGTGGGGGTGATGACCAGAACTCGAGGCGGCACTCCAGATTCTCCCCTGCTTGGAGCAGAGGCAGCTCGACATTAAAGGCTCGACATAAATGCAAGTTGTCATTAGGCTGAAGAAAACCAAACGAGTTAATAGAATAAATATATTCTGCCCTGCTGGGAGTTAAAGAAGATGTTCATTAGCATCAGGGAAAGTACCATAGACCCTTGTGGAGCATTGCCTCTCCCGACTTTCTTTCCCCCACCATTGGTGTCAAAGTCTACCGCTATCTGAGACAACTCCTGGTACCGCACTGTGACGGTGCTGCAGTGTTGCAGGTTCCGATTTATGGAGAAAACTCTAAATGGAGGCGGCCCCCCCCCCCGTGCCGTGCTGCATCCCCCCCCCCCCCTCCCCCCCCCCCCCCCCCCCCCCTCCCCCTCAGGTGAACACAAATGCCCCCGGGGTACTAATCAAGAAAGAGTGGGAGGCTTCTCCCAGTATCCCGGCTAAAATCAGTCCTTCATTAAACATCATGAAAACAGGTTGCCTGGTCATTTAATGTGTTGTTTTGCGGGAGATTACTGCCCATAACATTGACTGCTGCCTTGGCCTCAATATTACAGTGTTTACACTTCAAGAGTAATTAATTGATTGGAAAATGCTTTGGGATGGCCTGACTTCAAGAAAGGCGCGAGAGAACCGCAAGCCCTCAAATGTATTTGAGCGTAAATAATCTGCCTGTATGAATGAATGGGCAGGAAGCCATGGGCTAGAGGTGCAAGACTTCATCATGACATAATGAATATATATACATTATTCGGGAGTTTCTCACCTATTCGACCTTCAGCAACTCTAGCTTATCAAATAACATTCAAGTGCAAAATTTCAGCAGTGTTCAAATTCTTATGAACAAAAGTTGCAAGGTGTAATAAATGTTATTTTGAACAAAACGTATATATTCCCCAAAGCGATAATTAACTAAACTCCAGTGACAATCAGCAATCTGTTTTCTTTTCTAACCAGCAATAAAGAACCCGACTTAACAACTGCTATTTTTCCAAACTGCTGTTTCTGTGAGAGTTCGAAACACAAAAGCACAATGAGAATATGTCTCCATAAATTCATCGCTTCCTGATAATAGAAGCTTTTAGAATTTCCCAGTCCCCAGACGGGTTGTGTAAAATAGGCAACATCCGATAGAAAATTCTACTCTGTATCCAACAGACAGATGATCCGTTTCCACCTTTGCTCGAACAAGGGTCGGCAATTTCGGAGCGAGGTGAGGAGAACGTTCCTTGCTCCCAGGGTTGTGGATCTTTGGAATTCTCTTCCCAAAGAGAAGGGGAAGATGCTCAGTTATCGAGTACATTCAAGGCTGAGATAGATGGATTTTTGGACTCTGAAAGAATCGAGAGATCCAGGGATAGAGCGGGAAAGTATAATGTTATTAATGCGTTCCCACCTGGGACTCTCTGTAAACCTGATCATAAGACATAGGAACAGAATTAGGCCATTCGGCCCATCGAGTCTGCTCTGCCGTTCAATCATGGCTGCTATGTTTCTCATCCCCATTTTCCTGCCTTCTCCCCATAACCCCTGATCCCCTCATTAATCAAGAACCTATCCATCTCTGT
This sequence comes from Scyliorhinus canicula, assembly GCF_902713615.1. Classification (NCBI taxonomy): domain Eukaryota; kingdom Metazoa; phylum Chordata; class Chondrichthyes; order Carcharhiniformes; family Scyliorhinidae; genus Scyliorhinus; species Scyliorhinus canicula. Next base: position 11,714,202 of record NC_052153.1, read on the forward strand.
CTTAAAGACACTCAGTGACTTGATCTCCACAGCCTTCTGCGACAAAGAGTTCCACAGATTCACCACCCTCTGGCTGAAGAAATTCCTCCTCATCTCTGTTTTAAAGGATCGCCCCTTCAGTCTGAGGCTGTGTTCTCGGGTTCTAGTTTCTCCTACAAGTGGAAACATCCTCTCCATGTCCACTCTATCCAGGCCTCGCAGTATTCTGTAAGTTTCAATGGCGGAGCAGGCTTGAGTTGTCATATGATCCAGTCTCGGTCCACCCTTGGCCCTGCATTCATCATTTTCCTATGCCGAAGTGGAATTTTTAAATCCCATTAGTTCCCAAGATCTTCCCTGTACCGGCTGAGTTTATTCATGAAGGCCCCACCTCGCTCCTTGCCTGAGGTGTGGTGATCCTCAGGTTAAACCACCACCAGTCAGCTCTCCCCCTCAAAGGGGAAAGCAGCCTATGTGGGTCATCTGGGACTATGGTGACGTTACCGTACCTAATTGTTGTAAAGTAAATTGTCCAGACTTTGGAGCTGTAAGAGGACCATTTAATGGATGAGTTGAATTGTGTTGGCATGAAATATTTGATATTGATTGTAAAAAAATATAAAACTTTTCGTCACCCGTATTTTAGCATTTGGTAACTAACTTGGTCTGTGAGGAGCAGACAAGGGATTAAACCCTTTCAGATGAAGTTGGCAAATGTGCTGTATGGCACCACCCAGTGGCTAGTATTTAGAACTGCAGGTAGACTCAAACCAAGGAATAGTTGGAAGGTGGGGGGGGGGAAACGTCATTCAATCCTCGAGCCTGTCCAGCCACGCCTGTCCAGCCATTCAATTAGATCATGGCTTAATTAAATACATGCATACACCCAAACAGCAACACAGGCCATTCACAGGGGCTGGTTTAGCACAGTGGGCGAAACAGCTGGCTTGTAATTCAGAACAAGGCCAGCAGCGCGGGTTCAATTCCTGTACCAACCTCCCCGAACAGGCGCCGGAATGTGGCGACTAGGGGCTTTTCACAGTAACTTCATTGAAGCCTACTTGTGACAATAAGCGATTATTATTATTATTCAGCCCACCTCATCCATGTTTAGGTTTGGTCCCAGATTACATGACCAAATCGTTCTAATGGCACTATCCCACTAATTCCATATCTCTTGAATCCCTTACACCCCCTCCACCTATATAATTTAATCAGGAATGTTGACATAGTTTCTGCTTCCACCAGTAACCCAGTAAGTGTATTCCATAGTTTTCCAACTTTCCATGTGAATACGTTGTTCCTTTTAGGTTGCACTGGTCTAAATCGCTTCCACTTAATATTGTATCTCTGTGTGAGGATCCTGAGAGAGAACCCACCTATTGTAAAACTGTAAGGAAAGGTGACTGCACCACACGCGTGATAGCACTGACCAACTGGTATCTTTTATGTTAAAACAAAACTTTAATATTTAAACACAGAATTGACCACATTAGCAACAAAGAACTAGCTTTAAAGATAACAATTGCAACAATTCTTAAGTAAAAGGAAGCCTTTAGCTTACTCCCTGCACCAGCCACTATATATTGCAATTAAGCAAACCAATATAGTTCAAACACCACTTATAAATAAAGTTAACAATTGAGTTTACATGCTTTTCTCTGTGCAGGAGCCTTGGAGCGAAACTTGCAGGACTCAACTGAAAGACACTTCTTGTCAGATTACAATCCTATGGCAAACCGAAACTATAGATAAACCTGGCTCCTCCCCTTAATTACATCACCTGTACCCAAAGTATAAGGCATCCTCTGACTCCTTCTACAAGATGCCCCATGATCTGGTTAGTTAGGCCCAAATACAATGGGTGCGACTCTCCCAAAAAAATGATTAAGTGAAAAATGAAATGAACTGAAAATTGCTTATTGTCACAAGTAGGCTTCAAATGAAGTTACTGTGAAAAGCCCCTAGTCGCCACATTCCGGCGCCTGTTCGGGGAGGCTGGTACAGGAATTGAATCATGCTGCTGGCCTGCTTTGGTCTGCTGTAAAAGCCAGCTATTTAGCCCTGTGCTAACCAAGTGTCATTTTGGGTGCGTTTGGCGGGGTGATTCCTGTCGACTCTTTGGGTGAAATCCAGACCTGGATTGACCCACTCATAGGGCGTGATTTAACGGAAATGAAACGGCGAGAATGACCCTGCTATTAAGAAGGACTTTGCTTCATTCTGGGGCATCGGCGAGGAGAACCCCACTGAGGCGAGACTTAGTCCCATTTTCTACACTAACCAGCTCCGCTCATCAGTACAGGAAGTGATCGGGGCGCCACTTCTGTGGCCTCCAGACCACCAACCTTGCTGGGCAGGATCCAGATCGCACCAGGACTGCAGGTAGGGAGACCAACACAATGTTTTGTGCCCGGTGCGAAGCCTGCTTTGGCCTTCCCCGGGATGCTCCCGATGTACCCGGATCGGGGGCCAGGTGCAGCGCGGCGGGAAAATCAATCCCAATATCTCTGATAACTTATCTATACGACCATGGATGTCCAAACCTTATTCCATTAGCCACCTATCTGTAAAAAATAAATGAATCAATTCTTTTTTTAACTAAATTTAGAATACCCAATTATTTTAAATGTTTCCAATGCAGGGGCAATTTAGCGTGGCCAATTCACCTACACTGCACATATTTGGGTTGTGAGGATGAAACCCACGCAGACACGGGGAAAATGTGCAAACTCCACACGGACTGTGATTCGTGACCGGGATCGAAAGACGTGCTGTTAGGTGAATTGGACATTCTGAATTCTCCCTCCCTGTACCCGAACAGACGCCGGAATGTGGTGACTAGGGGATTTTCACAGTAACTTCATTGCAGTGTTAATGTAAGCCTACTTGTGTCAATAATAAAGATGATTATTATTTGTAAGTGAAACACAACAGCTGTTTATTAATAACACCAAGAAGTAAAACATGCAATAATTATACTGGAATAATGGTCAGCTAAGCTACTAGTCCCCCCTTTTACCGTCCACCCTCTGCCCAAACTCACACAAGACAGACACATGCAGAGGGAGGGGGAGAGGAAAATAAAATGGGAAAAGAGAGATGAGTGTCCTTGTTTCTGATTTGGAAGACGTTGTAGTCGGCTATTTTTCCCAGATGGGGAAGTGTTGGAACCATCAGTCAGATGGTTCCTCTGGCTGGTGCATTCAGTCAGAATTTCCAGGCTGCAGACTTTCCACCACAGCCTCAGCCCTGTGTAATTCTCATTTGTTTCCAACTCCACCAGAATGACCAACAGCCTTACTGAGATAAGAACAGAGTCCCTCACCCAGTGGCTTGTCTGGATCTCCTTAAGCTTTCCTTTGTCTCCTCTCGAACTTAGTTCTCAGCCCGGGTTTTAATCTTACTTGGTTTCCAGATTCACGAGAATGTCCTTCAGCTTTACTGAGGAGAAAATAGAGACTCCAATCGGGGGTTTGAGAGAGATATACCCTCCTTCAGCTCTGAGTTCAAAACAAAACCAAAAACAAAAACACAGTCTCACAGAGTAAGGAACATTCCAGAGGAAAACCTGACCAATCAGCACGATCTATTGATAAGGCTCAGCAATATGAAACAGTTTATTGGCCGACAGCCAAGTCCATCAAGCTGTGCCATCATTGATATCAGAGCAACAGCACAGCCTGCTGGAGGTTCTTTTGTTTAAAATTAAAGGTGATGTCCATTTTAAAGGCATAGGTGATTTTTTTGTCCTGGTGCAAAAATTATTAAAGCCAAAAGAAAAAGATAATAAAGGGCTTCAAATAAAGGAAAAACAGGGATTAACAGGATGATTCTTAAAAAAGAAATATGATCCAGAATTCCCTGGGGCTGGATTCTCCGGCTTCCCAGCCGCATGTTTCTCAGCGGCGGGCCACTCGCTGATGCCGGGATTCTATCTTCCCACCGCTTATCGATGGGATTTCCCATTGAAGCCATCCCACGCCGTCGGGAAATCTGTTGCAGTGGGTGGGTTGCTGGCGGGAAAAGTGAATCCCAACGATCCGAGAATTCCAGTCCCTTTCCCTGTCACCTCCAGGCTGACAACCCACCCAGAATTAATAATCCCGGATTCCCAATCTCTGTCACCTCCTCCAACCCAACAACCCACCCCGAGTTAATAATCCCGGATTCCCAACCTCTGTCACCTCCTCCAACTCAACAACCCACCAAGATTCCTGCACTGCTCCAAATCTTTGCCTTCTGGGAATTCCCGATTTCCTTCACCCTACCATCAGTGGGCCCTTAAACTCTGATACTTCCTCTCCAACCCTCTCTACCTCTGTCTTCCTTTGAGACAGTCCTTACTTCCTTGACTCAACAATTTGTCATCTGTTTTAATATCTCTTTATGTTTCTCAGTATCTGGTAACTCTCCTGTGAACCACCTCTGGGCCATTTTGTTACCTTGAAGGTCCTCTTTAAATGCAAGTTATTTATGTTGCGAATTGGTAAATCAGAGTGGAGCCACTGACAGCAATACGGAGAAAACACCGACATGGTGAAGTGGAAAGCTCCAAGAGAAGGCAGTGATGTGTTCAAACCTAATCTCCTGAAGAACCGGGGAAAGATTAGCAGAACATGGGATAAAATCTGTTTTGCAAACTGGCACGCTATTCTCTTATTAATGACCTGCTACCTGCAATTAAGAACATTAGACATAGGAGCAGAATTAGGCCATTCGGCCCATCGACCCTGCTCCGACATTCAAACATGGCTGATGTGTTTCTCATCCCCATTTTCCTGCCTTCTCCCCATAGCCCCTAATCCGCCCCTTATTAATTAAGACCCTATCTATCTCTGTATTTAAGACACTCGGGGATTTGGCCTCCACATCCTTATTGTTCAGATCTTGCAACTACAAGCTCGTCCTGTTCATAAGCAGCAACCCGCTGTGTTCAACAGGTCGGTGGGGGGGGGGGGGGGGGGGGGTGCAGTCATCAGGACATTTTCACCTGCTGCCAAGAGGCAGAGCATGATGGGAAAACGACCAACCAGCACCGGTCCATGGCCTTGCGCACAACACCCACTTCTATCCACCTTCCTTACTCTTGACATCACAAATGCCAACTGCTTAGCTCTGCGTGAACCTTTGTCATTCTGGGTTATCGTGTGCGTTTGTTTTTTTTTTCTCATTCCAGATTTTCATTGGTGAAATATCGATGTATTTTATAAAATCAACAAGAGAAAACCTCCTCAATCAGGAGAAGACCATCGTAACGGGAGAGTGTTGCTATTTGAGTCCTCTGTTTCGGCGGATAATAAGGTTTATAGGTGAGTCACTGTAACAGCCGTTTCCGTGTTCGGAGGAGCTTAAACTCCAGTCTCATTATGTGGTCGGAGTGGATTGGAAGCCCCATTCCGACTTAGGGCAAAGAAGGTTAAGGGAACATTTACTGGAGGTGTGTCAAATTGTGTGGGATTTTGCAATAAAATTATGTATATTTTTAAACGATGTGGGATTTTGATAGAGAAAATAGAGGGGGCGGGGGTCAATAACCAGAGGCCACAGTTTTTAAGACAATTGTCGAAAAAACCAGGTGAGAAGAATTATTTTGACTGCGAGGGCAGTGGAAGTAGGTTGAATATTAACCTTCAAAAGGAACTTAGATAAATACTCAAAGGGAGGGAAATTGCAGGGTTCTGGGAAGAAAACGCAAGGGAATACAATGGGAACGGGCTTTCAAAGAGCTGGAACAGACACAATGGGACGAATGGCCTCCTTCTGCACTGTACGATTCTATGATTCTGGGCACCACTGATAAAAGTCGGTGACTTCAAAGACTGCAATTCGACGGAGGGAGTGGTAACTAAGAGGCTAATTCTGACATTTTTTGGAACAGTGTAAACGGGGTCAGGTCAGTCCGACCTCCTGCTGTGCATCTTCCCAATTTTCATTCTGGTTCAAGAACAAACATCAGTATCGGAAGGAGCATAGGAACACAAAAAGGCCATTCAGCCCATCAAAGCCTATTATACCATTCATTGAGATTGCGGCTGACCTGTGTTTCGATTCCGTCTCTCCACTTCGGTTCCTGAACCTTCGATAGCTCTCCCCAGCTAAAATCTATGAATCTCAGCTTTGAAACTTTCAGTGGGTGCCTGCGCCTGAGCTGGTCTATGGGGGAGAGAGTTCCAGATTTCCTCTACCCTCTGTGTACAGACGTGCTTCCTGACATCGGCCTGAATGGCTGAGCTCTCATTATAATGTTATCCCTAAACCCTTGGTCATGGCCTTTTTACCGCCAGACAAAATTATTCCTCTGGGCCGGAATATTACGGTCTCATCGTGGTTGGGGAAAGCCCACTCTAACCCCGTAACCCCATCTATCTTGCATATCTTTGCACTGTGGGAGGAAACCAGGACACCCGGAGGAAACTCACGCGGACACGGGGAGAAAGTGCAGACTCCGCACAGACAGTCATCCCAATGCTGGTATCTCATAGATCATAGAATTTACAGTGCAGAAGGAGGCCACCCGGCCCATCGAGTCTGCACCGGCCCATGGAAAGATCACCCTACCTAAGCCCACACCTCCACCCTATCCCCGTAACTCAGTAACCCCATCTAAACTTTTTGGACACTAAGGGCAATTTAGCACGGCCAATCCATCTAACCTGCACATCTTTGGACTGTGGGAGGAAACCGGAGCACCCGGAGGAAACCCACACAGACACGGGGAGAACGTGCAGACTCCGCACAGACAGTGACCCAAGCTGGGAATCGAACCTAGGACCCTGGAGAGCTGTGAAGCGACAGTGCTAACCACTGTGCTACCGTGCCGCCCACTCAATCAAATCTCACCTTAAAAAATAAGTTACAGCAGGAGAAGAACTGGGAATCTCAACACTTCTAAAACCACTTCATAAAACTGGCTGGAAACTTGCTCAGACACTGGTCACGTGATCCACTTTCTGAAGCTTTCTTTGTGCGTTTCGTCTTTCGTGAAGGATCAGTTGAATGATAGGAAGCTTTGTTCATAGTTGGGAGTAACAGCGTTCATTGAAAGACCAAACCTTTTGAGGGACGCTGTGTGGAGTTCAATCTGCCGAAGCACATCTGTTCCCCACAGTGTGTGCGCCTTGTTGCAGCGTTGCTAAAGGGCGGGACTATCTGGCCCTTCCCGGCGGGGTCTTCTGGTCCCAAACGGCAACAGGCCGCAGGCATCAGTGGGACCGGAAGGCCCCACCTACCGGCCAATGTCGAGCCGCATCCGCCATCGGAAAACACACCGCTGGGAAGACCGGAAAATCCCGCCCAAGGAAGGAGTCCAATTCTTAGGTAGCAAGACTGTCCCGTCATTTCCACTCCACAGTATTTTATTAAAGGTTATTTTATTTTTACAAAAACCACTGTGGATCAATAAGCCGTCATTCCCGGACGTAATACGGTTGGATTGGCAGTTTTCCCAACCTTGTTTTTTTCCTGAGGCAAAGATATAGTCTATATTGCAGCGATGGTCTTGGTGGAAGCAGTAGTACCCAATCTGCTGCCGTCCTCAATTAAAGCCACAACTTGCATTTATATGGCCCACTTAACTTAGTAAAACATCAGAATCCAGCAAAACGTTGACACCGAGCCGCATAAGAGATTAGGAAGGCGAAGCAAACGCTTGGTCGAAGAAGGAGCATCTTAAAGTAGGAGAGGTGGGGGGTTATTAACATTGAAGCCCACATCTTCGTTTTTGAAATCATCATTACTTTAATACCAGGGTTGTAAATATAGGACCTGATTGATCCAATTGCGAGGAGTAAAACAAACAGAAGGGTCCACTTCGAAGGCTAACGTCCTGTGCCCAAATAGCAGCTGAAAAATGCTTAACCCGACATCATTGGCTTGGGACATTTTTCAGGCTGGCTAGATCAGCATTTGTTGCCCAACCCTAGTTGCCCTTCAGAAGGTGGTGGCCTTTTTGAACCGCTGAAGTCTAAGTGGTGCAGGTACACCCACTGTGCTGTTAGAGAGGGAGTTCCTGGATTTTGACAGTGAAGGAACGGTGATATATTTCCAAGTCAGGGTGGTGAGTGACTTGGAGGGGAACTTCCATGTGGTGGGGTTCCCCAGGTATCTGCTGCCCTTGTCCTTCTAGACGGTAGTGGTTGTGGGTTTGAAAGGTGCTGCCTCAGGCGGCTTAGTGGGTTTCTGCAGTGCATCTTGTGGATGGTACGCACGGTGGTGAAGGGACTGATTGTTTGTGGAAGGTGGAGCAATCAAGCGGGGCTGCTTTGTCCTGGATGGTGTTGAGCTTTTTGAGTGTTGTTGAAGCTGCACTCATACAGGCAAGTGGAGAGTATTCCATCACACTCCTGACTTGTGCCTTGTAGATGGTACACAGGGAGTCAGGAGGTGAGTTAGTCGGCACAGGATTCCTAGTCTATGACCTATTCTGGCCGTCTTAGTATTTACATGGCTAGTCCAGTTCACCTCCTGGTCAATGGTAAACCCCATGGGTGTTGACAGTGACAAATCCAGCATTGGTAAAATAGTACCAGGGACTAATGATGGGTTAAACTGGTGACTTGAAGGTGCCACCTGGTTAAGCACAGCAATGAGACAGAGCGTCACTGACTAGATACTTAGCGGCAGGTTATTCTGATCCACATGCTGCCTATAAACTAACCAGCCCCCACGTAGGACGATATATTCTTTAAAAGGAGACGTTTTCAGAGTGAAGAGAAAAGAGGAAGGGGAGTGAGACTAATTGGATAGATCTTTCATCGAGCTAGCACAGGGGCGAGGGGCTGAATGGCCTCCCTCTGCGCTCTCAAATTCAACGATTGACAGTTTGTGTGTGCAGTCGCCTCCTTCTCGATCCTGATGTGTGTTGGAAATGTTAATGGATGGATTCCGAGCAAGCACATAGCCAATCTGTTCAGCTTCCGGCTCGGAGCGCACAGCTCACAGCGAGTTCACTGCGATGATGTAAACAGATGGCTTCGCTCCACATTTTTAACTTCCAGTTTAGTCATGAATACATCAGTGTCAGTAAAAACTCATAATGCTGCCTTGGGGTCCTCTGGTTGAACTCTGACTCTCTGTGGACCAGATGCCCGTACATCTCTTGACCTCCATTTATTGTTCGCTGACAGAGAAAATTACATTAATGTGCCTCAGCAGACTGTCCGTGAGGACCAGGCTAGATGAGATGTAAATTAATCCCAAATCGGTTTCTGATTTGCCAGCCATTGCGATGATTTGTGATATAAATCCCTATTTCAATTAGGTTGGAAGATGGGGCAAGTACCAAAACATGGTCAGCTATAATATTGCCCCGCACTGTAGCTTCCGAAAATATTTGCATTTTTACTGTAAATGTTTGTCAAATTATGAAGGGCGTGCCTTTTGAAAGCTACTTTGAAATCGGGTCCTAAATATTTAATTATAGATAATTTAAGAGGCTGTATTTAAGAGAAAGCTTGATGTATTTAAATGAAAAAAAAAGGTAAAGGATGGCAGGGTTGGAAGAAAAATTGGGAGTGGGAGAAGACCGATGTGGATTATGAAAACTGACAGGAATCTGTTGGTCTCCTTGACCTGTTTGTTTTTGTGCTATTGATTTTAGAGTGATGTTTCACAACACACTTAGCGAATCAGGTTTGTTATGGCACCATTACCCTACCCAAGGTCAGCACCTCCACCCTATCCCCATAACTCAGTAACCCCACCCAACACTAAGGGCAATTTTGGACACTAAGGGCAATTTATCATGGCCAATCCACCTAACCCGCACATCTTTGGACTGTGGGAGGAAACCGGATCATCCGGAGGAAACCCACGCACACATGGGGAGGATGTGCAGACTCCACACAGACAGTGACCCGAGACGGAATTGAACCTGGGACCCTGGAGCTGTGAAGCGATTGTGCTATCCACAATGCTCCCGTGCTGCCCAGGTCACATGAGTGTGACCATCATGAGGTCTCCCCATGGCTTCCCAGGACCCTCTCCCACTCTTACCGTCTGTGTGCCAGAAGGATTTACAAGCGGATCCCTGTTCAGCTACATTATGAACACACCCTGGATATCTGGTCCTGGGCTGGGGCTTAAACCTGCAGCTTCTAACCCAGAGGCAGGTACATCACCCACTGCACCAGAAGACCCCCAGAAAGGTAGAATAGTGGAATGATACTGCAAAAGGAACATCTCCATCGACCCGAGCCTGCTTTCCCCTTTGAGGGAGAGAGCTGACTGGTGGCGATTTAACCTGAGGATCAGATGAGGGGCAAGGTAGCACAGTTGTTAGCGCTGCTGCTTTGCAGCACCTGGTTTTGATTCCCACTTGGGTCACTGTCTGTGCGGAGTCTGCACGTTCTCCCCGTGTCTGCGTGGGTCTCCTCCGGATGCTCCAGTTTCCACCCACAATTCCTGAAAGACGTGCTTGTTAGGTGAATTGGACATTCTGAATTCTCGCTCTGTGTACCCGAACAGGTGCCGGAGCGTTGCGACTAGGGGCTTTTGACAGTAACTTCATTGCAGTGTTAATGTAAGCCCACTTGTGAGACTAATAAAGATTATTAGGTTGAGAAGGCGGGGCCTTTATGAATGGCAGTAGCCGTTACAGGAATTGAACCTATGCTGTTGACCTTGCTCTGCATCACAAACCAGCCATCCAGCTATGAGCATTTAGATCGCTGACCATCTTTTGTTACTTGCCCCACCTTCCAACCTAATTGAAATAGGGGTTTAAGTCACAAATCATTGCAATTGCTGGCAAATTAGAAACTGATTTGGGATTAATTTACATCTCATCTAGCCTGGTCCTCACGGACAGCCTGCTGAGGCACATTAATGTAATTTTCTCTGTCAGTGAACAATAAATGGAGGTCAAGAGATGTACGGGCATCTGGTCCACAGAGAGTCAGAGTTCAACCAGAGGACCCCAAGGCAGCATTATGAGTTTTTACTGACACTGATGTATTCATGACTAAACTGGAAGTTAAACATGTGGAGCGAAGCCATCTGTTTACATCATCGCAGTGAACTCGCTGTGAGCTGTGCGCTCCGAGCCGGAAGCTGAACAGATTGGCTATGTGCTCGCTCGGAACCCATCCATTAACATTTCCAACACACATCAGGATCAAGAAGGAGGCGACTGCACACGCAAACTGTCAATCATTGAATTTGAGAGTGCAGAAGGAGGCCATTCAGCCCCTCGCCCCTGTGCTAGCTCGATGAAAGATCTATCCAATTAGTCTCGCTCCCCTTCCTCTTTTCTCTTCACCCTGAAAACGTCTCCTTTTCAAGACTATGTCGTCCTACGTGGGGGCTGGTTAGTTTATAGGCCGCATGTGGATCAGAATAACGGCAACAAGCGCAGGTTCAATTCTCACTCTGGCTGATGAAAGTTTGGGACCTGCTTCCTGTTTCTGAACCCTGAGTGTGGAAGGCAATAGCAAACCATCACTGACGTAAAACGGCAGAGAAAACAGCACAGGATGAAGCAATGAGCCGTGGACCTGCCTTCAGGCAGAGCACTCATGGAATGGAATAGAATCCTATTTATTAGCTGGTGTAAGTTTTATTTTCCTTCCCAAGGGTTGAACTGAGCCGCAGAACCATTTTTAAATCCTGGGCCTCATTTGAGGAAGTCCGAGTTCTCTCTCCATCACCACCTCAAATGCTCCTTCTCGCCGGGAAATCTGGTTGAAAGTTAAAATCACATCTGCGTGACATCCTTTACACTGCTGCCTCAGAGCATCAAGGCCCCGGGGTTTGATTCTGGCCTTGGGTGACTGTCTGTGTGGAGCTTGTATGTTCTCCCCGTGTGTGCGTGGGTTTCCTCCGGGTGCTCCGGTTTCCTCCCACAGTCCAAAGACGTGGAGGTTAGGTGGATTGGCCTTGCTAAATTGCTTCTATGTGTCCAAAGATGTGCAGGTTAAGTTAGTTATTGGGTTATGGGGATAGGTGGGGTGGCCCGGGGAGTGGACCTGTGTAGAGTGTTCTATCGGAGGGTCGGTGCAGACTCGATGTGGCCGAATGGCCTCCTTCTGCCATGTTGGGATTCTATGACCTTTCACTGTAAATGAAGCCCTCGTCATCTGCCTGGTGTGAAGGTTGGCTGACTGCCGCAAACATGGGCAGCTTGGGTGGGCTAACATTCAGTATACATTAGCAGCTTGAGTGACAACACCTTCCCAATAAAGCTCTTGTTTGTTTCCTTCCTTCGTGATCTGCTGGTTTCTCTTTCAAAATACCACGTTTGCCCCTTCCCCTCATTAGCTATTGAACAAAAATATAGGCCAGAATTGTTCAGCTGTTCACCTGTGGCAGGGTTCGCTGGTTCCGCCGACCGCGCCTCCCCGGCTTCAATGGAAATTCCGATTGGCGGGAGCAGAGAATCCCACCACTAGCGAAAGGCGCGCCGCCTCCCGCTGCTGATAAACGTGCGGCTGGGAGGCCGGAGAATCCATCCCATAATCCTTCAGTTGTTCTTAGATTGACCACGATCCCAACAGTTACTTCCTTCTCATGCATAGAAACACAAATCAGTTATGCTTCATTACCCACCCTCGCTTTGAATTGCGCAAATCATAGAATCATAGAATTTACAGTGCAGAAGGGGGCCATTCGGCCCATCGAGTCTGCACCGGCCCTTGGAAAGAGCACCCCACTTAAGCCCACACCTCCACCCTATCCCAGTAACCTCACCCAACCTTTGTGGACACAAAGGGCAACTTAGCATGGACAATCCACCTAACCTGCACATCTTTGGGTGGAAACCGGCGCACCCGGAGGAAACCCACTCGGACACGGGGAGAACGTGCAGACTCCGCACAGACAGTGACCCAAGCCGAGAATCGAACCTGGGACCCTGGAGCTGTGAAGCAACTGTGCTAACCACTGCTACCGAGCTGCCCTGCCATTAAAAGGAATACATTCTATATAGTGACTCTACCGTCCAACATATCTGTATACGTGGCTGGGTAGTGGTGCTGCACGCACACAAACCCAGGTTAATCTTTCACACAAGGAAATTAAACAACACTCAGTAATTATCAGCAGCGTGCTGTGCTCCAGAATTAATTCACAGAATTGTAAGAATCATGTGACCAGAGATGTATTTGAATACCATGTTAATGTTAGCGAAACCCAGCCATTGTTAGCCATCGTCCAAGTAGTGTTATAGCACAAGTGTGTTCTATCGTGTTTGTGAGAGACTTCACATTGAGTAAGAACTGCTGTCAGTGGTGAGATCTTCACCTCCACCTGGGTGTTTCTGTTCAGTGGCCTTTGCATTGACCTTCTCATGTTCTCTGCCGAATGCGGGTCTCACCCACTGCACCGTGACCTCCACTTCGGATAGGGCAAGGTGGCAGGTCCTGGATCCAGCCCAGCCGAAGGGGGATCGAATCCCCGGACAATTTGATTCCCACCAGCTGTCTCGCCAACTGGACCCCCACTGAGTTGCCGTGACAACAAACACTTTTCCATGCATGTTGTCGCCTGGAGCGATGGGGAGTGACGGCAGAGGCTCCGATTTCTTTCCATCGCACGGCTGACCAGGAATCTTTCCCGCGATTACCGGCAGCCATTGGGGCATTTCCATTGTGACCAATCTTCAAAATTCCTTCATGCATCCCGATAACCTTGGCTTCTGTCCTATCGATGGGATGACTTTTTGGTCACTGGTGGGATGACTTGTTATAAATTCTTTCCTGGCCTGTGGCCGTCACTGTCATCATTTCAGGCCTATCTTCCGAGAAGGTGGTGGTGAGGGGCTGCTCTCTTGAACCGCTGCAGTCCATGTGCTGTCGGAACAATGTTAGGAAGGGGCTTCCAGCGTTTTGAAGGGATGATGATCCCTAACTAGGCCTGAAAAACTTACACCAGCTGCTGAAAATTGTTCGGAGGTTGGGGCGAGGGGGGAAAGGAGGGAGGGAGTAGCACTGTTGCTTCACAGCTCCAGGGTCCCAGGCTCGATTCCCCGCTGGGTCACTGTCTGTGCGGAGTCTGCACGTTCTCCCCGTGTGTGCGTGGGTTTCCTCCGAGCGCTCAGGTTTCCTCCCACAGTCCAAAGATGTGCAGATTAGGTGGATTGGCCTTGATAAATTGCCCTTAGTGTCCAAAAAGGTAAGATGGGGGTTACAGGGATAGTTTGGCGGGTCCTCTTTCCAAGGGCCGGTGCAGACTCGATGGGCCGAATGGCCTCCTTCTATACTGTAAGGTCTGTGATTCTGAGTGCACTTCTGTCAGTTTTGCGTTGTTCAGAAGGGCTGTGAATGAGTGAGCACCCCATTCACGAGAAAGGCTGCTCAAATGCACAAAGTGAGGTGCATACTCTGCCCTATTTGTGGCAGGCACTGGGTGGAGACTGAACGACCCACTCAGAAACCAGCTCACGTAAACGTTGCACTCCTAATTTCCATGGGAGGAGGAGAGACGTTCCTCCTCATGCCATGAAAGTAGTCAACTGCTGGGCTGCTGGTGGCAACGTCTTCAGGACTCCACCTAAAAGCTGGGACATCACTGCAGAATCTGGCCAATTTCCCGCCCCGCCCATCTCTGCCGATCTTCACCAGGGACAGGAACCCTGCAGCTTGGCCTGAGGAGCCTTCTCTGTCCTTCTGTCTTTGATCTGTGCCAATACTTTGCCTCTTCTTCCACTCAGGAGAGAGTGGAGTTGGGCTGATGTTTGGGCCATCCTATGAAGTAGGAGTGTTCAGCCTGTGATATGTCCTCAAATGTTCACTTTGGGCATTAATGCTCTTCCTCCATTCTGTAAACTACCCAAACCCGGAAGACGGGGGCAGCACGGTAGCACAGTGGATAGCACAATTGCTTCACAGCTCCAGGGTCCCAGGTTCGATTTCCGGCTTGGGTCACTGTCTGTGCGGAGTCTGCACGTTCTCCCCGTATGTGCGTGGGTTTCCTCCGGGTCCTCCGGTTTCCTCCCACAGTCCAAAGATGTGCAGGTTAGGTGGATTGGCCATGCTAAATTGCCGTTAGTGTCCAAAATTGCCCTTAATGTTGGGTGGGGTTACTGGGTTATGGGGATAGGGTGGAGGTGTGGGCTTGGGTAGGGTGCTCTTTCAAAGAAAAAAGAGCTGGTGCAGACTCGATGGGCCGAATGGCCTCCTTCTGCACTGGAAATTCTATCAAAAGGTAAACGGCCTGCCTCATAATTGGTGAAGTGGTCCAAATCTCAGTGTGGCAGATGTGATGATTTCAAATCAGTTAGAAATAAAACACAATCTGGAAATTAGAAGGGTGGCACAGTGGTTAGCACTGCTGCCTCACAACTGTCTGTGCGGAGTCTGCACGTTCTCCCCGTGTCTGTGTGGGTTCCCTCCTGGTGCTCTGGTTTCCTCCCACAGTCCAAAGATTTGCAGGTTAGGTTGATTGGTCGTGTTAAATTTCCCCTTATTGACCAAAAAGGTTAGGTGGGGTTACGGAGATGGGGAAGAGGTGTGGGCCTGGGTGGGGTGCTCCATCAGCCGCTCGGTGCAGGCCCGTTGGGCTGAATGGCCTCCTTCTACACTATAGGGATTCCATGAGTAAAAGCGAGCGTGGGATATTGGATTGCCATTGAAATATAACTGGTTCTCCCATGTCCTTTGGTTATGTCTTGTGTGATTCCAGCCCCCACGCCAGGACAGTTGACCCTTAAGTGTTCCCCAAAAAGCCCTCAAAAGTCATTCAGGTGTACCTTACCACCACAAAGATAGGCGACTCAGGAAGGTGGCACACCACCAGCATCTCAGGGAACAATGGGGATGGACCATAAGACCATAAGCCCTAGGAGCAGAAGTAGGCCATTCAGCCCATCGAGTCTGCTCCTCCATTCAATGAGATCATGACTGATCTGGGGTGATGATCCGCACTCAACTCCACTTTCCTGCCTTATCCCAATAATCCTTGATCCCCTGACTGATCAAAAATGGACAATAAATGGCCACATCCCGAGAATGAATAATCAAGAAAAAAAAATCAGGAACCAGGAACTTAAGAGCACCGTCAGGGAGTGGGAGAAAAGGAGCAGGGAGGGGGGAGTGCATCCTTTTCGAGTAGAAGCTTCTGGGAGTTTTGGTGACGGAATATTGCTTTAACGGGAAGTTCCCACACTCTCTTGCATTGGAGAACACTTTGTGCTGATGGGTTGAGAGTCTTGTGTCGAGTTTGCGAGATTTACAACATTTGGATGGCTCTGTCTCTTCACGCGCACGGGAAACCCGCACACTTGGTAACGGAGTTTGACTGCTGCATGGTCTCATGTGGCCCATTCGCTGGGAGTGAGGGTTTCCCCAGCACCAATGCCCTTCCAAAGGGTCGGCCCGAACAACGGGAACAATGGAAAATCAATCAGGAAGGTAGGTTCAGGTAACTAGCTGGTTTTTGGTGTCACACACTTAAGTGGCTGAGTGAAACAGTGTTGTCGTTGAATCTCAGATGACAGGGAGCAGTAATGTCATTTCATCAGTCTCGTGTTTCTTTCTTCCCTAATAGGTGTGTTTGCCTTCGGACTTTTTGCTACGGATATATTTGTAAACGCAGGCCAAGTGGTCACAGGGAGCCTAACCCCATACTTTATAACCGTTTGCAAACCCAATTACACAGGAACTGATTGCCGTTCTCATTCCCGATTCATAACGAACGAACGCATCTGCACCGGGAACCCCGAAGTCATTGCAAACGCACGCAGATCCTTTCCATCAAAGGATGCATCGTTGAGCATCTATTGTGCCTTGTACGCCACGGTAAGCAGCGTGTTTCATTCCAGGTGTTCTTCACATGGTGAGGCATTCCCCGTTCAAGTAGCTGGACCCGGTGTTGGACATTGAATTTTGCTGCCCCATCTTGGTAGCTTGGTTACGATGTTATGGGCGGGATTCTCCGGCTAAGGTGGGGTGGCTTCGATGGGAAATCCCATTGAAGCCGCCCAAGTCGCTGGGAACCACGGGGAGCCGTGCGCTGTCGGCGGCAACAGAGAATCCTAACGACCAGAGAATTCTGGCCGTATGTTCTTCATTTAACATAATAACAATAATGGAACAATCCTTGTTCTTATGCACTGCCTTTGATGTTGTAAATGGTCCCACTGGAATGTTAACAAACAAAATTTAACACTGAGTCACATTAGGAGATGTTGCAAATTGCTCAACAATAGACAGGGCCACGCGGTGGGGCAGTGGTTAGCACTGCTGCCTCATGTCGCCGAGGACCCAGGTTCTATCCCAGCTCCGGATCACTGCCTATGTGGAGTTTGCACATTTTCCCCGTGTCTGCGTGGGTCTCACCTCCACAACCCAAAGATGTGCAGGGTAGGTGGATTGGCCAGGCTAAATTGCTCCTTAATTGGAACAAAAAATGAATTGGGTACTTCAAAAAAAATTTTTTTGAATGGGGTGAATTCTCAGGCTCTGCAGCCGAGTGTTTCTCGGTGGCGAGCTGTTGCTGGCAGCGCCATCCTCCATTCCGCCACCGGCTGATGGCATTTCCCATTGTTGCTACTCCACGTCGCCACGACACCCACGGGTGGGGTGGGGGGGTGCCCTGCTGGCGGAATGATAAATCCCGCCAGCAGAGAATTCATCCCAATGTATTTTAAGGAGTGTTGTAATGGAATGGGAGGGAGGAGGTGGGAAGGTTTAGGGAGAGGCCTACATAGTTCATGGCCGTCGATTGTATAAATCAGGCAGCACGAGAGGCCAGAATTGGATGAGCGCGTAGACCTTGGAAGCCGGTAGGTTTGATGGAGTTTGCAGAGATAGAGAGGGCGCTGTCGTGATGGGACTCGAGGGGCTGGTTTAGCTCAGTGGGCTAGATAGCTGGTTTGTGATGCAGAACAAGGCCAGCAGCGCGGGTTCAGTTCCCGTACCGGCTTACCCGAACAGGTGCCGGAATGTGGCGACTAGGGGCTTTTCACAGCAACTTCATACTTGTGACAATAAAGGATTGTTATTATTATTATTGTTGTTAATATTATTAAAAAGGATGAGAATTGATTTAAAAAATCTGATGTAAGAGCTAATGCAGGCCAACCAATCAAAAGGGGTGTAAGGGGCTTGGTGTGAGCTGGATACAGATTTAGGACGGCAGAGTTGAGGGTGAGCTGAAATGTGTGGAGGGTTATAAGGAGAGGGGTGGGCTGTGAGAGCATGGGAACAGTTGGGCGGAATAGAATGCCCACCCCTGTGGCAGATTTGGTGGCAGCTGGCATTTAATTGGTCAGGAGGGTGATGGATGAGCGCCTGCCTGCCCATGTCCTCGTTCAATATGTAGCTGGAAGGTCTTTGGATGGCCATCCTGCCTTGCCACCAATTAGAGGCTCTTTAGTGGGTGAACTAATGCCTGCTCATCCCATGGGCACATGTATTTGCCCAGTGGACAACAGGCGATTTGCCGTGTGGTGAAACCCGAAAGGCAAACTCTATTGGGATTGGACCTCTAGAGAGGATCCCTTATTCAAAGGCATTCAATACCTGATCAAGCAGGCACGTTGCCCACCGAGAGCCGCCACCCTTTTCTGCTGATCCTCTCTCCATTTCCTCGTGAGGCCCCCTCCCACCATCACACACCAATGCCTGGGTGCGTCTTGGGCCTTGGGTGGGCATGGCTCCAGTGGCAGCCACCACCTCCCCAGCGGCACTGCCAATCAGTGAAGCGGTGCAGGACCTCCCCCGTGGTAGTGAACCCTGCTGCCCAGTTAAGTGCCTGACTGGCACATTTTATTTGGTGGGTCCTCCTGAAAACATGGGGTCTCACCTGAGACTCCTACCACCTTTAAATACCCATTGAATCTCTCAGGGTTTGATAATTAACTGTTGAATCCAATAATGGACGCCATGACTGGCAAAATTAGATTGTGCGATGTGATGAGTTTTAATTCAAGCAGGAGACTTTTATTAAAAAATGAGTTTTTGAAGAAACAGATCAGTTTTTGAACACAAGTTATACATTTGCCTCAGACGTAATGATCTTCAAAACTAACCAACACCAGGTTAGTTCATGTCAATGCAAATGTATTATGGAATGTAATTTCAAGGGATTGTGACCAGAGACTGTTGTTCCATGGAGCCTCTTTTCATTGTGGGTAATGTAGGGGCAAGATAATGTAGATAGAAGAGGGAAGTCAGATACATCCATAAAGTCAGTAGTTTTGAGTTTGGGTTTTAAATATCTAAAGATGGAGGAACAGGAAGAGCAAAGGCATCAAGGAGCTCCACAGTTTAGAAGTTGCGGAGGTAATTGCCCCAATCTTATTCCACAGTCGGCCAATGCATCACACAATCAGTTGGATGTTAAATTGAATGTCGGACCTGCACGTGCTCCAATTTTCCTGGGTGGGTTGGGTTAGAATCTGGTCTAACGAGTTGGGGGATGGAGCGACATGGTCGAGAATCACACCCTGTGTATTTGTAACCATTTAATCTTTGAATGCATTTCGTCCATGTGCAATGATCCTCTTCCATATTGCAACATTGGTGGCAGGGTGAAAATTGCAACAAATTTCAAATTGAAAAGCAGCGACTCAGATCCCAAAATGACATCCTGTTGACCAATGACTGCGAGTATGTTAATGAACAGTCTTTCGAGAAAAGGGCGGCACGGTGGCACAGTGGTTAGCATTGCTGCCCCATCACAGCGCCAGGGTTCGACTCCGACCTCGGGTGACTGTTGAAGTGTTGGCTCGTGTGGAATTGAGAGATGAACAGACACTTGCAACACTGATGAAGGTTCAACTCAATTTTATTAACTACTTCTAACTAACTAACACACGATGACTGTAGGTCTAGATGATGCTAACTTAAACTAGAGACCTAAGCCTTGTCCGAACCAGTTGATTCTCTCAGCACGTTGTGTGAGTCTGTGATGGGCTGGATGAGTTCCTGTTACACTCCGAGGCAGCACCCAGAATGAGGGGGAACCGTGGTGCCCTCTGCCTTTATAGTGTGTGTATTCTAACTGGTGATTGGCTGCGGTGTTTGTACATGTTGATTGGTCCCTGTGTGTGTCCATCAGTGTGTGTCTGCACCATGATATATTGGTATATATTATGACAACTGTCTGTGTAGAGTTTCCAATTTCCGCCCCTGTCTGCGTGGGTTTCCTCCCGGTGCTCCGGTTTCCTCCCACAGTCCAAAGATTTTTTTTTATAACAATCTTTATTGTCACAAGTAGGCTTACATTAACACTGCAATGAAGTTACTGCGAAAAGCCCCCAGTCGCCACATTCCGGTTGCCTGTTTGGGTACACCGAGGGAGAATTCAGAATGTCCAATTCACCGAACAAAATGTCTTTCGGGACTCGTGGGCGGAAACCGGAGCACCCGGAGGAAACCCACGCAGACACGGGGAGAACGTGCAGACTCTGCACAGACAGTTACCCAAGCCGGGAATCGATCTTGGGACACTGGTGCTGTGAAGCAACAGTGCTAACCACTGTGCTACCGGGCTGCCCCACGTGCAGGTTAGGTGGATCGGTCATGCTAAATTTCCCCTTAGTGTCCAAAGATGTGCAGGTTAGGTGGGAATGGAGCAGGGGTGTTCTTAAGAGTGTTCTTTCGGAGGGTGGGTGCAGACCTGATGGGCAGAATGGCCTCCTTCTGCACTGTAGGGATTCTATGAAGATGTAGTTATGAATAAGCATCGTGGTTGCTAACAAGATGGCCATTTGACTGAGAAAACAGAGAGTTAAATCTGACGTGTTACAACTCTACCTCTCTCAATATTGTCCCGATTGGGGCACAATATCTACGACTGAAATAGAACATGTTCATTAGAAGATAAATATTGCACTTTGTCTGTAACACATACGGATGTTTGTTAATACAATATTGTACTGGGTTCAGCTAATATTGGCAATTAGTAGATGGTTGAGCACAATCTAAATGACTGAATCTGCAGCTGTAATTAATCTATCCTGGTAATTATCATTTTCTATTTTAAAAATATTAATCCCTTAACCATCATCAACATTGAAAAGGAAAGCAATATGTATTTTTCCAGGACTTTAGCAAATTAGGTTTAGTGTTTAGATTTTGCTTTTCATTAAAAATGGATCAAATTTCTAATGAAGTCAAAACAATTTCTCACTTAAATTATTCATCCCCCCCACTCCCGAGCTGCTCCAGTGCGCTGTGTATGTGATAGAGGAAAGCGAAGCCTTTGAGAGTGAGAGTTATGACCCAAGAAATCACTTAGCTATGCCGTAATGATTTAATCCAATTAATCACAAGTATTGAAGTAATTCATCTTTGTTTACATGACAGATGTGCTGATTCCTGGCCGCCAACATGTCCCAAAATAAGCAATTAATCTATCTTGCTAAATCGTTCCTGTTCCGAATAAAAAAAATTGACTGAAGTGATAAACAAACTGTCCTATTTCCAAGCAAGTCCTATTTCCCCTGTTTGTTCATCCTCTCATCTGTAAACAATATATCTCAAAAACTAATGGACGGGTTGCAACTAAATTCCGCACACAGATCGGCTGAGGCCTGATTAGTTTTTGGTGAAGATATAGATCCAGATCCTGAAATCTTTCAAGAAACCATTAACATTGGGAGATAGGGCTAATGGCGTTTTTTAAAAAAAGAATGTTGTTGATTGTTTCAACATATTAGGGATTCTCTCCGCTGCATGTGTTGCAAATAGTCACAGCTGTTAAAAGAGCACAGTTTTCAGAGCAGATTGTTGGATGTGGGTTGGCCTGAAGCCTCATCAGGGAGATGGAAGCTCTTAATAAGATTTTTTTTTTAGCTCTGTAGTTGGAGGGTATCAACCAGTAGGGTATGTCTCAAGGAAGAACTGCATATTCACGATAACGTTGAGCGTGTTGGAGGTCTGAGCTTTACTGAGTGCTCCCTTCGCTTGTTGCCCATGCTAAGGTGGGGCACTTTCAGCAAAAGGCACCGACTAATTTAAAATTCGGTCGCACTAATTGAAAATTGACCCGCTATTTTTGTTCCGCCACTTACAATTCAACATACCTGTCGGAGGGACTGAGCGAGCCGGGGCTCTTTATTCCAGAAAAGAAAAGGCTGAGGAGAAATCTGATCAAGGTCTTCAAAAATGTGAAGGAAATTTGTCGGGTATATGTAGAGAAGATGGCCATGATTTTGCGCCCGTGTTTTCCGCGAGTGCAAACCGCGAGGCTGGCGCAAAGTATCGCGAGGCTCAGGAAGCGAGAATCTCACCGGCGAGATTCCCATTTCCAGATTTTCCTGCCCCTTGCCTGTGACGTAATGAGGTTCAAACCCAGAAAGGCCAGGAGCCTCACTTCAATAAGTTAACATACAATTAAATGGCTTCTCCACCGTCTGTTCGCCCCATGTTAAGAATTCTCAACGTCGGCGAGGTCTGCAACTGCTTTTGCATAATGTGAACCAGGTGGAGGGAATCCGCTGAGGCCGCAGAGGTAAGTGTAACTCCGAGGGGAGAGGGACCTGTCCAGGCAGTGCACTGGCACTGCACCCTGGCACTGTGCCCTGGCACTGCCCTGGCAGTGTCACCTGGCGCAGTGTCATGGGACAGTGCCAGGATGCCCTCTGGGGCGCTCCATTGTGGGAGGGGTCCGCTTGTGCATGATGGAGGGTCGTTGCCAGTGTGTGTGTTTGGGGGGAGGGTTTCCCTTATTTCCAAGGGGGGGTGGGGGCATTTGCCCTTGTGTGTGTTGGGGGTGGGTGGGGGGGGGAGCGGGGTGGTTGTCTCATCTGTGGAGGGGTTTGATGTATTTTCCTTATCGCACATCGAGATCTCTGAAGGTCCCGCCCCGCAAGTGTGACGACGTGGGCCACCAGATTCCCGGTGAAGTATCTGGAGAGAAGGGTCTGTTGTGTAACGGCGAGCTGCACGCTGGTTTTCACACTTCACCCAGCACCATGTCCAGACAATGAAAAATTCTTCCCGATGGGAGGCACAGTGGTTAACACTGCTGCCTCACAGCGCCAGGGACCTTGGTTCAATTCCGACCTTGTGCGACTGTCTGTGTGGAGTTTGTACCTTCTCCCCGGGACTGTGTGAGTTTCCTCCGGGTGCTCCGTTTTCCTCCCACAGTCCAAAGATGTGCAGGTCGGGTGGATTGGCCATGGTAAAAAATTGCCCCTTAGTGTTCAAAGATGTGCAGGTTAAGCAGGGCTACGGTGATAGGGCAGGGGAGTGTGCCTAGGTAGAGTGCTCTTTAGAGGGTTGGTGAAGACTCGATGGGCTGAATGGCCTCCTTCTGCACATAAAATCCAATAAAGGATTCTGGAGAACATTCTTTCCCCAGATAGTGGTTGGAACAGGCAACCCGCTACCACATGGAATGATTGGGGTGAAGGGCACTAATGCCTCTCAGGGCAATCTAGAAAAAACAGAAGAGAAAAACGTAGAGGAGGACATGTTGAATGTGTTGGTTGAGGTGGCTGGTGGTATAGGCCATTCGGCCCATTTATTTAGTCTAACTCCGTGCTATACAACCCGTGCTATTTTGGATTTGCATCGCACAGACCAGTGTTGATCCCCAGAAAGAATCAGCTCACAACCAGGCTGACGGACAGACTAGATCATTCTCCATTGATATTGCTGACGGGAAGGTGGTGATGCAGGAATCAAAGTTGTCAACTGAGAGATTTGGAAGAGAGATGCAACCTTCGAGGAACGGACTCCAAATTTCTTACCGTCAACACAAAACATTAGATAGTTTCCTCAGACTAAATGGAAACAAGTAAGGGGCTGAATTCTCGACTCCGTTGGGGGCAGGCACGGTGGTGGATGGGCACCGGATTTCATATCCCTGGTCAGCATGCAAGTGGACATTCAAAGGCCATTTCCCCAGTGTTAGTGGGGTGTAGGGGCAAGGGGCTGGCATTGCAGAAGTGGTAGATGGTCACATGAGGTCCCTAACGACCTTTCAAGGGCTATTGCCAGATGCCGATGGGGATTTTCCCAGTCAGCCTCCAGGTCCCTGCAGGTGCTGGGGGAGATCATGCAGATGCCTGAGAGGTATCTCCCTGGCAGCAGACTAGAGTGGGGAGAGGGCGGTGACAGGGTTTAAGTCGGGCTTCGAGGTCCTCTCTGCCTCCCGGACTCAGCATCTGTAATTAAATGTCTAACGATGACCATGAAACCATTGTCGATTGTCGTAAAATCCCATCTGGTTCATTAATGTCCTTTAGGGAAGGAAATCTGCTGTCCTTATCCCGTCTGGCCTACATGTGACTCCAGACCCACAGCAATGTGGTTGACTCTTAAATGCCCCCTCAAGGGAAATTAGGGATGGACAATAAATGCTGGCACAGCCTGTGCCCCCCCCAGTTTCCTCAGCTTGCTCACACTCAAGGGAAAGCGAAGGTGAATGACTGTTCCCCACATTGTGTGGACTTCTGACCCTTGTTTGAGCCTGACACCCACAGGGACAATCCTGTCCATGTCACCTTGTATAACTAGGCAAGATCCCAAGGTGACTCAAAATTTTCTCAATATTGCCTCTAAGCTCATTTTGACAACAAGAGCATTCCTTTGTAGACTGGGAGGAATATAGTGGGAGCACAGGAAAGCGGTGGATACGTGTCTCTGCAAAGCTCTGCATCAGTGGAAGTGTTAAATTGCAGCACGGTAGCCTTGTGGATAGCACAATTGCTTCACAGCTCCAGGGTCCCAGGTTCGATTCCAGCTTGGGTCACTGTCTGTGTCGAGTCTGCACATCCTCCCCGTGTGTGCGTGGGTTTCCTCCGGGTGCTCCGGTTTCTTCCCACAGTCCAAGGATGTGCAGGTTAGGTGGATTGGCCATGCTAAATTGCCCTTAGTGTCTAAACCAGCTAGGGGCTGGTTTAGCTCACAAGGCTAAATCGCTGGCTTTTAAAGCAGGCCAGCAGCACGGTTCGATTCCCGTACCAGCCTCCCCGGACAGGCACCTGAATGTGGTGACTAGGGGCTTTTCACAGTAACTTCATTGAAGCCTACTCGTGACAATAAGCGATTTTCATTTCAGGGGGCAGCATGGTAGCATGGTGGTTAGCATCAATGCTTCACAGCTCCAGGGTCCCAGGTTCGGTTCCCGGCTGGGTCACTGTCTGTGCGGAGTCTGCACGTCCTCCCCGTGTGTGCGTGGGTTTCCTCCGGGTGCTCCGGTTTCCTCCCACAGTCCAAAGATGTGCGGGTTAGGTGGATTGGACATGCTAAATTGCCCGTAGTGTCCAAAAAAGTAAGGTTAAGGGGGAGTTGTTGGGTTACGGGTATAGGGTGGATACGTGAGTTTGAGTAGGGTAATCATTGCTCGGCACAACATCGAGGGCCGAAGGGCCTGTTCTGTGCTGTACTGTTCTAAAAAAAATTGCCCTCAGTGTTGGGTGGGGTTACTGGGTTATGGGGATAAGGTGGAGGTGTTGACCTTGGGTAGGGTGCTCTTTCCAAGAGCCGGTGCAGACTCGATGGGCCGAATGGCCTCCTTCTGCACTGTAAATTCTACGAAAACCGAAGCGAGATGCGGGTGGGAAAACAGCTTCGTGGATGGATTTACTCATCATCAATCACAGGTCAGAAAGAGTCGGTGGAAGAGAGAAGAAAATATCAGTAACAGGCTTTCAAAGAGAATGAAGTGCAAATGATGAGAAATAGTCAGAAATAAATTATTGACCGTTTTTAATGACTTGTTGCCTGCAAGACTGCTTCTCGAACCAGGTCAAATAACACTGAGAGGCCTTAGCTAAGCTGCATTTAATTTCCTGAA
Organism: Scyliorhinus canicula; assembly: GCF_902713615.1. Lineage (NCBI taxonomy): Eukaryota > Metazoa > Chordata > Chondrichthyes > Carcharhiniformes > Scyliorhinidae > Scyliorhinus > Scyliorhinus canicula. The sequence goes on from NC_052153.1 coordinate 11,739,870, forward strand.
TTCGTCGTTCAGAGATTGAGGAATACAAGAGCGATAATGTGCCGTCTGCTGGAGGAATTCAGATGGAAGGCACTACGCAGTTAAAATTGCAGGGACCATAACCCTTGATTATATGAATTTTCAAATCAGTCCAATTGTGCTATAATTTGCAAAAGCCCATGAGAAATACAACACAAAAGATGGTGTTTAAATGTCACACCGCAATTCCTTTGAAGCTGCTCATACTCCGCATTTACCATTTACTAGAAATGTGGGGGTTTTAGTTGGTGAATAAAATTGCTGTTTTGCTCCTGCAACATTTGTACAAGGTTTTATCCAGAGTGCAATTTTCCCAACAAACCCGTTGCTCTGGGCGCTTCGCGTGAGAGATCCAAGCGGTCGCCAGGCGCTGAGCCAATCAGGAGTCACCCGACTCGCTACCCCGGCATGATCTGGATCACACCCACGCGGGGCATGATCCAGATAATATTGAATGAGCCATTAGCCTCACCTTATTCTGCAAAGCTCATTTGAAGCCGCATTCTCCCGGCACTTGGGAGTTATCAGTCGCACCGGCAAGGCCTTGCTCGCGGGCAAATTGGTACTGGTCCCCTCAAGCGTAGATCAGGTGCGATGGCCATGCTGGGGGACTCGGGGGCCATGAGAACCCTCGGATGGTTGGGTACAGGGCTGGAAACTTGGCACTGCCAAACTGGCATCCAGGTGGCGCCACCCTGCCAATGCCACTTGGGCACCGTGGCAGTGCCAGGCTGACACCCAGGAGTCGTGCGTGACAGGGTGCCACGCTGCCCAGAGGGAAAGCACCTGGGGGGCTTTGATCAGCTGGGAGACCCCCACGAGCGCCATTCCTTCTGGTCCCCGGCTGTGGAGACCAGCACTGAACGGAATCACCCGAGGTCTGACAAGGCGAGCGAGTTAGATCCCAACGTCTTGGTTAGATCCCGGGAATGCATGTCAGAGTAAGACAAACTGTCTCACTCTAATATGCAGATTTTTACAGAATGTGATCCCGGAACAATGAGTGGGATTCACATCGCGACATCTCGCACGATCGCGTTAGGTCTCGCGAGGTGTGGTGAGTCGGGTAGATCCCGGAAGAGGAATCTCCTGGCATCTTCCGGCCGTGCCATGCTGCTTTTCGGGTGCAGTGGAGCCGGTAGATCTCGACCACTGTTCCAGTCTCAAAGTAATTGTAAAGTTACAGTTTCGACTGAAGAAATGTTGGGCGCGATTTAATCAGAAAATAATCGATGCCCGGTTTTGGGCACGATTCACAGTGTGTTTCTCGGTAGCTGCCCTGCCGGGAAACAACTCGCTATTAAACGGCACTTTGCTAGTTTCTCTGCCCAGGTGCCAGAGGGAATGTCAGGGTGCCCGTATCTTATCATAGGATTGGGGATAAAATATTACCCTGTCTGGAACCTTTCTTAGAGTAAAGCTTGCACTCCAAGTGATTACTATCATTCTCTTCAAAACTGACTTCACAGGGGCAGTGCGGTGGAGCAGTGGTTAGTACTGCTGTCTCATGGCACTGAGGACGTTGGTTCGATCCCGGCTCTGGGTCACTGCCCGTGTGGAGTTTGCACATTCTCCCCGTGTTTGCGTGGGTTTCAGCCCAAAGATGTGCAGGGTAGGTGGATTGGCCCCTTAATTGGAAAAGCTAAATTTAAAAAAAACTGACGTCACTGAAGTCATTTTCAGAGGTCTCTTTAAACCAATCTAGAGTTCTGTATTTTGAAGAGCGAAATATGCATGGGCTTGATGCCTTCTAGTGGTTGAACCTTGTATTGCTTCTTTTTAAAAAAAATTTAGAGTACCCAATTCTTTTTTTCCAATTAAGGGGCAATTTAGCGTGGCCAATCCACCTACTCTGCACATTTTTGGGTTATGGGGATGAAACCCACGCAGACACGGGGAGAATGTGCAAACTCCACACGGACAGTGACCCAGAGCCGGGATCGAACCTGGGACCTCAGCGCCGTGAGGCAGCAGGGCTAACCCACTGCGTCCCCGTGCTGCCCTGTATTGCTTCTTAAAATACGGTTTAATGAAGCATTCTGAGGATGCTTTGCAACAGTTATGAAATCATCGATGTTTATACTTCTTTGACCTTGTTTTTAATACTTCAGTTCTCTGCCCCGAGGCAGGTCTGCCCACAGCACCGCAGGTAGAGCAAGGAGGTAGGCCTCAAATCCAGCTCAGCTAAAGCAAGGAATCAAACCCCTTGCTATTGGCACCAACCACACCAGCCACCCAGGCAACTGGCCCCCACAAGGGTCCAGGTTGCTGCGGCGACATACACTTTAACATGCACATTGCGGTCTGGAGGCTTGGATAGTCTCAAGGTAGAGTTTCCCCATTTTCCTTTCCAACACATGGCTGACCAGGGATCATCTCCCACTCCTATTTCCTGTCATTGGCGTGTGTTGGAAGGGTTTACAAGTCGACCACCGGCCTGTTTGACTGCGTTATGAATGCACATTTCCTTGGCCATCAAGACCTGGCATGTGTGTGCCCCCCCCACCGACCCTGCTCACGGATGGCCAGGAATCTTCCTGAATTAACATTTTGGAGTCGGAGTGAATGAGTAGGAGATGTTGTTGAACTGTCTTTTTAAGGGAATCAAGAGATCTGAGGCTGGAAAAATGGAGTTGAGATGAAAGATTGCCCATGATCTCATTGAAAGACGGAGCAGGTACGAGGTGCCGGGCGGTCTACTCTTGACCCGGTTCCTTATGTTCTTAATGACTTTGATTCAAAAGGCACTGGATGGATAGTGTTGTTCAGCCATGAGAGTGAGATAGATGATCAATGTGCAGCAACACAGTGGGAAAGGAAAGGTTGACTCAAAGGGTTGTGTTGGGAGGGTACAGGGCTTATTATTGGGCCCATTCTGCTTCCATGATGGCCGAGTGTGAGGAGGGGAGGGGAGAACGGGATGCTATTGTCACAAAGCACAGCTGCAACACAAGACTCCCACATGCGGTCTCATAACAGACGGGTGTAGAAACTCACTTAAAGATGCCGAGTGTGAAATTTGAGTTGGGCAGGAATGCACAACCGACTCCATTGCGTTTGCTGCCAGTTACGCATTCTGATATCCAGTTCTTGAATGGGTCTGAATCCATCAATGGTCTGATCTTCCCCTCCTCCGGCCGTACAACTCACCGAGATTTCGACACTTTTCCCGGTGAGCTTTCCTGGACCTCATCGCTCCACCATCGGCGGCCATGTCCTCGGTTGTCTGGGCTCTAGCCCCTGAAATTCCCACACTGACCACCTCCCCATCTCTACCTCTCTCTCTCAACCCTCCTTTAAGATGCTCATTAAAATATTCTTCTTTCCCATCCGATCTGGCTCGCTATGTGACTTGGTGTCAGGTTTTCTTTGGTAATGCTCCTGTGAAGACATTTTACAACATTAAGGGTACGATATAAATACAAGTTACTGTTGAATATGTATCACTTTGTATTTACTCCCAAGTCTAATGTCATTCTCGTGAATATGGGACTGTAAACGGTTCTGGTTTAACATTGACTCTTGCACCTAATGTAATCAAAGCTGAACGGAAGGGGATTTGCAGCTTTGGAATGTTTTGGTCCTTTTGTTGAGTATTTGGAGCATATATCTTCACATTTTTCAATCACCATCACAGATTCCCATAATTGTTACAGCTCAAAAGGAGTCCATTCAGCCCACTGTGTCTGCACCGACTCACTGAGTGACCAAACCCCTGTGCAGTCTAATTCTTTTCGGAATGCTTTGATTGGACCTGCATCCCCACACTTTCAGACAGTGCATTCCAGACCTTTGAACCACTCACTGCGTGAAAAGGTTTTTCCTCCTGTCACATTTGCCAATTGCCTTAAATCTGTGCCCTCTCGTTCTCGATCCGTTCATGAGTCTGAACGGTTTCTCCCTGTCTACTCTTGTCCTGCCCACTCCATATGTTTTTTAATACTTCTATAAAACCATTGCACCTTCTTTCCCCCCCAAGTAAAACGGTCCTAACTTCTTCAACCTATCTTCATAACTGAAGCTTCTCATGGCTGGAGATATTCTCGCAAATCTTTTCTGCACCCTGAACATCTTTCGTAAAATGTGGAGCCCAGAACCATGTGCCCAGCTGAGGCTGAACTCTTGTCTTATTCACGTTCAACATAACCTCCTTGCTCTTACATTCTAATGCCACTATAAATGAAGACTAGGAAACTATGCTCCATGAAGCACTCTTTCAACCTGTCTTGCCACCTCCAATAACTGATGCACATGTATACCCAGGTCCTTCTGTTATTGAACCACTTATAGAGATGTACCCCTTAGGATGGCACGCTGGTGCAGTGGTTAGCACTGCTGCCTCACGGCGCTGAGGACATGGGTTGGATCCCGGCCCCACATCACTGTCCGTGTGGAGTTTGCTCATTCTCTTCGCATCTGCGAGGGTCTCACTCCCAACAACCCAAACATGTGCAGGGTAGGTGGATTGGCCACGCTAAAATTGCCCGTTAATTGGAAAAGAAAGAATTGGAGGGCCGAAGGGCCTGTTTCTGTGCTGTATTCTTTGTACTCTAAATTTATATTTAAAAAAATAAGTTGTACTCTTTATGTTATATTGCATAGAATTCATAGAATCCCTACAATTCAGAAGGAGACCACCCTGCCTATCGGGACCGCACCGCCTCCCTCACTCCACCCAGACCCGCTCCCCCTCCTTGATCACCTAACCTGCACATCTTCAGACTGTGGGAGGAAACCGGAGGAAACCCATGCAGGCACGGGGAGGATGTGCAAACTCCACACAGTTAGCCAAGCTCAGAATCGAACCTAGGTCCCTGGCGCTGTGAGGCAGCAGTGCTAACCACTGTACCGCCATGTCACCGTATATCTGTGTTCTTTCTGCCAAAACTAATCACTTCTCTCTGCATTGAACCCCAGCTGCCACCTGCCCGCCCATTCCACCAAGTACTTGCATTTACATGGCACCTTCCATAACCCCAGGCCATCCAAAGCTGCTTTGCCGCCAATTAATTGTCGCCCCTGTTTTTTTAAAAAACGTTTAGAGTGCCCAATTCTTTTTTTTCCCAATGAAGGGGCAATTTAGCGTGGCCAATCCACCTACCCTGTTCAACTTTGGGCTGTGGGGATGAGAGCCGCGCAGACACGGGGGGAATGTGCAAACTCCACACGGACAGTGACCCAGAGCCGGGATCGAACCCGGGTCCTCGGTGGCGTGAGACAGCGGTGCTAACCACTGCGCCACCGTGCTGCTCGCTCCCCCTCCCCCCCCCCCCCCCGCCCGCCCTCCTCCCCAATTGTATTGCGAAAAGCATCACACCGCCGCTCAGCGTGGCATCGTCACTATTCGGTCCCTGGCGTTGCTTGCACACCGGTTTGTGATTTTTTTTAAAAAAAATGTACGATGTTGATCTGTGTGTGTGTGACCTCATTCTGTTTCAGATGTACATCACGAGCACCATAAAGACTAAAAGCAGCAGGTTAGCCAAGCCCGTGTTGTGCTTGGCCACACTCTGTGCTGCCTTTCTAACAGGATTGAACCGGGTGTCTGAATATCGCAATCACTGCTCCGATGTGATTGCAGGCTTTATATTGGGCAGCACAGTAGCTTTGTTCTTGGTAAGTGAATCTTGTCCTTTTAACGCTGAATCTGTGCAGACATGTCAACCGATTGCAGGCTGACTGGGCCAAAGAAAAGTTATAATTAAGGTGCACGTATCTGTTGAACTACATGTTTCCCTCAACAACAACCTAAAGTAGACATTCAGCCCGAGGCATGCCACTTTCAACCTTCTCTGCGCCCCTTGTACTGAGGATGCGGACTGAAGCAGGGCCACCACAAGCAGACGCAGCCACCTCCCTTCCCTCTAACTCCCCAATCCCTTTGTCCAATCTCGCCTCTTGCCACCTGTTCCTCTCTCTGACCGTGAACCATCTGCCCTTCACAAAGGCCCTCAGCTTCACCCCCTCACGGCCCACTTGTGATGAAAGCCCGTCCACCTGTACCAATGCCCCTATTGTGGGCCAGGGTTTAGAAAACTCCAAAGTATATCATGGAGTTCACCTGACCTACAACTGTATATTGATTTTGGTCACGATGAGCACAAGGGCCTGCCTTTCAAGTGTTATTCAACAGAGGCCTTAAGCACTTTTAATCAAAAACAAAGTTTATTCTACAAATTTAGTTAATATTTTTATAAACACACACAGTCAGCATTTTATCAACTACAAACATAAATACCCCCGCACAGCTGCAGTACCCTATATATATAACCCTTAATAAATTCTCCCCTTTAACTGTTCCAATTTAATAACAAGATCCCATAAACCAGTACCCCCTTTTCAGAGGTATAATAAATTCTCCCCTTTAACTGTTCCAATTTAATAACAAGATCCCATAAACCAGTACCCCCTTTTCAAAGGTATGGCCCAGCACACAGCACTCAAGACCTGGTTTGGATGCTCTTGTTTCCTTTCCAGAACAGCAGGTTTGAATTCCTTCCAGAAAGCAATTATTATCAAACAGTCTGGAAACAGCTTTTAAACTGAAGATGGAGAGATACGTCTTCCCAACCTGTGCAATACAAAACCAGGCCAAACTCAAAACAAAAGTGAAACCCAGAGCCACAGCCCAGCTCCCAACTCAAAAACGAAAGTAAAAACCCAGAGCCACAGCCCAGCTCCACACCCGCACAATGACACCACTGAATCCATGTGATAAGCCAAAAACATTTCTTAAAGGGCAGAAGTTGCCCCCGCCGATGGGATTGTTGGCTTCCCGGCTCCATCAGGGCCCCGGGGCCATTGTCCCAGAGTTGGAATGGTTTGAGGGATGGGGGTGGTGGGCGGCCGGCTGGGACTTTCCAGTTGCCCTTGACCTCCCTCGAGGGGGTGAGAAACAGTTTATTTGCCTGGGCGTGACCTGCTGGCAGCAGACTTGGGAGCCAGCGCTCCAGGTAGGCTTCGAGGCCTTCCCTGCAGGCCTGTTGCAGGTGGAGGTCACACAGTCGGGGGGGGGGAGCTTGTCTGGGATGAAAACAAAGCTGAAGAGAGGGTTTCTAGATCATGGAGGATCCCCTGCCTCTGACGTACCATCACCCCCTGCTGCCACTTCTGAGCTAGTGGACAGCCTCCTATTGGCTCTTCGGCTTTGGGAACTCCCTGGCCATTGGAGGCGAGCCTGCCCTCTGCCTTTCCCATTGGCCTATTCGAAGGGAAATAAAAATCGCAGGTGAGTGGCTGTTCTCCAGGCCGTGCGGATTCTGACTCCTGCTTGAGCCTGGCGGCGGGGTCCTGGGCAAATCCTGCTCACTAACTCTGCTCCTCGCGCCGGGAAGGCTGCGTGACCTGCTGAATATTTCCAGCACTTTCTGTCTTTACTTCAGATTTCCTGCATCAGCGGTTTTGACGCAGACACGGACTATTTGACTGGGGAAGCTATCACGGTTGATTCTTCCCCAGTCACCAAAAAGTATACTTCCCAACATTGGGGTCACTGGGAGAATCATCAAGTTCTCCCTGGTATCATCAAAGCAACCTGGTACTTGCCCTGCGCCCCCCCCCCCCCCCCCCCCCCCTCCCCGTGTCCCAGAACACTGGGGCTAGTGACAACCCCTCATCATTGACCTGGTTTAGTTAACTCTGCACAAGCTAGTTGGAATTAAGTTTTTCCCCTCCTCCCTCACATTCCCAGCTCTGCCCACCATTTCGCATCTGGGAAAGTGAGCCGATATCTCTCTTGGGCATCAATTTGTCATGAACAAACTCATAAAAGTCTCTACTCAGTGGGAATGTTGACTCTTTGTCACCTCCCTCCTCCTCGGGCAGCTCGGCAGGACTGGGAAATTTCCGTGTGGAAAATAACGAGCTGCAGATTCATGCTCAATACTCCAGCACACAAAACGGACCGGCAGGAAAAGGGCCATTTGGCCCATCAAGCCTGTCCTGCCGTATATCAAGATGGTCAGGCCATCGCAACTAAACACTCCCTTCCCTCCATCCCTCCCAACCCCACATCCCTCCCGGGAGAGGCAAAACGAACTTGCAGGGATCAGTACGGGAACAAGTACTCGAGGAAATTCCCACTCTGACACACTCAGGCGATCAAAACCAGCGGCAGGAGATCAGATTTGGTTATCGATAAAACCATTCACCATTTTTCTCTGATGTTTTCTCTGTCCCAGTTAGGAAGACTGGGCAGAGCTTAAGTGAGTCAGTACCCATCGCACCAGCCCGCAACATTCCTGATGCTCCATTCTCTCCGGGAGTACAGACGGCATTTCAAGTCAGTTCCCTTCCAACTCTTTTGCAGTTTAAACTCCAGCAACACCACACTGCCACCTGGTGGCCGTCACCTCTCACTGCAGATGAAAATGGAAGCCATCCTTCACAGTGGGCTTCCTCTCCGATATAATGGCCATTCCTTATTTCATCTTCCCCTGCAAGTCACCCGCCCATCCTCACTTGGAAGTGTATCGCTGGTTCCTTCACTGTCGCTGGGTCAAATCCTGGAACTCCTGCCCTAACTGCGCTGTGGCTGTACCTACCGCCGAGGGACCGCAGCTATTCCAGAAGATGATTCGCCATCAAAGGGATGGGGCATAAATGCTGGTCTGGCCAGTGACAGTCGCAGCCCCAAGAATTAATAAAGCAGTATCTCGCAGCCCTGTATCAAAATATTCCTCTGGAAACAGGAGGAGAGGTCAACTAAGTTCCAGAACTTTGGGATAACTAGCAACCAGACATTTCCAAAGGGAATTCCGTTCCCTTGGGCAAAATGGGTGGAACAATATGTAACTGCTGTCCTCTAATTAGGTGATCTGAGCAGCAGCAAACTTGTAGCAAATTACAGGGGCGATCCCATCTTATCCTGCAGCAGAGTTGGTGATTGCAAACATTTGTCTTGTTCTTTATTAGTATGAAAACATTAAACAAACTCCTTCTATAAATTTCTCTTATGTGAGGTCCCATAGTCCAGCAGCCTAGAATTACAGAGTCATAGAATCTCTACAGTGCGGAAGGAGGCCATTCGGCCCATCGAATCTGCACCGACCTTCTGAAAGAGCTTTCTACCCAGACCCGCCTAATCCCCATAATCCCACCTAGCCTTTGGACATGAAGGGACAATTTATCCATGCCCAATCCACCTAACCTGCACATCTTTGGACTTGTGGGAGGAAACCGGAGCGCCCGGAAGAAACCCACGCAGACACGGGGAGAACGTGCAGACTCCGCACAGTGACCCGAGGTGGGAATTGAACCCGGGTCCCTGGTGCTGTGAGGCAGCTGTGCTAACCCCTGTGCCGCCCCACGGGCTGCAACGTTTTTTTCTAATTCATTCATGGAAATGGGGACATTGAGCCATCCCTTTTGAACTGAGTGGCGTGCGAGACCAATTCCACGGGTCTGGAGTCACATGTGGGCAGATTTCCTTCCCTAAAGGCCATTAGTGAACCAGATGGGTCTGACAATAATGCTTTCCAGATAATTCCAGATTTTATCAATTGAATTCAAATTTCACGATCGGTGTTTCCATCCGTGGTGGGATTTGAACTGGAGCATTAGCCGGATAAGTGGTTCAGCGGAAATGCCACGATGCCATCATTCTCCCTCTGCGCCTGAACCAACTCGATTGCAGAGTCAGTCCAAAGATCTAAATCGAGCTTTGTTTTGATATAAACATTGGTTTGCAGGCTAGTCTGTGCAGAAAACTAATTGAATTCAATGACAAAGGAAAAAGTGGTGAACGCTAAGGTGATGTATGCAGAGATAGGTCGACAAGGCGCACTCGGTGACATATAGAGGGCGACTGTGCCATTAAACATTGACGAGGAAGGAGGTGATGCAAAGTGGATGCAGTGTTGTAAGAGGCTTGATTTCATTCTGCAACGAGTGGGGAAGCCTTGAAGATTGCTGAGCATTCTAGTGATATAACCGCAGGGTTAGTGGACAGCTGTGCATGGTGTGCTTTTCAATTCTTGTGGTGTTTGACTGCCTATTTGGAACTATATCAAGACCAAATAAAACTGAAAATTATGGATAACTCAGTGACTGGCTTTTTTTTAGCGGTGTGCCTATGATAACGGGCGGGATTCTCCGACCCCCCTGCCGGTGCGGCGCAATTCCCGCCCCCGGCAAAACCCCGGCGCCGGAGAATTCGGCAGCCGGAGAATTCGGCAGCCGGCGTCGGGGCGGGATTCACGCCCCCCCCCCCCCCCCCCCCCCCCCCCCCCGGACGTGAGCACGTCTGTTCGTCCTGGATCAGTTGTCTGCAGCCGGCCCTCTGCTCAAACCAAAAATGAGAAGATTTGGATCAAGTTTGAAATTTTTAGGATTTTCACCTATCACCCAACCTCCAAAGGTTCCTAACATCCAATATAAACTTGCATTGGTAATTGTAAATCAGGGGAAATCTTGGCTAATTTGATATTGTTGTGTTTAACCTCATTAAAACATTGGTTTTCAAACAGGTTTCTGCAAGGGGATCCTCTCTGTTAGTATTGCCTGGAGAGCCCAGTCAATCAAGGAACCTTCTCCTAACTGTGAAAGACAGTGATAGATACTGAAAACAAATTAGTGTCATTAAAGAAAATTGTTTTATTATACATTAAAGATAAATTAGTTAGTAAATTAATACATAAAACAACAAAAATCTGATATGTAACCCCCCCCCCCCCCCCCCCCCCCGACGCCGGCTGCCGTATTCTCTGGCGCCGGGGTTTTGGTGGGGGCGGGAATCGCGCCGCACTGGTCGGGGGCCGTTGGCAGTGGCCCCCCGCCGATTCTCCGCCCCGCGATGGGCCGAGCGGCTGCCTGTTTTCGGGCGGTCCCGCTGGTGTAAATCAAATCAGGACCGTACCGGCGGGACCTGGCTCTGCAGGGGGCTTTCAGTGTCCTCAGGGTGGGGGGGGGGGGGGGGGGGGGTGCAGGGGGATCTGGCCCCACGGTGGCCTGGTCCGTGATTGGGGCGCACCGATCCGCGGGCGGGCCTGTGGGGGGCACTCTTCCCCTCTGCGCCGGCTGCTGTCAACCTCCGCCATGGCCGGCACGGAGAAGAACCCCCCTGCGCATGCGCTGGGATGACGCCAGCACACACTGGCACTCCCGCGCATGCGCCAACTCGTGCCAGCCGGCGGTGGCCCTTCGGCGCCAGCTGGCGTGGTGCCAGCCCCACTGGCGCTGGCCTAGCCCCTGAAGGTGCGGAGGATACGCCACCTTACAGGCGGCCCGACGCCTGAGTGGTTCACGCCACTCCTCGGCGCCGGTACGGCCCACCCCACCGGGTAGTGGTGAAACCCGCCCAACATCCCTCAGTGACTACCGTCCGGTGGCCCTGACGTCAGTCGTAATGAAGTGCTTCGAGAGGTTGGTCATGAAGCGCATCACCTCCATACTCCCAAAATGCCTTGATCCACTGCAATTTGCATACAGCCGCAACCAGTCCACAGCAGACGCCATTTCCCTGGCCCTGCACTCACCCCTGGAGCATCTTGACAACAAGGACTCCTACATCAGACTCCTATTCATTGACTACAGCTCCGCCTTCAATGCCATAGTCCCAGCCAAGCTCATATCAAAGCTCCAAAACCAAGGACTTGGCTCCTCACTCTGCAATTGGATCCTCGATTTTCTGGCCCACAGACCACAATCAATAAGGATAAACAGCAAAATTTCCTCCACAATAGTCCTCAATATCGGGGCCCCGCAAGGCTGCGTACTTAGCCCTCTACTCTACTCCCTGTACACACACGACTGCATGGCAAAACTTGGTTCCAACTCCATCTACAAGTTTGCTGACGATACGACCATAGTGGGCCGGATCTCGAATAACGACGAGTCAGAATACAGGAGGGAGATAGAGAACCTAGTGGAGTGGTGCAGTGACAACAACCTCTCCCTCAATGCCAGCAAAACTAAAGAGCTGGACATTGACTTCAGGAAGCAAAGTACTGTACACAGCCCTGTCAGCATCAACGGAACCGAGGTGGAGATGGTGAGCAGTTTCAAATTCCTGGGGGTGCACATCACCAAAAATCTGTCCTGGCCCACCCACGTCGATGCTACCACCAAGAAAGTACAACAGCCCCTATACTTCCTCAGGAAACTAAGGAAATTCGGCATGTCCACATGAACTCTTACCAACCTTTACAGATGCACTATAGAAAGCATCCTATCGGGCTGCATCACAGCCTGGTATGGCAACTGCTCGGCCCAGGACCGTAAGAACGTTCAGAGAGTCGTGAACCCAGCCCAGTCCATCACACGAACCTGCCTCCCATCCATTGATTCCATCTACACCTCCCGCTGCCTGGGGAAAGCAGGCAGCATAATCAAAGATCCCTCCCACCCGGCTTACTCACTCTTCCAACTTCTTCCATCGGGCAGGAGATACAAAAGTCTGAGAACACGCACAAACAGATTCAAAAACAGCTTCTTCCCCACTGTTACCAGGCTTCTAAATGACCCTCTTATGGACTGACCTGATTAACACTACACCCTGTATGCTTCATCCGATGCCAGTGTTTATGTAGTTACATTGTATATCTTGTGTTGCCCGACTATGTATTATCTTTTATTTCCTTTTCTTCCCATGTACTTAATGATCTGTTGAGCTGCTCACAGAAAAATACTTTTCACTGTACCTCAGTACACCTGACAATAAACAAATCCAATCCAAAAAGGCAAGGATCAGTAAGGTCAATGGAGAATGGACCTTAATGACAGAAATATAAGATATAAACTTGTATTGCAATTTCCACTTTCCAGATAGGTCTCTGCCGGTATTTGCCCATGATCCTGTATCCCACCAGCAAACCCTTCCGATCCCAGGTTCAAGCCCCCAATCTCACACTCCCTGTCCCAATTCCAATCCCATCCTCGATCCCAATCCCTGCTCCAACCTCTCTCACACTCCCCACTGATCCGGGTTTCAAGGTCTGGCCCCAACAGGGGACCACTCACAGCACCTTCTTCGTTATAATGAGGCCCGTGGTCCAATATGTGGGGTTCCTTGGGCCGCAACATTTGTGAGGGTTATTGGGACTCTCAAAAAGGGGGCGCTCTCAAATTTAACCCCCGCTGGAGTCTCCTGCACACCACCTACCCAGCAGTGGGCGCATCGCATGTGTTCGCAAATTTGTGTATCGGGAGGCCTCTGTTGTGTGGAGGCGTTGCCACTCACTAGATCGATGAGAAAGCCTCACTGCGGGTTTCGCCATAAATTCCAGATTGTTGAGTTATCGGCCTTTGCCGTCCCACTGCAACGGAGAGTCACGGACCCATCCCTGAAAACATCCATCCAACTTTACAAGGACTTTGAATGGGCAGCACAGTGGTTAGCACAGTTGCTTCACAGCTCCAGGGTCCCAGGTTTGATTGCCGGCTTGGATCACTGTCTGTGTGGAGCCTGTACGTTCTCCCTGTGTCTGTGTGGGTTTCCTCCGGGTGCTCCAGTTTCCTCCCACAGTCCAAAGATGTGCAGGTTCGGTGGATTGGCCACGATAAATTACTCGTAATGTCCAAAAGGAAGGTTGGGTGGGGTTACAGGGATAGAGTGGAGATGTGGCCTTAGGTAGGATGCTCTTTCCAAGGGCCAGTGCAGACGCAATGGGCCAAATGGCCTCCTTCTGCACTGTAAATTCTATGATTCTAGGAACTGCTTTCGGCTATTTCAGATATTCAGCAAGCATTCACCTAATTCTTCAAGCAGGTTCCATCGCACAGAATTGGAAGATTTTTAAAGAAGAATAGGTAACCTCCACTCCAAGAAATCTTCGTTGAATTATTACTGACCCTCGTCTCCATTTTGTTTTTGCTAGGGAGTATGTGTTGTTCACAACTTCAAAGGAACACAGACCAAGTCTGTTAAACAGAAGCCTGAGGACCCCCATGGAGTGCCGTTAATGACATTCCCTCGGGTGGAGAGTCCACTTGAAACGTTGAGTGCACAGGTAAGCTGCATGGAATCCCCCCCCCCCCCCCCCCCCCCCCCCCGTACATTAGCGTACAGTCCTAGCTTCACACATTGGATATAAAATTCATCTGAGCCACCTCAAGCACCAAGGTTGGTCCTTTCTCCCGCACGCTTCGAACCGCGCCCCTCAACGGGCCAAAACAGGAGGCCTCCCTGTTCTCAGACTGACCAAGTGGAATGAGGCAAGGCGTCTCAGGAGCCATCCAATCAAAAACCTCTCAAGAAATGACTGCTTTCCTTCCCTATCCTGGACCAGGCAAGAGCTGAGACTGGCAATGTAGTCCCCAGGACCTTGCTTCTCTGATAAGGTGTCGTCACCTGACTGTTATCCAGTGTAAGAACTAGCTGCATGGAGCAAATAGGCCACTCAGTGAAGACATGGATTGTTCTACCTCAGAGTTGCCAGTCTGGCTCAAAGAAAGGCCATTGTATAGATTATACATTTGATTTTCCACAGAGCAATGCAGAGAACTTAGTTTACAGAATTCTATGTCATATAAAGTGTCTATACCATCCTTCCAGCTCAGCTTCTAGGAGCCTCCCTGGTGTCTGTCCACTTTGCTCTGAGTCCACACCCAGGCTCAGCTAATCAAGCGCAGTGAGCATAGATCAGTTGCCTGATTCACCTAATCGGACACAGAACAATCGGACGCTACACAAAGTCAGCAATCCCCATAGCTCTCCAAAGTCAGTCGGCGTCATAGTAAAAGCCGGGATTGGCTTGCCTCCAAATATTCTCTCATTTTCTCTTACCGTTTTGGTGAAATTAAAGGTTCAGGGCAAAACACCCGAACCCGCTACCCACGAGGATTTCAAAGGGCAGGGGAGAGAACAAAACCCAAATATGCCAAATAGAATTTGAGGAAACAAATAAACAAAGGGAGCAAAAGCGCTGGTGGAGAGAGAGAGAAAGAGAGAGAGGGAAAATAGAGGTAAGATAAAGAAGACAGGAACAGAAGCAAAACGCATTAATTGTGTTTGGTTATTCCTTGGGCATGTGTGACCAACACAGTATACCACTTTTAACCATGCTTATGTTTCTGACCTCAAGATAAAGGATTCAGTATTGGCACAGCCATAATAAATGATAAACAAACACGTCAGTGGATCTTTGGTCACAGGATAACACAAACCCCTGGACATATTGGGCTTCCCTTTGAACTCCAGATTGTTAGTGGGGCACTATACCATCAAGCCATCAGGAAAAATGCATTAAAAGCCGTCAAAGACCTGGAAAGGAAGTGGGGAGAGCAGCCGTGATACCGCTAAACAGCCCGTCGATAGCATTCAGTGAGGGGTTTTGCCGACCAAAATGCAATAATAATCTTTATTCTCACAAGTAGGCTTACATTAACACTACAATGAAGTTACTGTGAAAATCCCCTAGTTGCCACCCTCCGGCGCCTGTTCGGGTACACTGAGGGAGAATTTGGAATTTGCAATTCACCTAACAAGCACGTCTTTCGGGAATTTGTGGGAGGAAACCGGAGCATCCGGAGGAAACCCACACAGACACGGGGAGAGCGTGCAGACTCCGCACAGACAGTGACCCAAGCCGGGAATCGAACCCGGGTCCCTGGCGCTGTGGAACAACAGTGCTGACCACTGTGCTACCGTCCCGCCCTATTAATGCTCAATTAAAAAGACATTTTGTCTGAATTGCTTGCCTTACAAATGAGTCACTGCATAATTTATATTTGTTGAGATTGGCACATCAGCCTCATTTAATGCTTTATCAAGCCAGATATTTTTGTTTTGTACCACCGAAAAATCAATTCAATAAATTCATAGATGCACGTCAACAATTAGTAAAGACAATTGGCAAAAGGATCAGTGGAGGGATAAGTAGAATTTTTAAAAATGCACATTGAATTGTCATCATCTGAAATGCCAGACAGGGCGATGGAAATAGACTCAATCTTAACTTTTAAAATGAAATTGGGTAAACACTTGATGCCTCTTAATTTGTTGCTTCAGAAAGCCGTTCAAATTAAAGTATTACGGTAAAGGTTTTAAGATGATGCGCATTGACAAAACGCTCAACATTCTTTCTCATCTAGAGGATTTCCAGGAGTTTCTATTTTTAGTTCAGCGTTTAAGTAGTCGCAAGAGGAATCATAGAACGATACAGCTCGGAAAAACACCATCTAATTAATCCTACTCCCCTCACCCAAGAGTCCCTACAAGGCCGTAAAAATGGGGATAGAATTGAGAAGTGGAGACGTTGTGTTCAAGATTTATTGAACCTTAGCTGGACCGCACTTGCAGAGCTGTGCACGGTTTTGCTCACCGCATTGTAAAGAAGGTTTGGAGAGGCACCGGAGAGGGGACAGAAAAAAGATTTACAAGGACGATACTGGAGCTGTGAGTTTGGGGAAAAAATAAACAACTTGGACTCTTCCTCTGAGGGGAAGCTCGATGAGGTTATGTGGGAGAAAGCAGTAGCGGCCTATGCCAATGGAGTTAGACGAGGAAGGGTGGAAGGAGGCTCAAGTAGAGCATAAGCACCAGCATGGACTGTTTGGGCCGAATGGCCTGCTTCTATGCTACCTATTTAATGTAATTGCAGTGGATTCCACTTCTGAACACTGCTGGTAATCCCAGGTGGATTTAATGTGAATAACCCCTTGCTGCCCTTCTATGAGTGCGTTTGATGCCTGCGTACTTTAGAGTCTATTCATTAAGCTTTAATGGGCTTGCCAAGCTTAATAAAAGTACTTTGCAAGTAATTGTCTTGGAGACGATTCGCCAGAGTGCGCGATTGCATGGAGTTAGCATTCTGTTGCTGCCAGTTAGTCGTTCCGCTCATGGCTTCTCAGTGTGGGCAAAAACTGACTAATGCTCCGAGAATCTAGTCATTAATCTCCCAAATGGGAGTGTAAATAAAGAAACTTAAAATTGCATGTACAGAACGGCGGTAGATCGACCCAAATGGAATGAGAAGGTCTCACGTCTCCGACAGTTGGTTCACAAAGCAGTATAATGACCACACTGCATTGCTGTTGATTACACTGATCTCACAACGTGGCTCTTTTTTCCTTAATGCCTGCATGACAGCAAGGTGGGAGACATCGCCAAACCCCCCGAGAGAGGGTGTTTCGTCCCAGGGTCATATTCCAGGATCAGCCAGACACACAACTCACCAGGAGGTATATGCTTAATAATGGCACCCGGAGCTGGGGCTCCATTGCGAGCTCAATGGGGGGGGGGGGGGGGATGAGTCCAGTGTTCGTCGAGGATGCGCTCCGTCTGTCACCTTCTGTTGTTCCTGGATGGACGTCCTTCCTCCAGTGTCCCGTGTAACTTCTTCCCGAGCTTCCATCTCGCTGCACTTTTGGTCACGTTCACCTTGGTTGCCATTCGTGGCGGGTCACTTTGCTTGATTGCCTTATGCGGGCTTTGACTCAAAACTGCTTGCCCCGGTCTCAGGGCGGCGTTGCTGGACCAACCTAAAGTTGGCACGGTCAAAGAGCTGATCTTGGTAGCTGCGGCATATCAGAACCCTCCATTTACCCATTTAGTCCTGTATCATTTTGTTAAATGTCGATTATGTTCGTTTGTGCTGCACTACTATTGTGTTGGTTCTTCTTCCCAGTAGAATGATACCGGTGCTAAAAAAGGTCAAATTATGAGGACAGTTTGTACGGACAAAGCTTCTATCTCCCTGAGCGTAGGTTAACGAGGGGTCGAATTGAGGCCGTGGGCATTTTCCCTGGGGGGTGGGGGGGGGGAGACGAGTCTCAAATAAGGGGCTGTAATCTTAAAATTTGCGCCAGGTTTTCAGGAAGCGCATCTTTCACAAAAGGGTGGCGGGAATTTGGAACTCCCTCCCCCTAAAAAGCTGGCGAGGCTTCAAAACCTTCAAAACGGAGGTTGTTAGATTTGTGATAAGTAAGGATTATGGAATCCAGGTTTGCACTTGAAGTAAAGATCGACCGTGAGTCAATTGAATGGCGGAACAGCCTCAAGGGGCTGAATGGCTCACTCCTGTTCCTGTATTCCGATGCCGGTTTTTGCACTGTGGGTTAAATTGGTTTACATTTAAATCAGGGAGCAACTGTGAATGCAGACCCCCCCCCCCCCCCCCCCCCCACACACACACACACCTGCGTGCCTTGTATAATGCAATTGTACACTTGTTCTGGGAAGAAGAAAGTTGACGATCTTCTCACACGTAAGACAGAATAAATCTTCCCCCTTCATAGAATTCACAGTGCAGAAGGACGCCGTTCGGCCCATCGAGTCTGCACCGGCCCTGGCGCCAACAGTGCTGCTGGATCTATGGAGTGCAGCACAGTGCACTTTTGAACTTGGCTGAAGGCCCCGCAAGATTAGGAACTCCTGCCACCTTCCCAAGGCCTGGTGCTGATGGTCTGAGATGAAGTCGGCTAAGATGAGGCCCACGTGGACCATCGTAGATCAGTTGAGCCGAACAGCCTGTTTCTGTGTTTTTACACTCTACGTAATTCTAGGCTTAATGGGGTTGTAATTACTGATCCTTTCGTAACTTTAAAGAAAAAAATAAGTTTTGGAAAACTCAGTTAAGTGATGAACTAGCATGCTATCGCTGAGTAAGCTCCCACCTGCGGCTCCTGTGCTAAAACCCAACCAAAACCAATAGTGTGAAACCACCCTCTTTCTGTCAAAGGCCGAAGTGAGGTGAATGAGTTGATTAATCTCAGCCTACGTCTCAGTGGGCACAAGTCCATAGCAAAAAGCTCTTTGAAAATTGGTGTAGTGGGAGATGCTGGCCCTGTGTTAGAGATAAAGGCACATTGCTGCAGAGACAGGGGAGCTTCACTCTGCATCAGGCTGCCTTACACCTTACCAGGAAGCTCTTGGTATCCATCCTGGGCACTCGAAAAATATTCCTCACACCTCCCCTCTGAATTACACAGATATACACTTGAGTCTAAACTGGATGCGTAAAGCACGGTCTAGAAGCGTAAACAGGTAAGTGATTAATGGCCAGCTGTGACTGTGTTAGACTTTTTTCCTTTTTTTAACTTTCACCCATTTGAGGCAGCAACTTTTTTCTGTTTCAGGTGATTAGGTCGCAGAGGTGATTCACAGGGGTACTTTCATCTCCCAATGAAAGCGGGGGGAGCGTGAGTGTGCATGCGAATGCCATCTTGCCCAGAGCGAGATGCATTTTCCCTGCCCTCCTCTATGTTATGTCAGTCCCTGGGAGCATGTGGCAGGGTGGGTTAACCAATCACGGCAGGTTTTCATGGAGTAAGCGTTCCCGTCCGGCCTGTGGGAAAGTAGCTTTTTTCCTTTGCTCCCCTGTTTGTATCTACCCAATACGTGAGCAACCACTCAAAAACAAAAAGGAAGTTTATAAAGATCCTTCCAAATGACACTTGAAGCAACAACTGTGTCTAAACTGGTATATTTATTGTTTAAAAATGCAAAACGCTAGTAGGAATTGCTCAGTTTATTATGTCCCCATTAATGTTTTATTACATGTCCGGTGACAGGTTTGGCACAGACTCTACTAGGTGTTAAATAGAGGGGTGATTTTTAAGTATTCACTTTAAAAATGATCTCCAGCCCCAATCTCCCCCCCCCCCCACACACACACACACACACCTTTTGGGGGGACTAGAAGGAATCCAGCATGCGTTTGTCGAGTTAAACAGAAAGTAACTTTATTCACAATAATATGTCCACAGGGCCAGTTCGCTACCGATTCCCTCTCTAGCTGGTACCACACGACCAGCTCTATTTATACAGCTGAACTGCTAATGATTACACATATTCCCCAAGGATCATGGGGTAGCCAATTGTCCCCTGTGAATCAGATCCAGGCAGGTTGTAACACCACCCCAGCCCAAAGCCACCTCTCCCCCTGTTTTGTGATTATGGGGCTGATCTCCAGAGCGGGTGCAGGCAGCCAAAGGTCTGGTCTGCCCCCAGTTCACGTTGCGGACCACTCCTCACCATCTGATGGCAGCAGACAGAGGGTGCAGCTGACATTTGGAGGGTCACCACCAGTGCCAATCCCACTCATTTTCCACTTTGAGATCCGCGCCTCACTCGCGAATCCTTTTTTCAAGCCACGAGGGCGAAACTGGTCTTCGTTTTCTTCTCCGCACTGACGTCAACGGGCAAATGAAAGCGTGCGAAACCAGTTTCCGCATGGCCATCGCCCATTTTTGCACGATAGCTGAACTGCGATTTCACCCTTTGAAGTGGCTTACTATGGGAATGGTGGACTTTCCGCGAAGCCATCTCCCTTCCATTTCTTCCTCCTCCTCCAGTCCACCTCCTGTGCCTGAGCAGATGGCGATGGCCGACTGATCGCAGGCTCGACCCATGCCCCTGCCGGCTGTTCTGTGGCAGGTGTACAGGAATAGCTCCGTGAAGACCCTCCGATGGATTTTCTTTCTGTCGCCCCCCCCACCCCCCACCCTCCCCATCGCCACCTTCCCCTCACCCTGTACCTGCCATGCAGGGTTTGCCTCTCAGTGGTTGTGTAAGGATGAGCTCAATAGCTTTGCGGAGTGGAGGACAGCAATCACCTCCCACCTCACTAAACATTCCTGCTCACAGATCCAGCAGTGGCGCGATGGCCCAAATGGCCTCCGTCTGCACTGTGGGATTCTGGGGGCGGAATGTTCTGGTCCCACTCACCCGAGGTTCACGGACCTTTCAATGCCCCCCCCCCCCCCCCCCCCCCCCCTCCCCTCACCAATGACAATTCCCTTGGTGGGTGGGAATGGAAATCTACCCTCTGCTTCTACTTCAACATCCTGCCTCCGATGGGATTAGTCATTTTTATGGAATGCTCATTTACTGTTTTGAGGAAAAGGTACTTTCAACCTGTTTCCAAAGAAATTCCAAATTTGATTGAAAATGCTTAGTTAGTGTCCAAATAGTCATGATGCGGGGGTGGGCACAATAAGAGGTCTGACAACACCAGGTTAAAGTCCCAACAGGTTTGTTTCGAATCACTAGCTTTCGGAGCACTGCTCCTTCCTCAGGTGATGAAGGAGCTGCGCTCCGAAAGCTAGTGATTCGAAACAAACCTACTGGGACTTTAACCTGGTGTTGTAAGACTTCTTACAGTGTCAAAATAGTGGGGGGGGGGGGGGGGGGGGGGAGGCCTCAATATTCGAGCATCTAATTAGCGTCACATTCTGCCCATAGGTCCAAAGTTTAGCTCAATCGATTCCATTTTCTAGTCGGCGTCCGGTCTCACCTCAGGTTTTCTTCTGTGGGTCACCGTCCCCAGAATAAATGTTGTATATAACTTGTGGATCTAGAGTTTCAGCACGTATAAATGGATGGTCATGGTCACTCTTAGCAGCAGTACTGGGAAACGCAGCAGAGTATCTGTCGTGCAATAATTAAGAAGGGTAGCTATCCCATTGGGTGGGTGTGGGGGGACTGGGTGGAGCCGTTTCCCAATGTTTCAAACATTACCTCAGTCTGTTCTAACACTCGAGATGCCTGTTGTACTGTTTTCTGTGGACCCCCTCCCCCCCCCCTTTTACCTGCAACTCTCTTCCCCCTTCACAGGATGTTTCACCCCGTCCACGTCTGTCGATTAATATTGACTCCCTTCTGCGTGTGCACACTGCAAATTTGTCACCTCTGGTTGAGGTGCCTCATACAGTGTTGTGTACTGTGACTGTGTGGTTTGCGTAGCAGCTCTACTTGGCTCAGTCATTGTGGAATTAATTTGGAACCTCTTTAACCCTTAATTGTATACCCCCTGCTGGCAAAATGTATTTGCAGTGTGCATAGTTTCTGACCCTTAATTAAACTGTGTCGCTCCATCAGTTGTTCCAATGTTTATAAAAATGCTTTTCTTTCCCCTTTTCTCCTCTTACAGAACCACTCTGCTTCAATGACAGAAGTAACTTGAAGAGAAAACATTTCCTTTCCTTCTAAAAATTAAAAAAAAAACACAAATTGGTACTTTTTTTTATATAATAAGTGTTAAACTGTGGAAAGTGCAACACAAGAATATGTCTAGCTAGTATCAGATGTTTTGTACATTTTGTATGACAAAGTGTTGTAGCTTACCTTGGACTTTTTTGCCTGTTTCAGTATCGTTCTCGTTTCGGAATTAAAAGCATTCCCTGTAATCATTTCTAATTTCTTATGTAAATTCAGGTGGTGTTGTGTGGTATTTGTACAATAAAGTGTGTGGTCTGGTTTATACACACCCTACCATCGATGTGGTCTACGTATTTCATTGAGGAGGGAACTCCCTCGATCTCAGTTCCAGCTGAGAAAATGCCACAAATAGAATTTGCAAGTCGCCTGAGCCAACGTGATTTGGAATCGTTTTTCTGGGAAATCCACCAAAGAACCCAACAGCAGACCAGGAGAATTTAAGGAATTTAATTTAATCTTTCATGGGATTTCAAGGCCAGAATTTTTTGGCCATCCCTAATTACCCTTGGAACTGAGAGACTTGTCAGGCCCTTACAGGGAACAGTGTACAGTCAATCACATTGCTGTGAGGCTGGAGTCACATGTAGGCCTGACCAGGTAAGGACGGCAGATTCCCTTTCCTGAAGGACATTAGTGAACCAGACAGGGTTGTTTTAATGACAATCGACGATGGTTCTCATGGTCACCATCACTAATGCTGGCTTTCAATTCCAGGTTTTATCAATTGGATTTAAATTCCACCAGCTGCCGTGGTGGGATTTGAACCCACATCCCCAGAGCTTTTAGCCTGGCTCTCCCACTTGCTAGTCCAGTGGCACGACCAGCACGCAATCGTCTGCCCCGGTTTTCAGGACACTTCTCCCGTGTTCGGACGTTCGGCAAACACACCACCATTTTAGAATCCGCTTTCAAATTCACCTTGAAATTGTGGAATTCCTTTACTTACCTACTCACGGGAATCATTGGCAAGGGCGGCATCTTATTGTCGATTCCTAACTGCCCTTGTGAAGGGGACGGTGAGCCATGTAGTGTGGAGACACCCACAGTGCTGTTCGGTAGGAAGCTCAAGGATTTTGACCCAGTAATGATAAAAGAACAGCAATATACTTACAAGTCAAGTGTGTGGCAAGGGAGGGAAGGTAGAGGTGGTGCTCCCATGTGCCGGAATCCCTTGTCCTTCGAGGTGGGCGAGGGTGCAGGTTTAGAAAGTGCTGTCTGTCCAAGGGGCAGGTTGCTGCAATGTATCTTGTAGGTGTCTGTAGTGATTTGCACAAAACAAGTCTATGTGTAAATATGTATAGCCTCCCACCAGTAGGTGTCAGGCAAGTAATAGTATGCGACACGGTAGCCTGGAGGGAGTCCAGGGGAGAAATCACCGTGGCCAGTCATGTTTGTATTAGTTCCAGTTTGATAGCATTAGTTTGCTACCCACAGTTTATTATACTGTAATAAAATTAACTAGTCTTGAACTGGGTGTTCTTTAGTACGTCAACTCAGTAATTGTACACACCCCAGCCACGGTGGCAATGGTGGGGGAAGTGGATGTTTTAAGGGGCGATGGGCTCCTTTGCTTACTCACTGGAGAACACCTCAGGCTGGATTCTGCGGCCCCCCAGTCGCCTGTTTCTCAGCGGCGCATCGTTCGCTGGCGGCGGGATTTGGACTTCCCGCCGCCTGTCAATGGGATTCCCCATCGAGGCCACCCCACTCCTCCCGGAAACCCGTTAGCTGGGAGTGCGCTGCCAGCCCTCAGCCGGCGACAGGCTGTCCATGTCTTACAGCGACACAGTCCCACAGCATCAAACCACTTCCAGATCAGCACTAATCTGGGAACTGCACGAGTTAAAAGCGTCATTTATCCTGGTCAAGCCAGGTGTCCTGCAAACTTGTGCGGGGATAGATAAAGGGAGTGTTTCAGGTCTGTCAGAGCTGATGATGATAGGTCACAGACCTCAAATGGTGGGCAGGGGTTTCCGTGGCGACGGGGGAGGCCTGCCATCGACTGGTGAGGGGATCTTCCAGACCCGCTGCTGTCAACCTCTGCTTCCCCCTTCACAGATTCCGCCTGACCTGCTGAGTATTTCCAGAATTCCCCGTTTCCACCTCTGATTTCCAGCCTCAGCCAGCAGCATTTTGCTTTGCGACCCGTGAACTGCCTGGGTCTTGTTTCACCTCAACTGGCAGGATATGACGCATCAAAGATTAAATATTAAATCAACCAATATTAACATCTCTCACCTTAACAAACACTGAAAACCAAACCTCACCAACTGCCTTCGCAGGTTTAGGTTCTTGTGCTGGGCGGGTTTCGTGATATAATGGAGGCAGTTTCCTACGAATTTAGCTGGAGTAATTCTCCTCTTCAATTATTTATTTCACGCTCGTTGCCATCTTTCCTCTTCCCGTCACAATGTAACATAGAAGCAAAGATGGAAGATCAAGGGCTGGAGTCTCCGTTTTAGGGACTACGTCCACACGTCGTGGTGAAAACTGTGGTCTTTTATGGCAGGTTAAACTGGCGTCAAAAGGCCACAGATTCACAGCCCCTGCAGGGGGCTAGCAGGCAGCTGTCGTGGAGCTCGCAGCTACAGCTGCCGATATGGCCCCCCGCACTCCCGGGTCAGAGGCCGCGCATGCACACGGCGACGACCTCCAGCGGCCGCGCCACGCTCCTCGGCCATAGTGCCCCCGATCGGCCCCTCGCCCAGCCCGGACCGCCTGTGCAAACAAAACCCCCAGTCCCGAATGAGCCCCCCACCCCCCCCCCCGCCCTCCGATCGGCCCGCCCCCGACTGTGGCGGCCGCAGACTGAGTCCGCAGCTGCCTCGCGAGTATCCCAAACGGCAGGAACACGTTAGAAACATGCCGTCTGGAATTTGGCCGGTCGGGGCTGGAGAATAGCGGGGCGAGCCTTGAGCAATGGCCTCAGGTGGTTGATACTGACGGCGGCATACTCCCCGAGCACGCCGCTTTTCGGTGGGGGGGGGGCGGAGAATCGCAGAACCGGCACCGGTCCCGGTTTCATGCGTGAAACGGGTTCTCCGCCCCCACCGCCGAACGTGATCTCGCCGTTGGGGTGCATAGAATCCAGCCCCAGACTTTTATGTAATTCTGTAAAACAGGTTAAAGCAACAGCCCATTGCAGCCAAGGGTGGGAACAAAAATGGAGAGAAATGTAAAATGGGGCATCTGACTCACTGCCATTTATTTCAGTGTTGGACCAGGTGAAAGTAACGTCGCCAATAAGCTAGCTTAGTGCGGAGTCAATGGGCGCTGAAATCTTCAAGCATTAAGTATTAATGTAAATTGAGAGACTTTAAAAGTAAAACCATGTAATACCAAACATAAATTAAATATTACGTAAATGTTTAATCCCCAGAAACTCCAGATTGCACCATGTTAACAAGCGGCTCAGTTGCCATGAAGTAACCAATGCAAAGCAGGGTTACAAAGCTTTGGCTATCACCCTGGCTGCCCATGGGAGAATGAAGTTACAGCGATTTGTAACGCCGGGCCTCAATAACATGCTCCCTCCCGCCCACCCAGACGTCTCACCTGGAATAGGCAGGAAGTTGGCCTGCAGTATAGACACAGTCAGAGATGCCCCGGAATGCGAGCACCTGCAGGCAATCAAATCATCAAAGATGCAGAGAGAGAGGTAACTCCAGGTTAAAGAGGTGTGAATTGTCCCAAGCCAGTTCAGTCGGTAGGCCTCTGCAAGTCCAGGCTTGTTGGTGGGGGCCGAATGTAATGCGACATGAATCCCAGATCCCGGTTGAGTCCGCATTCATGCGTGCGGAACTTAGCTATAAGTTTTTGCTCAGCAATTTTGCGTTGTCGCGTCTCCTGAAGGCCTCCTTGTAGAATGCTGACCCGGAGATCAGAGGCTGAATGTCCTGAATGGACTATCAACAGGCAGGACTGTTCCCTTCCAGTGGGGAACACTTCAGCAGTCAAGGACATTCAGCCTCTGATCTCCGGGTCAGCATTCTACAAGGAGGCCTTCAGGAGACGCGATGTGGAGATGCCGGCGTTGGACTGGGGTGAGCACAGTAAGTGGTCTTACAACACCAGGTTAAAGTGAAATTGAGCAGTCCTTAGTTACCCATTGGCAGACTGCTAAATCAGGCTGCCGGCATTGTGTCTCGGGGTGGAGCAGTAGTTGGGGGAGGAGGGGGGTGTGGGGGGGGGGGGGGGGGGGGGGAGTGTGGTTTAAGACCAGGGCAGAGGAGGCCTAAACCTTCCTTGCAGGCCCTCCAAGGAATGGCGTTCCCAACTATCGCTAGAGGTACAATTACAGTCGGAGTCAATGGCATAATTGAACCCTGGACTGCCTAGTTAAATACGGAGCCTGTTGGCTTTGAGAGCAATGTTCAGTGATAATATTAGAATTTTAAACTTCTAGCCAAACATCCTGTACCAGCAGGTATCTCAAAATGGAAGGCCTCACGGGATCGGAGTGGACGATGAGGTTCATTTGTGCTTTTAAAAATTCGGAAACAGGCGCCATGTCTGCTGAGGGGGTCTAACATCGCCATAGTGTGTTGACCATTGTGCCGCTGGCCGGGGGGGGGGCTTCTGCCAGGGATGAGGGGGTGACCCGCAGGTGGACTGTGGGGTCGGGGTGGACGGGCACGGAATACCATTGCCGCAGCTCGCCTGGCAGCTACGCACGCTGCTGACTGCCCACTGTGAACTTAGGATCACAGGTCATATGGATGTCCCCCCCCCCCCCCACTCCCAGGGCACCCCCCCAGGTGTTCTCTGTCCCCAGCCGACCCATCAACGGGATGGATGTGCTCCAGCATGACCAGTGCCACCTTGATGGCTGAGATGAGTATGTGGAGAGTGGAGTGTGTATATGCGGCTGCAGCTTGTCAGCCTCTTAGTATCAATCCCGAATCTGCCGAATCAGACACCTTTTTTCATTGAAATCGGTCCTTCCATGTCGCGCCGGTGCTAATCCCTCAACGGTCGCTGAATCGCTCCAGGTGCGTCGCTAGTTTTCCTGTCGTAGAAGTCCACGGATCCTGGCCCGGCAACACCACTTAGTCTCAGGAATGGAGAATCCCACCCCTGATATTTTTGGTTTGATCCCGATTAAGTACAGCCACCAGGTTTGTAAATTCTAACCTTTTATTATTCAACAGCAGTTAGTATTAAATAGGCAACAACACGACTGGCCAACTACTAGCCTTTCCAACTCAACCCTCTCTATGTACACACACACACACAGACAACATAGAGGGAAAGGTTGATGGAGAGGAAAGAAAGTAATGATAAAAAATAAAAGATCTCAGGGGCAAGATTCTCCATCCGGTCAGATCCGTTTTCCGTGCGCGGCGCACCCCCGTCGGCAGCCGGTTCTTCCATCCCGGCAGTCGGCCAATGGGCTTTCCCATTGTGGGCACCCCCACGCCGTTGGCAGATCCGCAGGTCTGGGTGCACTGGCGGCGAAGAGGAGGATCCCGCCGATGGAGAATCCAGGGGACGTGATTTAATGGAAAATATAGTCCCGTTTCGGGTGTGGGTTAGCCGGGAGTTCTGCTGAGAATGGCCCCGCTATCAGGCGGGACTCTACTTCCTTACCAAGCCTTGATGAGGAAAACCACGCCGAGGCCACACTTCAGCTCATTTCCTGCATTAACGAGCCATTTTTACATGGTGCTGCGATCTCTGAACCCCCCCTCCCCCCGCCCCACCACCTCCCAAGGCCTGCAGAACCCCCCCCCCCCCCCCCCAATGCTCCAACTTACCAATTATGGAGTCCTTGAGCTTCCTGCACCCCATCTCATAAGGACAGGGCACCCCGGGGGCATGATCCCTGGCATGGGCAAGATGCCACCCAGGAACCTTGACACTGCAGGGCCACCTGGGAACCCAGATCTGCTCAAGTTTTGTGTTTGGGGAAAATAAATCCCAGACTTTCTGGCACCCAGTAGATTGGAGGGATTCGGTTCAGTTGGTTAGCTCGTGCCCAAGGGTTGGCCAGGGACAGTGTTCTGCCTGGCAATGGTAGGGTTTTTCAGAGCCAACCCAGCAGAAGACATGAGCCCTTCAAGGTAGTGTTTCTTTCCCCCTCTTGGCTGCTGATTGCCTGCTGTCTCTGCGAGCCTGCAGTGAAAACCGCTGCAATCTGAAGGAAAAGGTAACATCCAACGGAAAGCCTAAACTGGAGAAAGATATCCATCTGAATTCAAAGATCACTGAACGTGATCTATCGACCGAGTCTCAGGACACGACGAGGCCTGTAAATCCCGTGATGCGGCCTCTCGCCAGATTTACCGGCCTCGCTGTGCCTTGTGAGATATAACAAGATCTCACGAGGCGTCGCGATCTGGATTCAGATTTGCATATTCAAGTGAGCAGTTAGGCTCACATGAATATGTCTGTGCTGGAATTACCCAAGGACCGGGATCTAACAGCACAATTTAGCACAGATTCTCACCCCACATGCCCTGCCCAGGCACACCAAGCCACGGACATGTGTCCAGGGCTATGTCCCATCCCCTGGGTGTTCAGGGATTGGCTGCTTCATCTGTGATGTTGCCTCCCGCAGTGTTCAAGCACAGTGTCCATGCATCAAGGTGTGATTGCGATGCTAGGCAAGGAGCCCCACATGCTATATGGCCCGTCCACTCACGGGGGTACACTTGGGCTGTGTGAAGTGCCCACTTAACCACCATTACCAATTCCCTATTAGCGATGGCCATCAGCCGTAGGGCCAGAGACCTCCGTGGTCAGTAGGAGTTGTGGGTGGTCGGTGGGGCAGACAGGCAGGGCTGGGTTGCCCCCACTATGGGAACACAAGGTCCAGGGGCTGGCATGGCAGAACCTCACACCCCCCCCAACCTGATACCTCCAGGCCCCCATGTCGGCCCACCCCCAACAGGGGCTGCAACCCCCCCCCCCCCCCCCCCCACCCCACCTGAGCAGCAAGCCCAGTGCATCCCATCCACCAGGTTCACGTTTGTCAAAAGGTGCATTAATCGGCACCAACATGACCACTTGCTGGGGAGGCCGCAGAATGATGGGAGGCCATTGGGCCCGGGGTACCTCCCATTAATTGTATGGAAATAGGACTTAAGTGGTGATAATCGGTTTCTTGCCATGCTACGGCTGGATCCTGATTCCTGCCTAGAGGAGCGGGCCGGTTGCATTGTAAACGGTTTGGCGCCTGGTGTGGTTCTCGTTTTCCGCCTCTCCTGCTATTCACCGGCCTCGTTTCACTCGACCGAGAGTGCAACAAGGTCAGAGAATCGCTCCCAAATTGTCGTTGAATAGCGGCAGAATGGGATTGAAGGGTTAAAGGGCGTCCTCCTGCTCTTGTAATCTCTTTAATCAAGCATTTGGTCCATAGAATCCCTACAGTGCAGAAGGAGACTATTCGGCCCATCAAGTCTGGACCGACCCTCCGAAGGAGCACTCTGCCCAGGCCCACTCCTCCCCCACTGTCCCCGTAGCCCCGCGCATTGATCATGGCCAATCCACCTAACCTGCACATCTTTGGACTGTGGGAGGGAACCGGAGCTCCCGGAGGAAACCCCCAAAGTCTTAAAGCTCAATCGATTTTGGCAAGTTTGTGCTTTGAGTGGAGATCCTTCAGGCAATAGCTCGGCATTCGATACAGGTATCTGCAATCAGGAATGCGCTTCTGCTTAAGAAGGGAGATATCAAAACATTTGAAAAGGCGTCTTTCTCACTGAAACAATTTCAATCCAGCTTTCCGTCTGCGTAAGTCACTCGAAGTCCACCCTAACCACTCCCCCACCTCCCCCCCCCCCCCCCCACGTCTGCACAAGGTGGCACTTATTGCAGCGTTCTACCCAAGGTTCAATTTCTGGTTCAATTTCTGTCCAATAGCTCCCCTCTGCAATGCCTCAGGATATTTTATTGCAAACAAGGCGCTAAATGCAAGTGCTGTTATGCACGATGTTACAGTCAGTGTGTTTGCAGTGTCATGTGAGAGTTCCTTTAGGAAATGGATGTTTATTACTGCAGTGATGTCAGAGCGTGGGTGGAGCTGGGCTGTCTGTCAGCTTTTTACTTTCGTTTTTGAGCAGGCTGCAGGGTGTGTTTTTTTTTGTTTTCAGTGTTGGAGCTGAAGGCAGACACAGCAGCTGTACTGCTGTTCTCTCTGCCATCAAAAGACTATCTCTTGATCATTTGGTGAATTCAGAATTATAAATGTTTTCAGTTGTGAGTTTAACCTGATGTGCTTCTGATAAAGGTTTTGTTTTTAAGTCGTATGGATGTTAAAAAGGAAAGCTTAAAGGATTACTTAGTGTTGTAGTCTTTGGGGGTTGTATTTGAATTAATGGTTGCCAAGATGTTCACTGTATGTTTTAAAAAGGTTAACTTGGGTTCATAGAATAAACATTGTTTTGCTTTAAAAAATACTTTTCCATTTCTGCTCTACCACACCTGTAGAGTGGGCCGTGTGCTCCCCATACCACAATCTAGTAAAAGTTGTGGGTCAGGTGAACTCCATGATACACTTTGGGGTTCTCTAAACCCTGGCCCATAACAGCAGCAAGATCACATTCCATGAGTAGCAAAAAGCACTCAGGTGAGTTGATGGTTATGAGGCAGCAGCAGATTTATTGAGAAATTACCTGCAATAGATTTGAGAGAAATGGTCCTGTAAACACCGAGGCATACATGTCTGTTCCAGCAAGACAATTTATTGTTTCACTGAGATTAATTTGACTATGTAATGGTTAAGAACCGGTACAAATCTGAAATAGACGCTCTGCAGTCTATTTGCACAATTATTCACAACTCCAGTTGCTGATTTGCAGACAACACACTCGGTGCAACAGCAGGAAAGTGCACATTGGTGAATTGTTGATGGGCAGGAGCTCAGTGAAGGGGCTTGGCGGGAGCTCTGATTTTCGGTTTCTGGCCACATCATTACTCAAGCAGCCTATTTCCACTCCAGCGACATCACCCATCCTTGTCCAATCTGTGTTCCACTGCTGCTGAAACCGGCATCCATCACCTGTCGCCATGGTTATCCTGACGCCCCGCCGACATGGCCTCGCGCAGTCTGTCCTCCATCACCTGGACATCAAGGGTAGAATTTTAAAGATGGTGAGCCAGCCGACCTTGGAGTCAGTGCAGAACGCACCACTGCCGACTCTCGGCTTGCCCATTGCCCTTTTAGACTCGCTTCAGCATTGGTGAGCAGCGGGTGGGACTCCTGTCCAGCCTTGGAGGGAGTCTTGGCCGACAGCTCTCCAGCCCGCCTGGGCAGGGCGCTGCAGTGGCCAGAAGAGGTACTGCAGCTCCCTGCCTGGAACTAAATCCCGGGACTGTCCTCAAGGCAAGTCCCGGGGGTCTTGGGGGAGTGAGGCTTATGGATGCCATGGGGGGGGGGGGGGGGGAGGGGGGGGGGCTGGGATCGATGGTGGCATCAGGGGAGGTAGGACAGTGGCTGGGGGGAGAGGGGGAGGCCTGGAGCTCCAGGCTCCCAGAGTGGAGTGCACTCCCACTCTGAGGGGGCCTTCAGATTGAGGCACCCCCCACCCCATCCCCCTTCCCCTCCCCCTCTTTCCCCCTCCCCATCCCCCTTTCCCCTCTCCCCATCCCCTTCCCCCCACCCCCTTCCCGCTCCCCCCACTTCCTCCCTCCTCTCCTCCCTCTCCCCATCACTCTTCCCCCTCCCCCCCTCTTCCCCCTTCTACCCCCCCCTCCTCTCTGCCCTCTCCCCCCTCCCCCCTCTTCCCTCCCAAGTTGGGGGAAATGTTTATTCTCTATTTTCCACCCAATTGTACTCACTCCCACCAACCTGGTTGAGCAGAAATACACCCTTGAATGACCATCAAGTGGCTACTTAAAGACCTTAATATGTGAAAGGGCAGATTTCCCACCGGAGGCCCTGCTCGCCCAACCATGAAATTGCGTCTGGGCCAGGGCGGACGTAATCCAGGTCCATACAATTATACGCTCCCCGCCTACCAGTTCTGCCATTGGCTGCGCTAATATCCAAAGCATTGCAATGGTTCACTGGCAGGAGAGGCACAGTTCTGCATTAAGAGTTTGCAATTGCCTCTGAAGACAGTTCCTCAGTGTTTTTGTCATGTATTTGCACAAGGCTGGTGGACACCCTTAGTCCCTTGGTCTGGTCTTCATGGATGTGGCTGAGCAGAATTTGCATTTATATATTGTGGTGAATGTATAATATAAATTCACACTGTGTATCACTGTGTCCCTGTGGGCTCCATCTGTGAGCCGTTGCGCGGCTCTGCCCACAGGGGGAGATGAGGAGCATGTACAGGGCTCCACCCTTGGCTCCGCCCATGGCTCCTCCCACAACCGGAAGTATAAAGTGCTGCGGTCTTGCGAGCCTGCCTTCAGTTCAGCTAGTCGCAGGCAGGCTCAGTTGTAAGTCGATTAAAGCCACAGTTTACTTTTACTCGTGTCCTTGAGTGAATTGATGGTCGCATCATGTATATTTCATAATTGTGAGATGCTTACAGGGATAAGTATTGTTCCAGGAGACGTAACTTCCCTTTAAAGCAATGCTGCTGGAAATTGCTAAGTCCATCTGGGAGGGCAGACTGGGTTTAACCTGAAAGACGGCAGCTCTGGCAGTGTAGCGCTCTCTCAGTACTCTCTGCTTGTTGCTTCTACT
The DNA here is from genome assembly GCF_902713615.1 of Scyliorhinus canicula. Taxonomy (NCBI): domain Eukaryota; kingdom Metazoa; phylum Chordata; class Chondrichthyes; order Carcharhiniformes; family Scyliorhinidae; genus Scyliorhinus; species Scyliorhinus canicula. The sequence goes on from NC_052153.1 coordinate 11,772,401, forward strand.
TATTGGGTTCACTGCTGTTGATTAACTTTGGCCTGTCTTCCAAGGAAGCTCCCAACATTACGGTTCATCCGGTTATCATATAGTTCAGTGGGTCTATGGTGCCAGTTTCCGTTTGGGAACAGGAAGCTCTGCACTAATTGTCTTTCAAATACAGATTTGTTCACGAAAATAAAAACAACATACTGTGGATGTTGAGAATCTGAAATAAAAGAACATGCTGAATAAACGCAGCAGGAGTTAAAGTCCACTGTTGGGCACGTTTAGCAAGGTGTTACTCGACGGCTGCTGTTATGAAATAACTACCGGAAACTACCCCTCACTCCCCTCCAAGTGGCAAGGCCCCCCCCACCACCCCCCACCCCGCCGCTGGCCGTGCCAACCTGGCAGGGTGAGCGCCAGTGTGCCACCCTGCCCTGCCCCCCACCCAGGTCCCGTTACACCTGGTCCACATTTGTGTGGACTAGTACTAAATGGCGCCGTGGCGAAGTCTCCCAGGCGCTGCTGTTTAGAATCGGGTATTTAAATGAGCCTTTAAATGGGCTTATTCAAATATTCAGATCTGGATCTGTCTCCCCCCCCCCCCAGCATGGTGGGATCCAGATCACGCCCTGCGGAGCGATTCGGTTGACTGGCGATCGGCCTAGCACCCGGCATGGAGCCCTTATCCGGGGCTTTGCGCGATTTGCCCGGCTCCACGCCTGGTTCAATGGGGGTCGCTGAATCGCACCCAATGTTTTGAGTCCAGATGGCCCTTCTGCAGAGGTCTGAATGAGAGCCGTAGGGACTCTCGATGTCAACTCTGTTTGGCTCCCCACAGATTGGGCCTGACCTGCTGAGCCACCGAGTCACAAGGAGGCCGTTTGGTCCACCGTGTCTGCACCGGCTCTCCTAACGTGCACCTTGACCTCAGTGCCATTCTCCTGCCTTTTCCCCGCACCCCTGCTCATTGTTTCTATTCAATCGTCCAATGCCCTCGAGAATGCCTCGATTGAACCTGCCTCCACCACCCTTCCAGGCAGCACATTCCAGCCCCCCCACCACTCGCTGTGTGAAAGAGTGTTTTTCACATCACATTTGCTTCTTTTGCAAATCACCTTCAATCCGTGCCCTTGTGTTCTTCGTCCTTTTCTGAGCAGGAACTCTGTCCAGCCCCCTCATGGCTGTGAATATCCCTATCAAATCCCCTCTCACCTTCTCTCCCCGGTGAACAATCGCAGCCTCCCCAACCTAACCTCATAACTGAGGTTTCTCACCCCTGGAACCATTCTTGTAAATGTCTTTCCAGCATTTTCTGCTATTACTCCAGCTATGATCACCTCAGAAGATGTGGGTGTGTGAGCACAGAGCGGTCCTCGTGCCTTACGTCTATACATAGGGTCCCCTAATTCTAAAGGATCACTCGGCAAGATTTGCATTGGAAACCCAATTGGTGCCTTGATGGCACTGGGAATGAATAAAGAATACATTTTAGAATAACTGACATTTAAAAAAAAAACCAGGAAGGGAAGTTAGAAGTGATTTGGAAGTAACTCTGAATCAGGTAATTTTACCTGTGCCCCATCTGTACACTTCTGTCTGACTTCTGCGCCCAGTAAATGAATCATAGAATCCCTACAGTGCAGAAGGAGGCCATTTGGCCCTTTGAGTCTGCACCAACCCCCTGGAAGAGCACTCCATCCATGTCCACTCCCCCGCCCTATCCCAATAACCGAACCTACACTTTGAAGAAAGTGGCACGTTGGTTAGCACTGCTGCCTCACAGCGCCAGGGAGAATGCGCAAAACGCCACACAGTCGCCCAAGGCCGGTGTTGAACGTGGGTCCCTGGCGCTGTGAGGCAGCAATGCTGACCACTGTGGCACTTTCTTCAAAGTTTTTAAAAAAATTTTTGTTCTTGGGCCAGTTCTTTGTTATTGCCCACCCCTGAGGGCATTTAAGAGTAAACCACACTGCTGTGGAACTGCAGTCACATGTAGGCCGGACCAGGTAAAGGACGACAGAGTTCCTTCCCTTACGGACATTAATTATAATAATAATAATCTTTTATGGTCCAAAGTAGGAAGTTACTGTGAAAAGCACCTAATCGCCACATTCCAGCACCTGTTTGGGTAAGCCGGTATGGGAATCGAACCCGCGCTGCTGACCTTGTTCTGCATTACAAACCAGCTGTCTAGCCCACTGAGCTAAACCGGCCATGTGAGCTAAACCGGCCGTGTGAGCTAAACCGGCTGTGTGCCAGATCGGTCTTTATGACAATGGACAATGGTTTCAATTCCAGATTGTTTTATTGAATTCCAATTTCACCATCATCCATAGAGGGATTCGAACCTGGGACCTCAAGAGCATGATTCTGAGTCACTGGATTACTAGTCCAGCGACAATGCCAGTACCTCTCCTGCTTACACTGGATGCCTGGGCGTGTCGAAACTGTGCACAAGATATTCCTGTCCTCATTTTCATCCTTTATGGGAAGGGTGTGAGTGAACATCAACCGGGGTGGAACAGAAGACAAAAATGTGGTTGACAGTGCATGACTCCTGTTCCACAGCAGACTCTGGGACAGAGTCTGTTTTCCGTTTCTTCGCTGTAATTAAATAATTCAATGAAATGAAAAAAATGAAAATCGCTTATTGTCACGAGTAGACTTCAATGAAGTTACTGTGAAAAGCCCCTAGTCGCCACATTCTGGCGCCTGGGTCGAATGGGTTGCCGAACCTCGGTACAATTGTCTTTATTTTCTTAACAAAGTGAACTACAAATCACCCTTTCAAGGACAAAAAAAAACAGTCAATAAACCATGACAATATGCCTGCTATTGAAAAGAGATGTGACTTTCTGATAACAATGTTTTGTGATAACACGGAAGACGTAATTCAGATTGAGTATATTCAGTTCATGTATTTTAATACACATGACTAAATTCAATTAATCTGTATAAATGCAAGGAATTAAATTGACTTTTAGGTTCATTACCAAATCAATGGATTAAGTGTTTCATTTCTTTCCCTTGGCAAAATATCCCATTGGATAGTGAATTTTAATGTAGTAGGATTTGTTACCGTCTTGTACCTTTCTTTCACATAGAATATTCCTCGGTCAGTTCACAGTATTCCTCGGTCAGTTCAAGTTCCAAACACCTTTTTGAGGGCTCAACAGAAAATCAGCCAGGGCCGGTCGGAGAATATCCGGGGGATGCGGGAATCGCACCCCGACGCCAGCTTCCCGATTCTCCCCATCCGATTCCCAGGCGCCCGCAGGATTCCTGCCATGCCGGTCGGGGGCCATTGAAAGCGCTCCCCCCGCCCCCCCCCCCCCCCGGCCATTCTCCGGGCCCCGATGGGCCGAGTGGCCGACAAGTTTGGCTGAGTCCCGTCTTCGTGGGTTACTCAGGTCCCACACGGCAGGATCTGGAAGGTGAGTGTGCGGGGGCCGTCCTGGAGGGGCGGGGGAAGGGGGGGGGGGGGCCACGGCGGGCTACCGATCGGCGGGCTGGCTGGTTCCGCGGGGGCCTATTCTACTCCGTGCCGGGCCCCTGTAGGGCTCCGCCATATTGCCCGGGGTCCAGCACGGAGAAAGGAAACCCGAGCATGTGCGTAATCACACCCGCCGTTCTGCGCATGCGCGGAAATATGGCGGCCATATCGCGCATGCGTGAACTCGCGCTGGCAGTAGCTGCAGGGACCACTCCAGCGCTGACCTAGTCCCCTAGGAAGGGCAGCATTCCCCATTATCAGGGACTGTTGATGCCGGAGTGGTTGGCGCCGCTTTTCACGCCGGCGTGGGGGCATAGCCGCATTATTGGAGAATCCTGCCCCAGATATCCCAGCTCCACAAATCCCAGCCTCTCTCAAACCCTGATTTCCCTGAATCTTCCTTTCGCCTCGCCGGAGAATGTCTCCTCCCAAACACAAAGTCCAATTTGGGGGAGGTTCTTAAGGGGACCAGAGCTTTACCTGGGGATCGGACCCCTCACCGTGTGCCAGCCCTCAATCCACTCCACTGCAGATTGTATCTTTCTTAAAAAAACTGCCTGGAGTTTGGCAGTCCACACAAAGATTCCAGATAGGAGTCCGAATTTAATAGTACATTCGTGTTGATTAAATTCTGAATGAAGAAACAGCACTGAGGAAATTTTAAGAAAGAATGCAGCCCAGAACTAATCAATGGAGGTGTTATCCTGTTTTGAGGAGGGGAGTGATGAAGTCAAGGCTTCATCTATTTGTCTCACCTAGCCATCCACAGGAGCTGTCAGTGTAGTAACATACAGCCAAAGGACGCGTTAGATCAGGCATTGTCAAACTCGGGGGAGCAACCCGCGGGCGGGTGTCGGGAGGGTCACGGAACCGTCCGTCACGGCGCTCCTGATCATGGGCGACAGCCGGCTTTCAATAATGCCGGCTGCGAGCGGCCTTCAAAATGGTCAGGAACAGATAAAAAAAGTTTGGCCGCAGTGCACATCCATGGCTGATCATCGGTGTGCAGTGCGGTCGCATTTTGTTTATATGGTCGCAGCCTTTTTTTCTCCAAGTTCAGGGGGGCCAAAGGGATCATTAGAGCCAAAGGGACCCAAAACCATTTCCTCCAGTTTTGTCAGCAACAAACAAGGTAAGAGAAAATGGTGGGTCGTGCATGTCGGCCGGCGTGGGTCGCGAAGTTAAAATGATCCCGCTGATCTAAGAGTTGATTATTCCGAATACACCGGGTCGGTGTTTTTGGCATTGCTGCACTGCACTATTTATATAAATAGCTTGTCCCATTTAACCACAAGGATTAGGGAAAAAGTTATTTGCACAATTAAAATTAGCTGGAGGTTAAACTACCGATTATAGTTAGTCAGTAACATGTAATTTAAAAAATGATTTGCACCTACACAGCACCTTCACGATCTAGATTGTCGAGTGCTTTATAGCCATCAAAGTGTGGTTACATCGTAGGAATTATCTCTGCATATCCTGCACGTGCGTATGCTCAATATGAAAGACAAATGGGGTTGAATTCTCAGTTTCTGCGGCTAAGTGAAATAGCTGACACCGGCGTGGGACCCGTGGGCCGGGATTCTCCGACCCCCCGCTGGGTCAGAGAATCCCCGGGGGGAGGTGCGATTCTCGCCTCGCTACCGGCTGCCGTATTCTCTGGCGTATTTTCCAGGCGGGGTCGGGATTCCCGCCACGCCGGTCGGGGCAGTTGACAGTGCCTCCGCCTGGCAATTCTCCGAGCCGTCAATTTTTTGGCCACTCCCGCCGGCGTGAATCACTCACCTCACGCACCAACGGGACCTGGCAGGTGAGTATGCGTGGGCAGTCCACGGTAGGGGGGGGGGGCACGGGGGGATCCGACCCCGGGGGGGTCTCGGGGTGCCCTGGACCGTGATCAGGGCCCACCGATCTGTGGGCGGGCTTGTTCCGTGGGGGCACTTCTTTCTCCCGCACTGGCCCCTGTAGGGCTCCGCCATGGCCGGCGCGGAGAAGAGAACCCCCCAGGCATGCACCAAAATACACCGGCCGGTCTGCGCATGCGCGGAATCATGCTGGCGGTTCCATGCATACGCGAGGTCATGCAGGCCCTTCAGTGCATGTGGGAACTCGTGCCGTCCCTTCGGCGCCGGCTGGAGCGGCGCCAACCACCCCGGCATCCACCTAGCCCCTAAAAGTGAGGGGAATTCCGCATTTACGTGGACGCTGGAGTGGTTGGCGCCGGTTTCCATGCCGTGTAGGGACTTAGTCCCCAGAAAGGAGAATCCCAGCTATGGTGTTTCACGACCAGCAAATTGGCGCGAACTCCTTATCGAATCTGGTAGCGGTGAGGTGCTAGCATCGGTGCCAGGGAGAGTGCCAGGGTTCGATTCCCTGCTGGATCACTGTCTGTGCGGAGTCTGCACGTTCTCCCCGTGTCTGCATGGGTTTCCTCCGGGTGCTCTGGTTTCCTCCAACAGTGCAAAAACGTGCAGGTTTGGTGGGTTGGCCATGATAAATTACCCTCAGTGACCAAAAAGGTTAGGGGGGGTTATTGGGTTATGGGGATAAGGTAGAAGTGTGGGTTTAAGTGGGTTGGTGCAGACTCGATGGGCCGAATGGCCTTCTTCTGCACTGTATGTTCTATATACATACCTGCCTAGTTTCTTCACCCATCTACTGCACTATCATAGCTACATTTAAGGCACTTTTATATGGAAAGCAGCCAGAGGGGGCTGGATTCTCCGATTCTGGGGCTACGCTGGCGTGGGAACGGTGGTGTTTTACGCCAGATAAAATGGGGCAAAATGGCCACCGATTCCCCGTCTTGCTGGAGGCTAGCAGGACGGTAGCGTAGAGCACCCGTCTCTCGCTGCCGATATAGCCCGGAGAATTGCTGGGTCCGTGGCCGCGCTTGCGCACGATGGCAGCCAGCAGCGCCATGCTACATGGCGCCGGTCGTTCACGGACGCGGCCAGCGAAATAGTTCACCGTTCGGCCGGCTCGTGCCCCGGACCGCTCCTCCAGCGTGCCCCCCGCCTCGATTAATGTCCCACCCTGCCCACGGATTGGCCCTCCCCTGACTGTGGCGGTGCCACAGCCGCCACATTGAGTTCCCAATGGGTGAGACCACACGTGTCCCACGCCGTCAGGAACACGGTTGTTCGGGGGCGGAGCATCGGGGGGGGGGGGCATCGGGGAGGGGGGCATGCCTCAGACAACGTCCTGAGGCCATCGATACGTGGCGTGGTGTACTCACAGACTACACCGCTTTGGAGGGGGCGAAGCATCGCAAAAGTGTTGCCGCCCCCAATTTGGTCGGGAACTCAGATTCTCCGGCCAGTCGCCGAAGGCGATTTCGGCATCGGGGACCGGAGAAGAAGTCTGAGACGTAACGACAGAGGGATACAGGAACACAAGGAGGCTGTTCCAAATTAACTCCACATTTTACCCTTTTACCCTCATCCCTTAAAACATTTGGATAACAGAAATCTACCAATTGCAGTTTTAAAAGTAACAATCGATTTCACAGAAGTCGCTGTTTGTGGAAGATGGAAGGAGGTTCCAAACTTCGACCAACCGTTGGCTGGAATTTTCTGCTTCCCCGACCTTCCCCCGCAATCCCTTGATGTGTTTTCTGGTGGGAATGTTTCCGAAATGTTTAAATTTCTAATTTTCAAACTCTTTTCCCTGGTCTTAAGACTTTTGAATCAGTGGACATCGGCTAGATTGGAAGAGACTATCTGTACTCCCTTATTACCTTTAGAATTTTAATCAAAATCTCATTTAAAAGGAGGCACTCCTGAAAGTGAAGGCCCCAACAGTATTATATTGGAGGGTCAGTCTAGATTTTGGGCTGAAGTGCCTGGAGTAGGGCTCGAAACCACAAAAGCTTTGACGTGGAGAGCAGAATGCCAAAGCGGATACAATTTGGACCATTTTTTTTTTAAATTTAGAGTACCCAATTATTTTTTTCCAATTAAGGGGCAATTTTAGCATGGCCAATTCACCTAACCTGCACATCTTTTGGTTTGTTGGGTTCTGTTGTCAGAAGCCTGACTTCATATTCATGTATTTAGGAAAACAAATCCATATCGCGTACTGACAATGGCCATTTGAAAAATGAAAAAAAAAAAATGAAAATCGCTTATTGTCACGAGTAGGCTTCAATGAAGTTACTGTGAAAAGCTCCTAGTCGCCACATTCCGGCGCCTGTCCGGGGAGGCTGGTACGGGAATCGAACTGTGCTGCTGGCCTGCTTGGTCTGTTTTAAAAGCCAGCGATTTAGCCCAGTGAGCTAAACCAGCCCCTGGTGATTAAGTGATTCTGAGGATTCTAGTGAATTGGGACCCTCACTTCATGATGGGAATGTATCGAATCCTGTGAAAAAGAATAAAAGCTAAATCAAGATAATTAGGTTAATTGTATTTTTAAAGAAAAAGAGGATAAATTTATGTTGTGTCCTTCACAACTTCAGGGCTCCTTCAAGCGCTTTACAGCAACGTTGTAAATTCAGCAGCAAATTAGCTCGCAGTAAGCTACCGCAAACAGCATTGTGATAACGATGTGATAATGACTGGAATAATATGCTGCAGCACGCCTGAGGCACCCTGCCTTTCTTCCAAAATAGTGTCATGGGACCTTGCGTATCGATATGAGAGAGCATATGGGGCCTTGCCTTAACACCAGATGCAAAAAGAGGAAACGCACCTCCAACACTGCAGCACCGCTCTCCTCCCCTCGCCCCGCACTGCGCTGGATTGTCAGCCTAGATTTTTGTGCTCAAGTCTCTGGAGTGGAATTTGAGCCTGTGGCCTTTCAGCCTTGGCGAAAGCGCTAGCCACTGAGCGATGGCTCAGACCTAAGAGAGAAAAGCTGTGAACTGCAAAATGGGGAGGTGTAGTTGATGGAACCATCAATTCACCAGACACGTGTTTCCGATTTGAATCTAGGCTTTAATCGACTTACTTCAGAGCCAGCCTGTTACCTGTCGATGAACTCGTAGTGAACTCAGGCTGACTCTGGACAAGGGTATTTATACAGCTGCACTAGGGAGAGGAGTCATGGGCGGAGCCAAGGGTGGAGCCCAGTACAAGTTCCTAAGTGCTCCCAGCGCTACTCCCCCTAGTGGTAGGATGGCGCTACTGCGCTTACAAAGACAGTGTGAATTAACATATATACATCTATATTACATTCACCACAGTAGTTTTGTGTGCTGAATTGCAGGGTCCGTTGGTGTACCTCTGGGTGTATGATTCCCTGCGTACGATTTACATATAGAATTTACAGTGCAGAAGGAGGCCATTCGGCCCATTGAGTCTGCACCGGCTCTTGGGAAGAGCACCCTACCCAAGCCCACACCTCCACCCTATCCCCGCAACCCAACCCAACCTTTTTGGTCGCTTAAGGGGCAATTTAGCACGGCCAATCCACCTAACCTGCACATCTTTGGACTTGTGGGAGGAAACCAGAGCACCCGGAGGAAACCCACGCAGACACGGGGAGAACGTGCAGATTCCACGCAGACAGTGACCCAAGCCGGGGATCGAACCTGGGACCCTGGAGCTGTGAAGCCACAGTGCTAGCCACTGTGCTATCGTGCCACCCTCATTTCTGCAGTGTTAGCTGTGCTACGACAGGTCTCGTGCTCTTGGGGAAGAAGTGCAAGATCGGAAGGTGAGTCACAGTAGCGAGCGCAGTTCCACACTGTACAAAACGGGGTGATGTGTGGCCTTGGCTGTGTGGCCCCCATTCAGGCCCCACATACGATGCAAGTCATGTTGAATAGCCATGTGGTTCTCGACACTGTGAGCGCCGTGAAATATGCGGCGAAACGCGCTCGCTGGGGGACTTTGTTCCCTTTTAGGACAATCGCGACCACGAACTTCCTTGTTTTTATAACCCCATGCTTTGGACATGGGGGAACATCATCTTTTCCCCTAGCCTGTCGTTAAAATGATAGAGAGCCCTGCCAGATCACTCACTGCCATTCTCTGAGAAATGAGGGCCAGTCTGGAAAATCGCTCAAATCTATTTTTAAACTTTCTCTGGTGCTTCTCTATTCCTTCTGTAATAAGGGGACCGGCACCGTGTGCTGAATTCTATGAAGGCCCATATCCAAACCATCACTCTGAATGCAAAAGAAAAAGCACAGTAAACTATGCAATTGTGAAATCCGTGATGGGCTGTGCAATAAATTTAGTCTCGCATGAGGTGCCTACTGTAGGCTGTGCACTCGAGGATTCAGCAGGAATGTTTAAACAGTAGCAATCAACCCAGCAGACATTTGTCCAGGCATCCCAGAGCAATGTCATAAATCACTGTCGCGGGGAAAGTTGCCCACCATTTGTTTTCGTTTAGAATGTATAAAATGTGTCTGCGTAAATCCCACAAGGACAGATCCTGCAGCAATTTGGGGAACTGTGCTCAACACTGATGGGCTCCTGCAGGCTGGCAATCAGAATGAGCCTGACATGCTGCTCACGCCTGACGGACAGGTTGAGCGGGTTTGCCAAGATTGGTGTGTAATGTGAACGTTTGTTCCGCTTATTGGCACGAGTAGGCTTCAGTGAAGTTACTGTGAAAAGCCCCTAGTCGCCACATTCCGGCGCCTGTTCGGGGAGGCTGCTACGGGAATCGAACCGTGCTGCTGGCCTGCTTAAGCCAGCGATTTAGCCCAGTGTGCTAAACAGCCCTGAGTGAGCAATGTGGGGCAAGTGTTAACCTACCTCACGCCTGTCAGTACGGAATCAGTCACCTAGCATTGCTCTGTTGGTGTGATGTTTGTTCAGTGTGCATGATATTTAGGTGCAAAATGCATAATACATCTGCTGCTGAAAAATGACAATTTAGTGAGCTATAAAAAAAAGTTGCTTCTGGGCAATTATGGAGCACTCTGGCTTCTTAAAGTATGCCATTAGGAGTAAAACGAGCAGTCTTCAAATATTACTTTTCATGGGCATTTAACGTCCTACTGTTCAATAGATTCAAATACCAAAGCCACAGTCTATTAACTATTCCCAGAATATGGTCCTTAATATTCCTCCAATATTTGCTTACCTTAGGCTCCGTCCCCAGTTGGAACTTTTACACAGTTCTAGCCACTAATTGCATTCCTCCCTGTGTGTCTACTTCAGCAAGTCACTTAGCAAAAAGGTGCAGAAGAATGGATCTGATCAGAAAAATCAATGGTGAAAGAGTGTTCCTCATCAGACAGCACAACAACCTAGTTCACAGCGAAGCTCACTTACACGATGCACAGAAATGACCCCCCCCCCCCCACAACTGCCCCAAATCACATTCAACAAAATAATCCAAAATAACAATCATTATAATGCAGCCTTACAACACGATGGGATCATCTTTGCAAAATGACTACTTTGCCACTAATGTCAGTTCACAGCTCACTGATCCCACACATCTGCTGCCATTTGATAGCTTTGATGTTTCCAGCCTCCTTTGTTCGGCAGAGTAAAAGTGTCACTAATAGCGTTTGTAATGTGTCCTTTTGATTTTTATTATTGCTCATGTGATCTGAGTCTCCCTGATGAAAAAAAACACTATTCAGCCCAGTGGTGAGAAATGTTCTGTGCATTTTCATTAGTCCTGTTTATTAGACAGTCTTACAGACAACATTAAAGCACACTTCTCCTTGCAGTTTTTGCATTTTCGGAGAGCATCGCTTGCCCAGGTACAAGGGTTGAATGCGGAGGATGGGAAATGGAACACTTGCCACCTTTTTGACACCTACCTGTGTGTCAAGTATTTCCATGTCAGGCACAGTGCAGGTGAAACTACTGCTTGGAATGGAAATGAGTGTCGGGCATGTTATATAACAGGCAGGCATTGGCCCTCAGGCCGTGAGCAAAAATGAACTTCAATGTGCCATTGCCCACTTAAGGTGACGTGTTGGTTGGTTACATCTCAAGATCCGTTTAAGTGAGCAATTTGGGGAACTGTGCTTAACACTGATGGGCTCCTGCAGGCTGGGTGTGAGAATGAGCCTGACATACTGCTCACGGCTGGCGGACAGTCGAGCATGTTGGGAGCTCAAGTCACTCGTGGCCAACCAAATTCATTCGACTTGAAACTCTGGCCAAGGTTCGCTGGCCTCGTCCGGTGAATAGCGGGAGGCCAAAAATGAGAACCGTGCCAGGCGCCAAACAGTTGGCGATGCAAATGGCCCGCTCCCGTGGAAGAAATCAGGATCTCGCTGTAGCATGCCAAGCAAACAATTATCGCCACTTAAGCCCCATTTCCATACAATTAATGCGAGCCACCCGTTATCCAACAGTCTCCTGTCATTCAGCGGCCTCCCCAGCAAGTGGTCACGCTGGCGCTGATTAGTACTCCTTTTGAAAAACATGAACCTGGCGGAAGGACTTCTGTGGGGAGCTGAGGGGATGAATAACCATCTTTGCTCGCAGGCAAAGGGCCCGGGGGCACTGGGATGGCAAGCCCAGTGCTCGGTGTGGAGTGGGGGACCCTCGTTTGGGTTGGGGGGGGGGGGGAGACAGCTCCGGCTGGAGAGGGCCCGCCCTGGGGAGCCACTGGGTGGGCAACCATAGGGCAATTGCTCATGGCACCAGCATGCCAACCGTTGGATTATGTTTACCCATTCCGGGGACAACCCTTGTGTCTGCCCACCGACCACCCATAACCCCACCAAATGCCAAGACCCCTGGCCGTGCATTTGAAGGCTATTGCGAATGGAGAATTGGCAATTGTGGTTATTTTAGAAATTTTTTTTAGAGAGCCCAACTCATTTTTTCCAATTATGGGGCAATTTAGCGTGGCCAATCCATCTAGCCTGCACATCTTTGGGTTGTGAGGGTGAAACCCACACAGACACGGGGAGAATGTGCAAACGCCACACGGACAGTGACCCAGGGCCGGGATCGAACTTGGGACCTCAGTGCCCTGAGGCAGCAGTGATAACCACTGTGCCACCATGCTGCCGGCAATCGTGGTTAAGTGAGCACTTCACAGGGCACTGCTGCCTCACGGCGCCGAGGTCCCAGGTTCGATCCCGGCTCTGGGTCATTGTCCGTGTGGAGTTTGCACATTCTCCCCGTGTTTGCGTGGGTTTCGCCCCCACAACCCAAAGATGTGCAGGGTAGGTGGATTGGCCACGCTAAAATTGCCCCTTAATTGGAAAAAATGAATTGGATACTCTAAATTTAAAAAAAAAGTGAGCACTTCACACAATCTAAGTGGAGTACAGTGGGTGGGCGGGCCATGTGGCATGTGGTAGTCATTGCCTAGCATCCCAATCACACCTTGATGCCTGAACACTGCGGGAGGCAACCCCACACACTCAGCAACCAACATCCTCACACCCAGGGGATGGCACACAGCTCCGGGGACATGTCCACGGCCGGAGGGTGGGAGAGCATCATGGGAGGGGATCAGTGGCAGGTCCAGGTGACGTTGTGAGCGGGTGTCTGGGATACAGGGTCTGGGGTCCGGTGAGGGAGGCCCGCTGCGATCGGGAGTGCCAGCGTTCCGGATTGGGGGGAGGGGAGGGATCAATGGGGGAACGGAGGGTCCCAGGATGTTTGTCAGTGTAACACCATTTCCCAATTCCTTACAGATATTGAACGCTATGGCAGGGATATTGGACTGAAAACTTGCCCTAGTGGTGCTGCTGCGAGGCCAGATGGCCAGAGACAGCAGCAGGATCTGCAGATGCTCGAGGCGGCTGCCCATGTGCCGGACCCTGCCCTACACCCTGAGGACCCGGCCCGCCAATCAGGCCAGGGAGAGACCCAGAGGGGGAGTCCCGTGACACCCAGGGAATTCAGGCTTCGCTGGTCGTTTGAACAAATAACAGGCAGCGTGCCGCAGGAGGCTCCAACTCAACAAGAAGACTGCAGCATCTGTGTCATGTCCTCGCGGACTTGGCACCACATAGGGATCATCTGCTCCCGGTGGCCGTCAAGGCCCCCGCAGTCCTGAACTTTTACGCCTCAGGATCATTCCAGGGCTCGAGCAGGGACCTGTGTGGCATCTCGCAGGCCACAGACCACGGTGCATCCGACACAAGATGCCCGGGCAGCAGGTTTCCCTGCCATCGCCGGGATACCCCAGGCCCAGGGGGTAATAGATGCCACGCATGTTGCCCTGCGCTGACCGGACCATCTGAGGGGTGCTCTATGTCCTCAGTGACTGGGACATGCTCTGCGCAATTGTGCTATCCACAATACTACCGTGCTGCCCAAATGGACCAATTAACGCTGAATATTAACCCCGCTCGCTACAACACTTAGAATTCTTTCTGGAGAATCGCCCCCTCTGCCAGCAGTGACGCAGTTGTTAGAACATTTGCTTCCAGATGAGAAGGTTGTGGGTTTAGGACCCACCTCATAGACTTGGCTGATGTTTCAGCAATGAAAGCACAGTGTCAGAGGTGCTCTGCCGTTTCGATGAGATAGCTTAACCTAAGGCCCTCTCTGTCTCTTCAGGAGGATCTAAAAGATCCCCTGGTACTATTTCACAGAGCAATGGAGGTCTCCCTAGTGTTCCTATCAATACTTAAACCTCAATCACCATCACGGAAAAATGAATTATTTTCACATGTTGGCTGCTGCTCTTCCTACATTACAACAATGACTACACATCAAAAGCACATCATTGACTAGAAAGCACTTTGTGATGTCCTGAGGTCGTGAAGGTGCTATATAAATGCAACTTCTTCCTCCTTTTCCTCTTCCAGCCACCAGGGGAAGGAGGCTTTCATCCCAGATCCCAGATGTAAAATGGGAAAGTGTTTTCAAGCCACTGAATGACCTGGTCCTCGCAGTTCCACACAACTTAAACGCTCTGAGTAATGAAAGCTTTCTCAACTTAACATTTCTAAAACAATTCACGTTGAGCTCTACAGGGTCCAATTCCAAAAGTGCACATGGCCTTAGAATGTTGCGTAAACTAATGAATTACAGGTTTTTAAAAAATTCTCTGGACGGTCATTTTGACTGTGGGCGTTAGTTTAAACAGAAAAGTGTTGGACTCGTCAATAGAACATCATTCCACTGATAGGAAAATAAATAAAAATCAGGACTGATGCATAACACTCGGCAGTTGGCAACACGTCCCACAATCACCCAAAATTACATCTTTACATTTGTACACAATTGGCATTCTAGTACAAAAAAACTCAGAGTTAAAACTGTACAATCACTTTTATCTCAAGTCGCTAGAAGCTTGCAAATCCCAGGTGCGCCCACTGGTCAAATGTATCAGATGGAAATGAACTCGCATCAAACCTGCATCAGTTATACCATAATTCTACTTCATTAGTGGGCAAATAAAGTGATCTATTTACGCTGCCGAGGAAAACTCCTGGGCAGTACTGGAACTTTCCTATCGATAGTCAAAGGCACTGCCAGGGGATTCACCACTGCCCGAGGAACCACCCTTATGTGGGACTCTGCCCGAGGGAGCACCCTCGGCGGAGAACCCATCCGTGCCCAAGTCCGTGCGCACAGTGCCAAAATGACCCCAGATGCAAAAGTAGTTGACCCCGACAGTAGTGGAACAACATGACAGCATGTGCGATTGTTGGGAATTTGTGCAGACAAAGGTGTTCGTACAAATCATGGTTCGTTAGGAGACAGGTTTAGATAAAGGATCTGGATCGGCGCAGGCTGGGAGGGCCAAAGGGCCTGTTCCTGTGCTGTAATTTTCTTTGTTCTTTGTTACTGCCGAAACCATTTACAAATTAGCAGTTCTCACTACGGTTTAACGACGCCCGAGCGTGTCACCCCTGCCACGTTCTGATACATCAACACACAGCAGACTGAAGCGTCGCGAAAGATCGGCGCCCCCACCCGCAGTGAGGGAGATCTGCGTGAAAAGTGACCCGCTAATTGAATGCGCTCACTCTTTCTAATGCACAACATTCTGTACAAAGTCTCGGGGGACCTCATTAGTCCGAACTGGTTCTTCTCGAAAGATATGGGATGCAGTGGATCCAATTCACAAGCTAATTGTGGTGTGCGCTATCGAGGCCGAATCCTGCAAAATGTGCGACACACACAAGTTTATTAGTACGTTTATTAGTTCCAAACAGTCGTGGGCCTTTTGTTTTTTGGCAGAGCGCTGATGTGACGCAGCTGAAGATCAATAGGTTTTGGGTCAGACCACAGCAACTGTGCGGATCAAATCAGCACTTTTACATGACTGAGAGACTCTGATGGTTCCCTTTGACCGACAGTCTTTGGTATCCCTTACGTTATCCCTTGGCGAACGTCATCCTTTTAAAAAAAAATAAAATTTAGATGACCCAATTCATTTTTTCCAATTAAGGGGGCAATTTAGCGTGGCCAATCCACCTACCCTACACATCTTTGGGTTGTGGGGGCGAAACCCACGCAAAAACGGGGAGAATGTGCAAACTCCACACGGACAGTGACCCAGAGCCGGGATCGAACCTGGGACCTCGGCGCCGTGAGGCAGCAGGGCTAACCCACTGCGCCGCCGTGCTGCTTTTGAGAGTTGGGTGAAAAAAAAACATTAAACGCCAGCCCGGGATCCTGGCCAGCGTGCGGAAATTGCAGCTTCCTCTCCTTGGAGAGGGTAGTGGCTGAATTTTTTATTTTTTTTATGTCAAGAGACAATTCTAAAAAGAGAAAGAGTTCAGGAAAAAAAACATCATTTTCCCCCAGTCGTCTGCTTCAGCCAGTTCGCGTTCTTATGATTCTGGGTTCCTGACTGTTCTTTGATACTCTTCCAGTTCATTTTTCCTGTTCATTGCTTTCTGCAGTTCCTGTTTGATGAGCTGGATCTGCTTCTCCAGTTCTGTCAGCTCGTGAAGGACTGAATGCCTGGCTTTCGCGAGAGGCTCGGGTTTGCCGTTGGAGTTAATGGTGAGGGGGAGCTCTTTCACCGCTGGGGGTAAGCCCTCGCTCTGACAGGGTTTCAAATTCATCTCAGGCTGGTGAATATCTTTGAAAATGCATTTCTGCTTATTCCAATGGGCATGATTGGCTGTATTCCACACGGTCTGCTGGTCATTTCCTACGTTGCACCTGAAATTGAAACATTTTGATTTAAGTCAAATCTGAAATCTGGAGAAGATATCTCCTGCCATATGATGCTACTGTATTCATTTGGAATAATACATGGGTTTAATCCCTCCCTATCAGCAGCCCTGCAACACTCAAAGGTCTCTGTTCTCCGACAATCTCTTATCATAGAACCGTAGAATCCCTACAGGGCAGAAGGAGGCCATTCGGCCCATTGAGTCTGCACCGACCCCCCAAAAGTGCACACTGCCGAGGTTCATACCCTTACCCTAACCTTTGGACACTACGGGGCAATTTAACACAGCCAATCCACCTAACCTGCACATCTTTGGACTGTGGGAGGAAACCGGAGCACCCGGAGGAAACCCACGCAGACACGGGGAGAACGTGCAAATTCCCGACGGACAGGGACCCAAGGCTGGGATTCAAACTGGGTCCTCAGCGCTGTGAGGCAGCAGTGCTAACCGCTGCGCCATTGTGCAGTCCTGGCCGCGGTTTTCAAAGGGAAGCAGGCCATCATTGAGGGGGAATGGTGGCAAGGAAGGAAAGTTGGGAATGTGACGTAAAAGAACAGGATGTAGGGCTTTGTGGACGAGGTGGACTCTCGAACAAACCTGAGAGAGGACAGGGGAGAAAGGGGAGGCAGGGGCAGGTTAGGGCGTGGGCTCAGGGATGTTAGCGTCAGGTGGGAGCTTCGGTCTGGTAGGAAAAGGGGAAGGGATGAAGCCAGGGAAAGATTGTGGGCCCGACATTAGTGACAAAGACACTTGCCCGAGTTGTGGGTGATGCAACTGAGAGTGGAGAAGAGAGATTGGGAGGTCATCCTTGCTCGCAGGATGATCCCACAATAGTGGATAATCCTGGCCGAGTAAACCCTAATGGCACCACATCTGGTCCAGCCAGATGCGATAGATGGTTAAACCAGCTGCCCACTATTCTATTCTTTACCCCTTACACTTGAGGGAACAAAATTCAGATGGAACCAAGAGATATAACTCAGATGATGAACTACAAAACCTTAAAAGAGAAAAGGGCATCAAAGGGGTGAACTGAGGGATGGGTTGAGCAAATTAACAGCTGCCGAGGTATTATGTTAAAGATTGAGACCCAAGGCTAATGCAGTTGAGCATTGTTGGATCAGATACACAAATTAAAAGGTTTATGGCAACATTTCCAAACTTTGTAAGAAGTGATTTGCCTGGAGCGATGTAATGAAAGATTCAATTTCCAAATTCACCATCCCATCATCCAACAAAAGTATCACGCACAACAAAGATCCAAATGATATTGGGTCACCATAGTCGTCTCCCACTGAGGCCCTCAAAATGGAAATAGGTTCAGCGACAGGAGGCCGGGAAGGATTCCAGGGTTCCTCGGAGATTTGGGAATTCCCAGGCCAGGAGGTCATTTTCTCCACCTTTTATGGGATGTGAGCCTGACAGTCACGACCCCTAGTTTCCTGCCCATCCCTCGTTCCTCTTGAGAAGGTGGTGGCGATCCGCCTCCATGTACCGCTGGAGTCCATCCGGTGCAGGTACACCCAGAGTGCGCGAGCGACAACGGGCGACTTAATAGCGAGTTACACCCACCAAACAATAAGGATGATCACAACGCACGAGTGGTCAATGCTCTGACAGTCGTGAGCCAACTGGAAAATAAGGTGAAGGATTGAAAACAGAAAGCAAAAAAAAAAAGTTGATTTTGACAATTAAAACCTTGGTGTGAGATCATCACCTGGTGGGAGCATGGGTCGCGGAATCACTGGCTTGTCCCAACACCTTTCTAGTCAAAAACACACCCCATCACTCCTTAAATTGTGAAAAGCACTTGTGAGAGAAAAAATGCAAATGGCGGAGTGCCGATTATATAATCAGGCTTTCTTACCTCTTTTGCAGTCTGTTCAGTTTGTGCTGAAATTGTTCATCATTGAAGGACGTATTTAAAGCGCGATGAAATCGCTGAAAAGGACAAACAGATTATTGATTGCGTTTGCAAACTACTTTTTGTTTACATTCATTCGTGGGGTGTGGGCGTCACTGGCGAGGTCAGCATTTATGGTCCATCCCAAGTTGTGTTCGGGAAGGAGGTGGTCAGCCGCCTTCTTGAACTGTTGCTGGCCAGCTTGTGTAGGGACACCCACAGTACTGTCAGGGAGCGAGGTGCAGCAATTTGACCCAGCGACAATGAAAGGTTAACGCGCAGGTTCAGTCGGCAGTTAGGAAGGCAAATGCAATGTTAGCATTCACGTCAAGAGGGTTAGAATACAAGAGCAGGGATGTACTTCTGAGGCTGTGTAAGGCTCTGGTCAGAACCCATTTGGAGTATTGAGAGCAGTTTTGGGCCCCGTAACTAAGGAAGGATGTGCTGGCCTTGGAAAGGGTCCAGAGGAGGTTCACAAAAATGATCCCTGGAATCGTATGAGGAATGGTCGAGGACTCTGGGTCTGCACTCGTTGTGAGTTTAGAAGGATGAGTTTATTGAAACTTACAGAATACTGCGAGGCCTGGATAGGGTGGACATGGAGAGGACGTTTCCACCAGTAGGAAAAACTAGTACCAGAGGACACAATCTCAGACTGAAGGGGCGATCCTTTAAAACAGAGATGAGGAGGAATTTCTTCAGCCAGTGGCTGGTGAATCTGTGGAACTCTTTGCCGCAGAAGGTTGGGGAGGCCAAATCACTGCGAACAGAGGCCGTGTGTTTCTCGGCCGTGCATCGTTCACTGGCAAGGGAATTCTATCCTCCCGTCGCTTGCCAATCGGATTTCCCGCCGTTAAACCCGCTGCCGGGGATGCGCTGCCAGCGGGAAAAGTGAATCCCGACGGCAAGAGAATTCCAGCCCAGATGTTTACCCGAGGCGAAGCTGGTAACAATGGGGAATGGAATAGAAAGGCTTTGCAAAAGGTGTAGCAGTTCAAAGGAGGAGACAAAGTGTGAACTTGGCATTTCCATTCTCAAGGGTAGACTCACAAAATGTAAAATAATTAATGTTGACTTCTGAAGAGGTTAGTTCAGAGCAGGGAAGATAAAAAGGGGAAAAAAAACCTGTATATCAGAAGCAATCCAACCTATGCAAGGGTAGCTGTTTTCAGACATAAACCCACAGTAGGAATAGCTGTTTTAACTCTAACGTGTCCGTGAAGAAGGCCTACCTTGAACAACCAGTGGTCTTGTGCTACATCGGAAGCAACCACCGCAAAATGTAACCGCTTGGATTTTGTTTAGAGTGTTTGAAAACCTATATGCTGTAGTGGAAGGTGGGGAGAATTAGACCCGAGAGTGTGAAATAGAGATGGCTGCCACTGGATAAAGTTTTAAAAACGTATTTCATTTTTCCAATTAAGAGGCAATTTAGTGTGGCCAATCCACCTACCCTGCACACCTTTGGGTTGTGAGGGTGAGACCTGGGACCTCAGCGCCATGAGGCAGCAGTGCTAACCACTGTGCCACCCCGGAACTGGATAAAATTCGTCATACTGTGTATCCCCGTTGTTTAGTGTCCTATAAATTGACATTATTGTTTTTTATTTAGTTGTTTAATAAATTTTTATGTTATTTAAAATCATCGCAGAACGTCTGGAACATCACTCTGTGGTTTTCAAATCTTTTCTCACATTAAATTGCAAAATCTATACGAAGGCAATTCTTTAAAGTTTCCTTTCTGGGATTTGGAATAGCCTGGGGCGGGATTGTCTTGCCGTTGGGATCCTCCATTTTGCCGGCAGCCCGGGGATTTCCCGATGGCGTGGGGCTGCCCCACAATGGGAAACGCCATTGACCAGCCGCGAAATGAAGAATCCCGCCGGCGTGCTGAACCAGGGCTGGGATTCTCCGCTGCCCGGCAGGACGGACTGTACCGCCGCCAAAGTGGCGTGAACCACTCCGGCGTCGGGCTGCCCGGAAGGTGCGGAATCCTCTGCACCTTCAGGGGCTAGGCTGGCGCCCGCAGGGTTGGCACCCCGCCACCCTTGCCGAAGGGCCCCTGCCGGCTGCCGCGTGCGCAGCAGCGCCAGCGTGTACTGGCGTCATCCCAGCACATGCGGTGGGGTTTTTTTCTCTGCGCCGGCCATGGCAGACCATTTCAGCGGTTGGCGCGGTGGGAAAGAGTGCTCCAACGGCACAGGCCCGCCTGCGGATCGGTGGGCCCTGATCGCGGGCCAGGCCACCGTGGAGGCCCCCCCCCAGGGTCAGATACCCCCCCCCCGGACTCCGCAGGCCGCCGCAGAGCCAGGTCCTGCCGGTAAGGACCTGATGTAATATCTGCCGGCGGGACTGGCCGAAAACGGGCGTCCACTCGGGCCATCGCGGGGCGGAGAATCGCCGGGGGAGGGGTGGCCGCTGCCAACGGCCCCCGAATGGCGTGACGCGATTCCCGCCCCCGCCGAAAAAACTCCGGCGGAGAATCCGGCAGCCGGCGTCCGGGCGGGATTCATGCCCCCCCCCCCGGCAATTCTCCAGCCCGGCGCGGGCTCGGAGAATCCCGCCCCAGAAATCTGTCATGGCGGGATGGAGAATCCAGCTCCTGATGTTTCCCATCGGCCGTGCTCTTAAGACATGTGCTACACTTTTCCAAACACATTGGCTGCACTTTTTAAAAAATCTGTCACGTGATGTGGGCATCACTGACAATGCCAGCATTTCCTGCCCAACTTTAATTGCCCTTGAACTGAGTAGGTCACTTCAGGGTCAACCACATTGCTGTGGTTCTGGAGTCACATGTAGTCCAGGTCAGGTGAGCGTGGCAGATTTCCTTCCCTCAAGGAAATCAGTGAAAAGATGGGTTTTTACAACAATCAACGACAGTGGTCATGGTGTCACTGTGAGACTAGCTTTATATTCCAGATTAATTAACTGATTTTAAATTCCACCAGCTGCTATGGTAGGAATTGAACCCACGTCCCCAGAGTATTAGCTGGGCCTCTGGAATACTAGTCCAATGATACTGCCACTACGCCCACCACCTTTCCATTGCTGGTGTCGTTATGTGGGGGGCTTAAAAAGTTACTCCATGAGGATAGGTTTATGTAGGTTAGGCATGAGGTTACATAAATACAGAAGGGATGTGTGGACATGGGCCAAATATTGGAAGCAGAAATTGGCAGACAATGCTTTCATATATATATATATACACACCTGAAGTGTTCAAAGGAGTTGCTGGACTAGATAAAGAGAAACCATTTGCTCAGTGAGGGAAGTCCCGAAGTAAGGCATAACCTTAAAATGAGAGCTAAGGGATTGTGTCAATGAGCGGGTGTCACATTAAGAGTAATGACCTTCTGGAACTCTCCTCCAAATGGCTTTTGAGACTGGGGATCAGACTGAAAATGTCAAAACTGGGCTGGATTGATTTTTGTTTACAGAACCGAGACGGGCAAGGTGGAGTTAAGGTACAGATCAGCTGGGTTTTAATTGAATGGCAGAACAAGGTCAAGGGGGCTGAGTGTCCTCTGTCTGTCTTTATTCCAATTTGACACACGTTCTTCTCCAATGGCAGCAAAGCTCTGGTGCCACAAATGGTTACAATTAACACAGCGAGCAGAGCTTGCTCCCGCTGTGAATTGTGTGTTTCTAATTAATTCTGAAGGTGAAGAACCCACTCTGCTAATATAGGGACAGACTTCTAAACCTGACTCGTTTCCTCCTATAAACATGCCTCCCACTTTGCCGTGTCTCAGGCTTTGAGAGACACTGAAAGCGACGGCTCGGAAATACAGTCTGCTTCTTTGATACATCATCAATTTTTCAGACAACCAAAGTAATGGACTCAAAAGTTGTCTGCCAAGTAGATTTCCCAATCAATGCGTATATATAAAGCATTTCCTGCCAATTTCTGCTTCCCATTTTTGGCCCATGTCCACACTAGGCTGTCAAGATAATATGATGCACACTTCACTGTTATAATTTCAATTCTCTTCCTGTAGCTAATGGTGCACCAAGCAGACTTCCGTCTGTTTCCATAGATTGTAAGTTGCTCGCCTATCGCCAGGGTCTTACAGCTTGGAAGGCACCATTCCACATCAAGTGTGACTGGTCAGGAGTCTCGCCAGCTTTTAACGGCAACCATTGGCACTTGCGGAAGGATCTGCAGGTTGATTCTCAACGTGTTTGGTCGTGTTATAAACGCACCACTCTTGGCCGTCAGGTACTGGGGTGGGACTCAAACCTGGAGCTTCTGGCTCAGAGCGGGGGGGGGGGACACATTACCCACCGTGACACTTTACTGTGGATTTGTGCCTAACTGGATCTGGATTAAGGCTGCACCGCTACTTATTCAGCTGCCTGGACCCTAAACTCTGGAATTAACCCCCTCTAAACTTCTCCACCTCACCACTTCCATTCCCTTTCGAAGATGCTTCTTTGGCTAAGCTTTCGGTCATCACTTTGCATGGCTGTGTGGCCCATTTTATGAACATATGAATTAGGAGCAGGAGTAGGCCACCCGGTCATCGACTGTTCCCCCATTCAATAAGATCATGGCTAATCTGATTGTAACCTCAACTCCGCCCTCCTGCCGATAACCTTTCACCCCCCTTGATAATCAGCTCTGCCTTAAGAGCATTCAAAGACTGTTTCCACTGCCTTTTGAGGAAGAGAGTTTCCCAGAGACTCCCGACCCTCTGAGAGAAATAAATTCTCCTCATCTCAGTCCTAAATGAGCGACGCCTTATTTTTAAACAGTGAACCCCAGTTCTGGACTCTCCCACAAGAGGAAACATCCTCTCCGCATCCACCCTGTCAATACCTGTCGGGATCTCGACCGAGCCGACTCTTAGTCTCCTGAACTTTACTTGACACAAATCCAACCTCTCCAAGCTTTCCTGATAAGACAACCCGCCTGTTCATTGGTCCTGGTATTAAATGATAGCACCCCTGTGAAGGACTTTGGGAAGTTGTGCTATGCTTACGGTGCTTTACAAAATTGTTCTTTCCTAGGACTTCCACAGCCATTGGAGCAATAAAAGTTTAATCTTATGAGTGTGGTTATAAACGCTAACAAGAGAGTCTACGAATGTGATTTTATCTACTGAATGAAATGAAAATCGTTTATTGTCACGAGTAGGCTTCAATTAAGTTACTGTGAAAAGCCCCTAGTCGCCACATTCCGGCGCCTGTTCGGGGAGGCGGGAACGGGAATTGAACCGTGCTGCTGGCCTGCTTGGTCCGCTTTAAAAGCCAGCGATTTAGCCCAGTGTGCTAAACCAGCCCCTAAAAAAAAATGAAGTTACTGTGAAAAGCCCCGAGTCGCCACATTCCGGCGCCTGTTCGGGAAGGCTGGTACGGGAATTGAACCCGTGCTGCATCAGCATTGGTGCCACGGGGGTGGGGGGGGGGGGGGTGGTGTGCAGATCAGTGAGTAAACTTCTGCTGAATCTCAAGGTGTGGTGTGTGCAGGGTACCTTTCAGCCATGATCGAATGGTGGAGCAGACTCGATGGAAATGGCCTAATTCAGCTCCTAATTGTAAGGGTCTTAAGGTTCTGTTAGTGGCGGATGGTGGTGGTGATTGGGATGGGGGGGGGGGAGAGGTTGGACCCGAGGAGAAATGTGGTCATTTCATTACAGCTACAGCATCACAGATTTTCAACTCTAGAAACAAAAGCGTATGCGTATCAAATTCTTCAAACTCCTGCGCACTTTCGATGGGGGCCTCAGCAATGTTATATATCCATTTGGCTCCTACCTGGCTTGTATGGAGCCAATACTTCAGTCGAGGCTTCCTTTTGATCCGCGGGAGCACCAGTCTGTAGATGATATGCTCGCCAACTGTTGCAAGGAGGGAGCCGACCAACCCGACGCAGAGCAACACAAAGAGTCCTGAAAAGTGCTTGATCCCCATTTGTAAAGTCTGTGAAGAGGAGAGCAAGCGTCTCTATTATCCCTCAGCAGTTCAGTTGATAAGGAGCGTGCAAAATATTCTGGGCAATAGGCGGTTTGGTGAGCACGGTGCTCTTCAATTTGAGTTTCAGGTATTGCAATTTATCCCCCCCCCCCCGCGCTCAAGACAATCCAGACCCTCGCTCCCCCCAGAGGGGCAGAGCTCAAGGTTAAGCTGACTAATAATGTATGGCTGATCACAGCGTGGGGGGGGGGGGGGGGGGGGGGGGAGTGTAATGTTAACTTTACCCAGATTGGCAGCACGGTGGGGCAGTGGGTTAGCACTGCGGCCTCACGGCGCCGAGGTCCCAGGTTCGATCCCGGCTCTGGGTCACTGTCCCTGTGGAGTTGGCACATTCTCCCCGTGCTTGCGTGGGTTTCGCCCCCACAACCCAAAGATGTGTAGGATAGGTGGATTGGCCATGCTAAATTGCCCCTTAATTGGAAAAAATGAATTGGGTACTCTAAATTTAAAAAAAAAAAACTTTACCCAGTTCAATGTGAAACTACCAGCTGCCTGATTCGGCACGTATCTCCCAGTTTTATCAGGCAGGGGAAGAGCGACCGCCTGCTGGACCAAGGGAAAGTGGGAAGCGGAGGATAGAAAACAAACAACAAAAATACGGCACAAAGGAGTTGTACAACGAAGGCAAGCAAACAGACAATTATTACAAGGAGGGGTTCGTTTAAACGAGAATAGTCCAGGAGCAATGCCACAGGAGGTCATCCAATACATAAAGTAAGTCAATGACGTTTTCAAGTTTAACTTTCACGACTATTCGTCCCTTTGAATGTGAATAGTCTGCCTCAAGGCAGACAAAACAGGTACATCAGACACCGTGGCGTACCAGATTTATCATCCCTGGTACCTAAGTCACACAGGCCCTGAGGGGTAAGCTCACCCAAAGCCACCATCACTGTTGATTTGCGATAGATACCCCAGGCACAGGATAGAGAAACTAAACATGTTGGTTGGGGACTCTAGGACTCGGGAAGGGGGGGAAGTGGGGGGGGGGGGGGGGGGGGGGGGGGGATGAGAGCCAGTTCTTTCAGGATTGAAGGTAGAAAGTGCACAGATACACACAAGATGTGGTAGAAGTTTGAAAATCTCCAGTGCAATCGATTATTCACTGTAAATTTGAGACTGATGGGCTTTGGAAGGAATATGGAGTAAAGGCCCCATGTTCAGCCAAATCTCACGGAGGAGGTGGCGGAACAGGCTCGAGGGATCAAACTGCCCCCTGCTGCATCTGCCGTCAGGAACCCGCGCAACTTCTGGAATTTCTTTGAGCGCACTTAGGGCTAATAACGAACAGAGATTTCCCCTGTAAAGAGTTCAGAGCAGAATCCGTTTGGAGTCAATTGTCAACCGCCAACTTTGTTTCAAGCTGTTTTGTGCACCTTGGCTGCGTTTTTGTTTTTATTTCTGAGTTGCACTGTTCAGTGAAGGCAGGAGATGGCAGCAGAAGCTCTGCCCGCTCGCTGAATCGGAATTTGATTCAGTGGAAGACTTTACTTCGCACAGGGAGAACAGAAAGCTGCAGCTTCGGAGCCAAAGGCCGTTAAAAATGGTTATAGTTCGTGAAAATCTTTTGCCTTAATGTAGACTTCAAATTTGCATTTTGGGGTGCGGAACCTCCTAAGCACTAACGACCAGAGACAAGTGCAATTGTGGTAAATGAAATACCCGGCACGAAAGAGCGAGTGAGCCCGTGCGTTATGCACAAAATTGTGCTACTCCTGAATTTCCTCAATCTTTTACACTCTTCTATCCGTCGCTCCAGCCAAACACATTTCAGCTCATTACGATGATTCTGACGCCAGGCTGAAGATAAACACACAGAAAATTGCCAGCCAGGGATGCTTTGCCAATGGAAAAACAGGTACACGAGTGGGCATAACCTCAGGAATAACTTGATGATTGCAGGAAAGGTAATCCCAAGGTATCAGCAGCTCAGAAAACTAGAAAGCACATCACATTCCATCACGTGCTGAGTTCATTGATACAAGGGAGTTAGGGAATGCCAGTGAGTTTGCATTGGGCATTGCAACAGGCATTGGGCTATGGAGGTTCAGGCACTGGTACAGAGCAACGAGCACAGGTACAGTTGTCACCTTGGCAGGGTGGGCTACAATGCAGCAACAGTGAAACCTATCACAGTAAGCCGAAACACTAGGTAGATTTTGACCTCTGTCCATCATTGGCACACCATGGCTGTGCTCCATCTTAAAAAAAAAAGCACTGTTGCCTCTCGCCAAGCATCCTTCGATGTCACTTCTCCAACATCCGAACACAAGAGATAGGAGCAGAAGTCGGCCACTTGGCCCCTCGAGCGTGCTCCGCCATTCAATAAGGTCATAGCCGATCAGTTTGTGTTGAGTTCCACATTCCCATCTGCACCCCCCCACCCGATAACGTTTGATTCCTTTGCCTTACAGGAATCTATCTACCTCCGCCTTAAAAATATTCAGCGACCCCCCATCTCCACCGCTTTCTGAGTCAGAGTTTCAAAGTCACACAAGCCTCTGGGAGAAAACAATTCTCCCCATCTCTGTCCTGTAAGGGCGACTCCCAATCTTAGCCAATCTTGACCCGGGACCTCTGTCACCTGTAGGGAAAAAGGCAGCAGATACATGGGAACGCCACCACCTGCAAAGGCCCCATTCACTGTCCTGAATTGGAAATATATTGCCGTTCCTTTCCTTACTCTGTGTCAGGAATCGTGGAACCTCCTCTCTAACAGCACTGTGGGAGTACCTACCCCACGTTGACCGAGTATCGCAGTGTCATTTGGCCTATCAGGTTGGTGCGGACTCTCTGTGGAGCAAACATTCCACCCCTGCAAGCTTATTTCCCTCAAGGACCTACCAAATTTCCTTTTGAGTGCATTGATCATCACCATTCCCGTGGTTCCAGGTCATCACCACTCGCCACATAAAAAAAAGTTATTCCTCATATTTGTCCCTCAATCTCAAGCCCCAAACCTTAAATCTGTGTCCCCTGGGCCTTGTACTGTCAGCTAAGGGTAACAGCTTTGCTTTGCCTACCTTACCTGTTTCTTAAATAAATTTAGACTACCCAATTCTTTTTTTCCCCAATTAAGGGGCAATTTAGCGTGGCCAATCCACCGACCATTTGCCCACCTTACCTAAGCCTGTCGTAATCTTGTACACCTTTATCAAATCTCCCCTCAACCTCCTTGTGGTCAAGAAGGTGACTTGCTCTGACCTTCGCAAGAGCAATAAAAGCTGGGAAATAAACACTGGCTGTGCTGGAGATAATGTGCACAAATTGGCTGACGCAGAAGTGATTCACTGACTGCAATGCACTGCGACATCCTGACGTCAGCAAAAACACCAGATAAAACTCTTCCTTTCTACCTCTCTAAGATTGCAACATGCACTCATCAACAGAACGAGACAGTGAGAATTAATCTCTTTCCTTTTGGTGATGATAAAGGGTTAAATACTTTTCAGCATCCTGGAAGGGCTGGCCAACTCTTCCAGGAATACCTCTCTGGGGGTCAGTTCCATCCACTTTAACAGACGTGAAGGAAGTTCTCAATTTAATGTCTCATTTAAAACTTGATACCTGCAGTAAAGCGGCACAGCCCCACTGCCCACTGAAGTGTCAGCCGAAGTCAAGTTGTCGTTGTTGGCTGCTCCTTGATTTTAGGGTGGCGGGGTCGCTGGTTTCCTCCATGTGACTGAAACAGGCAGATTCCTGACCCACAGATCCTTGAGCGTGTCAATGCCAATATGCCACGTTACCAAGGACCGGGCAGAGACGACCATTTCTGGGCACACATTCTCCTCAATCACCTACTTCCTGCGTCTGAGGAAATCCCCGCAGAGGCAACTGGTGTCTTTGGACTTCCAGGGGAAACCTCTGACGCGGTCTGTTCTTTGTCGCACAAAAATATCGGGAACAACATGGGAAAATCTACATCGCCCTGATCAAAACAGCTGAGTCAGTGAATCGCAAGCTCTGTGGATTGTGCTCCAAAGATTCGGACGTCCAAGAAACCTCTTCGCCATCCTCCATTGCTTCATGATGATATGACTGAAACCGTCTTGAATGGGAGCCCTGAAAAAGATGCCTTCAAAATCCGGCCTGGGATCAAGCAATGCCGTGTGGAGTTTGCACATTCTCCCCATGTCTGCGTGGGTTTCACCCCCACAACCCAAAGATGTGCAGGGTAGGTGGATTGGCCACGCTAAATTGCCCCTTAATTGGAAAAAATAATTGGGTACTCTAAATTTAAAAAAAAATAGGGAGAGAACCCCTAACTAAAGTGCTGCCAATTTGCAGCTCAGCACTTCAGAATCACTCAAGAGTGAAGGGGCGTGACTGGAATGTACTTAACACTTGATGTGGTTGGTGTTTATAAATATTGTGGTTGCAGCACTTAGAGTGAAGAAGATGAATGAAGCAAAGCTCACGGCTGTGTTGTTAAAGCTGTCAATCACACCCAACTACTGGAAATAAAAGAACAGCTTGCAGCGAGAGGATCTGAGAGGTTTAAACACAGGAGCTGGTCTCCTTCCAGGAATGGACATGTGGAGCTTCTGGATAAGTGTTACAACAGTAGTTTGTATCACTGCCGCTGTCTGGACTGCTGTCTAGCTTCCAGACGGGGGTCTCTTTTCTGCAGATGATTGTGTGTGTGTGTGTGCGTGGGGTGGGGGTGGGGGTGGGGGTGGGGGGGGGGGTGTTAAGTTAAGGGGTTCTAGGGCAGCACGGTGGCGCAGTGGATTGCCCTGCTGCCTCACTGTGCCGCGGTCCCAGGTTCGATCCCGGCTCTGGGTCACTGTCCGTGTGGAGTTTGCACATTTTCCCCGAGTTTGTGTGGGTTTCGCCCCCACAACCCAAAGATGTGCAAACTAGGTGAATTGGCCACGTTAAATTGCTCCTTAATTGGAAAAAATGAATTGGGTATACTAAATTTATTTTTTAAAAGTTAAGGGGTTCTTGGGGAGGGGGGTTCCTTTAGTCAGGAGGTCCCAGGGAGGGGGGGGGGGGTGGTCTCCCGTTTAGTGCATCTCCGTGGGGGGTTCAGTTAGGGTGTCCGGTGGGGGGCAGCCTCCCTGATTAGGAAGTCCCTTTGGGGGTTTTCAAATATTAGATGGTCCTGAGGAGGGGGCGGCTGAGTCACCCCTACCAGGGGGATGTTGGGAGGGGGGGGGGGGAGGTGAGGGACACACAGGAAAGTGGGAGGGGGGGTCTGATTTGCGGTGTGGGCACGGGCAGCGGCCAGATGCCCGGCTTCGCTATTCAGCTGCTCAAAATGTTGGCCCGATAGCGGGATTCCCTCGGGAATTCCCGGTAGTCCTTGCCATTCCTCACCATGGATGGACTTGATTGCCGAGGGATACTAAACTGCTTTGTGATTTTCTCAGTAGCAATCCTCCTCAGGCGGGGGAAGAACGGAGAATCTCGCCCAATATTATGCACAGAGGCTGCATCCAGTTCCAGCAGTTTCTCGTTTAATGGAATTTTCTGCAGCCATGGCACATGTTTTTTAGTTTTAGGAAACATGACAAATTTTTCAAAGAGGTTGAAGCAGAAATTTCGGCCTTTTTCCCTGTTTGTGTCTACCATTGATAATTACTATTATTCTTCAATCGCAGTTTACAGCATCTGAGGTAACTTAGTGTACACACCATAACCCAACCCTGCTTCTTTACCAAAGCCCCCCCCCCCCCCCCCCCCCCCCCCCTCCGGCTGATGTGTTCCTTAATAATAATCTTTATTGTCACAAGTAGGCTTACATTAACACTGCAATAAAGCTACTGTGAAAAGCCCCTAGTCGGCACATTCCGGCGCCTGTTTGGGTACGCTGAGGGAGAATTCAGAATGTCCAAACTACCAAACAGCACGGGCGCGATTCTCCGCAAATCCGGCGTGTCGTGAAGGCTGGCGTGAAACTGGCCGTGTTTCACGCCAGCCTTGGAGCTCCGCCCGGGACCCGATTCTCCCCCCCAGGTGGGGCTAGTATCGGGGCCGGGGGAATCACGGCGACGCGGAGTTAGCCAACGTCACTAACTCCGCCCGCCAAGAGTCACGGCGGCTGGCGCGCACGATGACGTCAGCCGCGCATGCGCGGATGACATCATCACGCAGACGCGTCAAACCAGCGCATGCGCGGGCCGTCATGCCCCTCAGCCACCCCGCGGGGCGGCGGAAGAACAAATAGTGCGCGGGTATCGGACCCGCTGCCCGCGATCGGTGCCCACCGATCGCAGGCCCATGCCACCCTTGGCACGGCCGTGGTGCGGCCGTGCCAATCAGTGCCACGGTTGTCCGAGACGGGCACTTTGCGGCCGTTTTCACGAATGCTGAAAGCAGCTGTGATCGCGGCCGTGAAAACGGCCGTAAACTCCGCGATATTCGTCCCATCGGCCTGCGGAGAATCGCTGTTCGCCGTAAAAAACGGCGAACAGCGATTCGTGTTGGGGGGCGGCTGGAGGGGGGGGGGGGGGGGGGGGGCGGTGGGGGGAGAGAATAGCGGGAGGCCGTGCAAATTGTCGGGAAGGCCCTCCCGCTATTCTCCGACCCGTCGTGGGCAGCGGAAAATCGCGCCCCACATCTTTCGGGACTTGTGGGAGGAAACCGGAGCACCCGGAGGAACACACACAGACACGGGGAGAACGTGCAGACTCCGCACAGACAGTGACTCAGGCAGGAATTGAACCCGGGATCCTGGAGCTGTGAAGCCACAGTGCTAACCACTGTGCTACCGTCGCTGCCCTACATTCTTTGGCTCCCCAGTGTTTGTCTCCATGACCAAACCACACTGGGTGAGCCAGACATTCCATCTCCTGTATATGCTGAAGGAGAGACTCTGGAACATGTTGAGCACTTCCCATAAATCTTGGCAGCCACCACTGGCAAGGACCTCAGCTCATCGTTCCACAGAATACGGCAGCGAGAGCTTAACAAAGTGGGCCTCCACCTGTCAACGCTAGTCTCAGTGTTCAGAGAGGTTGTCGTCATCACAAGCTTGTGCTACAATGAGACCTGAACTGTGTATCAATGATACATGAGTGCCAGAGAACATCCATCAGCAACGCCTCTGCTGCGACCTCCGGATTGAATGGGAGAACTCTCCTAGTGTCCTTGTTGGAAGTCAGCCTACAAGCATTCGGGCAAAACTCCCGGAAAAACAACTTTGATGGGCTCGGCACCATGTCTGGATGGGCAAAAAGTAAACCCTCCCCACCCCAGGTTCTAAGTGATGTATCAGCGGTCTCCTCTGAGCAGAGCTGAGAAAGCACATCTAAAGTGGCTTGATGTATGTCTTAATTGTTGATTCAGCTGCCGTAACCTCCTCAACATATTTTGTAATCCTTCGGTGTGGCTGAGTCTTATTTTCAGCCTTGTTCTGGAAAATGGCAATCTCTTTTTGTGAGGAGAAATCAGTCCTGGGCCGGAAGCCATTCTCGCGGAGCCCCGCTGCAGGTTTCCAGGCGATGGGGGCTGCATACAACGGGGAAACCTCATTGGCGGCGGCAAAGATCCCACCGCCATCCAATGGCAGGACGCTCCCACCCCCGCCAAACATGCCGCGGTGGCACGAGGAAAATTCTGTCCGTTCACTTTGGCGAATTAATCCACGTCGGTTTTGACGTGAAACCCCTGAGGCGTCTGCAATCCTTTCACCTCTTTGTTTTGGTCGGCTGTGAACAAAACCTTCTCAAACTCCGCGCAAGAGGGCAGCGTTGCTGAGAGCGCTTGCGGGGGTCATCTTCAAAATGTAATTTTGTGTCGGGGCAGTCATGTTGAAAAAAAAAACTGGGAATCTCTTGCACTCGAGCCTCGGATTTTCCGTCACACAGCTCCGACTGACTTGAGTGGTGATGGAACCATCAATTCTATGGACACGTGCTTGTAGGAATAGAATAGCGGTTTTAATATACTTACAACAGAGCCAGCCTGTTTGCCATTGAACTTTCGATGAACTGGCTGGCTGGCTCTGTGGCACGGATCTTTGTACAGCAGCTCCAGGGGGAGGAGTTCTGGGCGGAGCCAAGGGGGGAGCCCAGTACAAACTCTCGCGTACTCCCAGAGCTACTCCCCCTGGTGGTCAGGTAGTGCAACTGCACTTACAATATCGGTACATATATACAATGGGAACAGAGTGACATTGGTAACTTATAACACCGTGTGAATCTCATTCACCACAAGTGGTTCGCGGGCCTTGGCTCCAGGGGCATGAGAACCAGTGACTGCGACGCGAGAAACGCGAGGGCACGTGGGGGAAGACACCGGAAAACGAGGGCACGTGGTTAGGGAATCAGGAGTATGAGGACACTCGACTAAGACAATGGAGGCGCAGAGGCACATCAAACAGGTCCGAGTGACACCAATCACTCGTCAACATTTCCTGACTCAACCTTCCCAGGAAATACAGAAAACATCAGAAGAACTCACTTCGCTTTTCAGAGGATTTTAAATTCACCACTGCAAAAATGCACCGCAAGTCTTTGGGCCTGTTGTCAAATCTACTCAAATACGCCTCCAGTTTTCTTACATTTTGCAGCCAACAACTAAAATTACTAATTGTGATATTAGCACCCTTGGGTTGTCAGGCAAAAGGTTTTATTTTGCTTTATTTGTTCTTGGGACGTGGGCGTCTCTGGCATGGTCAGCATTTATCGCCCATCCCTAATTATTCTTGGGAATATCATGATGAGAAACTTTTCCAGTCCTGATTTCCTTTCAGTTAAAATTCCTTTGAGGAACGCCCCTGCCCCCAAACCCAGTTTAAGATTAACTGACCTGTTTCGGACAACCTTGAGCATCAAGGAGTTGAGTAGCCATTTTCTTGAGCGCCCTCCAAGAAATCTCTCGAGGATGCGCGTATACATAATTTAGCCCAAGTTGTCATTTTTAGTACTTCCTCTCAACTTACGCATGCACCCAGGACAATTAACTTTGCCTTGTCGCCCTCAGACCTGCTTCACCTACCAGTCGGGGCTGCTGGCAGTCTACTAGAATGCACAGAGAGTGCTTTAATCAACCCCAGCATCATTAGTGTGTGGTTTTCCACTGAACTTGACACTTCAGTTCGGTGCTAACGAAATGCCGCAACGTTTGGAGGTGCCGTCTTTCGGGTGAGACGTTAAACGCAGCCCGTCTGCTCTCTGAGCTGGTTTGTGGCACTATATTGAAGAAGACGAGTTGAGTTATCAACAGACTTCTCTGAGCAGAGCTGAGAGTGCAAATCTAAAGTGGCTTGGTGTAAATCTTAACAGTTGATTCAGCTGCCATAACCTCCTCAACATATTTTGTAATCCTTCTGTCTGGCTGAGTCTTATTTTCTGCCTTGTTCTGGAAAATGCCAATTTCTTTTTGGCATTTTCCAGAGTCTTGGCTCATGCTTAATCCTCAGCCAATGTTACTAAAGCAGTTTATCCAGTCATTATCACATTGCTATTTGGGGGAGCTTGCCGGGGGCAAATTGGTTGCTGAATTTCCTACCATGCAACAGTGGCCAACGCCCCAAAGCTACTTAATTGCATGTAGAGTGCTTTGGGACGCACTGAGGTCCCAAAGGGCGTTATATAAATGCAGGTATTTATTTTTCTCGTTCATTAGAAATACTGCCTCTGCCCTGCATCCAAGGCAGTTCAGAACCACAGTAATAGTTACAGCGCACAGTTGGCCATTCAGCCCATTGTCTCAGTGCTAGCTCTCCGAAGGATCAATTCACCTCGTGCCACACCCTCTCCTCCGTCCTGCAGCTCTATACATTCTTTTTTTTTCAAATTTAGAGATCCCAATTCTTTTATCTTTCCAATTAGGGGGCAATTTAGCGTGGCCAATCCACCTACCCTGCACATCTTTGGGTTGTGGGGGTCAGACCCATGCAGACACTGGGAGAATGTGCAAACTCCACACCGACGGTGACCTGGGGCCGGGATCGAACCCGCTGGCCTCGGTGGCGTGAAGCAGCAGTGCTAACCACTGCACCACCGTGCTACACACCCCCCTCCCGTACGTTCTTACTTTATTATCCGAGAAAAGGCGTTCATGGCCGCCCTCCCTGGTTTGCCACAGAACATGGACCCGCAAAGCTGAAAAATTCAAATGGAATAAAATTTAAATGATTTAGTTACGCCACAGAAAACTGAAAGATCACTGTGGATAAGACGGGCAGGTGTACATTTAAGTGTTGGGGAATGTGATTACGGTAGAAGGCTGCTGCTGATAATATGCAGCATTGGGAATGAGGAATTTTTCACACTGGCAGCTCTCCCTTGTGAATCCCTTGTTGAGTGGTTGTTAATATTTTCTGAAAAGTACTGTGCGTTCAAGTGGAAACTGCAGTCCAATCCAATTCAGTCGAACATAACAGGCTACAAGAGGGAACGTACCGACGGTAGCACTCCCTGGTGAAACATATTAGGCAGGCCTAGTAAATACCAAATACATCTCTTCCCGTGATTTCTCACCTCAGTCACAGCAAAGCTCCTTTTTCCGCACGGTACGGCTTTATACCATTTGTCATGCAGCGTGTCCATGAAGCCGTCGGACTTGTACTGGCTGATTAATTCGGAAATGTTTGGTGTCAACGGGGAGTTCTGCAGAAGGCCAATTCCGTAGCCTAGGAAAGAGGAACGGTCAAATATAAGCAGGGCGATCAGTGTTTTTGCTGACACCGCAAGGAACTGGCCTGAAGTTACAGCGGAAATGAATCAGTTACGACGGCAAAAGAAGATGGCGAAAGCTACTTCTGGTTATCCCAACAGATCCAAGAGTCCGGAGGCGTCCCCGAGAGATTGCAAGGAAGCAAATTACATCAAGGCAGTCTGACACTTTTGTAAATAATGAGAGCGAAGCTTGGGCGGTTTCTAATTAATATCTGAAATTAAAGGTGAGGCGAATGCCTTGAAATCGCTCTTGGGCGCTTGCTTTTCGTATGCCACGCTGTGCCGCATGCAAGAGCAGTGCTACCCAATTCAGGGCTCGCTTCTCTCTTTTTGCAATTAACCAAAGGTGTCATGATGGATCAGTGACCAATAATAAGCTGTGCGAAATTAATTAATGCAAGGTCATGGAGAAATAATTACCATTTGATTACTAGTCCATGGTGCAGCCAGTAATTGTTGCTAAACAATCCAATCTGTTTAATGTGTCAATGTGAATTGGGGAATTGGAGGGGCGAAGTGCAGGGTGTAGCTCCAAGTGATACTGGAATAAGCCAGAAACTCAAGTAATAAGCTGGAGAATTTATGTAAACCCTTCGCCTCGTGTTAAAGGAGTTAGGGCACTGATTTGGCAACCTCTGCTTTTACCAAGTTGCAAGGTTTAAAATTCTCTTTTCCATACACCAATTTGCAAAGAAGTCACATTGCTAATGCCAGCACATACTTGGAACATGTCCCTTTGTTACCCTATCACTCGAACAGCCCTCCAGGACTTCTACATCCCTCTGATTCTGGCTTTTTGCTCATCTCTTCTTGTAATCCTTCATAATATACCAGCTGCCTTGGGATAGCTTTTTATATTAAAGGTTTTATATATACAAACGTTGGTGTTATTGTTGTTTTCAGAAGGGTAAACTGACCAACATTCCTATTTCTCCAATAGAACAATATCGGATGTTGTGTGTGGATGCTATTTTTGTTAATATATTTGAGGAACATTATGTTATTCTGTAAAGAAGGCTGTGTGTATGTGTTTACGGGCGGGTATAAATGATTTGATTAAGCCGGGGAAAGGTTGATAGAGACATGGGGCGGAATTCACCGACCCCCCGCAGGG
This sequence comes from Scyliorhinus canicula, assembly GCF_902713615.1. NCBI lineage: Eukaryota > Metazoa > Chordata > Chondrichthyes > Carcharhiniformes > Scyliorhinidae > Scyliorhinus > Scyliorhinus canicula. The sequence continues at coordinate 11,808,521 of NC_052153.1, forward strand.
TCAGGGAATCGCCCGGGGACGGCGTAAATCCCGCCCCTGCCGTGGCCGGAATTCTCTGCCACCCGGGAATTGGCGGGAGCGGGAATCACGCAGCGCCGATCAGCGTGCCCCCTTGCGGCGATTCTCCGGCCCGCGATAGGCCGAAGTCCCGCCGCTGTCAGGCCTCTCCCGCCCACGTGGTTTAAACCACCTCTGTGCCGGCGGGATTGGTGGCGCGAGCGGGCCCCCGGGGTCCCGGAGGAGGGGGGGGTGGGGTGAGGCGATCGGACCACGGGGGGTGCCCCCACGGTGGCCTGGCCCGCGATCGGGGCCCACCGACCGTCGGGCGGGCCAGTGCCGTGGGGGCACTTCTTTTTCTTACGCCGCCGCCACGGCCTCCACCATGGCGGAGGTGGAAGAGACCCCCTCCACCGCGCATGTGCCGGTGGTGATGTCAGCGGCCGCTGACGCTCCGGCGCATGCGCAGACTCACAGCGACCGCCGTAGCGCCAAAGGCCGTTGGCGGAGCAGGAGCCACTCCAGCGCGGCACTATCCCCTAAAGGTGCGGAGAATCCGCACCTTTGGGAGGCCCGATGCTGGAGTGGTTGGAGCCACTCCGCTACTCCAGGACCCCCGCCCCGCCGGGTAGGGGAAAATTTCGCCCATGTTGTCTGTGAGAGTTGATAGATAAAAGGGGTAAGTCTGTTAACGTATGTATTTGTAAGAAGAACCCATGGTGAAGTTGATTGATAAGTAAATAGGTTGTGGTTAAACATTTGCATTAGGAGATATATGGGGACTTGGCTTTTCAGCTGTTCAATGAAGTAAGGAGCTTTTACAACTTGGAAAGGTTTCATCAGTAAACAAGGGACAGTTATTCAATTTTATTGGACCCAAAAAGGCACAGCAGAATGTTTTAATATTTTATCATTTAAATAATAATCCCTTTTGCTGTTATTCCTACCAAAATGGATAACTTCACATTTGTCAACATTGTATTCCATCTGCCAGACCCTAGCCCATTCACCTAACGTATCCAAAACCCTCTGCAGACTTCCGGTATCCTCTGCACTTTTTGCTTTACCACTCATCTTAGTGTCGTCTGCAAACTTGGACACATTAATGGGCGGAATTCTCCGCAAGGCCCGACGCCGTCGTGAAACCCGGAGAGGTTCACGACGGCGTCGGGAGCCTCTCCTAGCCCCCTATTCTCCCCTCCCCGGGGGGATAGGAGGGCCGTACTGGGAAACTCGGCGGCCGGGCCTTGTCCCTGGCTTCAAGGCCCAGTGTGCCAAGAATGACGCGGCGGCGGCGCCTAATGACGTCAGCCGCGCATGCGCGGGTTGGGCAGCTCAAACCTGCGCATGCGCGGTTGCCGTCTTTCCCCTCAGCAAGACGTGGCGGCTTGTTCTTGCGGGGCGGCGGAGGGGAACGAGTGCGTCTCTTAGAGACGCCGGCCCGACGATCGGTGAGCACCGATCGCGGGCCCGTCCCCTCCCGAGCACAGTCGTGGTGCTCGGTCCCCGATCCGCCCCCCACAGGCACCACACTTACCTGGCGCGCCATGTTCACGACGGCAGCGACCAGGTGTGGTTGCCGCCGTCGGTAACAGGCCGGGAACGGCAGGCCGCTCGGCCTATCCGGGCCGGAGAATCGCGGGCTGCCGTGAAAAACGGCGGCCCGCGTTTCTCCGAGCGGCGTGTCGCAAAACCGGACTCACCATTTGGGGGGGGGAGAGAATAGCGGGAGGTGTGGGAGCGGACCTCCCGCTATTCTCCCACCCATCGTGATTGCGGAGAATCGTGCCCATTGCACTTGGTCCCCAACTCCAAATCATCTATGTAAATTGTGAACAATTGTGGGCCCAACACTGATCCCTGAGGGACACCACTAGCTACTGATTGCCAACCAGAGAAACAGCCATTAATCCCCACTCTTTGCTTTCTATTAATTAACCAATCCTCTATCCATGCTACTACTTTACCCTTAATGCCATGCATCTTTATCTTATGCAGCAACCTTTTGTGTGGCACCTTGTCAAAGGCTTTCTGGAAATCCAGATATACCGCATCCATTGGCTCCCCATTATCTACCGCTCTGGGAATGTCCTCAAAAAATTCCACTAAATTAGTTAGGCATGACCTGTCCTTTATGGACCCATGCTGCGACTGCCCAATGGGACAATTTCCATCCAGATGCCTCGCAATTTCTTCCTTGATGATAGATCCCAGCATCTTCCCTACTACCGAAGTTAAGCTCACTGGCCTATAATTACCCACTTTCTGCCTACCTCCTTTTTTAAACAGTGGTGTCACATTTGCTAATTTCCAATCCGCCGGGACCACCCCAGAGTCTAGTGAATTTTGGTAAATTACCACTAGTGCATTTGCAATTTCCCTTTCCATCTCTTTTAGCACCCTGGGATGCATTCCATCAGGACCAGGAGTTTCGTCTACCTTTAGCCCCATTAGCTTGCCCATCATTACCACCTGAGTGATAACAATCATCTCAAGGTCCTCGCCTGTCATTGCCTCATTTCTATCAGTCACTGGCATGTTATTTGTGTCTTCCACTGTGAAGACCAACCCAAAAAACCTGTTCAGTTCCTCAGCCATTTCCTCATCTCCCATTATTAAATCTCCCTTCTCATCCTCGAAAGGACCAATATTTACCTTAGCCTCTCTTTTTTGTTTTATATATTTGTAGAAACTTTTACTATCTGCTTTTATGTTCTGAGCAAGTTTACTCTCATAATCTATCTTGCTCTTCTTTATAGCTTTCCCAGTCCTCTAGTCTCCCATTAATCTTTGCCACTTTGTATGCTTTTTCCTTCAATTTGATACTCTCTCTTATTTCCTTAGATATCCATGGTCAATTTTCCCTCTTTCTACCGTCCTTCCTTTTTGTTGGTATAAACCTTTGCTGAGCACTGTGAAAAATCGCTTGGAAGGTTCTCCACTGTTCCTGAACTGTTTCACCAGAAAGTATTTGCTCCCAGTCTACCTTAGCTAGCTCTTCTCTCATCCCATTGTAATCTCCTTTGTTTAAGCACAAAACACTAGAACATAGAACATAGAACAGTACAGCACAGAACAGGCCCTTCGGCCCTCGATGTTGTGCCGAGCCATGATCACCCTACTCAAACCCACGTATCCACCCTATACCCGTAACCCAACAACCCCCCCCTTAACCTTACTTTTTAGGACACTACGGGCAATTTAGCATGGCCAATCCACCTAACCCGCACATCTTTGGACTGTGGGAGGAAACCGGAGCACCCGGAGGAAACCCACGCACACAGGGGGAGGACGTGCAGACTCCACACAGACAGTGACCCAGCCGGGAATCGAACCTGGGACCCTGGAGCTGTGAAGCATTGATGCTAACCACCATGCTACCCTCCTGCCCCAACTAGTGTTTGATTTTACCTTCTCACCCTCCATCTGTATTTTGAATTCCACCATATTGTGATCGCTCCTTCCGAGAGGATCCTGAACTCTGAGATCATTGATCAATCCTGTCTCATTACACAGGACCAGATCTAGGACCGCTTGTTCCCTCGTAGGTTCCATTACATACTGTTCTAGGAAACTATCGTGGCTACATTCTATAAACTCCTCCTCAAGGCTGCCTTGACCGACCTGGTTAAACCAATTGACATGTAGATTAAAATCCCCCATGATAACTGCTGTACCATTTCTACATGCATCAGTTAATTCTTTGTTTATTGCCTGCCCCACCATAACGTTACTATTTGGTAGCCTATCGACTACTCCTATCAGTGACTTTTCACCTTAATATTCCTGATTTCCACCCAAATGTCATCCTTAAATAACAGAGCTACACCACCTCCCTTACCATCCACTCTGTCCTTCCGAATATTTTGATACCCTCGGATATTTAACTCCCAGTCGTGATCATCCTTTAACCATGTTTCAGTTATGGCCACTAAATCATAGTCATTCACGATGATTTGCGCCATCAACTCATTTACATTATTCCGAATACTACGAGCATTCAGGTAAAGTACACTTATGTTGGCTTTTATACCTCTGTTTTGAATCTTAACACCTCGATCAGTAACCTCTCCTAAGTTATATTTCCTCTTAACCTTTCTCCTAATTTTCCTTGTCGTTGAACCCATATCTTCATGTGACAATCTGACGCGTCGCTTACCATTTATATTTTTACTTCCATTGCATACCTCAACTTCATTTTAATTAACCATCCGATTATTTGTGTTCCACATTTTTCTTTGCTTTTTTTTCCCCTTCTTGGATTAGTATCCTGAGGGGGAATTCAGCAACTTCATAATGAATAAGACACGTGTGGTACATGCCCTGAATTTGTTAAGTTTCAGACCTAAATCACTCGGCATTCAGATTAATAGGTATTCAGATTAATACTTGAATTATCTGACATCTCAGCAGAGTAACCACTTCCAGAGATAAATCACATGAATTTTGATTTTCTGCAATACTTTAATATAAAATTAATCAAATACATGCATCCACTTAAAATGGAAAGCAGGACAAATTTGAAGCATTTCAAGGTATGACACAGATGCAAACTGGGATGGTTTGGTTAGCTTTAAGATAGCGTATTCATTCATGAATCATTTAGTAGCATCAAAACTGCTTGAACTGACACTGCTCAAATTCAAAAGAATGAATTATTTTTTTGGGGGGGGCGATAACATGCAAGGGTGATAACAGATACAACCAGGGGTTAGATAAATGCTGACCAGAGAAAATCTAAACCCTGATCCAAGATCCTGGATGGAGACGTGCAACGCTGAGTGAAGCTCCAGTAACCCTCAAGATGTTCAACACCATCTCGGACAAGGTAGCCTGCATGATGGCACATCATCTATCTTAAATATTCACTCATGTATCTCAAATATTCACTCGCTCCATCACCGGCGTACAGTGGCAGCAGTGTATACCCTCTATAAGAGGCACTCCAGCCACTCACCAAGACTTGCCTGGTAACGCCTTCTAAACCCATGACCATGACCCATGCCATCCAGGAGAACAAGGGCAGCGGGCGCATGGGAATACCACCACCTCCACCTCCCCCTCCTAGGCCTACACTATCCAGGCTTGGAACGATACCACTGTCCCTGGGTCAAAAGTCTAGAATTCCCTGCCGAACAGCAGGATGAAGGGGCCTGCGCCATGTGGATTGCAGCGGGTTCAAGCAGGCAGCTTCCCACCACCTTCTCAAAGGAACTTAGGGATGGCCTTGCCAGTGACACCCACATCTCATAATGAAATATGAACATACCTCCTTCCCTCTACGGTGGTTTGGGAGAGGGGGGGGGGGGTTGGATTAAGAAACTCCTTTCAAATTATTGTGCATTAATCCCCCTCCTTCTTGCAAACGCGAGCAATCCCGGCGAAGATCTGCTGTCCGCTTATCTGATTGCACATAAAGAAATGCATACCTTCAATCGCAAAGGGTTTTCCAACAGTTAGCAGCTTGCAATCAGCATCGATTGAGACCTCGTAATCTAACAGCGCTTTGTCCATTATAAAGGCATCAAGACTTTGTGGATCAGTCCTAGGTTGAGAAGTTACAGCTTTAATCAGCAGCACATAGTTTATTCCGCATTTACATCTACCATTCTGTTAAGTGCTTTCCTGAGGACAGTTGAATTCAACAGGAGTAATAGTGATCTATTTTTTCCCCCATCGCCTTTGAAAGAGTTCTTCCACATGAAATCACAGAATGGTTACAGCACAGATGGGGGCCATTCGGCCTGTCCGGTTGGTGCTGGTGCGTTGAAGAAGCAATTCAACCACTGCAGTTCTATTCAACAATTCAACACCTTCCCGCTACCCTTCGCATTCTTCTTTTTCAGACAATCATAGAATCCCTACAGTGCAGAAGACGGCCATTCGGCCCATTGAGTATGCACTGACCCTCCGTAAGAGCACTCTACCCAGGTACATTGACCTGCTCCACCCCCCCCTCCCTCCCCTCCCTATCCCCATAAGTAACCTGCACATCTCTGGACGCTAAGGGGCAATTCAGCATGGACAATCTACCTAACCTGCACATCTTTGGACTGTGGGAGGAAACACTGGGTGAATGTACAAACGCCACACAGACGGCAGCACGGTAGCGCAGTGGTAGCACTGCAGTCTCACGGCGCCGAGGTCCCGGGTTCGATCCTGGCTTTGGGTCATTGTCCGTGTGGAGTTTGCACATTCTCCCCGTGTGTGCGTGGGTTTCGCCCCCACAACCCAAAGATGTGCAAGGTAGGTGGATTGAACACGCTAAATTGCTCCTTAAAAAAAAAACTCCACACAGTCACCCAAGTCCGGAATTCAATATGATCTCTGGCGCTGTGAGGTGGCAAAGCTACCCTCTGTGCCACACTAATCTAATTTCCTCTTGAATGCCTCGATTGAATCTGCCTTGTGCACAAAATCTACATCCCACATTTATCGGTGATGTGCATCTTGGAATTGAAGTCATTGAATAAAATTATTAATTGTCAGTAATGTGCAATCAATTGATTAGGAGCGGATGCAGAGAGTCTCAGGGAAGCAATAATCCTGGTCTACCAACCCCATTTTATCATCTTCATAGTTCCCTCAACGAATAGCACCAGACACAATCACTCATCTGATTTATCAATAAACAGGTTTTTAAATGCAAAATGAAGTGTCACCTTTTGAATCAATATATAATTTACTTTTATTGAAAAATAATTTATGAAAAACCAACTTGTATTATTTCTAAAGCCATAGGTTTCAGCTGAAAAATATGCAACGCCATTGCAATTCAAAGAACATTAATCTGCAAAGTTAGGAAAATATTTTGCATGGTGTTTATTCTAATCTACTGCGAAGATCGGCCGTCAGAAGCGGGGAGATTTCTGAAACTAATATCCAATGGAATGTTTCAACTTAGGAAAACAGCTCCGCTCTGACTCAATACTAACACTTAATCGTGCCTCTGAGTCAGAAAGTTGTGGGTTCAAATCCCACACCAGGGTACAAATATAGATCATTTTTAAAAATACATTTTGAGTACAGTACCCAATTAGTTTTTTCCAATTAAGGGCCAATTCAGCGTGGCTAATCCACCGAACCTGCGCATCTTTTGGCTGTGGGGGTGAAACCCACGCAGACACGGGGAGAATGTGCAAACTCCACACAGATCACAAATGTAGATCAAATGTAGAGTGTAGGTCAGACAGATAGAGGGTGAGATGATGCCTTCTGCCCGTCAGGTTGAGGTCTGATCTCATTTAAGTAGAGTACTGGTGCTAATCGCGTTAGTCACGAACATACAGTTATGGTTACATAGCTTTGAACAGCACAGGTCTGCGAAAGAAAAAAAAAAACGTTTTTGTTCAGCAAAGGGAATCATGGAAAGACAACTCGGCACCTTTATGTTGGTTCCAAAGTCTTATCAAACTGCTGATCTCAAAAAGGATCACTAAAGGCATGATTCAATGAGTGTTTCACAAGCGTAAGTGAGATCGCTTCACTTGCTGGGCTTCTTTCACAACAATGACAACTAACTGATAAGGGCCTTAATTAAAAGCTTTTAAAACAAACAAGTGGGAGAAAGGCTGCTTGAAAGGCCAATTCCTAGTTTGGAAGCATAATATCTCAGTTTGGGAGCAGCGAGCTTCCTGTAAGAAAAGGCTGGAAGTTGCCTAAAGGAACAGTCGCCTTGAGCATCACGAGAGAGAGACACCTTGAAACAGAAACTCTTCCAAACGGGAAAGACTGAGGGAGGTTTCCAGAAAAAGCTATTGGACTGCTGCACTATAATTTTTTCAATAATCTTTATTAGTGTCACAAGTCGGCTTACATTAACACTGCAATGAAGTTACTGTGAAAAGCCCCTAGTCGCCACACTCCGGCGCCTGTTCGGGTACACTGAAGGTGAATTCAGAATGTCCAATTCACCTAACCTGCACGTCTCTCTGGACTTGTGGGAGGAAACCAGAGCGCCCGGAGGAAACCCACGCAGACAAGGGGAGATCGTGCAGACTCCGCATAGACGGTGACCCAAGCCGGGAATCGAGCATGTGTCCCTGGTGCTGTGAAGCAACAGTGCTAACCACTGTGCTACGGTACCGGCCCCCCCCCCCCCCCCCCCCCCCCCGGCTATCAAGAGCTACCACAAAAGTAAAACCAGGAGCCTTCACTCACCTGTTCTGCTTTTTCAGTCCACCTGCAAACTCCAACATTTCAGCGACAGAAGCCATCGCAGCTGCTAAACCGTTTCAACCCCTTTCCTTCGGAAAGAAGGATTTCAAGTAATGAGCCCGAACAGCATCTCGGAGAGATTTATTTGAATCTCATCCTTAAGTATCTTTATTTTTATTTGCCTTTCATCCTTGTATCGCTATTTTAGCGAAAACCTTTATCGCTTCTACCCAAGCAAATTTCAGCAGCAGTTTCCATAATAATCGAACCTTCTAATCTTTTTCAGTAAGAAGTCTGACAACAGGTTAAAATCCAACAGGTTTATTTGGAATCACTAGCTTTCGGAGCGTAGCTCCTTCAGCAGGTGACTCACCTGAGGAAGGAGCTGCGCTCCGAAAACAAGTGCTTCCAAACAAACCTGTTGGACTTTAACCTGGTGTTGTAAGACTTCTGACTGCGCCCACCCCAGTCCTACGCCGGCATCTCCGCATCACGTCGACAATCTTTTTCAGGACTAAGCTTGTCTACTGGGCTAGTCTTAAAATGAACAGCTCATAGATTTGAAGTGAGCACGGGGCTACATGCACACACACAGATTCGCAGCACAGGTACAGCTTGAAGGAAAGGCTTTCTATCAGTTCGTGACACACTACTTATAGGCACTTGAGAGGGCATGAAGACCAAATGGTCAATCCTCAATACTGTACATGAGAGGGGCGGAAGTATTGTTTATCACACGATGCAGTACATTTTAATGGCAGGGGAATTGAATTCTCACCACTGCGAGGAGATTAACTGAAGGCTCAACGTTCTCGAGCAATTGAAGGCAAAACTGAATGTCAGAAACACTTCCTGCTTTTCCTGTGACAAGCGGTAAGTGTCTCTATAAATTGTTGCAGCCCAACTTGCACCATGGCGGACTGTGAGGGTGCCGAGGCAGCAGCAATTGGAGCACTGATCGATACGGAGATGGTGTTGAAGATCCCAACAAGGTCAGTTGGGTTAAGCTCTTTTCCCACCCACTCCCTGTTTCTGGCTGAACCTGGTTGCTGCTCCCCCTTCACCTCAATCTGCAGCCCACTGCTGCCTCATTGTCTGATACTGAGTCTCAGGGCTGAACCCTAATCAGTTAACTGACCTCTGCGCCAGAGTCCGACAATTTATCACACAAAAATCTCAAGACTTTCTGGAGGTTGGGGCATGGGGGCGATGGGGCATTGGGGAAGGAGGAGGTGGTATAGAGGGTTGAAATCCCCCCAAGGTTGACATTTGTTTGCACCATTTTCATTTTGGGGAGTTACCACAATCACAATTTTACCGTCAATTACACACCACAAGCTAGCACGCTCTTATCAAAAACGGCTGAGCACTTCACTCAGATTTATCACCACAATGTGTCAATGAGAAGGGACAATCAAAAGAATATTCCATTCGTTACTTTTTTTCCAAATTAAGGGGCAATTTTGCGTAGCCAATCCACCTACCCTGCACATCTTTGGGTTGTGGGGGCGAGACCCACACAGACACGGGGAGAATGTGCAAACTCCACACGGCCCGGGGCTGGGATCGAACCGGGTCCTAGGTGCCGCGAGGCAGCAGTGCTAACCACTGCGCCATCGTGCCGCCCCCTTTTCCATTAGTTACGGCATAAGTGGAACCTTTCGAGAGATCGTCATGACCAATTTTTGGCAGACATGGAGTTAAATGTGAAAGTAAGTCAAAGCGAAACAACAGCAAGAGTGTTTGGCTGCTTTCGGAGTATTTCCGATGTTTCTGAAATGTGTTTTCTCAGGGGCCACTTAGCTACCAAAAAGGAGGGTCAGTGTCATGGATTTTTGCACTGCCGTACTTTGCTCAGAGATGTGCAGTGTGAATTTCCGGTATATGTGTGTTTTCAGGGTGACCATGCCCACCCACTATGACCCACCCATTTGCTCCCTGTAACCTACCTACCCATTCAATGTGACCTACCTACACAAATATAAAATCAGGATCCATGCCTGCCTGTGTTTATCTGAGGAATTCTGTGCAGCTAGGCTCTGATTGACAGTGGCAGCAGTGTGTGGGTTGTGGTGCAGGTTGTAATGGTTGCAGATCAGTTACCAAGTTACTGACCAGTCAGAAAATGACTAGTCGTTCAAAGGGCACGTCACCTCTTACTGCTTTTCAAAATAAATTCAGAGTACCCAATTATTTATTTTTCCAATTCAGGGGCAGTTTAGTGTGACCAATCCACCTACCCTGCACATTTTTGGATTGTGGAGGGGGGCGGGAAACGCACGCAAACACCGGGAGAATGTGCAAACACCACACGGACAGTGACCCGGGATCGAACCTGGGTCCTCAGCACCTGAGGCAGCAGAGCTAACCACTGCGCCACCGTGCTGCCCTCCCCTTACTGTTTCTTTTAACCCAAGCCTGGGTGGAGAGGTGTTCTGCACTGTGACACCTGGGCTGGGAGCCCCAGAATGCTTACGAATGGGTAACGCCCACTTCAGCGGGCGCGAAAAAGGCCGGGCTCTTAGAGTCGCAGAACGATGACAACATGGTCCATTGTCTCGGTGTCAGCTCTTTTGAAACAGTTATCCAATTTGTAACACCCCCGTCGTCTTACCTCGCGGTCGTGCACATGTCTTCGCTTTAAGAATTTATTCAATTCTTTGGAAACTTATGGTTCAATCTTATCCCAAGACTGTACCCTCTCAGGATGCACATCCCAGATTGTGACAGCTTGCTGCACAATGAAACTGTTCTCATCCTTCATCAGGCACTTTCCTCCATGATTCTGCATCATACCTGAATATTGGTTTAATTTATATATTTCTTGCCTTCCCAAGTTAGCGAAGGCAACGGGGGCTGAAAATGTGATTCTGTTTTGCTCTCTTTATGCAGCCACCAGCATGTGAATAGCTTCCATCCTTTAAATTTCACCCACAACACATTTCTAGCAGTCCCTCTGCTTGCCCGCGTCGCCCAGCTCCCACGCACAGGTGGAAGCAGTACGGAGTAGAGGTGGACCCAGGGAATGGAGTGCGGTCAACATGTTTAATTCCTGTCTGGCACAGCCTGTCGGCTCCAAGAACAGAAAGCACAATAAAGAGGAGCCGGAGTAGACCAGACGGCCTGTCGAGCTCGTTGGGCTGATCAACACAATCGTGACTGATTGCGGGCTGCTGCAACTCCCCTATCCTGTCTGTTCACCATATCCCTTGATTCCCTGAGAGACCCACAACCCGTCTATTCCCCAACCTTAAATACAGTCAGCGGTGGAGCATCCACACGCGGAGAATTCCAAAGATTCACAACCCTTTGCATGACGTAATTTCTTCTCATCTCAGTCCCAAATGATTGGCCCTTTACCCCGAGACTGTCACCCTGCAGTCGAAATAATCTCTCAACGTTACTGGCAGCTGTGAAGGATAAATCCACCAATAAAATTTATTCTGATCAGATAGTGTTTGAGACAAAAAAAGGCCACTCACTCATTGCATATTTGAACATGAAGCTCACATACTTCGGATGGGGCTGTGTTAACATTTCACTGAGGAAGTCGGTTGCTGTGGCAACGTGGCTTTGTACACCGAGCATAGAATTTAGGAGCAGGAGTAGACCATTTGAGCCTGCTCGCCGATTTAATAAGATAGCGATTGATTTGGCTGTCTCAGCTCCACTTTCTTGTCTGCCCCCTGTAAGGGTCCATTCTGTTTATTCTCTTATTTCCCCTTTCTTTTATTTTGTCGTTATTATTTCTGATCTATGACTGATTAATGGACATGTATCTTCATGTCAGGCAGCAGAGAGAATGAGGAAGTCAGACGGTACAGGAGGGGACACTCTGCTAGCCTCTGCTAGCCTCAACAGGAGCTTCAGACCTCTCGGCCCCAGAGAGAGAGATGAGGTGGGACTCGGTTTGATTGACTGGCCAACGAATTGACTGAAAGGCCGTACTCTGCCCGGTAACAGGCGGTGATTGGGTCCCATCCCAGTGGGATGTTTCTCAGAGACCTGAGGAAGCCATTGAGTCCCCGACACAGAAAGACATGGACCTGCTCTCTCTCCCTCTCCAGAATGGCGCTGAGTGCTGTATTCCGGAAACCGCAGAGAACCTGAATGAATGAATCTACGGGGGAACCACTACACGTTACAAACAAAGACAAGAACCTTCTCTCACTCTCTCCAGAAAGGCTGTCGGTGTTGTAATTCTGAAACTACAGAGACATGCATGTTGTATCGTGGCGTTATGGATAGCAACAGTCGAGGCTCCTTCCAACGCATGGCTTACTGCTCTACCATCGACGTGTGCATTTACAGGTTCACACTCAACCTACTTGGCCACATTTGCCCTCAAGTCCTGGCGTGGCACTCAAACCCAGAGCTCCTGACTCAGAGACAGGGAACATAGCCGCTGAGCCACTAGATCCCCTATGCATGCTTGCAACGGGCTTTTAAAAAAATAGTTGAAGTGGAGCACAAACCAGCAGGTATTAAACAAGTGAGCATCATAACATGGACAAACATTATCATCGACCTGAACTGTTGACTCCGTTTCCCCCCTTGCCAGTCGATGCTTGACCGGCTAAGTATTTCCGATATATTGTATTCACTGAGCTGTCCTTGTGATACAAGAAGCTTCACGACACATACTTAACATTCAGGGAGGAAAGCAGCAGCAGCAGTGCGCATATGATTGCCTGACATCAAGGAGACAAAGGAGTTTGATAATGTGGAATAGGACAGAGTACTTACTTCAAGTATTTCACACCATCTGGTGTAGTTGGCACGTCATATCTTCTCATATACTCATTCATCTCTGGAAAGCTCTTCTTTACATAGGCCTCTGCGCTGCTCTCTCGAACAGTCCCAAAGCGGAAACCTTGTGATGGGTGGTGAAGCTTGAAGATAAAATTTAATCCGTGAGCACAATGCGTGTGACACCATTAAAAAACGCACAATAATCCCTCCCACGGTGTTTACCAAGCAGTGCGCGGAATTGCTGTAAGTATCAAATGAAGATTTCAGAACTGATGCAAGATAACAGTTTTCAGTTGGCTGCAGAGATCTCGATGCCAAGCAGGCTTTAGCGCAGCGCGAGCACAGGGCTTAAAGAAAACCAAGGGGAGAAGGTTCTGGAAGGAGAGATCATAGCTGTTCTTTTCTTTTCCAATTTAGCGTGGCCAATTCATTTACCCTGCACATCTTTTGGGTTGTGGGGGTGAGACCCACGCAGACACGGGGAGAATGTGGAAGCTCCACACGGACAGTGACCCGGGGCTGGGATTGACCCCAGATCTTCAGCGCCGTGAGGCAGCAGTGCTAACCACTGTGCCACCGTGCCGCCTTAGATCACAACTGTTCTGTATTAAATTTGAAAGGTGGGAGAGGTTTGCATTCTGTTACAAAATGCAATGAAAACCTGAGTGACAACCAATCCCAAAGGCACTTTTCAGCTGAGCTTTGTCCACATACATCTGAGATAGAATTGCTGAAGGTCCTGTAACAGGTACTGGCGGCGGTGATGGGCTCGACAATGTCGTCATCTTGTATAAATCCCTCTGTGGACTCGCTTCTTCCCATCTCTGCAACTTCCTCCAGCTTACAACCATCTGGGATTTCTGCGTTCCTCCAGCTCTAGACCCCTGACCGTCAAATTTTGTTTGTTCCGGTGAACTGCCCTGGGATGTTTCTCTACTCCATTTGAGGAAACTATATAAATGCAAGTTGTTGTTGTTATTCGAGCATTAACGTCATGTGACATCCTTACCCGTGGGAAACAGCGGTTTGATGTGGAGAAGAACTCATGGTTGCGCAAGGTGAAGTTTGCTGAACCCATACTAAATTTCAAGGACAGGGTGGTGAAAATGATCCTTGGTGGCTTGACTGTGGCTGTAAATGTGCGTTAGCAGTCACAGAATTTACAGTGCAGAAGGAGGTCCTTCAGCCCATCAAGTCTGCACCAGCTCTTGGAAAGAGCACCCTACCCAACCGCACACCTCCACCCTAACCCCATAACCCAGTAACTCCACCCAACACGAAGGGCGATTTTGGACACTATGGGCAATTTATCATGGCCAATCCACCTAATCTGCACATCTTTGGGCTGTGGGAGGAAACCGGAGCAGCCGGAGGAAACCCACGCACACACGGGGAAAACGTGCAGAGTCCGCACAGACAGTGACCCAAGCCGGGAATCGAACCTGGGACCCTGGAGCTGTGAAGCAATTGTGCTAATCACTATGCTACCGTGCTGCCCGAGGGTCATCACCCTCGCCTGAGGCCTGGAACATCATACATTGCACAAATTGCCACTTCGAAAGGGCCGACAAAAATGGCTCGCCCAACAGTACAACTTCAAAGAAGAAAGTCTGGGGATCCAAGTTATTACCTCCCCCCTCACCTACCAGCCTCACTACTTCAAGGGTAAAATAGATGATGCCTCCAACAGCCTGCCAACCAATTAATGTGGGGTGTGTCATTTTCAAGGCTATGAACAATCCTAATCTTGCCATCCCTTTAATGTGATATGGGTGTCACTGACAAGGCCAATAATTGTTGCCCATCACTGATTTCCCGTGAACTGAGTGGCTTGTTAGGATAAGGGGGCAGGTAAGAGTCAAACGCATTGTTATGGCTCCAGAGACTCATGAGGCCAGCGAGGTACGGATGGCAGGCTTCCTTTTCCAAATGGACACGAGTGGACCAGATGAGTGTTTACTGTTACGGACGCCTGGTCAACCCTCAATATTGGCTATGATACTGACCAGGATGCGTAATGCGTAACATTTCAAGATAGTGCAGCAAAATCAATTTGTTCCAGGAGTGAGAAAAAACGAAATAGGGCATGGTCATTTTATAAACAAACTTTATGAAAGTAAAATAAAAGGAAACAATATTTAAACTCTTAAACATCAATTCTACCATCGACAGATTACATGTAGTTTTTTAACAAATAGGCAAAGAAAATCGAGTGAAGGTTGGATTATTCTGGTTTCGTTGCTAATGCTTACTTGTGTTGTAATGCTGTATGTCTGTAATCAATTCACATTCCTAATGCACTCTGGGCATCAATTCTGCAATGGGGAATGTTAATAGTGCGAGACAGTAACAACATACATTTCCATTTCTAATTTCTCATCCAAGACGGGCGCCCAACTGATGTTGATTAACTCAACTATGGTAAGTTGCACATTTTTACTGATTACTCTCTCCTAATGCCTCCTTCCCGTTTTACAAAATAACATCAAGCTTTCAAACAGAACAAGCACGATTTGATAGAAAAAAAGCAGGGTCCCGTTTTGGGCACGTTTGGTGGTGGGGCGTTCGCCCGGCGCTTGCAGCGGCGAAAACGACCTTGTTATTAAATGGGACTCTTTTTCGGGCTTCGGCGAGAAACACACTTAGACTCATTTCCTGCACCATCGAGCCCCCGCTTGTCAGTGTTGGAAGAGATCGGAGAGCCATTTCTAAATTAGGGAGTCCTTGAGGCTCTCACACCCATCTCTGCAGAGGAGGGCATCTGTTGGCCCGATCCCTGGTTGGGCAAGAGGGGCACTGCCAGCCTGGCACCCTGGCAGTGCCCATGCCAGCCTGGCAGTGCCACCTGGGCACCATGGCATTGCCAGGGCAGGACCTGGGTGACACTACCAGGGTGCCAGGCTGGCAGTGCCACAGTGCCCGGGTGACATGGGGAGTGCTAGGGTACCAATCAGCCCAGAGCTCGACCACCTGGGGGCCCCCAATCGCTTGGAAGACCCCTCCCACGCCCCAAGTGCCGTTTAGACATGGTCCTCGTTTGTGAGAACCAGTATTGAACGGCGCTATGCAGAGTCTCTGAGGCGAGGCCATTTGATCCCGTGCTTTGGGTAATTCCAGCGCAGACATATTCAAGAGAGACTTAACTACTCATCTGACTATGCAAATCTGGATCACGCCCAGTGACGGCGAGATCCAGATTTTGTTAGATCTTGTGAGGCGTAACGAACACTAAGTCTCACGAGAGACCTCTCACGAAATTTACCGACCTTGCTGCGTCCTAAGTCGGACGCGACGAGGCCGATAGATCGCGCCCAGTGTTTCCTTATAGGGAAAATCAGCAGAAAGGTGATAATCGCTTCGTGACATTGTCACCTGCATCCTGCAACAACTCTGATTTTTTTTCCAGCTAATTTATCCTCTGCAGAATGTCTTCCATGCACGCCTGAGTGCAAAATTAATTTTGTCTGCACTAACTACCTACAGTCAAAGCTTGTTCTGGAAAATTAAGTAAAATAGTTGGTACTGCAGTCTTGGCAGACTGAGGCGATTAACAAAAGCCTTCATCAATCTTCGTGCTTGGACCATCTGCTTTCACTAACATTAACCAGGATGTTGCGGGAGAATTTGCTATTGCAGACTGGAGAACTAAATCCCGCTTTGAGTTCACATGTAATCACTGAATATTTTGATGGTGTGGAATTCGAGAAAGAACGAGTGGGAGTAATATTCTCCATATTAAATGAGCTGATCCCTCGTGTCAATGCTCCCAGGTAGGCTGGGTGTGACCTGCCGAGTTCAGCACTGTTTGGCACTAGTTTGAGGTGAACGATGCTGGTGACCTGGGAATGCACCGCATCAGTGCCTGGGGGGTGGAGAAGAGCAGAGAATTCCAAGGGTCTCCGGCCTTGCGTCCTCTGTAAACGGAAACCCATCTAAACCTCCCACTACCAGTACCTAACTCCCTCACTTCATGTATTTACGGACCAATAACGGCTCCCGGACTGGCAACATCTCGATCAAACAAAAACGTCCTCCTTGTTTTCAAGTCCCTCCGTGTCCTCAACCTTCCCTGTCGTAGCCTTCTGCAGTCCAACAGCTCTCTGCGATCTAGGCGCCCCTCCAGTTATGACCTCCTGATCACCCCTAGTTTTCACTGTGCCTCTAGTGCCAGTCATGTGTTCAGCTACCTGGGCCCAACAAGCTGGTACCCCCTCCCTAAACCTCCCCACTTCACTACGGATGGGTAGTGAGTGGAGAAATCAGGGCTGCTTAAACTAACCCCTGTCCCGTCTGTAATGCCATACTTAGGGGCGTCTCTTCATTTTGGCAAGGTTCACAAAACACATTGCGAACAGAGGAATAACGCAACAGAGTTCAAGGTTTAGGGCCCAGGGAGACAGGCAGACTGTGGATGGGAAATCTTTTGGGAAACGAACAATGGATGACTTTATGGATAAGCTAATTTTGAGAACACTGTAATTTTTAATATTTTTTAACGTTATTACTAATGACACTTATTGAGTGGGCTTTGCAGGGAAACAAGGTGGTCAGTAAATGCATCTAGCGAATAGTTTTGTGAGGTATTTGGCTGGTTGGTTTTGTGATGGATGTTGGTTCTAATTTGTAGCATTGTAGAGAAAGTGAGCGATTTGGTTGGTTCTGCGGTAGTTGCTGGTCCTGATTTGTACCTTTTGGGGGAAATAAATTGACTGACCTGATTGGTCAGTTGATTTTGTGTGACTTGTCCTTTTTTATAATCAGTAGCACTTACAGTATTTGCACAAATCAGTGTGGCCAACATCATGTGAGAGTACCTTTAAGAAATAGGTGTTTATAAAATAGTTGTAGTGGATGTACCTTTAAGAAATGGGTGTTTATCAGTCTTGTCAGAGTGTGAGTGGAGCTGGGCTGTCATCTGCTTTTAACTTTCGCTTTGGGCTGTCTGCTACAGAGTTTAGTTTTGTTTTAGATTTGGAGAAGCTGTGGTCGCAGCAAGATGTGTATGAATCCCTGCAAGTTAAAGAATGTTCATTTGGTGATTTTAAAGTGGTAACTGCTCTCAGTAGAAAAGTTAAACCTGATGTCGTTCTGTAAAAAGTGTTCTTTTTTGTCTTATGGATGTTGCAGGGAAAGATTAAGAGTTACTTATAGAGTACTGTATTCTTTGGGGGATGTATTGGTGTTGATAGTTGTTAAGATGTTTACTGTGGGTTTATAAAGTGTTAACTGGTTTCATAAATAAACATTGTTTTAATTTAAAATTGCGGTTTCATCACGCCTATAAAGTAGGCCTGTGTGCTCCCCATAACCACAATCTATTCGAAGTTCAGGTGAACTCCATGATACACTTTGGGTTTCTCTAAACCCTGGCTCATAACACCAATTTCCCGGATGATGCTTTTCACACATAGACCAAAGAACAGCAAAGAACCATACAGCACAGGAACAGGCCCTTCGGACCTCCAAGACTGCACCAATCACGATACCTGTCTCAACTAAAACTTTCTGTCGTTTCAGGGTTCATATCCCTCTATTCCCATCCTATTCATGCATTGGTCAAGATGCCTCTTAAACATCGCGATTGTATCTGCTCATGGGTTCATGTTCAGTGCGACCTGGCATGCACGCCATGAAAGGCTTTTTTAAGTGGGAGCAGAAACTGAACAACAAGAGGTGCTTCAAGTGTGTTTAAGGCATTCCTGCCTCGCAGCGCCTGCGACTCTGGTTCAATTGCAGCCTCGGGTGACTGTCTGTGTTGAGTCTGCACTTCCTCCCCGTGTCTGCGCGGGCTTCCTCCGGGTTTCTTCCACAGCCCAAAGACATGCAGGTTAGGTGGTTTGGCCATGATAAATTTCCCTTCAGTGTCTAAAAGGTTCGGTGGGGTTACTGGGGGAGGGTGGGGGGAGTGGGCCGAGGTAGGGTGCTCTTTCCAAGGTCCAGACTCGGTGGGCCGAATGGCCTTCTTCTGCACTGTAGGGATTCTATGAAATAATCTTGCTGAGGCCTCAGCTATAACTGCTGTGTAAGCAGAGCTTAAATGGGCATCATCATCATCAGTAAAGTTATCCAATGGTGTTTCCCACCACCAGTGGCACGCTGCTATAATGACTGACACTTCTGGCTACACACTTCCTCTTCAGCACCTCCCTAAACTTTCTCATTGTCGAAAATGGCCACCCTGGGCCTGACAGCTCCGAGGACCCGGGTTCGATCTTGTCCCCGGGTCACTGTCCGTGTGGACTTTGCACATTCTCCCCGTGTTTGCGTGGGTCTAAACTCACCCCCACAACCCAAAGATGGGCGGGGTCAGTGGATTGGCCACGCTGACTTGCCCCTTGATTGGTAAAAAAGAATTGGGTACTCTAAATTTAAAAAGAGAATGACCAGTCACACCCACAGCTGGAATGAAGCCTGCCTGATATTATTGGCACAATTTGAGTTTTTAATTAAATTCATGTAAATCACTTATTTTTGAATGATCAGAGCTAGAATAATAATCTTTATTTTCTCTTTGCACACTTCATCATGCAGTAAACATTATGCTCTCTGGAATTCCAGCAACCAGAGCTCTTGACTAATCTGTATTTTTTAATGTTCCTCTATTTTGAATTGTCACCTTACCAATCAGGACCACTTACACTGATATCTGGAACCCGTACTTGTGCACCATTATTTTTTTTTTTTTACAAATAAATACTTATATTAGCTTTTCCAAAATGTAACACAATTAACATTACTCATGTTTAATTAACATTTGTTGTGGCCTTCGCCTCTCTGATTGCACGACGGCAAATCTTACTGAAGTGGCGGTTGGCATCGCCGCCGGGGGTAGCGGCCTGGTTTGGTGACCTGTACGGCTTCCTGTGGTTGGGGAAGGTAAAGTATATGAGTTAAGGGGCTCAGCAGGAGGGTTTGAGAAAAGGGGTGTCATCGTGGTGGGGGGATGATGAAAAAGGGAAAAATCTGTACAGACTGTATAATAGATTACTGGGAAGTATGTTTCCCGGGGTGTTTATTTGCTGTAATCTGTTTTGATAAATGTTTGTGATAAAATACATTAAAAAAAATATTTAATTAAGGTTTAACAATCCTTCCCTCAACCCGAAAACAATTAATCAACTAACTACCCCTCCCCCCCCCTCCCCACCCTTTAGCTGCTGAGGTTAATTCCTTAAAGTGACATATGAACGGGCGCCATCGCCAGTGAAACCCCTCCTCGTTCCCTCTTAAGCTAAATTTTACCTTCTCTGGGCTTAGAAAATCCATTAAGTGTCTCAGTCACACTGATGCACAGGATGCAGCAACTAACCTCCACCGTATTATTTTATGTACTGTTGAAGGTTACAAGTAGAAAGATTGATGTTCTTTACTTCCTGGGCACTTGCTGCCTATTAGTCTGTGCTGCAGGTAACGCACAGCATTCCAGTGGTAAAGGGAACTCCCGGTTAACCGGCCCCACTCATTGAATAACAGATAATGAAGATTCTACTGTATTGCTGCCCCCACTGTCATGTCAGTGTCCCTTTGAGAAAGGTTCGGCATGATTGTGGTCCCAACGCTACTTTCATATCTACGCCCCCCCCCCCCCTCCCGCCAGATACCGCTTCTTTCCCTTGTTCATCAAGAGTGTATCTACCTCGACCTTAAAAATATTCAATGACCCTGCCTCCACTACCATCCAGGGAAGAGAGTTCCACTGACTCACGACACTGAGAGAAAATAATTCTCATTTGCATTTTAAATGGGAAACCCCTTGGTTTCAAACTGCCTTCAGGATCTTATACATTTCACAAGATAACTCTCATTCTTCTAAACAATGAATACAGGCCCAACCTGTCCATAGAATCCACAGAATCCCTGCAGCACAGAAGGAGCCCATTCGGCCCATCGAGTCTGCACTGACCCTCTGAAAGAACCCACCACCCAAGCCTACTCCCCCGCTCTATCCCCATAACCCCACCTAACTTTTAAAAAAATAATAATTTTTGTTCAAATTTTTCAACAACAAATTTTCTCCCAACAATAAAGTAAACAAGGTGTAGAAATAAACACAAAGAGAAATCCCCCCCCCCCAGTACAAAGCAATAAATTAATAACTTAATCACAATACAAAAAAGAAGAAAATAGCAAACACACCGTAGCAAAAACAAACCCCCTTAACAAACCCCGAACCCTCCCCCCCGCCGGGTTGCTGCTGAGATTGACCACCCTCTAACCCTCCGCCAGAAAATCGAGAAAGGGCTGCCACTTCCGGAAGAACCCTTGTACCAATCCCCTCAGGGCAAACTTGACCTTCTCCAGCCTGATGAACCTGGCCATGTCATTGATCCAGGCCTCCGGGCTCGGGGGCTTCGCGTCCCTCCACTGTAAGAGAATCCTGCACCGGGCTACTAGAGACGCAAAGGCCAGAGTACCGCCTCTCTCGCCTCCTGCACTCCCGGCTCCGATGCTGCCCCAAAGATCGCGAGCCCCCAGCCAGCTCCACCCTGGACCCGACCACCTTGGACAAAGTCCCCGCCACCCCTTCCAAAACCCCTCCAAAGCCGGACATGCCCAGAACATGTGGGTGTGGTTCGCCGGGCCTCCGGAACACCTCCCACACCTGTCCTCTCCCCCAAAGAACCGGCTCATCCTGGCCCCCGTCATGTGCGCCCTATGCAGCAGCTTCAGCTGAATTAAGCTGAGCCGTCCGCAAGAAGAGGCCGAGTTCACCCTCCCCAGGGCATCCGCCCACGTCCCATCGTCGATCTCTTCTCCTAGCCCCTCCTCCCACTTTGCTTTCAGCTCTTCCACCAAGGCCTCCTCCTCTTCCTGCATCACCTGATAAATTGCCGAGATCCTCCCCTCACCGACCCAAGTCCCCGAGAGCACCCTATCCTGCACCCCCCTAGGCGGCAGCAGCGGGGACTCCGCCACCTGCCGCTTAACAAATGCCCTAATCTGCATATACCTGAAAGCATTCCCAGGGGGGAGACCCCACTTCCCCTCCAACTCCTCTTCCCATCGGGAAAAGGTCCCCCATCCGCCTGATGCCTGCCCTATACCAACTCAAAAACCCACCATCTATTCTCCCTGGTGCAAACCGGTTATTGCCCCGTATCGGGGCCTACACTGAGACCCTCACTTCCCCCTTATGCCGCCTCCACTGCCACCAGATTTTGAGGGACGCCACCACTACCGGACTCGTAGGGTACCTTGCCAGGTGGAGTGGGAGCGGGGCCGTCACCAATGCCTCCAAACTCGTACCCACACAGGACGCCACCTCCAACCTCTTCCATGCGGCACCCTCCCCCTCCATCACCCACCTGCGAATCATTGCCACGTTCGCAGCCCAGTAATACCCACACAAGTTAAGCAACGCCAAGCCGCCTACCTCCCTTCCTCGCTCCAGGAATACCCTCCTCACTCTCGGGGTCTTCCGCGCCCACACGAACCCCAGAATACCCTTATTAACCGTCTTAAAAAAGCCTTTGGAATCAATATGGGGAGGCAACTGAAAAGAAACAAAAACCTCGGGAGCACCGTCATCTTAACCGACTGGGCCCTACCTGCCAAAGAGAGTGGCAGCGCGTCCCACCTCCTGAACTCCTCCATCTGTTCCACCAGCCTCGAAAAGTTGCTGGTTTAGTAGGGGCTGGTTTAGGGGCTGTTGTAGGGGCTGGTTTAGCTCACTGAGGGGCTGGTTTAGTAGGGGCTGGTTTAGCTCACTGAGCTAAATTGCTGGCTTTTAAAGCAGACCAAGCAGGCCAGCAGCACGGTTCAATTCCCGTACCAGCCTCCCCGAACAGGCGCCGGAATGTGGCGACTAGGGGCTTTTCACAGTAACTTCATTGAAGCCTACTCGTGACAATAAGCGATTTTCATTTCAAGTTTAGCCTGCGCAGGGCCTCCCAGCTCCTAGCTATCTGGACTCCAAGATATCGAAAGCTCCTCTCTGCCCTCTTCAACGGGAGCTCCCCTATCTCCCTCTCCTGGTCCCCCAGGTGCAGCACAAACAGCTCACTCTTCTCCACGTTGAGCTTGTAGCCCGAAAAATCCCCAAACTCCCCAAAGTATCTTCAACACCTCTGGCATCCCCCCCCCCCCCCCGCCGGATCTGTGATGTACAACAGTAAATCATCTGCGTACAGCGACGACCGGTGCTTCCCCCCTCCCCCCCCCAATCCCCCTCCCCCCCCCAATCCCCCTCCAGTTCTTCGAATCCCTCAGCGCCATGGCCAAGGGTAACCCCACCTAACTTGCACATCTTTGTGACACCAAGGGGCAATTTAGCACGGCCAATCAACCTCACCTGTACATTTTTGGACTGTGGGTGGAAACCGGAGCATCCGGAGGAAACAGGGGGAGACGTGTAAACTCCACACAGACAGTCACCCAAGCCATTTTTTACTTAAACAACAGACAACAGTAAAGGCAAAACAGTCTCAAATAAAATAGCTAAATGCTGATGAATCACTGAAACCGTGAAGGGCTAGAAAGCAATGATAAGCTTTGAAGGATAAACAAACATATGAATCATGAGCAGGAGTAGGCCGCCAGGCCCCTCGAGCCTACTCCGCTCTTCAATGAGATCACGGCTGATCTGATTGTAACCTCAACCCCACATTCCTACGTACCCCCAATAACTTTACACCCCCCCCCCACCTTGTTAATTAAGAATCTACCTAGCTCTGCCTTAAAAATATTCAAAGACTCTGCCTTTGGAGGAAGAGAGTTCGAGAGACTTGAGACCCTCTTGAGAAAAGAAAAAGTGAAGTTATCAGTTATAGGGAATGAAAAAGACATTTTTCATTGCATTCAGAGAATACTATTTATAATGGTTATGTAAAGGTTGTGACGAACTGCAGAATCTGATTGATAGAAGTGGACTGGTTCTCTAAGCCATGACTGTTAGTGTTGCAAATGCTGCAGTCAAGCCTAATGGGATACAATCACATCCGACAGGTTTTCATAATGTATTCTTGTTTACATCATCAATAACATCAGGGTCAATTTTACACGCCTGCGCTCACAGATACGAGTGCTGGGACCTGGGTGTGGAGACCAATGGATTTTCTGTCTTGGAGAACGAGCCAGAAGATGAGATTCATGAAATTAACCCTCATACATCCAAAATGAACTGATAGGCGGTCAAAAGCTGTATTTGATGGCGTTCCGGTTTAGCGTGTGGGAGGCAGTGGGAGTGCTAACCCTGCGAACGAGGAAAGTATTTAAAGTGTCCAGTGAAAACCACTCCAACTCCTGGTGAGAGAAGTAAGGAGGTCACACGTTACTTGGACAAGAGGAATCTAAACGCGGTAGAGGAGCAAAACTGTTCTGGGGATAACAGTACATAAATCACTAAAACTCGTGGTACAGATTAATAAAGCCATTTAGAGATAGAATTCATAGAATGTACTGTGCAGAAGGAGGCCATTCGGCCCATCAAGTCTGCCCCGGCCCTTGGAAAGAGCATCCCAGCTAAACCCACACTTCCGCCCTATCCCCGCAACCCAGCAACCCCAACCAACCTTTTGTTTGGACACTAAGGGCAATTTAGCATGGCCAATCCACCTAACCTGCACATCTTTGCACTGTGGGAGGAAACCGGAGCACCCGGAGGAAACCCACGCACACACGGGGAGACGTGCAGACTCCACACAGACAGTGACCCAAGGCGGGAATCGAACCTGGGACCCTGGAACTGTGAAGCAACTGTGCTAACCACTGTGCTACCGTGCCGCCCTTCATTGAAAACCAGACAAGTTATGCTAAATTTGTATTAAACCTTAGGTATAGCACACTTAGGATACTGCATACAGTTCTGGCTGCCACTCTGCAAGAAGGGTACGGAGATGCTGGTGATTTTACATGTGAGCCTGATATCAGAACTGCCAGGTTATTCTGTGCAAGGATGGCCAGGCTCGCAGGTGCCCGCTGGAGAGAAAGTGAGAGCCCTGCGCCCCCGCTTTTCAGGAAGGCCCGCTGCGTCAAATGCCACTCAGGCAATTTACAGGGCCTTTCCCTGGGGTCAAGGACCGTCGGGAGGGTGGGGGCCAGACGTGACGCCCCGTTGAGAGCTGCTGGCCGATCCCAGACAGGCCAGGCTTGACAACTCTACTGAATGGCAGCACCATCGGTGAGGCGGTGGCCGGTTTGACTCCCACCAGAGGCCTAAAATTGTCACTGGATCCCAGGCCAAAGGTGAGTGATGGCCCGGGGGGCGGGGGGGGGGGGGGGGGGGGGGGGGGGGGGGAAGAAGGGCGGGGAGGGAGCTCTCAGTGGATCCTCCCTTTCCCAATGCCAGGTCCCTCGATCGGACACTGGGTGAGTGCCTCTGAACGAAGCTCACCCCCCCATGGAAGCCCTCAAGAAACTCCTCGTGCTCCCAAATGTTGCGATCCCAGTCGGTAGGCAGGATGAGGCCACAAATGGGCATTAACTTTCCCACTTAAGGACCTCAAATGGCAGCAGGGTGGGAAAGCTATCACGTGAAGGCAGTGTGTCCCCAATCAGCCACCCCCCCTGCCTGATTAAATGCCCTCCGCACCTCTATGGCGCAGGCCGGAGGATTCCGGCCTGGGTCTCCCACCTCTGGAGGAGGGAAAGGCTGAGGGGTGACCTAAAATTATGTAAATATTTTGATAGAGTGGACAAAGTGAGTCTTTCCTGTTGTGGGGAAAAGAAAAAATAGAAACCATCAAAATAAAACAGTGGCCAAGAAATTAAATCCAATTCAGATGGAACTTCTCTCCCCAGAGAGTGGTGAGTGTGGAACCTGCTGCCGTGTGGGATATCCCAGGTGAAGAGTGAAAATGGAGTTACGGGGATGTGGGAGGACCACAGGAGGGAGAAGTGCATTGATGATTCGGTGAGGAAGGATGGGAGGAGGCTTGAAGGAAGCTTAAATACCAGCATGGGCTGGATGAGCTGAATGGTCTGTCTGTGTGCCAAGTTGGATATTCTATGCAATGCTGAGGTAAAAGAAATTCCAGAAATCAGCCTGTGACTCTCCCATTAAAGTTAGAAAAATTATTAAAGACCGTCACCCATTCCTGGCGTGTCACCATTCCCACGCTGGCGTGTGGACATAGCCCCAGAATTGGAGAATCCAGACCAGGAAGTGAGTAACTCGCTGCAGGATTCCCAGCTCCAGAGCAGCTCTTGTACCCTTAGGATTTATATGGCTGGTCAAGTTGTCTAGGACTATATGACCAAACTAATAATCTCTACTGTGTAAATTAAAGGAAATCTAAAGCAAATGGAAAATCATTTAGTTGTCTGGACAGATAGGACATTTATTTGCAGTTATCTACATCCAAAAGATATTAGCTTTTACTTTTTTATGTAACTCAGTAAAAAGGTTTTGATGGAATGAAAAATTATCTGCGATACTAAGAGCTAAGAGCTGTTGCTTGGAAGATATTGGGTCATAAATGCAAGATAGTTATAATTGATGACCACTCAAGGTACTAACTTTTCATCTAATACTTGTTCATATCTTGATTAATGTTGGTAGCAAGTTAATTCACCACTGCAATCCTGCAAATTGATTGACTCCTCAATGAGAAATGTTCGTGGCCGATCATTACTCGCAAATCAAAACTTTATTTCTGCTGGTGATAACAAAGGGTAGATGGCGGGCGCAGTCACATTAAGGCATCGGTTTTGGGGAAGAAAATCTTCAATATTTAGGAACATAGTGGGCCGGATTCTCTGATTTGGAGGCAATGTCCGGAGGAAGTGGCTGGTTTTACGATGTAGAAATCGGCGAAGACCCAGCACCGATTCTCCGACCGGTGAGGGGCGAGCAGCCGTGCCACGTAAAACGCACGGCCTTCCCGATATAAACACCTGGAGAATTGCCGGGTCCGTGGCTGCGCATGCGCACGGCGACGACCTGCAGCGGTCACGCTGTACATCGTGGCACCGGCCACGTGAGGACCCGACCTGCCAGACACCTCCCCCCAGACTGTGGCGGCGCTGGACACAGTCCGCACCCAGCACGCCGGTGTGTTGTTCCTCGTGACTTAATAAAGCTCGTAGTCTCAAATGTGGAGAAGATGCTTTATTGTGAATTTGTTCTCTCTTCAGAGCGTTACCTACGGCTACCTCAAGTGCTACTAGCTGGTGTGTCTGTGCTGCTACAAGTTCTGCCTTCCGTGAAGTGTGTCCTCACTTCCTGTCCCGGTCTATTTATATGGCTCTCCCGTGCTCCCTCTAGTGTTTGCTCAGTTGTATTGCATCTAGTTAACTTGTGATCACCACAGCCGGGTCCATGAAAACTGAGAGCACACGTGTCCCGTGGTGTCGGGGATTCGGCCCATCGGGGGTTGGCCTTCAGGTAACGCCCCGAGGCCGCCCCAACGGCGTGCAGCGTAACTCCCGACGACGCCGTTTAGGAGGGGGCGGAGAATCCGAAAACAGGTGCCACCCCGGATTCGGTCGTAAACAGGGATTCTCCGTCCGATCGCCGATTACGATATTGGCGTCGGGCAACGGAGAATCCCGTCCAATGGGTGCAATCACGCTGCAAAAATAACATCGCACCCAGTGATTAATGAGCATATCAGCCAGCTTCAGGGCACGAACAGATCAAGACAAGTTGCCCTCCCAAGCCACACACCAGCATGACTTGCAACAATATCGGCGTCACTAGGTACAAACCCGGCACCCCCTCTCTAATGGCATCATGGAAGGCAGCAGTTCAAGGCTCTGAGCTGGAGACAGCTCAATACCACCCAGCCTCCTGGACAGATATAGGCTCCTGACATCACCTGAGACTGAAGCAAACAGCAGGTTTTTAGTTTCCACTTTCATTCAAGGGTGATTAGGGATGGGCAACAAATGCTGGCTTTGTCAGCAACGCTCATATTCCACGAGTGCTGCATTTGTATAAAGGGCCAACTTGCGTCACATTGTTTGCTCCGTACAAACAGCATCTTTGCCTTTCTCTCCCCGGCATTCTTCACAATTTCCTGGATTTGCATTTAAATTACCCTTCTGGATTCCTCATTAACAGAACTTCAATTCTTTCACAATGTAATAATAGCTAATGCGATGCAAATTTAATTCTCCAGCCTAGAGAGTGAACAATATTAACTGTTCAATATTGTTTGGACATGTGGTCATGTTTAACGTTTTCCTTATTTTGCTTTTTTTTCTCTCCCAATGCAGTCATTCCTTCCCTATCTCTGCACCGGATTTGACTCTAATTCATCCTTCCGTGTCAATCTTCTGTTTCATTGGTTAGAGAAATAGACTGTTGTCCCTCAGGTCTCAGTATGCTCCATTGCCCACACTGCATTATTATTAGCTCACACCTCCAGCATGTTGTAGTGCAAAATGGATAAGAGGGTAATACCTCGATCATTTGCACAGCATGATTTATCTTCCTCCTTGAAGATAATTGCAATTATTGCCTACATAGGAATTAGGAGCAGAAGTGAGCAATTCAGCCCCTCGAGCCTGCTCCGCCATTCAATTAGATCATGGCTAATCTCTTCCTGTTCTCAAATCCACCTCCCCACCTGTTCCCTATAATCCCTTTAAACTATTTTTAAAATCAGAAATAGATCTCTGACGCTTGAAACCATTTAATGCTTCGGACGCCTCTGCACTATGGGGCAGTGAGTTCCACAAATTCACCACCCTCTGCGAGAAGTAGTTCCTCCTCATCTCAGTTCTAAATCTACTGCCTCTCAATCTATATCTGTGACCTCTCGTTCTAGATTGTCCCACAAGGGGGAAGATTTGGTCTACGTTTACTTTATTAATCCCTTTTAGTATTTTAGAAACCTCGATCGGTTACCCACTCATCCTTCTAAACTCCAGCGAGTATAAACCCAAACTGTTCAATCTCTCCCACGTTCACCCTTTCATTCCCGGAATCAATCTGGTGAACCTCCTCTGAACTGCCTCCAATAGCCAACACATCCTTCCTCAAATAAGGAGATGAAAACTGGACACAATACTCCAGATGTGGTCTCACCAACACCCAATACAATTGCAACAGCACTTCTCTACTTTTATACTCCAGCCCTTTTGCAATTCGCGCTAACATTCCATTTGCCTTTCTTATTACATTTTGTACCTGCATACAGACTTCATGAACAAAGACACCCAGATCCCTCTGCCCAGACGCATTTTAAATCTTCTTTCCGTTTCGATAGAAATTTGCCTATTTTTTCGGCTGCAGATTTGTGCCTTACATCCGCTTTGTGGCGTGTTGCAACACTTCCATTGATGGTGGTTCCCGCATGCGTTCGAGCACAGAGTACTGGTGTTAATCCCTGATTCTTTTGCTGCCAGTCTGGGCTCAATAAAATCTGTGACGGATTTGCAGGTATCAATTATTGTTGTATTTCCACCAGCTTGCAAGGCTGACTCACTCGTGGGACCTTAGAACACGCAGCTGTCTTTTAGAGCTCCCAAAAACCAGTGAGAGAGAGAACAAAGAAATCACAGCACATATAGATTGAATCACATCAAGATTCGCATACAAGCTTCCCATTGGTCATTCTATACACCTTCTGACCTGGCCATATATCCTGATTGGCTCACTTCGCATTTCCCGATCCTGGGCCTCTTGTTACCCAGCATCCTTTTCACCATTCTCTCCACGAAGCAAAGCTCCCCTCCCCCCTTCCTACCCATGCTGTGCTCATCCCTTTGTTCTCTGTCTGTGAACCCATTCCCCTCAGGATCCTACCGTCTATCATATTCGTTTGTTCACTTCCTCACTGGGGGATGGCCTGGAGAGTGTTAGCTGCCAATGTGGATTCACGGTTGAGCAGCTGTTGAGTAGGTTCTTGTCCAGTGCTGACGGATGGCATTGCCATCCTTAAAAAGAGCAAGGCATCTTGTGAGCAAAGAGGATTGTGCCCATTTGGCTTGGGTCTATAAATGGTCATGAAGGCTTTGTGAAAGTTCAGCATTTCATGGCGGTCAGCATATTGTATCTTCAGGGTTTTCTTTTCCCGCCACACTTTTCTTTATCTTCTGGATTTGTCTTTGGTCAACAGCCTTGAGCTACTGGAAAACTGCTTTCTTGATTTGAAACCTTGAGTTATTCTGCCAGGCGATGAAGGTTTTTGTTCGGGGAGGTCACGGGCGGGATTCTCTCACCCCGTGGCCCTGGACGGAGAATTGCCGCGACCGGTGCGAATCACACCACGCTGCCCCGACGCCGGGATGCGATTCTCCGGAGAGCGGAGAATCGGCACCAGTTGGGGCCGCACTACGGGAGCCCCCCTGCGATTCTCCGCCCGGGATGGGCCGAGCGGCCATACCAAAAACCCCGAGTCCCGCCGGCACCGTTCTAACCTGGTCTCACCCGGAGAGACCTCGGCGTGGAAGGATCTGTTGGAGGGGGGGTCCAACCCCAGGGAGGGCTCCGTTGGCCTGGCCCGCGATTGGGGCCCACCGATCGGCGGACCGGCCTCTCGGGCTGGGGTCTCCTTTGTTCTGCGCTGGCCCCTGTAGCCTTTCATCATGTTGCACGGGGCTGGCACGGAGAAGGGAGACACAGCGCACGCGCAGACATCATGCCGGTCCCACTGCGCATGCGCGAACCGGCGGCGCCCATCTGACGCCGGGATCGGCAGCTGGAGCGGTGTGGGTCGCTCCAGTGCCGTGCTGGCCCCCTGTAGGGACCAGAATTGCTGATTCTGAGGCCATGCTGACGCCGTCGGGAAACGCGGCGTTTACGACGGCATCAACACTTAGCCTCAGGATCAGAGAATCCCACCCTACATGTTTCATATGGGGAAATCACCACATCCATTCTCCTGAATCGCCTTCTTCCTGTGGCTGAGAAAACCCTCCCAGGAACACCGTGTGGCTTTCCAGATGATCCCCTGACATAGTTTTTTTTTTGCCAGACAAATCCAATAAAAATGTCAAGAACAGCGCCAGGAACTCTCCACCGCGTCCACTGACCTGACCAAAGAATCCGACTCAGTAAATCCCAAGGCGCACAAGGTTGCGTGCCAAAGATTTGGAGGTCCAAGAATCTTCGTCACTGTCCGCCACTTGTTTCGTGATGATACGGCTGGGACTGGGACTGTCTGGAGTGGGAGATCTGAATCAGACACCTTCAATGTTCAGACTAGGCTGGGTAATAGCCCCCCATTACCAGTTACAGTCTACCTGACATTGGCTATTCAGCTCATCAAGGTTCAACTGCCCTCTTAGGTTAGGGCCAATACCATTTAGATGGAAAAGTTTTCAACCTCAGTTGCCCTCTTGCCAAACTGAAGCAGCACGGTAGCACAAGTGGATAGCACTGTGGCTTCACAGCGCCAGCGTCCCAGGTTCGACTCCCCGCTGGGTCGCTGTCTGTGCGGAGTCTGCACGTTCTCCCCGTGTCTGCGTGGGTTTCCACCGGGTGCTCCGGTTTCCTCCCACAGTCCAAAGATGTGCAGGTTAGGTGGATTGGCCAGGATAAATTGCCCTTGGTGACCAAAAAGATTAGATGGGGTGATTGGGTTACGGGGAGAGGGTGGACGTGAGGGCTGAAGTGGGTCGGTGCAGACTCGATGAGCCGAATGGCCTCCTTCTGCACTGTATGTTCTATGTGCTATGTTATAAACCTTGACCACTATAGACATACTTGATCTACAGATAACTGTAGATAACTGTGATGTCATTGCCCACGTTGTTGCACATTTTGCAAGTCACTGTCGATCGCTTCTATGGATGAGAACATCGGCCTATCCTTGAACGTTGCCACAACAAAACTCGCAAATCACCTTCTGGTGCAATACAGAAGAATGCAGCAGTCAATTTGTAAACAGCAAGGTGGCATAAAAACGATATGTTAATGACTCAATAATCCTTCCTTGTGATGATGAAAACCTTGTGGTGATTGTAGATCTGAGTAGATGCAATACAACTGAGCAAGCACTAGAGGGAGCACGGGAGAGCTGTAAATACACAGGGACAGGAAGTGAGGACACACTTCACAGAAGGCAGAACTGGGAGCAGGACACAGAACAGGCAGGCAGCATTTGAGGTAGCCGTAAGTTAAGCTCTGAAGACAGAACAGATTCACAATAAAGCATCTTCTCCACCTTTGAGACTACGAGCTTTATTAAGACACAAGAAAGAACACATGGTACCAGGTGTGGCTTCAGACGCTTACTACAGGACAACTCAGCTGCAGACACAGCAAGACCAAAATGGCAAGAAAAACTCCTACTGGACATTCGACTTGGGAAGACATCGCTTATTCGAGGATGTGGCTTGGAACCCCACCTCAGCTGGACATGACCGGCAGTGTAAGAAATGTCTTCACCTTCTGGTGCAATACAGAAGAATACAGCAGCCAATTTGTAAACAGCAAGGTGGCATAAAACCGATATGTTAATGACTCAATAATCCTTCCTTGTGATGATGACAAACTGAGCCACAGTTTGATAGCGGAAGAGGAAGGACTGTGGAGGCAGCGTGAAGTGGCCTTGTGATTCGCATACCAACATTCTAGACTCTTGTGGCACATACGCCGAATGGGATCTTCATTTTGGCTATGTGCATGTGGAATGTAGAAGCTGTCCTGCCCCATTCCAGCCCATGTAACACTGAGACTGCCCAATCCAGCACATTTATTCATTGTAGTTTGGAAACCAAGGACACTTCTGTTGTTTATAAATCGCCAAAGCCTTTTTCTGATGGTACAATAGTCATTGACACTGAGCTGCTGTAATTGTTCTGTTGATTTTCCAAATTACAACATACAGAACGTCATACATTCACCCTTGCCTGTCAATACGGGGTAGAAATTCAGCTTGGGCTGAATGGTGAGCAGAGAGCATTGCGCTGACTCGAAATTCAGATCCACTAACCTCAATGCGACTGAATAATTAGGCAGGGTGTATAACAGGTGGCCTGGAATCCTTGCTTCTTCCACCTGATGGTTGGTAAGGGTTTCTCTGGTCTCCTGACTTCTGGAATTCTCGTCTTCGATCCGAATGTCTGTGGAACCTGCTTCCAAACATCGCCTTTCCAAAGTGCCTTCACTGCACATCCAGCCGTCCCCAAAACATTTCCACTCACCCCATCCTTTTCCATCTACTTTCCATTCACTGGTCACCTTTACCTTTGTGAAGTGCTTTCAGCTGCTCTTCGAAACACCGGATAGGATGTGGAATTGCGAGTTATCGTGTGGTTACTGCCACACGTGGAACTCCTGCGATTTGTGGGACACGAATGCGCAGATTTGTGATCCGAAGCTGTTAAGTTCTGGTTCAAATGGGTCACAACAGCACTTAATGTTCAGCACTCGAAAAACATGCTGTACATCATTACAGGATTCAACTCAGTCACCTTGTTTTGGTGGGTCGCACTCTCACCTCTGGGATAGGTAGGTTCAAGTCCTCCTCCGTGACTCAGGCACAGAAACGCAGGCCGACACTTCACCGACTACAGATGATTCAATTCGCACACACAGTGCAGAGCTACCTGTCCGAATGATCGAGGGTCGCAAGTGGGATTAAAAAGCAATTCAGAGTGTAGCAGCTGCTCTAAGTGACTGAATTTTATTGGCACTGCTGGCAGGTTAGTAACTCTGCTCCATTGGCTCTGCCTCACCATGGCAAGATTTGGCGTAGTCCCACGTGAAAGACGGCTCCACGGTCAATGCACAGCCAATGATCTCACCACTGGCAGCCTGGTATTTGACTGTGTGTTTGTGTAGCGAGCAGTGCCCCCAAATTAGAAATGTGAATTTGTAAAATGTACTATTTGCTTCAAATCACAGATGACACTCCTATGAGGTACTAAGGGACGGCTGCACCCTGGGAGAGGTTACCAGGCGGCAAATGAGGCCACGTCAGTCCGCCAAGTTGTCAGAAAAGATCTCGGAGGACATTTTTGAAAAAGGCAGAGGAGGACTCCATGGGTGTCCTAGCCGATGCCATTTGAAAACAGATATCTGAACATTGTCACATTGCTGTTTGGGGAGCTTTCTGGGTGCAAATTGGCTTAAGTACCACAGTCACTACATCTCAAAGTATTTAACTTGCTGGAAAGTGCTTTGGGACCTCATCCGAGTTGCCCTGACATTAAATAGAGAGTATTCTCCATTCAATCCCATTTAAGAAAAATGCCTTGCGAGCAAAGGAGCGGTCGGCACGGCGACACAGTTGTTAGCACTGCTGCTTCACAGCACCAGGGTCCCGGGTTCGATTCCGGCCTCGGGTGACTGACTTTGTGGAGTTTGCTCGTTCTCCCCGTGTCTGCGTGGGTTTCCTCCGGGTGCTCCGGTTTCCTCCCACAGTCCAAAGATGTGCAGAGTAGGTGGATTTGCCGTGCTAAATTGTCCCTAAAGTGTCTACTGATGTTCAGGTTAGGTGGGGTTGTGGGGATATGGCAGAGGGAATGGGACCAAGTGCGTTGCACTCTCAGAGGGTCGGTGCAGACCTGATGGGCTGAATTGCCTCCTTCTGCACTGTAGCAATTCTATGGTAAGCATATCCTGGATAGAGAGAACAAAGCTTGCCAATGGTTGAGTTTTGCTGATTCAGTGAGAGGGTCATTTCCCCACCACCTGCATGAAATGTAACTGTAAGCATACAGGACATCCATGATCAGCCTCGAGAAATGCAAAACACACAAGGAGCATATGTGACAGAAGAGAATACACATAGACATGCACAACTTTATTTTTATTTACATGCAACCACTGCTGTACAACATAATAAAATGAATTGTCATTGTATTGTGCAGTCTGCGGCTGTACTTAAATAACAAACCAGTTACCTAAATGCAAACAAACACAACATACAGGGGTTGGATCTCTGCGGGGATTTTCCTGCCCTAACTTTGGTGGGCGATTTGAGGAAACCCTGGAGAAAAGGCACAATCCTTCATGGAGCAGACAGCTGAACAGATGGTGCCGGAGTCATTCGGAAGCTTTTGATGCTCATTGTTAGAAATGAGGATGAAAGGAACAGAGTTGGATTGAGGGAGGAGGTTGATCATAGAAAGGAGTCCTGTAAGGAGACGCTGTGATGGTGGGTGGTCTACATCGATAAATAAACAAAGTGCTGTGTAAAGATGGTACTATTCTGTAGCTTTGTACCTATGCCCAAGCACAAAGCCCAACAACGTCTCTACTTCCTACGGAAGCTAAAGAAATTTGGCATGTCTGCATCGACTATCACAAACTTCTACAGATGTGCGATAGAGAGCATCCTATCCGGCTGCATCACAGCCTGGGATGGCAACTGCTCGGTCCAAGATCACGAGAAACTGCAGAATGTGGTGAACTGAGCCCAAGTATCACACAAGCTTGCCACCCCCACACTGTTTCTGTATTCTGCCTCAGGAAGGCAGACTTCATTATCAGAGACCCCTCCCACCCAGGCTTTGCCTTCTTTCAGACCCTTCCATCAGGCAGAAAGTACAGAAGTCTGAAGACCCACACATCCAGACATAGGAACAGCTTCTTCTCCACAGCTACAAGACTCCTCAGCAACTCCCCCTCGGACTGATCTGTTCCCTGTAATAACACTATTCACGACGCCCTATGCTGCTCTTGCTCATGTATTTGCTTTGTTTGGTTCCTTGTTCCGCACTGTAACCAATCACAGTTTGTCGATGTACCATTTGTCAATATTCTCTGTTGATTATTCTTTTTGTCTACTATGTAAGTACTGTGTACGTTCCCTCGGCCTCAGAAAATTACTTTTCACTGTACATGTGACAATTAATCAAATCAAAATCAAATCAAATGCTAGCTGTTTCAGGATTGCAATTCACCATCGACATCCTTTATTTGTTACTGTTTCATCTCACAGTTTATCATGACTGGATTGAATCCCTTTGCTTAGCAGGAACTTCACTCCTGCTTCACCGGACTGTGCCCTACAACCAGAGGGCTTCTCAATCCACCGAACGGCCTCAGGCATGGCTAGGGGAGGTGGGGTCTGCCTCCTAATCAGCACCTCCTGGTGCCTAGATGTAGCAACACTGGTGAGTTTCTGCTCCCCGGACCTAGAATACCTGACGCTAAAATGCCGCCCCTACTACCTTCCGCGGGTGTTCAGCTTTGTTACCCTGCCGGCAGTTTACATCCCAACCCATGCGAACGTGAAAATCGAAATATTCACCACCACAAATAGCCTTGAAATGAAACATCCCGAGGCCTTGGTCATTGTAGCTGGGGCCTTCAATCAGGCCAAGCTCAAGAGCGCACCACAAAGTTACCACCAACACGTCACCTGCTCCCCCAGAGGCCCAAACATCCTGGACCACTGCTGCACAAATATCAAACATACCTACCACTCTCGCCGCCCACACTTTGGCAAATCTGACCACAGGGCTGTGCTCCTGCTCCTGGCTTACAAGCAAATACTGAAGCGGGAGAGTCCGTCAAAGAAAGTTGTGCATTGTTGGTCTGAGGAATCGGATGATCTCCTACGGGACTGCTTAGAGTCAGTGGACTGGTCAGTATTTACAAACTCTGCGACCAGCCTGTACGAGTACGTCACAACAGTAACTGACTTCATTAGTAAGTGTGTAGAAGACTGTGTGCCAAAGAAGCAAATCCACGTGTTTCCCAACTGCAAACCCTGGATGAACAGGGATATCCACTCCTTGCTGAAGTCTAGGTCTGAGGCGTTCAAGTCAGGCGACCCTGACCTCTACAAGAAAGCCGCATATGATCTAAAGAAATCCATCAAAGATGCCAAAAGACAGTACCGGACCAAGCTCGAGTCCCAGGCTAGCCACACGGATCCCCGCCGTCTATGGCAAGGCCCGCAAGGCATAACGGGCTACAAGATGGAGGCATGTAAAATTGTTGGCTCCAATGCACCCCTCCCTGGTGAGCTCAACACATTCTATGCACGTTTTGAGCAAGAGGTCAGCGAGAGCGAGCCGTCCACCCCAGACTCCGCGGATGAACTTGTATCTGAGATCACCACTGCAGATGTCAGAGCAACCTTCTCGAAGGTCAACCCAAGGAAAGCCAGTGGCCCGGATGGGGTACCCGGACGAGAACTCAGGTCTTGTGCGGACCAGCTGGCGGGGGTATTCGCAGGCATTTTCAACCTCTCTTTACAACAATCAAGAAGACGACCATCATCCCTGTACCAAAAAAAGGTCAAGCAGCGTGCCTTAATGACTATTGTCCAGTGGCTCTGACATCCATCATTATGAAGTGCTTCGAAAGCTTAGTCACGGCACGAATCAACTCCAGCCTCCCGGATTGCCTTGATCCACTACAGTTCGCTTACCGCTGCAACAGGTCCTCAGCAGACACCATCTCCAGGGCCCTGAAATCTACCCTGGAACACCTAGATAACAAATACACCTATGTCAGACTCCGATTTATCGACTACAGCTCAGCCTTCAACACCATCATTCCTACAAAACTCATCTCCAAACTCCGTGGGCTTGGCCTCAGCTCCTCCCTCTGCGACTGGATCCTGAACTTTATAACTGTTATGGGCCTGGGTTTAGAGAACCCCAAAGTGTATCATGGAGTTCACCTGACCCACAACTTTTAATAGATTGTGGTATGGGGAGCACACGGCCCACTCTACAGGTGTGGTACAGCAGAAATGGAAAAGTATTTTTTAAAAGCAAAACAATGTTTATTCTATGAACTCAAGTTAACCTTTTTAAAACATAGTGAACATCTTAGCAACTATTAATTCAAATATAACCCCCAAAGAATAGAACACAAAGTAATCCATAATAACTTCCCAAACAACATCCAGAAGACAGAAGAAACACCGTTCAACAGAAGCACATGAGGTTTACATTCACTACTGAGAACATTTATAATTCTGAATTCACCAAATGATCAAGAGATAGTCTTTTCTTTTACATAGAATTTACAGTGCAGAAGGAGGCCATTCGGCCCATCGAGTCTGCACCGGCTCCTGGAAAGATGGCAGAGAGAACAGCAGGACACCTGTTTGGTCTGGCTTCAGCTCCAACACTAAAAACAAAACTAAAACACACCCTGCAGCCTGCTCAAAAACAAAAGTAAAAAGCTGACAGACAGCCCAGCTCCACCCACTCTCTGACATCACTGCAGTAATAAACACCCATTTCTTAAAGGTACTCTCACTACAGATATTTATACACACACCCATTTATAAACACCCATTTCTTAAAGGTACTCTCACATGACACAAACCCACAGGCCACAATCAGTAAAGATCGGCAACAACACCTCCTCCACAATCATCCTCAACACCGGTGCCCCACAAGGCTGTGTCCTCAGCCCCCTATTACACTCCTTGTACACCTATGACTGTGTGGCCAAATTCCCCTCCAACTTGATCTTCAAATTTGCTGATGACACCACCGTAGTGGGTCGGATTTCAAACAATGACGAGACAGAGTACAGGAATGAGATAGAGAATCTAGTGCGATGACAATAATCTCTCCCTCAATGTCAACAAAATTAAGGAGATTGTCATCGACTTCAGGAAGCGTAGTGGAGAACATGCCCCTGTCTACATCAATGGGAACGAAGTACAAAGGGTCGAGAGCTTCAAGTTTTTAGGTGTACAGATCACCAACAACCTGTCCTGGTCCCCCCATGCCAACGCTATAGTTAAGAAAGCCCACCAACGACTCTACTTTCTCAGGAGACTAAGGAAATTTGGCATGTCAGCTACAACCCTCACCAACTTCTCCAGATGCACCAGAGAAAGCATTCTTCCTGGTTGTATCACAGCTTGGTATGGATCCTGCTCTGCCCAAGACCGCAGGAAACTACAAAAGGTTGTGAAAGTAGCCCAGTCCCATCACGCAAACCAGCCTCCCATCCATTGACTCTACCTATAATTCCCGCTGCCTCAGAAAGGCAGCCAGCATAATTAAGGGCCCCACGCAACCCGGACATACTCTTCTTCCACCTTCTTCCGTCAGGAAAAAGATACCAAAGTTTGATGTCACGTACCAACTGACTAAAGAACAGCTTCTTCCCGACTGCCATCAGACTTTTGAATGGACCTACCTCGTATTAAGTTGATCTTTTCTCTTCACCTTGCTACAACTGTAAGATTATATTCTGTAGTCTCTCCTTCCTTCCCCATGTACGGTATGCATTGTTTGTACAGCATGCAAGAAACAATACTTTTCACTGTACACTAATACATGTGATAATAATAAATCAAATCAAATTAAAACTTCCACTTGCTGCCAAGATGTATCGGCCTATAATTCTTGCTTAGTTCCACTTGCACTTTGTGGCTGAATTCAACCAAACCAATGCAAGGGATCGCGGAATTGTAAGCGCAGGTTACGTCCAACGCAAATCGGGTTTCTGCAATCTGTCGCGTTGGTTTGAACAGCAGAGTGATAGA
Source organism: Scyliorhinus canicula (assembly GCF_902713615.1). Taxonomy (NCBI): domain Eukaryota; kingdom Metazoa; phylum Chordata; class Chondrichthyes; order Carcharhiniformes; family Scyliorhinidae; genus Scyliorhinus; species Scyliorhinus canicula. The sequence continues at coordinate 11,847,733 of NC_052153.1, forward strand.
AGCCGGGCCCACCCACAAAGCTGGCCATGTCCCCAGACTGAACATACGAATTAGGAGCCGGAGTAGGCCACTCGGCACCTCTGTCATTCAATAACATCGTGGTTGATCTGATTGTAACTTCAACCCCACGTTCCTGCCTACCCCCGATAAATAACCTTTCACCCCCTTGTGTATCAAGAATCTATCCACCTTAGCCTTGAAAATATTCACAGGCTCTGCTACCACAGCCTTGTGAAGAGGAGAGTTCCAGAAACTCACCACCCTCTGAGAGAAAGAAAATTCTCCTCGTCTCTACGAGCGGCCCCTTATTTTTAAGCAGTGACCTCCTATTTCTAGATTCTCCGTCAAGAGGAAACCTTATCGATACCCCAATTAATCAGAGGGATCGCATGACGCATTTCTACTAATTGTCTGTGAGCCTTTGGGGAAACTCTTAAAGCTAGGCTGCCTTTTGGGCACACGGACACGGATAATAACTTTTAAAAGCTTATGCAGATACAGTTTTTAAAATGTACTAAAACTGATTTGTCCGCCCCAATATGATTAGGGAGTGGTTCTGCAAGGTTTATTGAAGTCACTTTGAGTTATTTAAGATTGGGGCCGGGATTCTCTGAAATCCTGGCCAACTATTGACGCCGGCGTCAAAACCGACGTGAGCGACGTCGGCGCCAACGGGCCTCCAGGCCCAGGCATTCACCCCTCTTCGGGGGCTCGTACGGCGCCGGAGTGTTGCGCGCTCGAAAGTCGGCAAGCCACAGCCAGCATGGGTCCGTGCATACGCGCCACGGCTGGCGTGGGTCTGCGCATGCGCGTGGGGTGCCGTCTCTGCGCTGGCCCCCAGGCACTATGGCGCAGCTCGACAGGGGCCCAGCGTGGCGGCGACCGCGCGGGCGCCGATACTCTGGTCGCCGGAGAATCGGGGGCCCGCCGTCGGAGCGGCGTTGCGAGATTGTCACGCCCGCCCCCCCCCCGGCAATTCTCCGACCCGGGATCAGAGAATCCCGTCCCGGGTTACTCAAAAGTAATGGTCTGGACATGAATTAAAATGATAATTTTTTTTGTGATCAATCCATTAACAGCTGAATCAAGTTATCACTCAAATGCGTAAAGGAATATTTTAAATCAAGCCATTTACAAACATATTCTGAAATCCAATGCCCAACTGCAATTGTTCATTGTAGATCTTGGGCTGAATTCATTCATTTCAATCTCACTGACGAGATTGAAGTCGAATGCAGCAGCCTCCTGGGAATTACCCGGTTCCCCAGCGAGAAATCACGCGGGTGCAGTTCAGTACCCCTTTGCAAAAAAGTGAAGCTGGTGCAATGGCGGCTGAGGGTAAGTGAGGAGGTGAGTAGCCATTCCCATTTTCCGGCCACGCAGCTCGAGGGCTCTGGCGCTGCGGTCCCACTGCTCATGAGGGAGGGGGGGGAGCCCCCTCAGGAGGCTTGGGCTTGGCCAGGGGCTGAAGTGTTCCAGATCGGGGGTTGCCCCCAGGCCGGGAATAGGGGGGGTCGGTAAGGTGCTTTGCGTCTGTCAGGCTTTGAAGCCATCTTTAAATATTATGGAGACCCATAACAGTGGCAACCACAGCTACAGCCTGTCAGTTCTACCAAACTCTTCCAGGACAGAGCCCTGCTGTGGCTTCTCTCCTGAAAGTCAATTTCACTCCCTTTGACTGTGACCAGCCTCTACCTTTACAGCTGAAGGCTATTTCAAATGATGAATTAGCCTTGTTAGTTGTGAGAGAATTTCAGAGCTGTAGGTTGTGTTTGCTGCTTGCTCCTGCTGGTGGCTGCCAATTCCCTGGAGGCTGCTGTTGCTGTTTCCTTCCTTTTCTGTGGCCAGAAAAAAAGAACAATTTGTTTCTAAGAAACCTGGGTCTTGAAGCACCGAGCTCAGGGGGACGTTGAGTACAGAAGGCAATCCGGTTTGTGGCAAGAAAACGCTGGGGGATCAGCGCGACATTGATCCAAATGGGCCACCTGAATGATGCCGTTGAAGAAATGCTTTTGCAGATTGCGGATGCAATTTGTTGCTGGTGTGGTGAGTGCTGCGTGTAACTGCCACGTCTCGCCAGCATGGTCATCGAGAAACACCCCACCAAACGCTCACAAAATGACACTTGGAAGCTGTTCCGCTGAATCGCGCCCATGAAATTGAGTTTGGGTGGAAACAGAGGAAAGATAAACTTCTTAAAACTAGTGCAAGCGAGGGGCCTGTTTGTTTCTGCATCACCAGTTGTGTCTGAAGTGGAAACTCTAGCTCCTGACGCGCAAAATCAATAAATACATGTTTCAACAATTAAAGCCACAAAGTAGTACTCAAATCGTGCAGGTAATTCTTTATGGCCTTGATTCATTACCTCTCTTGGAATTGGTATAAGGTTTCCTGGATACTGATTATTCCCCTTGTCTACGCACCTGTTCAGATGTGGGGAAGATTTTTTTCTTTAAGCCCTTCACGGGTGGAGTGTTGGAAAATCGAACATGCCCAAAAAGATAGCCCAGCTGTTTTCCCTAGTTGTGCCCAAGGCCTGAACAGCCAACTCCATTTTCCACCTGCGACAGCGCTACACTGACAATGAAACATGCGTCTATGTCGCAACTTAGATTGCAAGACTTTCCTCGATACCTCTCCATCTACTGCGAGAAATTCAACGTCAACTTGTCTTTGCTTTCCTCACCCTCGTGAGCCACTTTCAGCAGATTACCCTTCCACAAAAGAATTATAGAATCATAGAATATACAGTGCAGAAGGAGGCCATTCAGCCCATCGAGTCTTATGGGCTGAAGAGCACCCTACCCAAGGTCCACAACTCCACCCTATCCCCATAACCCAGTAACCCCACCCAAAACTAAGGGCAATTTTGGACACTAAGAGAAATTTATCATGGCCAATCCACCTAACCTGCACATCTTTGGACTGTGGGAGGAAACCGGAGCACCCGGAGGAAACCCACGCAGGCACGGGGAGGATGTGCAGACTCCGCACAGACAGTGACCCAAGCTGGAATCGAACCTGGGACCCTGGAGCTGTGAAGCGATTGTGCTATCCACAATGCTACCGTGCTGCCCAAGAGGATGATCTTTGGCTGGGAATCCCGCTTACTCCCTTAGTATCTTTGCCTGCTTTGCATCAGCTGCCGGCTGAGTATGTTGTGCGACTTCGGTATGCGGAATAAACTGTCATTCTCCCAGTCTGGAGAGGTCAGGGAACAGGAGAAAGTAAAGGTTGCAAATGCGGAGCAAAAGGGCCAATTGGGAAGCAGAGCGAGTTCAGCAACAGAAGAAACTAAATAGAACATGTAGGAGGAAAAGGCTAAGATAGAAGCCATGAAAATGTGAACAGTGGGTTATGAATATTACAAACAAAAACAATCTGTGCACACAAGAATGAAAGCAGATAAGTACAAATATGTACATAGGTATTTCCTGGTGTATTTGAGTGTGTACAGCACTTTGCCTCAACAATGCACACTAACATAATTGGTAATGCAATATTTGTGGTGTAAGTGTCTGGCACATAAAGGGTTAAGGTGGGGCTGAGTACAGTACTGCCCACACAGTGATGTAAGAGAACACATGACCTGCACCAAGGGGTGGTCAGTGTAGTGTTGGATAGTGCTGTGTGTAGAAGCAAGCATAGAGCTAGCTCCGAGCTTGGACCTTTACTATATCGTTGTACATAGCTTTTCACAGTTAAATACTTACTGTTCAACCACTCAAGGCTACGAATAGTTTAATAAGACCTTGAACTACGCCTTTCAACTATATCATCACTTTGACCATTGCTCTGCTCCTCAGAAACCTTTCATATTCAACATGAAACCTAATCATTTGAAAGCTTAAAGCAGAAACTCCAATTCCTCTCCTTTGTTATATGTGTAGAGTTATCAACCCTTTTGTTTACCCTTTTATTATTTAAATGATAAAATATTAAAGCATGCTGTTGTGCAGAGAGACCTGGGTGTGCTAGTGCATGAGTCTCAGAAAGTTGGTTTACAGGTGCAACAGGTGATTAAGAAGGCGAATGGAATTTTGTCCTTCATTGCTAGAGGGATGGAGTTTATGACTAGGGAGGTTTTGCTGCAACTGTATAAGGTGTTCGTGAGGCTACACTTGGAGTACTGTGTTCAGTTTTGGTCTCCTTACTTGAGAAAGGACGTACTGGCACTGGAGGGTGTGCAGAGGAGATTCACGAGGTTAATCCCAGAGCTGAAGGGGTTGGATTATGAGGAGAGGTTGAGTAGACTGGGACTGTACTCGTTGGAATTTAGAAGGATGAGGGGGGATCTTATAGAAACATTTAAAATTATGAAGGGAATAGATAGGATAGATGCGGGCAGGTTGTTTCCACTGGCGGGTGAAAGCAGAACTAGGGGGCATAGCCTCAAAATAAGGGGAAGTAGATTTAGGACTGAGTTTAGGAGGAACTTCTTCACCCAAAGGGTTGTAAATAAAGGGATTAAGGGCTATGGTGTTCAGGCCGGAAAGTGGAGCTGAGTCCACAAAAGATCAGCCATGATCTCATTGAATGGCGGAGCAGGCTCGAGGGGCCAGATGGCCTACTCCTGCTCCTAGTTCTTATGTTCTTATGTTTATTTAGATGTATATTCAGCGATGTATTGTTTCTGATCACTGAAAATATCCCACTGTAGATAGCTATGTGGTAATACATGGAACATTTGCAAACTGTGTATAATTCGATAAGTATTTCCAAAAATCCCAATCCAAACATTATTTTTTCCAGTCCTGGATCTCAACATATTAGCGCTGGTACAATCGTCATTTACGTTACGACAGTGAAAATATTGCATTTTATTGCACATTCAACAGTGTAACAAATTATACCGAAGTACGCCAAGAAATAGATGACATTCGCCCAAGTTCCTACGAATGACCATTATCTGGCAGCTATATAATACTCTGGAGAGACAAACTAACTTGCTCAGGGAAAGCATTGCTGCCGATTAGTCTTCCAGATTGAAATTTATTGCTGAAGAAGTTTCATTATTTATTCGAATTGGAGATTTGTTCTTTTGACAAAAGAGTTGGCTGCTTAATTCTGCTATAAAGATTGATACTCCCAGATAACTTCCAGCAGCTGTGGACTTCTACAACTCACAAGAGTATCCAACATCCATCTATAAATTAAGGTTTCTTACAGCTTCCTTTTAAAACATTTACACGGTGAGCAGTCAAGACGATTTCTCCTCACTCCAGACAAGGGCCATTCAGCCCCTCGATCCTGCTCCGCCATTCAACAAGATAATGGCTTATCTATTTGTGTTTTGGATTGCACATTCAATCTACTCCACCCCCCCCCCCACCCCCGATAACCTTTGATTCCCCTGTCTAACAAGAATCTATCTCCCCCCCACCTGAAAACATTCAATGACCCCCCTCCACCGTCTTCTGAGGCAGAGTTCCAAAGTCGCACAGACCCTCATAGAAAAAAAATCATCATTACCTCTGATCCAAAAGGGCGACCCAAATTTTAAAACAGTGACCCCCAGTTCTGAACTCACCCACAAGAGGAAACATCCTTTCCACATTCACCGTGTCGATATCATTCGGGGTCTTTTCAATCAAGTCACCCCTCAACCTTCCAAACTCCAGGGGAATAATCGAGGCTTTATTGAGCAAAGATGTTGTGCCTCCTGTAGCCGCTACCAGAATGGCTGCAGCACCGGCGAGCACACACATTTATACACCACCTACAGGGCGGACCCAGCAGGCAGGGATTTACCCATGTACCTCTAGTATATGTGTCTTACCGTAACACATATAATACAGCTAGTGGTGACTACCACAGTAGTTTAACCAATGCTCCCCATTACCTCACTGAAGTGATCACTACTTATGTGTCATCTTTCTCATTGAGCTGGGACCACAGATTGAACCCAGGACCTTCCTGCTCAGAAACACACCGTTAAAACTGCTGAGACACTGAGAAACCTTCACTGCTACATTCTCGGTAAAACCCTGAGGAGGTTCTGTGGTTAAAACATCTGGGAGCATGGGACATTGGTGTTTTCTGGCCGATGGATGAACAACGCACAATCTAATTATGGTGCGGGAGAGAAGGGTCTCATTATTTTTTTATTAATTTACTCTTTCGTGGGCTATGGCGGTCTCTGTCAAGGCCAGCATTTGTTTCCCATCCCTAATTGCCCTTGAATTGAGTGGCTAACCAAGCCATTTCAGAGGGCAGTTAAGAGAGGGGGGAATGCGGGAGAGGCCAATTAACCCATTATGAGCCCATGATGGGCAGTAGGGGGGGTTGAAGGGTGAATGAATAAGCCCAAGTAAGGGCACCAAGACTGCAACACACGTGCCCGCTACCTTTATTACGGCAGTGATTATCATGGCGGCGGAGTAGGCAGCAGTGAAGCAGTGAGATACCACATGAACATATTGAACATATTTACACCGGTCTCCCACACTGCCATTGGGAACCCAATTTAAAATTCACCGCTGCTACACGGTTCCCCTTGGAAGTGGACAAAGAAAAGGAACTTTGGGGTTGCCAGCTCCAGAAGGTCTTTTCCTGCACCCACTGTGGGCCAGGCAGAACTGGGCTTCCTCCAAGCCCCTCAAGCGTGCCTCTTACAACCGCAGCCTCTATCACCCATCACTTTGTCACAATTTTCAATCGTCTCCTCCGGCTTCAAATCCCGCCGACTCCCCCTCCCCCGCGCCACTATTAGCGGTGTTCTCAATCCACTCTGCTGATATGTCTTCTGCTTTGGTTTCCCCTCAAGTCCTGACTGTCAGTTTGGACAATGCCAGGCGGGAAATGGAACAAAAACAAAAAATTATAAAGTGTTAGGAAATCAGAGATAGTTCAATTAATTTATATTTCCGCTTGTGTGTATTAGGAATAAGATAGAACTTTAAATTTAAGCTAAATTTGTGTTTTTTGTGTTTGTGTGCTAAGAAAGGGTTAAAACTTTAGTTTGGCTTCATGTTGAACAAAGATGCCTACACGTCTGTAAGAACTTTGCCTGTCTCTGGAATTAAAGTTTCACAACGTTGCAGCAATTACAGGGGTAAAAGAATTAAGCTGTTGATTCGTAACCAGAGGCCCATGTTGTGTTATGTACTCTGGGATAACACAGGCTGCAACTCGATGCAGCTTTGACCAAAAGATGCTCCAGACTTTGAAGTAAGTTCAATGTGATTTATTGAACCATTAGCTGAGTTCTCTATGAGTTCGACTCTCCTGCTAATCTTGCTATAATAACTCAATCTAACTAACCAGTCTGATCTAAGCCACGTGGTGGGTGTGATGCTTCTGATCTGCCCCTGTCCTACTCTCAAAGTTTTGCCTGTGGAAAGAGACAGAGCATGTGTGCCCTGTCCTGATATATAGGTTGTGTAATGTCCCCTTGTGGTAGTGTCACCTCTGGGTGTCTTGACTGCCCATTGGTCGTGTCCTATTCTATGTGTTCATTAGCTGTATGTCTGCATGTCATGACGTCTCTGGTGCTTCTCTAGTGTTTACTTAGTCGTAGTGTATTTACATTAACCCCTTATGTATTTACAGTGATGCATATCACCAAAGCCCACACTGAAAAGCAGAAGCACTGATGGTTCAGCCTGGGGAAGAATGGTGGAGCAGTGGTTAACACTGCTGCCTCATGGCGCTGAGGACCTGGGTTCGGTCCCGACCCCAGGTCGCTGTCCGTGTGGCGTTTGCACTCTCCCCGTGTTTGCGTGGGTATCACCCCCACAACCCAAAGATGTGCAGGGTAGGTGGATAAGAGGCAGAGGGAGGCTCCCAGTTACTGTCAGAGCTGCAAGGTGCAGACTTGGAAATGTTGACTAGTGAGAAGCCAGACATCCAAAGTAATCCTGAGTTGGTGACACCTTAATACAGCCTGTGAAGCTGTAGTGTTCTGTTGCCGTACCTCGGCAGCTGGGAGGCGGTATGGAAGCTTGAATATATGTGTATTTCCAGGCAGAGGAATACTGGAAGGAGAGACTGAAACCCTGGATGTGGACCCTTGGCAAAGAAAGCCTTGTTTGGGAGAGGATTTCAAAACATGCTCTTTGAGAGTAGTGATTAGAAACCCTCGTATGAAAGCCAGAGTTCCAGTGTGACCAGTTGGCTCCATTGTGATGAACACCTTGGGGGGATGGGGGGGGGGGGGAGGGGGGGGGGGGGGGGATCTGATGAGAAATACGCAGAAGTTGTATAGAGTGGCACCTGTCAATTGGTTTCAGAGTGTATAGTATCCGACCATATTTCAACCATTGGTTTACATGACTGTTTACCTACCGAGAACATTAGAGTACAAGAAATATTTTGTAACTTGTGTTATCCTTATAAATCAGCATATATCTGTATTAGTATAGCTGGGGTGAAGGAGTTAGTGTATTATTATTAATCTTTTCTTATTTAATAAATGTTTTATTGTTTTGTTAAAAGTTAATCGTCAGAACTGTGACTCCGTTGATCCGGGTCTCGAAACAAAAAATAAAAGTGAGGTTCTGGAGAGCCGGGTTCCATCCTGGACCTGACTGTCCAGCAGTAACATTAGCTGGGGACGTAACAAGAGGTCCCGGTGTTAGGTTGACCGCAGCCTTGCGCATTCTTTGGTCGCTTAGGGCCCCACCCACGTTCCCCCCATCTCCCTTATAACTATCGGAGCCAGTGTAACTGCTTTGAACAAAGGAAGCAGATTACCAAACCAAATCAAAGCCCAGAGTAAAGTCCGAAATTCAGACGAGCTGGGGCATTTCAGGTAGACACTCCATGCAGTGTATTACTGGTATCTGAGCGGCAGCGCCCAAATCAGTTTGTGTGACAGGGACACGTGTGCACATTACGTGACATATTTTGGAGACAATAGGAAGTCACCATGAAGCCCTCGCTGTACAGAATGATTTGCTGGATTTTGAGCAGGCAAGTTAATTAAACTTCTCCCCTCGCTGACACAAAATAAAATAACACGGGGAGCTTTGGGATCTATCAATTGAGGTCATTATGATGCATGCCAACTGCATGCATTGAGCTGAATAAACCAGTGAGGGTTACCTTTGCTTTTGTATACAAGCTTAAAGGGGCAGCATTACTGCTCTTACCTTAGGATCGTGAATGCCCGAAAGCTCCTCATACGTTTTCTCCCCCACCATTACAGCGGCCAGATTAGCAGTGTATGTTGATAAACAGAACAAACAGAATATAGCCCACAGGTTCATGAGGAACCGTCCTGTCCAACACTTGGGGGTTTTGATAGCAGCTGTCCTGCCAAACAGGATGGCGTAGCAGACATTGAGGGCTGAAGAGAAGGAGAAGACCTTGTTCCTGTTTCTCCCCTTGGGCGTCATTCCAAAAGGACTCTTCCATTCATACAGAGTGAGAAACAACGCCGTCACGTGGAGGGCCACGAAGATCCCCACCCACATTGACCAGTGCAGCGGCCACATGAAAGCCCCGATCGGGGCCGCCGTGTCTCGGGTCCGCACCAGGATACCCAAGCTGGTGGAGAAGAAAGGGCTGGTGAAATCGATCACTTTGCTTCTCGCCGAGTTGATGCTGAAGGACGTGACGGCCAAGTGCGCCGCCCGGCTGAGCAGATCGCCGACCAGGCCCGTCCAGCGGCCGTTCTTCCAGCCTCCGTACTTCCCGTCGCCGACAATGTACAGGTCGAAATCAAAACTCATGTCTTCCGCCAGCTTCTCAAGGAGATCGATGCAGTAGCCGTAGCAGCACTTCTTGTATTCTATAGGCACAGAATCGTTGCCCGACTTTAAGTTCTCAAAGAGGCTCTCGATGACGTCGCTGTCGTTTGTAAGGGCGTCCAGGCACAGCTGCCCGGCAGGACAATGACCGTCTTCATCCACATTGCGGGTGAATACAAACGGATGTTCAATAAGCGTCACCACCCTCAAATGTAACCGGGATGAGCGGCCGTCGCCGTTGTTTTGCTTCTGTATCTTGCTGGGCCAAATCCCATGGTCCATGACAATTTTCCCCTCATGCCATCTCCCAAGACGGGTCCACATCGGTTTCCCAACGGGGTCAAGCTGTAGGTTCCAGATGTAGTAGTGGCTGTCTGAAGTGATAACAGATGGATCTGTTACTTTAATATAACCAGTCACGCCATCGAAGCTCGTGTTTGCTAAAAATCTGAGGGAAGCAGAAAGAGATATTTGGTTTTGCTTTTCAAAAGTATGTTAGCAAAATTCCCCGCACCTCGTCACAAGCTTAAACTGAATATAGCTCGCTCGCCACCAATGCTGAGGAAGCGGTTATAGTTGATTCTCTCCCAGGGCAGCACAGTGCAGGGTTGGCCCTGCAGACTCACGGTGCCGAGGTCCCAGGTTCAATCCTGGCTTTGGGCCACTATCTGTGTGGAGTTTGCACATTCTCCCCGTGTTTGCGTGGGTTTCATAGAACACAGAACATACAGTGCATAAGGAGGCCATTCGGCCCATCTAGTCTGCACCGACCCACTTAAGCCCTCACTTCCACCCTATCCCCACAACCCAATAATCCCTCCTAACCTTTTTGGACACTAAGGGCAATTTAGCGTGGCCAATCCACCTAACCTGCACGTCTTTGGACTGTGGGAGGAAACCGGAGCACCCGGAGGAAACCCACGCAGACACGGGGAGAAGGTGCAGACTCCGCACAGACAGTGACCCAGCGGGAAATCGTACCGGGGACCCTGGCGCTGTGAAGCCACAGTGCTATCCACTTGTGCTACCGTTTCGCCCCCACAACCCAAAGATGTTTAGGGTGGATTGGCCACCCTAAATTGCCCCTTAATTGGAAAAATGAATTCGGTGCTCTAAATTTATTTTTTAAAAAATGGTTGATTCTCTCCCCACACCGAGGCTACACAAGGCAGATGCTCATCTGTTCCCATGGTGATATTGTTTTCCCCTGGAACAGGTCATTAGTCTGCCGCCCCAAGCTTTCTGCTTGAGGGGGCGCTACGCTGCCTCAAGCCATTGGCATGCTGGGAGCATTAGGCAGATTGACACTCAACCTGTTTGTCTGCGTAATGGACGCTCTTTCCTTGGCCATCAAGTCCTGGGCTGGTTCTCGAACCCGGAGCTTCAGGCTCAGAGGCAGGGCTGCTACCCGCCGCGCCACAAGACCAATGCTGAGGAAGCAACGTCAACAATTTTTGACTTGATCGCCGGTGAAAAGGGATTACTTCGGGGAGGAAAATCAAAAGATTGTGTCATGTGAGAGTACCTTGAAGAAATAGGTCTTTACGAAATGGATGTTTATCAGTGATGATAGAGTGTGTGTGGAGCTGGTCTGTCTGCCTGCTTTACTTTTGTTTTTGAGCAGGCCGCTACAGAGTGAGTTTTTAGTTTCGTTTTCAGAGAGAAGAGCAGCAGTGAAAGCCAGCAGATGTGCATCGATCTCTCTACAAGCTACAGAGTGTTCATTTGGGTTATTTCAAAGGGATAACTGCTCTCATCAGAGAATTTAAACCTGATCTCTGTGTTAAACGGGTCTTCTGTCTTCTGGATGTTGTTTGGGAATTTATTAAGGGTTATCTGTCGAGCACTGTATTCTTTGGATATTTATTGGTGTTGATTGTTGTTAAGATGTTTACAGTGGGTTTATAAAGTGTTAACTGGTTTCATGAATAAACATTGTTTTATTTAAAAGTACTGTAACACTCTGTTGGATAACACCTGAAAGGCAGGCCCGTGCTCCCCATAACCACAATAAATTCAAAGTTAAGGGCCAGGTGAACTCCATGATACACTTTGGGGTTCTCTGAACCCTGGACCTTAACAAATGTCACAGCAGATTATTTAGTTTCTGTGAGGGCACACCGTATATATTTTTTGCTCCAGGGACTGTGAAAACATTTGAAGAGGACGATGCTGTTTTTCTTAAATAATGAAGAGGCGCGCAAGTTATACATTGTTGGGCGGGATTTCGCTGCTGTGAATGGGACATTCAACTGAGTGCAAAATTCTCCGTCCTCGCGATGGGAGGATCCCGGCCGTCAATCGTTTGGGAAAAAAATGTTGGGGATGGGGAGAAGGGAATCTAGGCAAAGCACAGCCACCAATTTGCTTGTCTTTCCCCTTGCCAACCTCCAACGGGCTAAGCTCATTGTACCTGGCCCCGCTGCTTCATTCTCTAACCTGGCGGCTTGCTGCAGTCACTTCAATGGTGTCATTGGTATGCATTGGATTCGCTCAAGCCTTTAGAGAGGCAAAGCAAAGGAACACAGCTGGAATACAGAATCAATCCACTGACTCTCCATTGCGCAAATTAAAGTGCTCTTTTAAAATTAAGATCTGACTGTAATTAATGGCATTGGTTTTAAGTAGACTGTCGAAGGTCATAGGGTAATTGCAGTGCCGCGTTCTAATTGTCCTGTTGCTTCCGTTCATTTCCAGCCACAGGAAAAAGAATCAATGCTGAATTTGGTTAACATGAGCTGACAATGATACACAGGGACAACAAGAGCAGTCTATGCAAGGGGCGGTGGGGGGGGGGGGGGGGGGGGGGGGGGGGAGTGCAGGGGGGCGATTTGGAAGCAAACCAATAGGTTGGAAAGATTAAGGTCTGCTGGCGGGAAGGCTTCAGAGAGGGTGCAGAGCAGGTTGACTCGTATGGGAAGCGGGATGAAAGACTTCAGGTGACCATGGAGGGGTTGAAGGAGCAGGGGGGTCATTCTTCCCGGAGCAGAGAGGTGCGCGGGGAGATTTGACAACAGATGCGTTCAAAATCAATGAAGGGTTTCAAGAGAGCAAATGGGGAGAAACTTGTTTCTACTGGCCCGGACGACACAGGTTGAAGACGGTTGGCAAAGGGATCACAGGTAACATGAGAAAACATCCTTTACACAGTGTAGTCCGGAACGCATTGCCTGAAAGGGTGATCAGGTTCAACAGTAACATTCAAAAGGAAATTGAATAAATACTTGACGTTATGGGAGAAAGCAGGGGAGTGGGGTTTATCGGATAGCCCTTGCAAAGAGGCACGGTGGGCCAAATAGCCTCCTGTTTTGCGGTATCATTCAATGATTCGATGCAAGTGCTCTTTAGTTAGAATCAGATTATAATATCCCAACGTCATTATTGTCAAATAGATTATACAATGTCACAAAGTAATGGGGCAGTACACATCCCAGTGGTAGCCATAAGCTAGCCAGCAAGGCTACCCAGGTACACCTCAACCAAAAAAAGGAACAATGACAGGCCATGCCCAGGGTAGCAGGAACGCCGAAGAGTCTGGGAAAAAGGGCCCCGGCCTTGAGGAGAAAGACAGAATCCTGCAAAATACCAGAACGCTGAGGAGTCCACTCTTCAAAATGAGGGAGCTACTTGAATGCTCAATCGGCAGTATCACAGTGAGAATGATAATTACCTTGCTAAACCTCCCTCGCAGCTGCAAGTACTCTGTTATGTTTATCATCGCCCAGCTTTTAAACGAGCCGGACTTGCCAATTAAAGGGAGGCTGTGGGAACTTTTGCCCCCTTAAATTCTCTTTGAATAGCCGCATTTCCTCGTTGCTGCCTCTTTCACAAGTGCAGGTAAATCCATGTGCAAAATGTAGAGCTGATTTTAGATAGCAGGGTGGCAGCTAATTACTCACATCTCCCATGATTTCTTCTGTCCTTCGTTCCCACTGGTTTCAAGAACTACTTGTAGACTTTTGAACCCGAGTACTGTACAATTTAGAGATAACTCTATGGGCCCACCCATGTTTTCGGGTGCCTGACTAACCTCTTGTGGCCATTCTGATCCTAATTTATCTGTTAATTATTCTAGCGTGTTCAGTGCCAACTGCAGTGTTTACATGACACAAATCAAAAGCAGACCTAACAACCCCGATTGAAAACAGCTCAAAACCTTTGCAACCTTTTGAAGACACAGATTAAGCAGATTTTTGCCTGACCTCTTTAGAATTCTCAGAAAAGGGAGTCCTTTTGTCACAAGCATTGCATGCTGCCCTATCGCGTCAACGCATGTCAAAGCTAACTTCACACATTTGGAGTGCAGTGAACATTGTCATTTGGCCAAATGCCAGGAATAACCCATTAACTACCTATTCTCTGTAAATGTTAACTCTCAAAGAGAGAAAACCTGCTTACATCACAGTAGGTGAAAGTTCTCTGCCTAATCTTTAGCAATGAGAATATTCAAAGAAATACATACTTCACTACAGCACGGTTAAACGTATTTGCCCTTTCTGTCTTGTATTGCCCCTAATTAATGCTATCACTTGAAGGTCTTTTCAAGTTGACGTTTTTGTCCAGAATTGAGTGCCTGTGGGCTTAATGTGTACTATGCAGCCTCAGCTTGTGCATGAGTACCCTACTCCTGGAATTACATAGAATTTACAGTGCAGAAGGAGGCCATTCAGCCCATCGAGTCTGCACCGGCTCTTGGAAAGAGCACCAAGGTCAACACCTCCACCCTATCCCCATAACCCAGTAACCCCACCCAACACTAAGGGCAATTTTGGACACTAAGGGCAATTTATCATGGCGAATCCACCTATCCTGCACATCTTTGGACTGTGGGAGGAAACCGGAGCACCCGGAGGAAACCCACGCACACACAGGGAGGATGTGCAGACTCCACACAGACAGTGACCCAAGCCGGAATCGAACCTGGGACCCTGGAGCTGTGAAGCGATTGTGCTAGCCACAATGCTACCATGCTGCTCCTCTGGATGGGTTAGCATCGTTCAACTAACTGCATTAGAATCATAGAATCCCTGCAGTGCAGAAGGAGGCATTCTGCCTATCGAGTCCGCACCGACCCTTCGAATGAATACTCTTTGCCCATTCTCCCCCCCCCCCCCCACTACCCTGTAACGCCATGATCTAACCTGCACATCTCGAGACACTTAGGGGCAATTTAGCACGGCCAATCCACCCTAACCTGCACTTCTTTGGACTGTGGGAGGAAACCGGAGCACCCAGAGGAAACCCACGCAGACACGGGGAGAACGTGCAGACTCCGCGCAGACAGTGACCCAAGGCCGGAATTGAACCTGGGCCCTGGCGCTGTACTGTGCCACA
This sequence comes from Scyliorhinus canicula, assembly GCF_902713615.1. Taxonomy (NCBI): domain Eukaryota; kingdom Metazoa; phylum Chordata; class Chondrichthyes; order Carcharhiniformes; family Scyliorhinidae; genus Scyliorhinus; species Scyliorhinus canicula. Next base: position 11,862,759 of record NC_052153.1, read on the forward strand.
GTATTGGTGGGCTATATTTCCTTATATTTAGCACTTAAATATTTTTTTTTGAAGATGTTTGGATAAAGAAGAGAACTGATTTCAGAAGCGTTACTTCGAGGATTTACACCTGAGTTTCACTTAGAACGAAGAAAGCTGTTGAGTGCGTTTTGATAGAAAGAAATGGAGAGTGTTTGCACGACACACGTCTTTGTCTTGTGCTTTAGAATCTTTAGAAGTGCACTGAGCTGAGGGAGAGAGGAGGATATAGAAAGATAGAGATAGAGAGAGAGAGAGAGAGAGACTAGGCTCAGAGAATGAAAGCGAGGCAAAGGAAAAAGGAAAGATTAATGTTGGTACAACTTGCCACAAAATACCGCCTGGATTATGCAGCCAGCAGCAAGAGAATGGCACTCACTATTCATTCTGCCGACATTTGTGCATCTTTCTGAAAGCTCTTACACTTCAACACGTGGTAATTACACAACCAAAACAGTGTGACAACCTCGACGAGGAATCTTATGTGACAAGCAACAACCTCAGCCAATTAAGTTGAAGAATCCTTCCTGAGGAACTGGGGACTACATTCGCCCAGCCCTGGAGAGACGGCATTAGCAATGGAGGTGCTCAGGAAATTCAGAATCGCAGAATTGTTACAGTGCAGAAGGAGGCCATTCAGCCCACCGTGTCTGCACATCCTTTCCAAATGAGCATGGTAACTTAGTGCCATTCCCCTGCCTTTTCTCCGTGCCCCTGCGCATTGCTTCTGTTCAACTAATCGTAATACCCTCTTAAATGCCTCAATGGAACCTATCCCCACTGCACTTCCAGGCAGCGCATTCCAGACCTCAACCACTCGTTCTGTGAAAAGGACTTTTCTCACATCACATTTATCTCTTTTGCAAACCACTTTAAATCTGTGCCCCTCTCGTTCTTGATCCTTGTACGAGTGAGTTCAGTTACTCTGTCCAGCCTCCTCATGATTCCGAGCATCTCGATCAAATCCCCGCTTTGCCTTCTTCTCTCCCCGGAGAAATGTCCCAACCTCTCCGATCTACCCTCACAGCTGATGTTTCTCGTCCCTGGATCCGTTCTTGTAAAATTGGGGGAACCCTCCGGAGTACTCCCATCTCCGGGAAAACTTCCCGGGAGGGGGGGGGGGGGGGGGGGGGGGGGGAGGCAATGGAGGAATTCAGCATCTGGCTCCAAAGGTTGGGAAGCCAATTATGTCACCTCGGGCCCAACTCAGGCCATTTTCCAATCAGGATGGGATCTTCCTGGTATTTTTTCAAACCTAAATTTAGAGTGCCCAATTCATTTTTTCCTTACAGGGCAATTAAGCGTGGCCAATCCACCTACCCTGCACATCTTTTGGGTTGTGGGGGCGAGACCCACGCAGACACGGGGAGAATGTGCAAACTCCACACGGACAGTGACCCAGGGCCGGGATAGAACCTGGGACCTCGGCGCCGTGAGGCAGCAGTGCTAACCATTGCGCCACCGTGCTGCCCCTGCAGCGTTGTGGGGGGGATCTTCCTGGTAAAGGAGCCACACCACCCTCCCGATATGTGAAACTCAACCAGGGCAGAGCAGGAAAGGTCAGAGCCTCTGTGCCTTTGAGTCTACATGTTGTGGGTCTCTTCAGCATCCTGATGCACTCTCCCACCTACCTGGCTCAACAGAGCCAACCTCTCTTGGTTCGGTTGCTGGCCGAACACCATTCTGAACCTCCCAGTTCCCTTGTCTGCCCACTGTCCGTAATTGGACACGGCCACCCAAAGTCATGGTAGCATTGTGGATAGCACAATTGCTTCACAGCTCCAGAGTCCTAGGTTCGATTCCGGCTTGGGTCACTGTCTGTGCGGAGTCTGCACATCTTCCCCGTGTGTGCGTGGGTTTTCTCCGGGTGCTCCGGTTTCCTCCCACAGTCCAAAGATGTGCAGGTTAGGTGGATTGGCCATGATAAATTGCCCTTAGTGTCCAAAAATTGCCCTTAGTGTTGGGTGGGGTTACTGGGCTATGGGGATAGGGTGGAGGTGGTGACCTTGGGTAGGGTGCTCTTTCCAAGAGCCGGTGCAGACTCGATGGACCGAATGGCCTCCTTCTGCACTGTAAATTCTATGATTCTATGATTTTCCGCCTCCTCACCCAGAACTCAGGAAGATATCAGAATCGTGACCTAACTGGGCAAGTCCAGACCACCAAGTCTGAGGAAAGCAGCGCATGTAAGCATATTTAATTAAATGCAAAATCATGTAGAGGAAGCAAAATTGAAACAAGGGAAAGTAAGATTGGCTTAAAAGGTACAAAAGACAAATAAAAAGTTTTTTAAAAGTTTCAGAAAAAATCTCCAACAATGAAAATATGAAGGACTGAGGCTCCACACTTAGAAAAGTACATTTTCAGGGCAAGTGAGGTGGTCTGGCTGATCACGTGATTAAAGATTCACTGAATTTGAATCCACCATCTCGACATTTTTCTGATGTGCTTTGTGGGTATCAAGTGGTTTAAGTACATCAACGTCTCATCTTAAATAAATCTGAGTTTCTCAGTTATAAAATGGTGCAATGAGCAGGTAGAGCCTGGGGAATCGACAGCAACTTCCTGATTTACGTTGTAAGATTCATTGTCAATTCACTTTTTTAAAAGGTATTTGTTATAATCCCATTTTTAATCCACATTTTCATTCAATCTAATTTTTACTAATGCTTGCAGGTGAAGATGCTTCAGATGTACTCACACTTGTAAATGCCAGCGTTCAGTCCTGTGTTCCAAGATGGACAAAGTGTAGTGAAACAGAGGAAGATTGTGTGTGACCGAAGAAATGGGAAATAACAGAGTGTACAAGTTGCTCAATTGGAGAAAGGTTACAAATCTGCCCGTCTGCTTTTTGCTTCACGGGCAAAGTAGCCCACTTGCAAAAACTATGAGCTGCATAAGAACTGAGACCGTTTACCCACGAAGAAATCCAAAGATGTGCAGGTTAGGTGGACTGCCCGTGCTAAATTGCCCCTTAGTGCCTGAAGATGTGCAGATGAGGGCAGCACGTGACGCAGTGGATAGCACTGGGACTGCGGCTAGGAGGACTTGGGTTCGAATCCCAGCTCTGGGTCACTGTCCGTGTGGAGTTTGCACATTCTCCCCATGTCTGCATGGGTTTCACAACAACCCAAAGATGTGTAGGTTCGGTGAATTGGCCACGCTAAAGTGTCCCTTAATTGGAAAAAAAAATAGTTGGGTACTCTAAATTTATAAAAACAAAGATGTGCAGGTAAGGTGGGGTTACGGGGATAGGGCAGGGGAGTGGGTCTTGGCAGGGTGCTCTTTCAGAAGGTCTGTGCAGACTTGATGGGCCGAATGCCCTCCTTCTGCACTGCAGGGATTCTATGAAATGAAATGAAAATGTAATGAAATGAAAATCGCTTATTGTCACAAGTAGGCTTCAAATGAAGTTACTGTGAAGGCCCATGGGCATGCCCCTCTGCATGCAGGGATTCTATGCAAGAAGGTCCTGCAGACTAAAGTTTAATTTGGTTGAAGGTTGAAGTTCTATGAGCTTGAACGGGAGATACTTGCTGCTGTTCTCTGATGTCTCCGAGGGAATGTGTGCACCTGCCTGAGTGACATATTTCACGCTAGAAACATCAAGAGCCCAAAAGAGGCAATGTGATCATCAGGAAGTAATGACCCGATCAGCCACTGAAGACGTAAAGGAGACGCGTTCGTTGGATGGACCATCCGGGGTGGACTCTTGCACACAGGAAGGTCAATAACCAGTTGTTTGAGTATATGTGTAGTAATTTGCAATACTCAATAAGGAAAAGTTTGATTGAGCCACATGGTTGTTCCGTACCATTGTACGGAGCCTCGGCATTGCATTGCCCAGGTAATAGAGAGGGCTTTACAAACTCTGTTTATGCAGACACGGGCATTCTGTGTTCAATTTATTCATTAATTAAGGTGAACACTGATAACCACATTATTATTCTTATCACAAAATCCAGGTCATCCTCTGCATCCACGTTCTACGAACAGAAAATGTCTGCACTAACTGTTACACCTATGAGACAGAGATTTCAGAACACCTACAAGACAGATAGAGAACAAGAGAGAAATACACAAATGGAGAGAGAAAGCCAGGGAGGTTTCCTTCCTCATTCTAATTTGTGTCATTTTTTAAAACTTGGATTTTAAATGCAAGTAAATCCCTTCTTGTGGAACATGGGTAGCGAGCAGGGCCGGCTCAAGGCACCGGCAACTCGGGCAGTCGCCCGGGGCGCCATGTGCTTGGGGGCGCCAGACTCGGGTCCCGCGCATGCGCAGTTGGGCCGGTGCTAACCAGCGCATGCGCAGTGGCCCCCCTCCCCCTGGGCTGGCCCCCCAGCTCGGTCCGCTCCCCCCGCCCCCCCCCTCGGTCCGCCCCCCCCCTGCGGTCCACCCCCCCCCTCGGGTCCGCCCCCCCCCGCCGGGTCCGCCCCCGCCCCCCCCTCAGGTCCGCCCCCCCCTTGGCCCCGCCCCCCAGGGCGCCGAAGTTCAGCTTGCCCGGGGCGCCAGCAACCCTAGGGCCGGCGCTGGTAGCGAGAGAGGGGAGGGGGGGGTGACACGTTTGGGAATTAAAATTCTCTGGCCTCTCGGTCTGCAAGGGAGCAAGTGGGAGTCAGGGAGAACATAGAACAGTACAGCACAGAACAGGCCCTTCGGCCCTCGATGTTGTGCCGAGCAACGATCACCCTACCTAAACCCACGTAACCCGTATACCCGTAACCCAACAATCCCCCCATTAACCTTACACTACGGGCAATTTAGCATGGCCAATCCACCTAACCCGCACATCTTTGGACTGTGGGAGGAAACCGGAGCACCCGGAGGAAACCCACGCACACACGGGGAGGACGTGCAGACTCCACACAGACAGTGACCCAGCCGGGAATCGAACCTGGGACCCTGGAGCTGTGAAGCATTGATGCTAACCACCATGCTACCGTGAGGCCCGTGAGTGGACGGACGGTTAAGTTTAAGATATGTGACAGTCGCAAAAGGACGGTGGAGCTGGGGAAGGGAGTGATGAATTTAAAGGGAAAAGCAGATGTGATGATAGCAGTGAAGGCATTGGTAGGGAAGACATTGTGTCGTTGAGAGGCGAAGGTGTAAGGTGGGGGAAGCACGAGTATCCAGGGGATGGGTAGGAAAGGAACGGAGGAAGGTTGTGAAATGGTGAAACTAAAATGGTAGCTTTACCGGCAGGGTCATTTCAAAACTGCTGAAATGATTTTTTCTTTATCCTGAATGCTGGAAAATGTTGTCTTATGTGGATTCTAACATTATGCAAAGACTGTGGCCTACGGTAAAACAAAGGACTACCCTGCATAGTGATGGATTAAGGAAATTAGTTGCGAAAGGGACAATGTTGGAAAATCTCAGCAGGTCTGGCAGCATCTGTAGGGAGAGAAAAGAGCCAACGTTTTGAGTCCGATGACTCTTTGTCAAAGCTTTTGTGGATCCTGTAGATGGTACACACGGCTGCTATTGTGTGTCGGTGGTGGAGGGAGTGAATGTGGATTGGGTGCCAAACAAGCGGGGCTGCTTTGTCCTGGGTGGTGTTGAGCTTCTTGAGTGTTGCTGGAGCTGCACTGATCCAGGCAAAAGGACAGTATTTCATCACACTCCTGACTTGTGCCTTGTAGATGGTGGACAGGCTTTGGGGAGTCAGGAGGTGAGTTACTCTCTGCAGTCTCTGACCTGCTCTTGCAGCCCCAGTATTTATATAGCTGGTACAGTTCAGTTTCTGGTCAATGGTTACCCTCAAGATAGTGACCGTTGACCTTTTATATTTTCATGAACAGGCAAATGTGGGTCTCAGTTCAGCATCATAGGTGAAGAGCAGCATATTTGGCAATGCAGCATCCCCTGCATTGCTTCTCTGAAGTGGTATCTTGTGTTATGGAATAGGGTTTGAACCCACAGGCGCCTGACTCAAGAGGCGACTGTGCTAACACTGAGTCAAGCTGAGACTTACAAGCAGACAAATGTGATGGTCCCAATGCCCATGTCCCTGTGGAATCCACCCCACTTCCATTCGATGCACTGCTATTCGGATGGATTCTCACCATGTCCGGTGATTCGCTCCACCAGATTTCCTTCGAGGCACCGAAAATGGAAATGTGGCCCATCAGCTGGTCACTGAGCCGAATGCAACTTGCTGTACACAACTGGCCATGGCAGTCCTGTTCCTAGCAGCAAGCAAGTACTGTCCGAAAGCAGCTCACTGATTGCGAAGCACCTCGGGACATCCCGAGCATGCGGAAGGCACAGTTTAAATGCAGATCTTTTCTTTGTTGGAGGAGGCTGTCACAGCCTAAACCAAATCAATTTGGCTCAATTGCTCGAATTTGCACTGATTTAAAATCGTGATTTAGTTCCTAATCTGCAGCAACATGGTAATTACCCTTAGAAGGGCCATGTGACTCCTGAGTGGCAAAAACAGCAGATGAACACTGGTCTTCAATATCATTCAATATGGAATGCACTGCCTGTGGAAGTAGTTGAGTCGGAAACGTTAGGGACCTTCAAGCGGCTATTGGATAGGTACATGGATTAGGGTAGAATAATGGAGTGTAGATTAATTTCTTCTTAAAGGCAGCACGGTAGCATTGTGGTTAGCACAATTGCTTCACAGCTCCAGGGTCCCAGGTTCGATTTCGACTTGGGTCACTGTCTGTGCGGAGTCTGCACATCCTCCCCATGTGTGCGTGGATTTCCTCCAGGTACTCCGGTTTCCTCCCACAGTCCAAAGATGTGCAGGTTGGGTGGATTGGTCATGATAAATTGCCCTTAGTGTCCAAAATTCTATGATTAACCTAGGACAAAAGTTTGGCACAACATCGTGGGTCGAAGGGCCTGTTCTGTGCTGTATTTCTCTATCTATCTATCTATCTATCTATCATTTTAATAAAAGCCATATTTCATCAATTCCCATTGAATTTCCTTGTAAGCATAAAACTACTCAAGTGTAAAATTGTAATTGGTCTGTAATGAGTATAATGAAAACATCACCGATCGCACTCTCACCTGGAAAGAAACTGGCCTGATGTAATATTCATTTCTTCCCAGTGCATACAGTTGGTTATACTTGGAATGAGGGCCAGCTCTGGCCTCACGTAGGTAGCAGTGGCCACAGCTCTGGCGATCAGCTCCACTGCATCCTGCACGTAATTGTGGAAAGGGGGTTGAGCCGTCTCGCCGTGGGCCAGCAGGCCCATGGGCAAGCCTTCAGTTCTCAGCTCCTCGACGTTCTGGGAGTCACCGAGAATCCAGTGGTGTTCCGGCAGCATTAATCCGTAGTTAGCCGCCAGCTGGAGGATCTTTCGGAAATGCTCGATGTCGCAGCCGAAGGTGACGATGGAGAGTGGCGCCTCCTTGGCCGTGTCCAGGTACTCCTGCAGGTAGCTGGGAAAGGTGGCGTCGTCACTGTCCGAGGCGACGTTGAAAATGGTCCCCAGGTGGAATTTGGAGTTGTTGTACAGAAGGCTGAGAAAGCTGGTCACGTTCCACTCTTGGCACAAAACTAGGCTGACGTCATACCAGCTATTCATCGTCAGGAGGAAGATGAGGATGTCCGCATGGGTGGGGTGAGATGTTTCCAGGCTCATCTGCAGGTGGAGGGGATTCTGTGTCGACACAAAAAAAAACAAAACAGCAAATCATTGCAAAAAACCCGCAAACAGAATAAGACCGATTTCAGAAATGTGGGCGGGATTATTATTTTGGGCTGGATTTTCTAAGAAACCGTCAACTTCGACTTGCATTGTTGTGTTTCTCGGTGTGGAAGTTATAAGGTTGCTACATTCTGTTGGTGCTCCTCACCAATCACTGCATAATGTACGTCATTCATCTTTTACTTACCTCCGAGAAGTCAGAATCTATCCAAGGTAAGGCAATCTCACTCATGCCTACTTCCCGCCCTTTCAGGGACAAAGCGTATACTTATGATGTAGGGCTATCAAGAAAGTTTCATCCTTTTATGGAACAGTCAGTTCCAAGAATATCAAAGTGATTTTATCCACTAAATAAGCCAGTGTCCCTGCCAACCAGATTTCTTTTTTGCCCTCTGTAAGTGCAGCGGCTTTTTGAGACCATAGAGAAAAGGCGAAGCTATCGTTCACTAATTGGTTTCCCATCCCTTACTGAAGAAAGAAAAACATTTGCGGCATTCGGTGAACTGGAAGGATCTACAAAACGTATGGAAAATTATATTACAAAGGCAGGATGCAATAAAGCTAAGAGGATGCGGGAATGATATTCTTCAATTTAAAGGGAGATATCTTCATGTGACTCACCATCCTCCAACCTCATTGGTCCCTTGCCTGTAATGATATGCGTATATGTAGATAACTAAAGGGTTAATTATAACATCTAGCTGTAACACTACAACTTGAGGGCACCACTAGATCCCACTACAAGTAATTTCTCCCAGAGGATCTTGGTCTCTTTCAACCCAGGAGTGATTAGACAGCAGTTGTGTATGAGAGATAGATCACAGCATAGTTAGCACGTGTAGTTTTGAATCAGTTAATACATTAATATTTAATTACTTGATTACTGGTGATAATTCTGCAGAGTGTTGAACTCAATTATAATTCATCCTTACTGAATAAATTAGTTTGCTTTAAGTTGAAGACTTCTTCAGGATCACACCATCAGGCCTTCTGGATATACAGCAACTAGTAACGAAATATATTACTAAACCAGGAATCTAACATTGCCCTCTCAAGCTTGGCTGTTCACATGGACCATCTCCAAACCCATTCACAAGGCATCCAGACAATCATCTGGGTGCTGAACTGGACAGGGACCAAGCATTAGGTGTAGTCACTGCAGACGATGAACGCTGGCTGAAAACATAATTCGCCCAACCAACAATCTTTTTTTTTTAACAATGCTTTATTGGGGGTATTTTCAAATATACACAGAACGGAAACGAGTAAACAACAGCAGTTAACCACGCACAATTGCCACTATTCCCCCATACCAACCTCTCCTTCGACAACTAGCCCCCAACACAAAGAATCCCCACCCCCCTCACTGATGTGTTACTGTCCCTGAAAGGAGTCAATGAACAGCCTCCACCTCGTGGAGAACCCCTCCATCTGCTACTCTGATGGCAAACTTTATTTTTTCGAGGTGGAGGAACTCTGCCAAGTTGCTTACCCAATGCTCCTGCTGTTGCCATCTCCAAGTTCCACCAGCCCAGCAAGATCTGTCTCCAGGCTATCGGGGAGGCAAAGGCTGCAGCCTCTCTCCTCACCTGCCCGACTGGATCCTCCGAGATCCCAAATATCACCGCCCACAGGCTCAGCGCCACTTCCCAGGATCTTTGACATTACGTTCACAGACTCTTTTCGGAACCCCTCCAACTTTGGACTTGCCCAAAACATGTGGACACGGTTCGCTGGACTCCCTGCACACCTCCTACACCTATTCTCCAGCCCTGGAAAAAACTGACTCATCCTACACCCCGTCAGATGAGCCCTGAGCACTGCCTTAAACTGTGTGAGACTCAGACTTGCACACGGCGAAGACGGGTTTATCCTCTGCAGCGTCTCACTCCACACCCCTAGTTGTCACACTCCGGTGCCTGTTAGGGTACACGGAGGGAGAGTTCTGAATGTTCAATTCACCTAACAAGCACATCTTTTGGGACTTGTGGGAGGAAACCGGAGCACCCCGAGGAAATCCACACAGACACAGGGAGACCGTGCAGACTACGCACAGACAGTGACCCAAGCTGGGACCCTGGCGCTGTGAAGCAACAGTGCTACCGTGAAGCAGGGTGCTACAGTGCCGCCCTAAACTGAGTATCACACTAAGAATGTACAAACCCTTGCCAAAATGGAGAATAACAAGTTGCAGAGGCATCATGGGGTTTACTTGGCCACATTCTTGGAGCAGGTCAGTTTACGCAGAGACACGCAATGAGTCATCAGCAACTAGACGAGATTAAACCGTCACAATGACTCATTCAGCAGCTCGACGAGACTACGGCAGGCAGCTGTCCCCGAACAATGGAACCAGCTAATGAAGTCAAGATGAGGAAGTCTCAACCTCGCGAGCTATTGCGTCGATCAAGGGACAGTTGCTAAGGATCTGAACAACATCGTGAAGAAACGTCTGTCTGTCCATGAGTTGATCATGCAGCCCAATCATGTCTAACAACTCATTTCATTGGATCTATACATAATCTAGAATTTGTACGATAGGCTCGTTGTCAGCCGAAGTGGGCTGAGTAACTGTTTGAAAATGTACGAATATCAATGATTTGCCCTTGTTCAGGGAAGAAGCGCACGCTGTGCCCATCAGCTTACTTCCTGCTGGCAGAATCAATAAACTGTTTGACATTTAGAGCAGGTCCGAGTGTGGAGTGATTCTTCCAGGATTCTTTCCCGCCAACAAACATATTTAAATTAGCCGAATGCTTCACTGAAATATGTTAATCTGGATCTCGTCCAGCAAGGGCGAGGTCCAGATTATGACGTCTCGCGAGATTCCATTAAATCTCGGGAGTCGTTGTGAGCGTCACGAATCCCGCGAGAGGCAAAACGGCCTCATCGCATCATGAAGCCCGAGGCCATTCCAAATGGGCAATGCTGACATTGCCAGCGATGCATGTGTCACATCACGCGAATTATTAAATAAAGGGAGTCGCTGCATCTTTGAAAAGGTTTGAAGTAGCTTGGTGAAAGCTAAGGAGGTAGAAAATAGGTCGAAGCAATTTGCATCCGGTTGCAACAATCACCAGCAAACATGCAAGAAATTGGGCTCACTCTATATAAAGGCCCTCACCACAGCACATAGACAGTCCAAAGATGTGCGGGTTAGGTGGATTGGCCATGCTAAATTGCCCGTAGTGTCCTAAAAAGTAAGGTTAAGGGGGGGGGGTTGTTGGTTTGCGGGTATGGGGTGGATGCGTGGGTTTGAGTGGGGTGGTCATTGCTCGGCGCAACATCGAGGGCCGAGGGGCCTGTTCTGTGCTGTACTGTTCTATACATACTGCAGGAGTGAGTGCAGTAGCTTTCAGCTTCTGTAAGAACCAAATGAACAAAAAAATACAGTAGTTAATTTGAATCGCGTTCACAGTATGAAGCAATCCGAGGGCGTACCAGCTACATAAGCACCAACACCACAAACACTTCCCAAATGGGCTATCATTCACAATATGCTCTGTACACAGAAGGCCTCAGCATCTGGTCTGGTCCTCTAGGGGTTGGCAAAACCAGATGTGCAACGGCACTGCCACAATCTGTGTGATCACCTCCGATATCCCTGGCCGCATGATAGGTTATAACTGTGAACACTGACGCCTTGAAACACCTGGGGGGGGGGGGGGGGGGGGGATTTGCACACTTTGTTTGTATAATTTCCGATTGGAGGAATGGCCTTGTGGCTGAAAGTTGGATATTTAATCCAGGGCAACTGGCTGGACCTCTGTGAGGTCCCTGGCCCAGGTTGTTGGGCAAGAAAATGTTTATTAAGCAGCTGATCCCAGTTCTTTTCTCAATGGCATTACGCTATTGAAAATAAATTAATTGTTTCAGATTATAGCCTCTTTGGTGCATATGAACAATTGGACTATTTTCGACATACTGCTCTGTCCCGTTAATGGAAATAGATACAACTGCTATTTTCAGGCATGTCCAATATTTCATTTTAAATGAATTTAAATGTCATTTCATTTAAAATCTACCAATCTGGTGAGTAAGGTCGTTCATTGATCAAATGGCAAAAACTAAGTTCTCAAATGATGCCACACTATCCTGGGAATAAATTTGTTGTGCAGCTACAAGATTCAATGCAAAATCTGTCCAACTGTTTAACAAAATCATACCTGGTAAAGAAATTGGTATTGATACAAAGTTGAAACACCATGGAGGAACTTGGTCAAGGTAAAGTCGCCATAGTCCCAGATGACCATAGGCTGCTTTCCGGTTGAGGGGTGAGAGCTGACTGGTGGTGATTTAACCTGAGGATCGCTACATCGCAGGCGAGGGGCAAGGGTGAGGAAGGCAGAACCTTCATGAATAAGACCCACCTTCCTGACATAACGGAGGTTCCCACCCAGGAAGGTCGGGAACCTCATTTCCATATGTTTAAATGTAACGAGCCGGCTAATACCCCCCCCCCCACCAAAGTCGGCAAGGTTTACAACCGTTTAAAAAGAAAGTGGGAACCAGGCAAAGGGAACGCACTGGGGAAACACGGATAAGTATAGTTTCGGGGGGAGGAGAGGGACATGGCTGGGCAGTACCCTGGTACAACCCCCTGGAACCCTGGCATTCACTCCCGGTGCCCTGCATGCCGATTACCTCGCCTCAGCCAGCACTCTGTGCAGTGGCACAATGGATAACGTGCCTGACTACTTATCAGGAGATTCCAGGTTCGATTCCAGGTTCGGCTTGGTGTTTCAGAGATGGGTGGCACTGAAGCACAGTGGATAGCGCTGTTGCTTCACAGCATCAGGGTCCCGGGTTCGATTCCCGGCTTGGCTCACTGTCTGTGCGGAGTCTGCACGTTCTCCTCATATCTGTGTAGGTTTCCTCCGGGTGCTCCGGTTTCCTCCCACAAGACGTGCTTGTTAGGTGAATTGGACATTCTGAATTCTCCCTCTGTGTACCCGAACAGGCGCCGGAATGTGGCGACTAGGGGCTTTTCACAGTAACCTCATTGCAGTGTTAATGTAAGCCTACTTGTGACAATAAAGATTATTATTATTTAAAGAAAATATTCCACCCAGGATAACATAAAGCCTCCTCGTTGTGAAGACAGTACAATGTTCGGGCCGGAGAAGTTTCGATTGGAATCTTAAAGGACATCGCCCTCCTGGTAAAGTGACTGGGGTTATTATTTCCCCAGTTGGCAGGCAAGGAAGTTACGCCAATAAATCAGGACATCTCTTACACCGTACTGCACGTTTTTTTTAATGTTTATAAACTACCAGAACAAAATGACAAACAAACTTCAAGGAATCGAGTGGCGGAGCAGGATCAACACCCCAAATGGCCTATTCCTGATCCTAGGTTCCGAAAGTATGAACAGCAACTCCCACCGTTAGTGCCACGAGATACTCTGAGTACTTGGCCGGAGAGATTATCAGACAAAGTCGGACACTGAGCTATGTAAGGAGATTTTCGGACAGTCGAACAAGGCTAGATCAAGAGAGGCTGAGGGGGGGGGGGGGGGGGGGGGGGGGGGGAGAGAGACAGAGACTTCGGAGAGTCCCAAGGCAGGAGGCTCAAAAGCGGCTAATAACTGTGGAACAGCCTGCTGTTAATAGCTGCTTCGCAAATTGATCCTGCCTGAAAACCTGATGCTGATGTCTCATTTAAAATGCTTAAATTGCCCGAGTTCTGTAATGGGGAAGGGGAACAAAATCAAATCCAGTCACCCATGGCAATGATGTTCCAATTACCAGTTAATTAGTTTTTCGCTTGGTAATACAATTAGTAACAAAATTCATAGACCTGAACCCAGCATCTTGCAGGCTACCAGTTATTTTTTTTAAAAAGACAGTCCAGTGTGCTGGAGACAGTTATTCTGTTGACAACAATATTCTCAATTGATGGATTCTATTAAGGATTATTATTCACAATAGCCATGAGAACAAATAGGTACTGAATAGAATACGAATCAGCAACTACCAGTCTGCAAAAATTGACTGAAGTGTCAAAAATGAAGTGTTTAAAAGATGTACTATTCACATACAGAAGCCCAATGTGTTTGGGCAAGATTCTCCCTTTCTGAGACACAAGTGTTGACGTTGATGTAGAATTCGCGGACTTTCACGACAGCAAAACTGGCGTCGAACCTGGACCAATTTCAGCGACCGTAGAGGGGCTAGCACCGGCGCCACGTGGAACCCAACGATTCCAATGATAAACGGTGCGGGATTCGCCGGGTCCATGAGTGACACTCGGGAGGTTGACAAGCTGCAGCCGCACACATACATTACACACCCACACACACTCATCCCAGCCAACAAGATAACACTGATTGTGCTGGAGTGCGACCATACAGCTGATGGGTCAGCTGGGGCCAGATGGCATCGAGGGGGATGGTCTGGGGGGGGGGGGGGGGAGGGGGCACCTAAACCACACTTGGCCCTCAGTTCACAGTGGGCTGCTGGCGGTGTGGCAGCTGCACGGCTGCCTTGCCAGCTGCAACAATGGTGTTCCGTGCCCATCCACCCCGACCCCACAGGCCACCTCCTGGCCATTCCCCGCTACGCCCCCTCCCCCAGCCCTGGCAGAAGCCCCCCGGCCAGCAGCACAACTGTCAGCAAACTATGGTGATGTTGGACACTCTGTGCCCCCCCCCCCCCAACCCGCCCGCCGTCCCTTGGTAGCCATTATGCCGGTTTTACAATTTTTAAAAGCACACGTGAACCGCGCCATTGGGAACTCAGCGCATCGGAGGCAGAGCATCGCGGATGCCCTGGAGAAAACCGGGTCAGGCCAGCTAATGCCATGCAAACGGTGTTTACTGTACGTGCATTACGGACCGCATTGACGCCACTGTCAAGGTGACGGAGAATTGTAATTTGGCTTGAAATTGGTGCCCGCCGCGATTTTAGCGTCCGAACCTATTCTCCCAATTGCATTTTCGGCATCAGCCAACGGAGAACCCTGCCCACCAGTTTACAAAGTTATACACTTTGTTAAGAACTGCCTCTGCCCCATGTCTTTCAAATTCTGCCTCCAAACATGTCACTTCTGAATCTCACTTCCCACCCTCCAAGGCCTCGCAAAAGATTAACTCGTCAACTCTATTCCAGGTGATCAATTATCCTGTATTTTAAGGGCTCCCTTAAGAGACACCTTTTGTCCTTATTTCTAAGATAGCCTGTGGGAGTCTGAGTCTTGGCGTCTCCTCTCCTTCGCCTGAGCATGTGGGCTGTGGCCGCTGACCACCAGGGCCAGTAATTATCAACCCCCCACCTCCAATCTAAGCTCGTACATACACCAGCAAAACACCCTCCCCACATCCTCAGTCCCATGGTCGACGTGCTCCATGTGTTCAAGGTTAGTCACCCTGATTTCCCTTGCACTCTTGACTGTGCCTTCCGCTACCTTAACATTACTGCGTGGACCTTTGTCACCAATTGCATGTGATGACAAAGGAATGGCGACATATTTCCAATGTCGGGATGCTGGGTGATTTGAAGGGAAAAACTTACAGGCGGTGCTGTTTCCATGTTTTTATGAGACCATGGCCATTTTGTCACATAATTCCATATATTCGTCTGTGCCCAACATCCTTCAATACCCTCAGTTAACAAAAATGTATCAATCTATAAGTAGTGATTGTTCAGACCCCAAAACAGGTCCCTGCCGGTCACATCACGCAATTAGACTACCTGTCCATACCCATAGGGCTAAATTTTTACAGAGTTAAGCCGCCTACGGATGCTTTTAACAATGGTGGGGTGGGTCTAGATTCTATGCAACTTATGTGTAACACTCCATACCTTGCACCCCTAACCTGAATGGTCCGATTGCAGGTGGTCGGGACCTCGCATCCTCTCCACCCCTCCACAATTTCTGTAGTGTTTGGCCAGCCCCTCGTGGATACTCCGTCCTCAGAGGATTCATGAACCAGAGTCTGGACATAGGAACCTTTTGAAAGGTTTCTTCCCCATGTGCCCTTTCAGTCCTCCCATGCTTGGCCATCTGTTTCTGTTGATACAGTTCACAGATGGCCTCTCTGAATGCTTGGCTGAGCTCTTAAGGCTCAATAATGCCTTAACTCAGCAGGGCTCTGTTTTCACTGGTGGAAGAGTGGTGTTTGCTTTGATTGATCTTTGAACTTCCCTCCTCGAGCTTCCCGCCTCGTAGTGAAAACTCGGCCCCCTACCCTCTGTCTCCTACCAGCCAGACAATTTCCCAACTAGGTCAATAATTCCAAAAGTTTCAACTTCAGCGAACAGTCCCATGTGAGGCACTTTATTAAATCTGTTCTGGAAGTCCATAATAATAACATCCATAGATATCCCCAAGTCCACTCTTTTAGCTCTCCCTTCGAAAAAATCAGTCAAGCGTTTCAGACATGGCCTAGTCCTTACAGAGGCTGCGCTGGCTCTCAACTCGGTGAAAATTATCAAGGAATTCTGCGCTCCATCCTTAGTTATAGAACAAATGCTAACTGGTCCACAGTTCGGTTTCGTTTATCTTTTTCACCTTTCTTAAATAGCAGACACCTGCCCCAGCTCGCCATTGTCCAAATTCTAACTGAGGGCCTAAAGACGGGCATCATGCCTCTAATTTACATATGTACGGGAACTGGTGCCTGGCTTAGGCACCTGTGAAGAATGCCTGAAAAATGACCCAACTCAATCTTGTGTTGGATGTTTATCAGTTTTATGCCCCTTTGAATTGTGGATGGGGGTGGGGGTGGATAAATATATTTTCTGTTCATGTTGTGCTCTTTATTCTTCCATTTATGATACATATAGTAGCGACTCAAAAAATCTTTTCTCTTTATATCTGCTGAGCTGTTGGGAAGAAATATCTCGACTTCACTGCTGCCTTTCCCAATTAGATACTCAATTTAAGGGGCACTATCCACTTCTGGTAACTTAGAAGTTGTTTCTGGTAGCAGGGGAAAAGAAAAACTGAATTATTCAATCATTCAAATTAAGCGTCATAAATAACTCGGTACTTAAAATATTCCAATTGTCAGACAATTTAAATGAAGCAGCTTTGAATTAAGATGGGATAATTGGCACACGCTAAGAACTTGGAGATCAGGGATAAAAATAAACAAACTTGGGAGATTACCAAGGACGACGTTAGCCTCAGAACACGATCGAAAGCCATCCTTGTATGTGTGTCACTTACTAATTCTGGAAAGGGAAAACAATGATTTGTAACCAATTGCCAAGTTGTTCCAGTATTGTGCACATTTCTGTGGTGCGTCAGTCAATTCTTTCCTGAGGGTAGCTATCCCTCCTTACTCTAGTTGTGCTAAATTGGCTTGGCTTGATAAGAGCCTGTTTGGGTATAGCATTCCTCAGATCACTAATTTAACAATGTTGTTGATCCATCCATCTTCCCACAGGCAGTTAAGATGGACTACGGCATGGAAACCTTTCAGTAAGAGGAGGGCTGGTCACCAGAGGACCCCGATTCACGATAATTGGCAAAAGAACCGGAATAGAACATATTTCTTTACATGGTGCGCTGTTTTGATCTGAAACACACAGGATGGTGGAAGAACTCAAAAACGGCTTTCAGAACAGAATCAGATAAATATTAGAAAGGTAAGGTGGGCGGTGCAAAATGCAGGGCAATGGGGAAAGACAAGGCATGCAAGACTAATTGCATAGCTCTTTTAAAGGGCCCGATGGACCAAATGGCCTCCTTCTGTGCTGTATGACTCAAAATGCAAAATCTCTGAAGCTGAGCCACTGTGAAAACATTGTAAACTCGGGCCATTGGAGTGCTTTCAGGGAAGGTTTTTTAATGCTGTTAAAACGTGTTCTTGCCTTGAAAGACAGCTTTGCTTAATAAAAAACCCATTGCGTTTCCTCAGACTACACCTTCATTGAAACGGAGAACTTTTAAAGAGAAATTTGAATTTCCAGTTCGGAGTTGAAAAGGTGACAAAATGACAAAACACCGGTTTGTGTTGGCAGCTTACAACTGAAACTACAGAAATGAACAGTTTCTTGTTATTTATCAATCTCCCCCAGTATTACAAGTCTCATGACAAACAGTTCAGGGTTGCTTCCTGTCTACTTTTCCAGCTGAGTAACTTCTAATCTCAGAACAGTCTCTGACTTTGAGGGTTACACTGTAGCTTTCTCCCGCTATCTCAAAGTTAGGCAAATCTTCCAGCCTCTTTAACTCCTCACAAACCCACTCCCACCTGTGTTCTGCATGATGAACAACAGAGTCAACATTTTGTTGCTTCATGTGCAGGCCTGGCTAATCCGATCTTTTCTTGCTCTCTATCCCTGAAGCTGGCTGCAGACTGCAAGACCAAACTGCAACTCCCTGCTGTCTGTGATATTTCAAGATTCATAGGAAAGCCTGTAACCTGATATCAACATGGCTCTGTTATCCACTTTTCCTTTGCAATGGGAAGCAGGGTAGCTTTGTACTGACGTAGAAACGCTGATTACTTAGCTCTGTTGCCAGCTGTCAGAAGTAAAGAGATAATTTACAGCACTTCCATGTACAACTTAATATCAATATCACCTTTCTGGGACTTCAGAAGATGCAGGATGTACCCATAGTAGATTTAAGATTAAATGTAAATTGTAACTGTTTAGAATTCCAAAAAATACCTCAATAAAATTGTTTGTTAAAAAAAAAGATTAAATGTAAAATACCTTGTACTACACTCTGAATAAAACAATCTGATTCTTCTTCTGATCTCTAACAATTAAATCGCCCAGGCTTACTGTCGGGCAGACTGTCACGTGACTCTCATTTACCCTAAATTTTAAGGCTTATCCCGAACTATAACTATACATCAAAGATACAGGGCGGGATCTACTGGGTTGCATTGTGCCCGAAAACAGCACAGCGTGGTGCGGCTCAATGCAACCGGTAGATGGCGGGAAATCCCAGTTCCAGGATCTACCTGGCTCAAGCCTGGCGAGATCGCATTAGAGGTTGCAATTCTCTGGCAAATCTGTACATTAGAATTAGACAGTTATTTCACTCTAATATGCATTTCCGAGATCTAACCAAGGCATAAGATCTAACACCCTCGCCTTGGGAGACCCTGGGCGAGCGTTGTTCAGTACTGGGGCGAAATTCACCGAAGACCAACGTGACGCCCATTACCGGCGGGCAAAAGCGGCGCTGGTGACTCCGGCGTCGGGGCCTGCTTATAAACCCTAAATCTCCCGTCCCGAAAGGGCCAGCAGCGGAGTGACGCTGTACGCGTCAGTTTCACCCGCTGCGGAAGTGGCGCGTCGGTTGATGTCGGGCGACATCATCAACGCCACCCGGCGTTGGAGGGGGGAAGGGGTGGGAGGGTGGGTTGCGGCGTTGGGGTGGGGTGGGGGGTGGGTTGCGGCGTTGGGGGGGTGGTTTGCGGCATTGGGGGGGTGGGTTGCGGCGTTGGGGGGGTGGGGGGGGGTTGCGGCGTGGGGGGGTTGCGGCGATGGGGGGGTTGCGGCATTGGGGGGGTTGGGGTGGGGGGGGTAGGGGTGTGGGGGGGTAGGGGTGGGGGGTGGGGGGGTAGGGGTGGAGGGGGGTAGGTAGAGGTAGGGGGGTAGGGGGTATCAGCAGATCTTCCTCAAGGCTCCCCTTCCTCCCAGCTGCCTTGTCTTTGTTTGAGAGAGAGAGAGAGAGAGAGAGAGAGGGAGATTGTGGGGACAGACAGAGAGAGAGAGACAGAGAGAGGGAGTCCCGTCCGTCCTCTGGCTGAGAGCAGGGCTTTGGTGAGTATATTGCAATCTGCCTAAACCCAGGAATATTGCCTGGTTAGAATGCAGAGGGAAATGCTGGGATCCCGGGGTGGGAGATGTGTCTGGATTTGTCTATTTCAGCTTCAGCCTCTGCGATTTCAGGTCAGTTTCACAACAACAGGAAAAACGCGTGGAGAGAGAGGGAAAAACTTTTGGCAAAGTTTCTGGGTTCTGCCTTTATAATTCACAGCGCAGAAAGGGTTCTGTGCTGTGAATTATCAAGGCACCTTTTCTAATCCTGGGGAGAAACAACCTTTTGAAGAGTCTGAGTAAATAAACAGGAATTTGGATTAATTCTGCCTTCCCACCCCCTGGGCCTCATTCTCCTCCCTCCCCCTTTCTCCTCCCTCCCCCTTTCTCCTCCCGCCCCCTTTCTCCTCTCTCTCTCTCACATTCTCTTCATCCTGCCCTTTGTTCCAGAGCTATTTGATCCCCCTGTGCACTGGCACAGATTTACAGTACGGTTTAGGTTCTGTGTTTACCCCAGGTGTGGGGGCGGGGAAAAGAGGGATGGATGAGGTTAGATGGAGGATGATTTGGGAGGGGGGTGGGGGTGGTTCAATGCAGTGCCCCTGAGGAATGCCGAACCCTCCCTCTTTTCCCCGCCCCCACACCTGGGGTAAACACAGAACCTAAACCGCACTGTAAATCCTGGGTTTAGGCAGATTGCAATATACTCACCAAAGCCCTGCTCTCAGCCAGAGGACGGACGGGACTCCCTCTCTCTGTCTCTCTCTCTCCGTCTGTCCCCACAATCTCCCTCTCTCTCTCTCTCTCTCTCTCTCAAACAAAGACAAGGCAGTTGGGAGGAAGAGGAAGATCTGCTGATGCCCCCATCCAATGGATCCCCGGGGCCTACGCACCGTCGCCCCGACCCCCTCTGCACGCCGCTGCCCCCTACCCCCTACCTCTACCCCTACCCCCCCCCACCCCTACCCCCCCACCCCCTCCCCCCCCACCCCTCTCCAACGCCGCGACCCCCCTCCCCAACGCCGCGACCCCTCCTCCCCACCCCTCCCAACCCCTCTCCAACGCCGCTACCTCCCCTCCCCACCCCTCCCAACCCCTCTCCAACGCCGCTACCCCCCTCCACACCCCTCTCCAACGCCCCTACCCACCCCCCCGCGCACTCGATGTAGGTTACTGAACGGCGTCAACCATCATCAATGGTTGACGCCGTTATAAACCTACTTTGATTTTTGCCGACGTGACCCGTGGCCACGTCGGCGGGACTTCGGCCCATCCGGGCCGGAGAATTATTCACCCTAAAAATAACATGACATCCCGCCGGCACCAGCTGTTCTCCGAGGCGGCCGGCGGGATTTGAACAACGCCGTTTTATGGCAGGTCGGATAATTCCTAACATGGCGGGAGCAGGAATAACGCTGCCGCCGGCCGATTCCACGCAGGGTCGGAGAATTTCGCCCCTGGTCTCCACAAACGGGGACCAGACGGAATAGTACTCTGTGGGATCTGCCAGGGGATTGGATGCCCCCGGGTGCATGACACTTTGGGCACGGTGGCACCCCAGCACTGCTGATGCCAACTGGGGACCCTGGCAGTGTCACCTGGGAGCCAGCCTGGTGCTGCCAAGGTGATGCTGGCAGGGGCACTGACTGGCTACCGTGTTTGCACTGCCAAGGTGTTGGGCTGGCATTGCCAAGATGCTAAAGTGGCATTTTTTGAGAGTCAGTGATCAGGCCAGGGGTGCCCTGCACCGATGTGGGTGTGGGGGGGGGGGGGGCTTATAAAGTGAGTTGTGGCTTGGAAAAGGTTCGGGGGGCTCGAGAGATCGGGATGCCGTTTAAAAATGGTGCCCCGATCACTCGCTGCACTGAGGTTCCGGCGAGCAGAGCTCCTCACTGCAGAGAATGGGGCTCAGTGCAGCCTTGCCGGGGAGTTCCCTGTTGAGTCGTTCGTTAGATAGCGGGGTGTTCCTCGGCACTCTGAGCGCCTGGAAACACCCAGTTAACCTCGCGCTGAGGGACTCTGTCCCCATTCTGGTAGATCCCGCCAATAGAGTTTAAAATCTGATAAACTTCACAACTGTGACACAGGACAGAGTTGAGTAATGAACTTGAGGCCACGTTCATGCACTTCTTTGCCAGACAGGGTAAAGGAGTCGAACAGCAAGCAGGCTGCTTCCATAATTACCCGTGGCAAAACTGTAAACTATACAAAGAGTAATGGGACCTGGTGCTGAATAAGAGTTGGAATCTGACTGGATAACCAATTTACAAAGGTTAGGTATTCCAGTGGGCTCTCCAGTAAATTGAACAACCAGCTTTGTTACCGACCTGGTTTCTCCCTTTTCTCTCCTGATCAGTATGGGGAGGCAGTGGCGGTGGCATAGTGTTGGCACTGGACCAATAATCCAGAGACCTAGGGTAATGCTCTGGGGACCCAGGTTGAAATCGCACCGCGGCAGATGATGAAATTTGAATTCAATAAAAATCTGGAATTAATGATGACCATGTCGATGGTCGGAAAAACTCCTGTGGTTGACTAATCTGCCATCCTCGCCTGCTTCTGGCCTGCCGGTGACTGCAGATCTATGTTTAAGACATGGCAGGAGATCCCAGACCCGTGTCATGATCCTCGTGTGCGATGTGGGAGCTCAGGGACACGTCCACTGTCCCTGGCTCTTTCACGTGCAAGAAGTGTGTTCAGTTGCAGCTCCTGTTAGACCGCTTGACGGCTCTGGAGCTGCGGATGGACTCACTTTGGAGCATCCGCGATGCTGAGGAGGTCGTGGATAGCACGTTTAGCGAGTTGGTCACACCGCAGGTGAAAATTAATGAGGGAGATAGAAAATGGGTGACCAAAAGAAAGAGCAAGAGTAGGAAGGCTGTGCAGGTGTCCCCTGTGGTCATCTCCCTGCAAAACAGATATACCGCTTTGGATACTGTTGAGGGAGATGGCTCACCGGGGAAGGCAGCAGAGGCCAGGTTCATGGCACCGTGGCTGGCTCTGCTGCACAGCAGGGCAGGAAGAAAAATGGCAGGGCTATAGTGATAGGGGACTCGATCGTAAGGGGAATAGACAGGCGGTTCTGTGGACGCAATCGAGACTCCAGGATGGTATGTTGCCTCCCTGGTGCAAGGGTCAAGGATGTCTCGGAGCGGCTGCAGGACATTCTGGGGGGGGGGGGGGGGGGGGGAGGGTGAACAGCCAGCTGTCGTGGTGCACATAGGCACCAACGATATAGGTAAAAAACGGGATGAGGTCCAACAAGCGGAATTCAGGGAGTTAGGAGTTAAACTAAAAAGTAGGACCTCAAAGGTAGTAATCTCAGGATTGCTACCAGTGCCACGAGCTAGTCAGAGTAGGAATGTCAGGATAGATAGGATGAATGCGTGGCTCGAGAGATGGTGCAAGAGGGAGGGATTCAAATTCCTGGGGCATTGGGACCGGTTCTGGGGGAGGTGGGACCAGAAGGTCTGCACCTGGGCAGGACTGGAACCGATGTTTTCTAGAGCTGTTGGGGAGGGGTTAAACTAATGTGGCAGGGGGATGGGAACCGATGCAGGAAGTTGGAAGGTAGTAAAACAGGGACAGAAGCAAAAGGAAGTAAGGGGAAAAGTGCAAGGCAGAGAATTCATAGTCAAAAATCTAAAAGGGCGACAGTACAAGGTACAGTGACTGAGGGGAGCTCAGTGAATAGGCCCAGAAATAACAAAAGGAATAAAACTGGAGATGTTAAGATTCAAAACAGAGGTAAAAAAACCAACATAAGTGTACTTTACCTGAATGCTCGTAGTATTCGGAATAAAGTAAATGAGTTGATGGCACAAATCATCGTAAATGACTATGATTTAGTGGCCATTACTGAAACATGGTTAAAGGATGGTCACGACTGGGAGTTAAATATCCGAGGGTATCAAACTATTCGGAAGGACAGAGTGGATGGTAAGGGAGGTGGTGTTGCTCTGTTATTTAAGGATGACATCCGGGCAATAGTAAGGGATGACATCGGTGCTATGGAGGATAAGGTTGAATCCATTTGGGTGGAAATCAGGAATAGTAAGGCGAAAAAGCCACTGATAGGAGTAGTCTATCGGCCACCAAATAGTAACGATATGGTGGGGCAGGCAATAAACAAAGAAATAACTGATGCATGTAGAAATGGTACAGCAGTTATCATGGGGGATTTTAATCGACATGCCGATTGGTTTAACCAGGTCGGTCAAGGCAACCTTGAGGAGGAGTTTATAGAATGTATCCGCGATAGTTTCCTAGAACAATATGTAATGGAACCTACGAGGGAACAAGCGGTCCTAGATCTTGTCCTGTGTAATGAGACAGGATTGATTCGTGATCTCATAGTTAGGGATCCTCTTGGAAGGAGCGATCACAATATGGTGGAATTTAAAATACAGATGGAGGGTGAGAAAGTAAAATCAAATACTAATGTTTTGTGTTTAAACAAAGGAGATTACAAGGGGATGAGAGAAGAACTAGCTAAGGTAGACTGGGGGCAAAGACTTTATGGTGGAACAGTTGAGGAACAGTGGAGAACCTTCCAAGCGATTTTTCACAGTGCTCAGCAAAGGTTTATACCAACAAAAAGGAAGGACGGTAGAAAGAGGGAAAATCGACAGTGGATATCTAAGGAAATAAGGGAGAGTATCAAATTGAAGGAAAAAGCATATAAAGTGGCAAAGATTGCTGGGAGATTAGAGGACTGGGAAATCTTTAGGGGGCAACAGAAAGCTACTAAAAAAGCTATAAAGAAGAGTAAGATAGAGTATGAGAGTAAACTTGCTCAGAATATAAAAACAGACAGTAAAAGTTTTTACAAATATATAAAACAAAAAAGAGTGGCTAAGGTAAATATTGGTCCTTTAGAGGATGAGAAGGGAGTTTTAATAATGGGAAATGAGGAAATGGCTGAGGAACTGAACAGGTTTTTTGGGTCGGTCTTCACAGTTGATGACACAAATAACATGCCAGCGACTGATAGAAATGAGGCTATGACAGGTGAGGACCTTGAGAGGATTGTTATCACTAAGGAGGTAGTGATGGGCAAGCTAATGGAGCTAAAGGTAGACAAGTCTCCTGGCCCTGATGGAATGCATCCCAGAGTGCTAAAAGAGATGGCTAGGGAAATTGCAGATGCACTAGTGATAATTTACCAAAATTCACTAGACTCTGGGGTGGTCCCGGTGGATTGGAAATTAGCAAACGTGACACCACTGTTTAAAAAGGGAGGTAGGCAGAAAGCAGGAAATTATAGGCCAGTGATCTTAACTTCGGTAGTAGGGAAGATTCTGGAATCTATCATCAAGGAAGCAATAGCGAGGCACCTGGATAGAAATTGTCCCATTGGGCAGACGCAGCATGGGTTCATAAACGGCAGGTCATGCCTAACTAATTTAGTGGAATTTTTTGAGGACATTACCAGTGCAGTAGATAACGGGGAGCCAATGGATGTGGTATTTCTGGATTTCCAGAAAGCCTTTGACAAGGTGCCACACAAAAGGTTGCTGCATAAGATAAAGATGCATGGCATTAAGGGTAAAGTAGTAGCATGGATAGAGGATTGGTTAATTAATAGAAAGTAAAGAGTGGGGATTAATGGGTGTTTCTCTGGTTGGCAATCAGTAGCTAGTGGTGTCCCTCAGGGATCCGTGTTGGGCCCACAATTGTTCACAATTTACATAGATGATTTGGAGTTGGGGACCAAGGGCAATGTGTCCAAGTTTGCAGATGCCACTAAGATGAGTGGTAAAGCGAAAAGTGCAGAGGATACTGGAAGTCTGCAGAGGGATTTGGATAGGTTAAGTGAATGGGCTAGGGTCTTGCAGATGGAATACAATGTTGACAAATGTGAGGTTATCCATTTTGGTAGGAATAACAGCAAACGGGATTATTATTTAAACGATAAAATATTAAAGCATGCCGCTGTGCAAGAGACCTGGGTGTGCTCGTGCATGAGTCACAGAAGGTTGGTTTACAGGTGGAACAGGTGATTAAGAAGGCCCATGGAATTTTGTCCTTCATTGCTAGAGGGATGGAGTTTAAGACTAGGGAGGTTATGTTGCAATTGTATAAAGTGTTAGTGAGGTCACACCTGGAGTATTGTGTTCAGTTTTGGTCTCCTTACTTGAGAAAGGACGTACTGGCACTGGAGGGTGTGCAGAGGAGATTCACTAGGTTAATCCCAGAGCTGAAGGGGTTGGATTATGAGGAGAGGTTGAGTAGACTGGGACTGTACTCGTTGGAATTTAGAAGGATGAGGGGGGATCTTATAGAAACATATAAAATTATGAAGGGAATAGATAGGATAGATGCGGGCAGGTTGTTTCCACTGGCGGGTGAAAGCAGAACTAGGGGACATAGCCTCAAAATAAGGGGAAGTAGATTTAGGACTGAGTTTAGGAGGAACTTCTGCACCCAAAGGGTTGTGAATCTATGGAATTCCTTGCCCAGTGAAGCAGTTGAGGCTCCTTCATTACATGTTTTTAAGGAAAAGATAGATAGTTTTTTGAAGAATAAAGGGATTAAGGGTTATGGTGTTCGGGCCGGAAAGTGGAGCTGAGTCCACAAAAGATCAGCCATGATCTCATTGAATGGCAGAGCAGGCTCGAGGGGGCAGATGGCCTACTCCTGCTCCTAGTTCTTATGTTCTTCTTATGTACAGCAATGTGGTTGACTCTTGCCTCTGAAACGGCCTAGTAAGCCACTCAGTTCAAGGACAATTAGCAATGGACAATAAATGCCAGCAACGCCCAAACCCCGTGAATGAATGAAAAAAAAAATCACCATCACCCTCTCCAGCATGTTTATTGGGCTCATTGGATAGAGGCTGAAAGTCAGAACGCTGGCTGATATTTCCTTTCCGAATACAACAGTGTGGAAACAAGTTATGGCTCCCACGGGACTGGGAGTCCAATTCAACACTCTTTAGATAAGGGGATAACGCTGGGAGCTCCTAAACTGAATGCTTGAACTATATGACCCACTCGAGCCACTATTATTTGTCCCAATACAGTAGCAAGCAATTGGAATTTGGCTTCTCTTAAGGCTTTCAACTCCACCACCCCCCCCCCCCCCCCCCCCCCCCTCAAAATATTATTCTGCCTTTGGAAAAACAATCTTCCTTGTGTCAGCCTAAATTTGTTTTCCATAGGGGCAGCATGGTGACGCAGTGGTTAGCAATGCCACCTCACAGCGCTGAAAGTTCCAGGTTCGATCCTGGCCCCGGGTCACCATCCATGTGGAGTTTGCACGTTCTCCCCGTGTCTGCGTGGGTCTCACCCTCACAACCCAATGGTGAGCACGCTAAACTCCCCTTCCCTGAAAACATTAAAAAAAAATGTAATTTGTTTTTCAACAAAGATGTGCAGGTTAGGTGGATTGGCCATGCTAAATTGCCCTTAAGTATTCTAAAGGGTTAGGTGCAGTGACTGGGATAGGGTGGAGTTGTGGGCTTTGTGCTCTTTCCAAGGGCCTCCTTCTGCCCTGTAAATTCTATGATTCAATTTGAAGCTTGTTCTATTGTTGTAACTACCTTGAAGCAACGCTGCGGATTTAGCCTGTGTGTTGTAATTCCAGAAGGTCCCTCTGGATGTATTTTAAAGATAACGATTCCCACTTTCCATTTCCTACCCTTGTAATTCATTGGTAGAGAGTTTGAGTTTAGTTGCCTCTCATTACTCCGGTCCCTAGTTTGCAATAGAGATAGAGAAATACAGCACAGAACAGGCCCTTCGGCCCACGATGTTGCGCCGAACTTTTGTCCTAGGTTAATCATAGAATTTTGGACAATTTGTCATGGCCAATCCACCCAACCTGCACATCTTTGGACTGTGGGAGGAAACCGGAGTACCCGGAGGAAACCCACGCAGTCACGGGGAGGATGTGCAGACTCCACACAGACAGTGACCCAAGTCGAAATCGAACTTGGGACCCTGGAGCTGTGAAGCAATTGTGCTATCCACAATGCTACCGTGCTGCCCTTAAGAAGTTAACCTACACTCCCTTAGTCTACCCTAATCCAAGTACCTATCCAATAGCCGTTTGAAGGTCCATAAATTTTCCGACTCAACTACTACCACAGGCAGTGCATTCCATGCCCCCACTACTCTCTGGGTAAAGAACCTACCTCTGACATCCCCTCTATATCTTCCACCATTTATCTTAAATTTATGTCCCCTTGTAATGGTGTGTTCCACCCGGGGAAAAAAGTCTCTGACTATCTACTCTATCTATTCCCCTGATCATCTTATAAACCTCTATCAAGTCGCCCCTCATCCTTCTCCGTTCCAATGAGAAAAGGCCCAGCACCCTCAATCTTTCCTCGTATGACCTACTCTCCATTCCAGGCAACATCCTGGTAAATCTCCTCTGCACCTTTTCCAAAGCTTCCACATCCTTCCTAAAATGAGGTGACCAGAACTGCACACAGTACTCCAAATGTGGCCTGACCAAGGTTTTGTACAGCTGCATCATCACCTCACGGCTCTTAAATTCAATCCCTCTGCTAATGAACGCTAGCACACCATAGGCCTTCTTCACAGCTCTATCCACTTGAGTGGCAACTTTCAAAGAACAATGAACATAGACCCCAAGATCTCTCTGCTCCTCCACATTGCCAAGAACCCTACCATTAACCCTGTATTCCGCATTCAGATTTGTCCTTCCAAAATGGACAACCTCACA
The DNA here is from genome assembly GCF_902713615.1 of Scyliorhinus canicula. Taxonomy (NCBI): domain Eukaryota; kingdom Metazoa; phylum Chordata; class Chondrichthyes; order Carcharhiniformes; family Scyliorhinidae; genus Scyliorhinus; species Scyliorhinus canicula. The sequence goes on from NC_052153.1 coordinate 11,890,873, forward strand.
CTTGTCAGGGTTAAACTCCATCTGCCACTTCTCAGCCCAGCTCTGCATTCTATCTATGTCTCTTTGAAGCCGACAACAGCCCTCCTCACTATCCACAACTCCACCAATCTTCGTATCATCTGCAAATTTACTGACCCACCCTTCAACTCCCTCATCCAAGTCGTTAATGAAAATCACAAACAGCAGAGGACCCAGAACTGATCCCTGCGGTACGCCACTGATAACTGGGCTCCAGGCTGAATATTTGCCATCCACCACAACTCTCTGTCTTCTATCGGTTAGCCAGTTTGTTATCCAACTGGCCAAATTTCCCACTATCCCATGCCTCCTTACTTTCTGCATAAGCCTACCATGGGGAACCTTATCAAATGCCTTACTAAAATCCATGTACACTACATCCACTGCTTTACCTTCATCCACATGCTTGGTCACCTCCTCAAAGAATTCAATATGACTTGTAAGGCAAGACCTACCCCTCACAAATCCGTGCTGACTATCCCTAATCAAGCAATGCCTTTCCAGATGCTCAGAAATCCTATCCCTCAGTACCCTTTCCATTACTTTGCCTACCACCGAAGTAAGACTAACTGGCCTGTAATTCCCAGGGTTATCCCTATTCCCTTTTTTGAACAGGGGCACGACATTTGCCACTCTCCAATCCTCTGGTACCACCCCTGTTGACAGCGAGGACGAAAAGATCATTGCCAACGGCTCTGCAATTTCATTTCTTGCTTCCCATAGAATCCTTGGATATATCCCGTCAGGCCCGGGGGACTTGTCTATCCTCAAGTTTTTCAAAACGCGCAACACATCTTCCTTCCTGACAAGTATCTCCTCAAGCTTATCAATCTGCTTCACGCTGTCCTCTCCAACAATATGGCCCCTCTCATTTGTAAATACTGAAGAAAAATACTTGTTCAAGACCTCTCCTATCTCTTCAGACTCAATACACAATCTCCCGCTACTGTCCTTAATCGGACCTACTCTCACTCTAGTCATTCTCATATTTCTCACGTATGTGTAAAAGGCCTTGGGGTTTTCCTTGATCCTACCCGCCAAAGATTTTTCATGCCCTCTCTTAGCTCTCCTAATCCCTTTCTTCAGTTCCCTCCTGGCTATCTTGTATCCCTCCAGCGCCCTGTCTGAACCTTGTTTCTTCAGCCTTACATAAGTCTCCTTCTTCCTCTTAACAAGACATTCAACCTCTCTTGTCAACCATGGTTCCCTCACTCGACCATCTCTTCCCTGCCTGACAGGGACATACATATCAAAGACACGCAGTACCTGATCCTTGAACAAGTTCCACATTTCACTTGTGTCCTTCCCTGACAGCCTATGTTCCCAACTTCTGCACTTCAATTCTTGTCTGACAGCATTGTATTTACCCTTCCCCCAATTATAAACCTTGCCCTGTTGCTCGCACCTATCCCTCTCCATTACTAAAGTGAAAGTCACAGAATTGTGGTCACTACCTCCAAAATGCTCCCCCACTAACAAATCTATCACCTGCCCTGGTTCATTACCAAGTACTAAATCCAATATGGCCTCCCCTCTGGTCGGACAATCTACATACTGTGTTAGAAAAGCTTCCTGGACACACTGCACAAACACTACCCCATCCAAAACTATTTGATCTAAAGAGTTTCCACTCAATGTTTGGGAAGTTGAAGTCGCCCATGACTACTACCCTGTGACTTCTGCACCTTTCCAGAATCTGTTTCCCAATCTGTTCCTCCACATCTCTGCTGCTATTGGGGGGCCTATAGAACACTCCCAACAAGGTGACTGCTCCTTTCCTATTTCTAACTTCAACCCATATTACCTCAGTAGGCAGATCCCCCTCGAACTGCCTTTCTGCAGCTGTTATACTATCTCTAATTAACAATGCCACCCCCCCACCTCTTTTACCATCCTCCCTAATCTTGTTGAAACATCTATAACCAGGGACCTCCAACAACCATTTCTGCCCCTCTTCTATCCAAGTTTCCGTGATGGCCACCACATCGTAGTCCCAAGTACCGATCCATGTATTAAGTTCACCCACCTTATTCCTGATGCTTCTTGCATTAAAGTATACACACTTCAACCCATCTCCTTGCCTGCAAGTACTCTCCTTTGTCATTGTTACCTTCCCCACTGCATCACTACGTGCTTTGGCGTCCTGACTATCGTCTACCTTAGTTGCTGGACTACAGATCCGGTTCCCATTCCCCTGCCAAATTAGTTTAAACCCTCCCGAAGAGTACTAGAAAACCTCCCCCCCAGGATATTGGTGCCCCTCTGGTTCAGATGCAACCCGTCCTGCTTGTACAGGTCCCACCTTCCCCAGAATGCGCTCCAATTATCCAAATACCTGAAGCCCTCCCTCCTACACCATTCCTGCAGCCACGTGTTCAACTGCACTCTCTCCCTATTCCTAGCCTCGCTATCACGTGGCACCGGCAACAAACCAGAGATGACAACTCTGTCTGTCCTGGCCCTTAACTTCCAGCCTAACTCCCTAAACTTGTTTATTACCTCCACACCCTTTTTCCTACCTACATCGTTGGTACCAATGTGCACCACGACTTCTGGCTGCTCACCCTCCCCCTTCAGGATCCTGAAGACACGATCAGAGACATCCCTGGCCCTGGCACCCGGGAGGCAACATACCTTTCGGGAGTCTCGCTCGCGACCACAGAATCTCCTATCTATTCCCCTAACCATTGAATCTCCTATTACTATTGCTTTTCTATGCTCCCCCCTTCCCTTCTGAGCCCCAGAGCCAGACTCAGTGCCAGAGACCTGGCCGCTGGGGCCTTCCCCCGGTAGGTCATCCCCCCCAACAGCATCGAAAACGGTATACTTGTTTTGAAGGGGAATGGCCACGAGGGATCCCTGCACTGTCTGCCTGTTAGTTTTCTTTCCCCTGACTGTAACCCAGCTACTCTTGTCCAGTACCTTTGGTGTGGCTACCTCCCTGTAACTCTTCTCTATGACCCCCTCTGCCTCCCGGATGATCCGAAGTTCATCCAGCTCCAGCTCCAGTACCTTAACACGGTCTCTGAGGAGCTGGAGTTGGGTACACTTCCCGCAGGTATAGTCAGCGGGGACACCAGTGGTATCCCTCACCACCCACATCCTACAGGAGGAGCATGCAACTGCCCTAGCCTCCATCCCCTCTTACTTTACAGAATTAGCTGCCCTGTGGACCAACTGGACCTCCGCCCTCCGACTCTGCTCCCAGTCAGCTGTACTCTAAACTCCTGGTTCCCTTCACGCTCTTTGATAAATATAGGAAATTAAATGAAAGGAGTACCTTACTCCCTCCTCACCTAACTCCCTCAGTCACCAAACTCTCACTGTAGCACTCAAATGCCACAAGCTCAGCACTCAGTGCAAACAAATATATTTGTAATAGCTGCCTCCACGTTTCTTCTGAGTTTTATGGATCTGAATTTAACTACATCCCAGCAGTAGGAGTGAAAGGTACAGGTGGCGGGGAGGGCGGGGGGTGTTTGCCTTGTTCATTCAACTTCCTGACCCTGCCCAGTGGTCAGGGCATTTTACCAGGGACCACAGTCCCAATTTCCATAAATAACGGCCTAATTAAAGGTAATTTTACGGTGCAGTTGGCAGCTTGCGTACATTAGGTTGATTTCCCCAACATCTGAGGGGGGGGGGGGTGGTTTTATTCAAGCAAAGAGAGAGCCGTAGGCAGGGACGGCAGCCCCCCCCCCCCCCCCCCCCCCGATACTCCTGGAGTGGTTCCCCTTCGGCACCTGGCCCTGCATTATTTTTGAAAGATGTCTTACTTTCCCCATCTTCTATAGGCTGCGTGCGGAGTTCCTGCCTGCCTTCCTGCGCGTCCACCAGCACGCCTGGTGGCGCAGCTGAGCTGTTGCCCATCTGAATGGGCCTGCTGCCGCTCGCAAAAGTTCAGAGGGAAGTCCTGCTGTCTTTTTAAAAAAATAATTTTTATTAAAATTTTCATTTTCACAAAAAAGAAAACAGTAACAGAAAATTCAAAGAACAAACCCCCCCCCCCCCATATATACAAAAGAGAAACAATAAATAAACGCCCGTCGTTAGCGAAGATTCAACCCAAAACAAAACAAAGAGACCCCCCCCGGGTTGCTGCTGCTGCTGACCTTTTGATTTTACCATTCTGCCAGGAGATCTAGGAATGGTTGCCATCTCCTGAAAAACCCCCTGCACTGACCCCCTTAGGGCAAATTTCACCTTCTCCAATTTAATAAACCCCGCCATATCGTTGACCCAGGCCCCCACGCTTGGGGGCCTCGCATCCTTCCATTGAAGAAGAATCCTCCGCTGGGCTACTAGGGACGCAAAGGCCAGGACCCCGGCCTCTTTCGCCTCTTGCACTCCCAGCACAGTCCTACTGTCTGTACCTACACGCGGGAGACATACATTTTCTTGGAATATCGGGCCTTCCATTCAATCAAATAAAATTTACGCCATGGTTTCGGCTTGGTCTGTTTTTAAAAAAAAAAATAGATTCACAGGATGTGGGCATAGCCACATTTATTGCCCATTCCCGAATTGACCTTGAGAAGGTGGCAGGCAGTGAACCGCCTTCAACGGGGTGACTTGCTAAAATCGACCACGTTGCTTTGTATCTGGAATCACATTGAGACACGGCCCAATAAGGACAGATTTACATCTCTGAAGGTCAAGAAGTGAAGCGGATGAGTCTGATGGTCACTGTCATGTTCTGTCGACTGGCCGAAGTGAATGATGAACTACAGAACATCTAGTTTGAATAATTTATCACGGAAAAATCTGCGTGATAAGATAACTAGGATAAATTAAAAAAATTATTAACACCAATTAACTACAAAATACATCTATCCTCCAGGACAACCAACTCCCAACTCCCCAACCACAGGGCCACATGGTAGGTTTACACTTATATGCCGAGTGGTCGGAGGTCGTGCATTAACATTATGTACAAGCAATAGCCAAATCCATGGTGTAAATTTTATTGATTGGATGGAAGGCCCGATATCATCAGCCACCATTACTAATACCAGGACCGGGATTTTTAAGCCGGCAATAGTTTTCCCCCTGCCGTACAGTGCAGCACTCCAGAACAAGAAAAAAGGGGAAGTCACGGTTTCCACGGCGTGTCTCCCTGGTGGGTGGCCTCTGATTCACCCCCCCCCCACCGCGCGAGCAACTTAGACAGCTGGAGGATCGGGGGCCGGCTCATCCTGAAATTGCATGCTAGTACCCCTCTGGCATTGCCCCGTCACTGCCCCTTGGTAGTACCCGGGCAATGTCGGGTCCTTCTTCCCTCTGGGCGCTGCACTCACATGAGCTCCCCCAGGAAGGGCTGCTCACTAGAGGCACACCTTTGGAGACTGTCCTGATTCACACCATTCAGCCATCATAACCTGTGTGGGTGGATTTTCTAACAAAGGGTGGGGGTGGGTGTTGTGGATGATCCCGGTGCAGGGGCCTGATTATGATATAGCAATTTACTGTAATAATGTTCCTGACGTTGAACTTTGGGAAACACGCCCCATCACTGTGAGGGGGGAGGGAACATGTGTGTCACACTGGGCAGCACGGTAGCATGGTGGTTAGCATAAATGCTTCACAGCTCCCGGGTCCCAGGTTCGATTCCCGGCTGGGTCACTGTCTGTGCGGAGTCTGCACGTCCTCCCCGTGTGTGTGTGGGTTTCCTCCGGGTGCTCCGGTTTCCTCCCACAGTCCAAAGATGTGCGGGTTAGGTGGATTGGCCATGCTAAATTGCCCGTAGTGTCCTAATAGTAAGGCTAAGGGGGGGAGTTGCTGGGTTGCGGGTATAGGGTGGATACGTGGGTTTGAGTAGGGTGATCATTGCTCGGCACAACATCGAGGGCCGAAGGGCCTGTTCTGTGCTGTACTGTTCTATGTTCTATATGTTTACCCCCAACCACATGCCAAACCCACCCGACACAAAGGGGAATGGAAAATCCCGGCCTAGCTTTTTATTCAGATTTTATATATTCATTGAATTTAAATTCTCTGGCTGCTGTGATGGGGTTTGTACTCCTGTCCTCGGGTCACAAATCCAAGACTCCAGATTACTCGTCCAGAAACATAACAATGCCGGGGAGAATGTGCAAACTCCACACGGACAGTGACCCAGAGCCGGGATCGAACCTGGGACTTCGGCGCCGTTGAGGCTGCAGGGCTAACCCACTGCACCGCACATTCCTGTGGTAAACTCTCCTTTACCCAAAACTGGAATCAAATAAGGAACAGTGCATCCCAGAATTTTTACATTTCAACGTGATTCTTGAGTTGCTGTATAATTTCCTTCTCGATGTGGACTACCCCCATCGACTCCGTGGTGATATGTCTAGGGGCTACATCATAGTTGGATGGTGTGCCACCTCCAACCAGCAGGTGGTGGTTCAGACACACCAAGCAGTCTCCAGACCAAGGTCATGTGACCTGGGACCTGGATGTAAAGGGAGATACATCCGGCGGTCTTGAGAAGAAGATAGAGAGGGTAACAAGACGTACATGTTATTAGTCAGTGAGAGGTGCAAGTTCCAGAGGGGTAGCAAGACTCCATGATGACGTACTCTGTATCAGATTGCCATCTTACCACATGAGACACAATAAAGGGATCCTGGCTTGGACATATCAAAGCGTTTGGTGAGCTACTTCGTAAAGTACAAGGGACCAAACAAAACAGTCTCCTCCATTATTCTCTTTGGGGATCATTCTAACCTTTCCTCAATGCGCACTACTCCAGATGCACGGTACCGAACCGCAGGCCGAGCAGGGCTAACTTTGCAACACCCTTGCCAGTCCAAGTCTCTGTGCAATAAAGCCTCTCTGCGTTTCCTAGTTAGCTCTATTTGAGATTGCCGCTTCCCTCATTCCCTCCCAGCCATTCTCAGGAAATATACAGGAAGGAGAAGGGGTTAACCTGACGTAAAAGTGACAGGAGCAGGTGAACAGTCAGCAACTCAAACAAATACAAAAGGGGCACAAGTATTGCGAAGAAGCTTTGAAGAAGATAAGATCAGTGATGGCAACTGAAAGAAGGAAGTTTGATCAAAGACATGCAGCAACAAGTCCTGATGGACCAGCACAACATAGAACATAGAACAGTACAGCACAGAACAGGCCCTTCGGCCCTCGATGTTGTGCCGAGCAATAATCACCATACTCAAACCCACGTATCCACCCTATACCCGTAACCCAACAACCCGCCCCTTAACCTTACTTTTTAGGACACTACGGGCAATTTAGCATGGCCAATCCACCTAACCCGCACATCTTTGGACTGTGGGAGGAAACCGGAGCACCCGGAGGAAACCCACGCACACACGGGGAGGACGTGCAGACTCCGCACAGACAGTGACCCAGCCGGGAATCGAACATGGGACCCTGGAGCTGTGAAGCATTTATGCTAACCACCATGCTACCATATTTTGGACAGGACAGCCATTATTGGACAAAGCATCAGAGCAGAGAGATATAGGTAATGAGTTAAAGGAAAAAGTGGCAGGTTTAGATGAAAACATTACAACTTGTAGGATGCGATCTCTAAGGTTATCAGGTAAAAGAAAAGAGCTGGCGAATGATTAATCACCCCGGCTGCAGCAAAACATTAAGTGTCTCAGACCCTAAAAGCAACACAGAGGTTAATCAAAATGCAGCAGACGTGTGCTCGGAAAGATTTGCTGAAAGGAGCAATTGAAACGTCGCTAAATAAAGATGCTATAATGGAAGGTGACACGAGCAGGGTTTAACTTCAATGTGCAAATAGGGACGTGAACTCTATAGGACAGGAATAGGTCAACAATGAAAAAAAGCCAAGCAATTATCTATCGTCATAAATTAGGATCAGCAAGGATTACTGAGCAAAAGTTCAATCTCAGTTGCACACAAACTGAATTTTCCCAGTTTTAATTTCAAAGTTGTATTATCTCTTTTTTTCTGTGGCGTGTACTAAAATTACACACCCAGGACAAAGCAACAAAGGTGTGTTTAAATTATACATTCAGGGGGTGACCTCTCATAGCACAGTGGTTAGCACTGCTGCTTCACGGCTCCAGGGTCCCAGGTTCAATTTCGGCTGTGTGGGGTTTGCACTTTCTCCCCGTGACTGCGAGAGTTTCCTCTGGGTGCTCCGGTTTCCTTCCACAGTCCAAAGATGCGCAGGTTAGATGGATTGGCTATGTTAAATTGTCCCTTAGTGTCCAAAGGTTAGGTAGGGTTACTGGGATGGGGTGGAGGCATGGGATTTCCAAGGGCCGGTGCAGACTCGATGGGCCGAATAGCCTCCTTCGACACTGTAAATGCTGTGAGTCTATGATAAGGCATTACAAAACACAATGATGTCAGCCGATACTCAGTGGTGCTGAATCAGAGTGTTGTGCGTTCCACTCCCATCCCTGAGAGGTGTGCACATCAAAACTCAGGCTGACATTCCAAGTGCAGGGCTGAGGGGGTGCTGCACTGTCGGAGGTGCCCTCTGTCCAACGAGACACCGAACCAGGCTCCTGCCAGCTCTCCCTCAGCTGGGAGTGGAGGAGCCCCTGGCACTGTCGCAGAGAGGTGCAGCCGAGTTATCCTCAACCTTCTTGCCAATAGCTATCCCTCAGCCTGCACCACTGAAACAGATTCATCATCACGCTGCTGCGCCCAAATTGGCTGCGACTATTCCAATATTGCAACACTGACTACACACTTCAAATTGTTTTGAGGGTAGCTCGAGGTCATGAGAGCTGTTTGCCTAAATGTGAGTTTTTCACCTTTTCTTGGAATTTGTAGGTGTTCGGATTTTCCAAGTCCACTGCTCAGTTGCGAGTCGAACTAAACCCGCTGTTGAGAAGCGGATGGAATTGATCTTCTCTGGTGTTTTCCGCAGGTGAGCAAGAAAGGGAGAGTTTTGCGCCTGGAACATAGCAGCTGCTGGTGAAAAAAAAATGCAATGGTTTGTAAGAATGCCAATTAGAACTGGACAGGTCCTATGCTGATGATAAGGTGCACCTTATTGATTTGTATCAAATGGTTTTTCACTCCCAAACACTTTGAACAGCATTTCTTTATGATTTAACTTGCCTGGGTGAACTCACTCTGCAATGAGAGATAGGAATCTTGCAGGGTGTTCAGACAATGCTTAAAAACCTCACCCAAGCAGTCCGTCCACGCACGTTAAAATCCTATTTGTCATTCCAGATAACAAGGACACGGATAACGTCACCAAAGATTGATTGCTCAATCAGGACCTAGTTTGTGAATGCCCACGAGGTGGTAAAGGCAAAAATTTTCAGGATCCACTGCTTTGTTCAATACTCCTTGCAACCTTGGGCGAATGGCCTAGCTCAGCTTTACAGCTTTCGCAACCTCTAGTGTTTTGCAGCACTGCACTGCTCTTCCTCGGTGCACAGAATTGACAAAATGAGCTCCACGTGATTGTATAACTGAACGGTGGGTGGATCAGTGCACAGCGATTTCCACGGGACTGCAGAGCAAACAGAAGGCACTCCAAATTGATTGCTATCATTACATTTCCATTGTGTATGCCATTTGTTTTTACATCACACCTTTTAATGCAATGAAATGCCCCAAGGTTACTTCACAGAAGCAGAATTTGACATCAAGCCACTTAAGGATCTGTTAGGGCAGATGGCTAAAAGATTGTCTTTTTATAGCGTTTTAAGGTGGAGAGTTATGGTGGCAGAAAAGTTATGGGATGGAATCCCGTACTTAGGATCTTGGTATGCTGTAATGATTGAAATCATTCATTGAATCATAGAACTTACAGTGCGAAAGGAGGCCATTTGGCCCATCAACCTGCACCAGCCCTTGGAAAGGGCACCCTACGTAAGCCCATACCTCCACCCCATTCCCGTAACCCAGCAACCCCACGTAACCTCTTTGGACATCAAGGGCAATTTAGCACGGCCAATCCACCTAACCTGCACATCTTTGGACTGTGGGAGGAAACCCACGCAGACACGGGGAGGGGCGATTTGAATAACATTTGCAAAGGAGCCAGTATAGACAGGATGGGCAGAATGGCCTCCTGCTGCGCTGCAGATGGATTCTCCCTCCCATCGCTCCAGCGGATAAGTGTGCAGCAAGAAGACCAGATTTTCATAGCGGAGTTGGAGTCTGACATTGGCTGATTCACGAGCAGTCCTAATATTATGCATCTCAGCATTTTTCACGTGATCTCTCCAATGGATAAGATTCATACAGCATTGTGTTACTCTTAAATGTCTTTGCCTCCTATTTTCACAATGGCATTAACCCCAGAGTGGCAGTAACCCAACAGTGGGAGTAATTCAAGAGTGACGCGAATTGCATTTAGTTAACATTCTCGAATGTTCCTCCATGTCAGTATAACAGGTATCTATGCAACTACCATTTAAGATAGCATCACTATGTGCATGCATCACACTATCCGAAGCATCTTTATCCAGCTGGCAATAGGCATGATGAACTGAACGGCCACTTTCTATTCACGTTCATAGATCATAGAATTTACAGTGCAGAAGGAGGCCATTTGGCCCATCTAGTCTGCACCGGCCCTTGGAAAGATCACCCTACCTAAGCCCACACCTCCACCCTATCACCGTAACCCCATCTAACCTTTTGGACACAAAGGGCAACTTTGCATGACCAATCCATCTAACCTGCACATCTTTGGACAGCTTCCGTGGTTTTCTAACATACTTCCAGACACATGTTTGATAGAGAAGACATTTTACTTTAATATATTACTTCCATAAAGGTAAATGGCATACGGAAAACTCTTCGCTCTAGTAGAAAACTATAATAAGCAGAAGTGTATAATTTTCTGTAAATTAACAAGAAATATAATTTGTGATTTGACGTACGGTATGATGCGAAGAATTCTAACGTTAACCTTACTTAGATTCTTGGTGGATTGTAATGGTGGATGACAGCTGATAAAGTGGGTAGCTGCCGAGACCACGGTGATGATGTATGAGTAGCGGGAGCCGAGAAGATCATTACCAAAACAGCAACAAGCTCTGCGCACAGCACAGCACCAATACAAGAATGCTTGCGTGTTAGCATCAGTGGTCAGTGCATAAACATTGATGAGTAATTGAAGCCACAAATACATCCACACACATTGGAAGCGCCAGGGGAAGGACTGGGGACAGCGCTGTGAACATTAGTCATGTGAAAAACAGAATTGTTATTACTGGCCTCAGAAAAATGTGAAAATGTCTGAAGGAATCAGCAGGAAAAAAGAAGCCCCGATGCGTTCTTTTTTCTGTCCTCTCTACGTGTACTTGCACCACGCGCTGTAATCCAACCATACAGCTGCTTGCTCCTTGACAACTGATACAGGCCTTTTAAACACAGCAAAAAAAAAAGTGTCGAGGCACGCTTCACATCAGCAGCATCAAGCAACGTTTGATACTGAGTCACAAAGAGATATCAGGTCAGATAATATTAACAATAATAATCTTTATTAGTGTCACAAGTAGGCTTACATTAACACTGCAATGAAGTTACTGTAAAAATCCCCGAGGCGCCACATTCCGACGCCTGTTTGAGTACACCGAGGGAGAATTCAGAATGTGCAATTCGGAATGATGGCCAAGGGTTGAAGAACATCTGAAGGGCCAAGAGGTGGAGGCGTTTAGGGAGGAAATTCCAGCGTGCAGATCCCTAAAACAGCTGAGAATGATGAAAACCAGGGATGAGCACGAGGGCAGAATAAGAGCATACGGTTTCAGGGTTAGAGTAGGTGGGATTATAGGGAGGTTGAAGCCATGGAGGAAAGGGTGCGAATGTTGTCTGTTGATGCAACTCATCTATTATCGGCAGCACAATGATTTGTTTTTAAATTTAGAGTACCCAATTATTTTTTTCCAATTAAGGGGCAACTTAGCGCGGCCAATCCACCTCCCCTGCACATCTTTTTGGGTTGCGGGGGTGAGACACACACAGACAGGGGGAGAATGTGCAAACTCCACATGGACAGTGACCCGGGGCCCGGGATCGAACCCAGCTCCTCGGCGCCGTGAGGCAGGAGTGCTATGCTAACCACTACGCCATCGTGCTGCCTTATCGGCAGCACAATGATTCAGAGGTCATCGGATCGCACTTGGAATTCTGAAGCATTCACAATTGTTACCAATATTTTGCAGGTTAGCTGGGTTTTTGAATGTAACACTCTCACGCCGGTCGTGTTTTGTAACACTCTCATGCCAATCTTAACATTCAATACATTAATATTAAAGGTAAGTAGAGCTACCCCACAATCTAACTCAAAAGTTGTTGTATGATGTCGATGTACATATTTCAAAGGAGTGTTTGAAAAACTATTATTTAAATGGGGAAATCCTAGAAAAGCTGATTGTGGACACTTGGTGAGTTGGCTTGGTGGTGGGTGGAAAGATGGTTTGGTATGAGTTGGCACTAAGTTGGCATAGAGGCGATATGGGACCATGGGGAGTGGGGGTATCTACTGGCATATGAGTCATTGGGTGCTGAGCAGATTGGCATGGAGGAAATGTGGGCAAATGAGGGATGGTAGAAGGGCATGTGTTGGCACCAGTAGGGTATGGGGATTGGGTGTCTGCGCAGGATAAGGGAGTGTTCGGGGTGAGAACTAGAGGGCCTCATATTTAACAAATCACCTTGGACAAAGTCCCAGGGCTCTGTAGCATGCTGGCTAAAAGGCCCAGCTTGGCCTCCAAACTATTTTTAGGGGCCTAACTCTAGCCTGTATCCCGCCTCAAAATTGGTACAACATCATTGGATCTTTCATCTGGACTTTAGTAGGGACCATTGGACCCTTAAAAAGGGGCCAGCTCAGATTTTATTATCGCAGTAGTTGGTTTTCCTTCCAATTCCTATTTGGAATGGTATAAAAGCTCTAAATATTCAAGCACAAGTGATTGAACTCTTCAAGAATCTATGATTATACTGGATGACATATCCCACTACAGTCCATAACTTCAAACCAGAAACTTTAAACAGCTCACAGATATTTTTAAGGTAGTTTTGATGAAGCAATCAAACAGATTTGACAAATTTGGTCATCAAAATTGTACCTTTCGCACAAGGGCAACAATTTAATGAAAATTTACCAGGATTATAGGAACATGTAGGAACAAGCATGGACCAGTCTGCCCCTCGAGCCTGCTCCGCAATTCAATGAGATCGTGGTCTAACTCCACATACCTGCCTTTGGCCCATATCCCTCAATATCTTTGCTTCACAAAAATATATCTATCTCAACAACGCAAGTAGCAAATCTTACTGGCCAGAGCACCCCAGCATAAAGCTACAGCATGTAAATGATGGGATAACAGCAGTACACTTGTCAATACTGAAAACATTCTACACCTCAGTTCTTTCAATGGAAGATGGAAATTCGTAAAGTTGCCCATTAGCTCCTTAAACTTTGAGCTCCAACTCACTAGGCCGGATATTCATACAGCAGATAATACTGATAAAAGAACAGTTAAGCATGTACATAAATAATGCATTTCTTGTTAGCAAGCTGATGTGCAATTTTACATTTTTTGCTGGTGAACTCCCAGTGCCAGGTCAAATATGAGTCAGCAGCTTGTCTGGGTAATTTTAATTGTATTGAACACATCACAACATTGGAAATTCAGAGTAGTCAGCATTGGATAAAGTGGGCGGGTGTAAAATCCATGGTCCCAGTCCGGCACTTTATGGCTGAAAGATTATTTTGTCTTTAATAATAATAATACACTGCCATCCATTATGCTGATAAGGAGTTCTGGAAACATTTTAAGGGATATGTCATTCCCCTACGGTATTGCACACGTGCAGTCAAGAACAAGTGCTATATTGTTGAAAAGAGAGACTTGTTGCTGAAACTTTTCATCTTGTACTGATCAGCAGGCATAAATGAAGGGAGACTAGGACAAGTGTAGATCCATTTGTTTGCATTGCAAGGATCACAATTCGAGCCAATGACTATGGTTTGAAATTTGGGAATAGTTGGAACAGCCAGAAGGTATGAAAAAAATCCAGCTTCCCCGAAGTTAACTTACGCTATTCACCTCAACTACTCCCTGTGGTAGCGGAGCTCCACCCTTTCACTGATGTCAGGGTGAGGAAATGTCTCTTCATTAGATTTATTAGTGACCATTTTATAAAAAGGACTTTTAGTTTTGGATTCCCCATGAGAATGGAGGTGAGTCTGTTGTCAGAATTAGTCGGCAAGGAAGAAGGGTTCAGTCCACCTCAGAAGATGACCCAGGGGACAGATTGGTGAGAGGTTGATTGCATTCAGACAACAATGGAGAGTTATTTCTGAACAGGAGATTCACATTTAAATATTGAGCTACTTAAGAGTTACTCTTAGGGGGATTTAGGATAGGGTAATTTCCAGAGGGTGGGTAGGGGAGGGGAGCGTCTCGGACATCAATAAGGAGCTTATGGGGTCGGAGGAGATGCAGACTGAGGAGCTGAAGCGTAAGTGGGAGGAGGAGCTGGGAGGTGAAATAGAAGATGGTTTATGGGCAGACGCGTTGAGTAGAGTCAACGCGTCTGCAACATGTGCCAGGCTCAGCCTGATACAATTTAAGCTTGTGCACCGGGCTCACATGACAGTGGCCCAGATGAGCAGATTCTTTGGGGTGGAGGACAGGTGCGCAAAATGTGCGGGAGGACCGGCGATGTTGGGGGTTAAGAGAAGGCAGGCAGAAGAGGGCACGACCATCAAGTAGGAGATAGCATGACATTAGAAGAGGGGCAAAAGGAACGCTAAAGCAATAAATGACCGGCTCAGGTAGTGAGGAAAGAGGGTAGTGAGGAGATGAGTTGCGGATCAGGATACGGGGTGAAGCAATGAAGCAAAGGCAGTTCTCACCACAGCGTGTGATAGGAGGGAAGATGGAGTGCAGCAGCATTGGAAATGAAGAGAGGGGATGGAAGGGAAAGGGCACAACATAGCAACTGTGAGCAGGAATGTGACCACCTGAAGAATGCAGCGCAGCGCAACGCAAAGCAGAGTGCGACGCAGCGTACAGCGCAATGCAGCACTCAGCACAACGCAGCAAAGCGCAACACAACACACTACAACACAGCACAACGCAGACAGCACACAAAACAGCGTAACAACACAGCACATGCACAATGCAATGCAGAACAGCGCAACACAACACAGCACATTGCAAATGCGGCACAGATCAATAAAACATGGAGATTCAGGAATTAGTATCAAAAAGAAAAGTTGAATTCAACAGCTGCAAAATAATTTAATGGACATTCATTTCCCAAGCATTGTTTGATAAATTTAACAAAAATATATACTTTTGTGGAGAACAGAGAAAAATTAGCAAAACAATGAAGCATCTTTCAGAACAAAAATTGTTTTCCATCCATCTACACGTTGGACTTCCAAAATCCGGCTGCCCGAAAACCAAAAACTGGACATTTGAAAATCAGTGAAATTAAATTTGGATCTATCGTCTAAATATTGGGACGATTGAGCTAGGTGCGCGTTCTTGGTGTATCAGACTAGCTATTGGCTTTGCTGCTTTATTTGCAGTGATGTGTGTTATGTTCTCCAAGATAGCCATAGTGGTAGTGTTTACAAAGAACATAAAGCTATATGTTTAAACCAAAGCTAGTTTATTTTACACTACTTGAAATGGTTTGCACACTCTACTGAGTAACAGCTAACAAAATAATAGTATTTAATCTATTTAACAGTAATTAATTATGTCTCTAATACAACCTACACTAACTCAACCTCACACTATCCTACTTCATCAGCTTCTCCAACAGCTTCTCTCAGAATGCTTGGCGACACAGCCTTTTATAAGACTACTCAGTGTGGCTGGCTTAGCTCACTGGGCTAAATTGCTGGCTTTTAAAGCAGACCAAGCAGGCCAGCAGCACGGTTTGATTCCCGTGACAGCCTCCCCGGACAGGGGCTGGAATGTGGCAACTAGGGGCTTTTCACAGTAACTTCATTGAAGCCTACTCGTGACAATAAGCGATTTTCATTTCATTTCATTTCAGTGATGCCATCTAGTGTTGATATACATGAACATCATCTTGTTCACCCTTTACTCTCCTTAGATTATACATGACGTGGAGATGCCGGCGTTGGATTGGGGGTGAGCACAGGAAGAAGTCTTACAGCACCAGGTGAAAGTCCAACAGGTTGTCTCGAATCACAAGCTTTCGGAGCACTGCTCCTTCCTCAGGTGAATGAAGAGGTGGGTTCCAGAAACATTTATACAGACAAAGTCAAAGATGCAATACGATACTTTGCAAGTCTTTGCAGGTAATTAAATCTACAGGTCCAGACGGAGCAACTGGAGAGATTGCGCGGTTGTTTGAAGGCAAGTAGTGGGTCAGCTAGTGTGTCAGCAACTGAGGTGATCAATCAAACCTCTCCCCACACACAGAGTAGGTGGACGGCCTCTCCCCAGTGTGAACGTTCTGGTGAGTTAACAGGTTCGATGACTGAGAAAAGCCAGCCAAATGCAAGACGTGCCAGATCATCGACATGGGTACCACCACTACACGTGAGAACATCACCTACCAGGTACGCGGTACATATTTGTGCGACTCGGCCAACGTTGTCTACCTCATACGCTGCAGGAAAGGATGTCCCAAAGCGTGGTACATTGGCGACACCATGCAGACGCTGCGACAACGGATGAACGGACATCGCGCGACAATCGCCAGGCAGGAATGTTCCCTTCCAGTCGGGGAACACTTCAGCAGTCAAGGGCATTCGGCCTCTGATCTTCGGGTAAGCGTTCTCCAAGGCGGCCTTCAGGATGCGCGACAACGCAGAATCGCTGAGCAGAAACTTATAGCCAAGTCCCGCTCACGAGTACGGGAATAGGGATGAGGGGGCCTGTCACTTAACTTTGAAATTGGGACATCCTTTAAAACGATGCCCAGATCTCTGAAGCCAGACACTCTGGCATATTGAGGTGCCACCCTCTCAATGCCAATACAAAGCACACTATCCCCCCCTCCAAAAAAATTACTCAGCGTGGGAAGATTGCAATCGGAATTGCACCAGAGCAGCCATTTTGGGTGTGAAAATCGGTGCGAATTGTGCCAGCTGTTCTGCCGTGATTCCCATTACGACGTTCCCGCACTGAAGTTATTTTTTAAGAGGGCTCTCTGATCCCCTAATAACCCAACAGAATTCCCCTCCTTTTTGCTGGCAAAGACGCCGGCCCTCACGCACACAATCGGTGACACCAGGACCTCCCCAAGTGAGCAACACCCCACTATGGTGTCGCCACAGCCCCCCCCCCCCCCCTTCATGCACCACCCTTTCAGTCCTCCACTCATTCCTCCCTTGGCAGCGCCATCCTGGAATTGGCAGACTGGGCACTGCCCGGGCACCTGGGGCTGTGCAAGGGCCCTGTCCAGCCATGTCCCTGACCACCGAGGGCTACCGAGTCCTCCGAGCCCCCTGGCGTGATCGCCACATTTATCCAGAGAATTGAACAGTGGCTGCGAGCAGTTCTTCATCGATGGACCCCCTTGTACTTTCATGTTGGAGTGGCGCCAGTTGCTTCTGTGGTGGTGAAGTTCCTCCAATGGAGGCATGCTGTTCAGCCATCAGAGGTTGAAAATGATCCAGTCTACAAAATTGGTGTCAGACAGAGTGCCAGCTCTTTCTGGGAAGAACTTCAGCAGGAAAACATCCACGATTGAGTCAGACAGGGCACCTGCTCCAAAGAGGAAACACTTCAGAGTCAGTGGGCTGCGAGGTGGTATAAAAACAAACAAAGCTAATCCAGCCTTTGAGATAGACGTTAGCTGTCAATCAAGAAAGAAATTTGGGAAAGTCAATTGGGTGTGAAATTCAATGTAAATAACCAAGTACAAGGGGATAAAGGCAGGCAGACTGCAACACTGAAACCACAGAGCCCATTGAAACGTCAAGGGGAGTGGGATGCTTCTCCAAGAAACAAGCTGCAGAATGGCTCTGTGAGAAGGTTTTAGGACAGAGAGGCTGCAGCTGTGCTTGTCCTGTTATGGGGTGTTCAACATGAAAGAAAGTGGGCTTCAAGGCTTTGCAGACTCAAAGTGAACCCATCCCGGTGAAGACCCCCGACCTGGCCTCTTCTAGCTCCCCAGCGCCTAGCTGCCTTGAAGGACCCCCCTTCCCCTAACCCCATGGCATCTGGCCAGTGGTGCTGTGCCCTTGAGCTTCAGGTGGGGAGGGGTACTCACCTCCTTGCTCCACTTCGGAGTCCACGGTTCGTGGTCCTCGATTGTAATGATCGATTCCCACCGGATGACTGGGAAGATGGGAGAACACTGGGATGCCGCTGCCTTCCATTTCAATCTCACTAATGCGTGAAATTAAAATGAATTAGCTCAGATCAGTTTCTCGCCCTTTCTGGGCGGCAGGCGCAACGGGGCCGGAGAATTGCCCCCTTAGTCATTTTTTGGGAAAATTCGACCCTGTGGGCTGGATTCTCCGCCGGCGGGATTCTCTGTTTTGCCGACGCCCGGGGGTTTCCCGATGACATGGGGCTGCCCCACAATGGGAAACCCCACTGACTGGCCGGTGTAACGGAGAACCCCGCCGGTGGGTCGGGGCACAAAAGTTGCGTCGCAGGGCGGAGAATCCCGCCCCGTATCTTTTTCTTTAAAAATACACATCCTCGTAACACCAGGGTAAGTTGACCCAAACATCCCTCAACCTGGCCTGACCCGCCCAGCCACTACCCATGCACTTTGCGCTTAGTTGTACGTGTCATATTTTTGGATTTCCTGTGGGTTTTTTAAAAAAAGTGATTGTGTTTTTTGCTGTCACAACCATGTCAAAGAAGCCAGCAGATACCCCCAGGGCGTAGCACTGCGAAAAGGACACATCATTCATTGTCTGTAGCCAAGAAATTGGAATTGCTTCAAAAGTTAGAGGCGAGTCAGTGCGAAATGAGTGAGGGGTACGGGGGGGTGGGCACCTCCATCAATTACAAATTTAAAGAAACAGACCGGATCATGGAAGTTTTATGTTGACAGTGGCATTCAGAAAGATACGAATAAACAAAAAACAAACATAAACTAAACATGATGAGTTAGACAGAACGATGGATCCGACAGAGGAGTGAGAGGATGCCATTGACTGGACAGAGGTTAATTAAGCACGCCAAAAATTTCCACGATGAAGTGAATATTTCAACTCCCAGTGACTACCCTTCAGGTTGGTTAACCAAATTTAAAAGGCATTTGAAATAAGGTAGCACAAGTGGATAGCACTGTGGCTTCACAGCGCCAGGGTCCTAGGTTCGATTCCCCGCTGGGTCACTGTCAGTGAGGAGTCTGCACGTTCTCCCCGTATCTGCGTGGATTAGCTCCGGGTGCTCCGGTTTCCTCCCACAGTCCAAAGACGTGCAGGTTAGGTGGATTGGCCATGATAAATTGCCCTTAAGTGACCAAAAAGGTGAGGAGGGGTTATTGGGTTACGGGGAAGTGTGTCGGTGCAGACTCGATGGGACGAACGGCCTCCTTCTGCACTGTATGTTCTATGTAAGGCAATTAGAAGCAATTAGGAATCCCAGCCGAGAGCTATTGAGCAGGCTTCAATTTCAACTGCAAATTCCACCCGACAAAATCCTATTGCTGACGAACCATCAACCCTGATATTCCAGCTGATCTCTCTCCCTCAATCCCAAACCCCACGTTAATAAACCAGTATCCATTTTTGTGCATCTTACTTCAGAAGGCAAGGACAGGCGAAATATTTGCTAAGTACAAAAAAAAAGATATTTTTCTTTCAAAATGTCTCCAGAATTATTCATTCGTTTCCATACTTTATTTCATAGAACCCTGATTCGCAGAATTGTTCCAGCGCCAAAGGAGGCCATTCGGCCCATTGTATCTAATTCCCCTGCTGCCATTCTCCTGCCTTCTCGCCTGCACATTACCCTGCACAGTGTTCCTTTTCAGACCTTTTCTAATGCTTAAACTGAACCTGGCTTCACCACACTCTGGGCGGGATTCTCCGACCCCACGCAGGGTCCGAGAATTGGCGGGAAGCGGCGTTATTTCCGCTCCCGCAGGTTTTCGAATTCTCCCGCCGGTAAAAAACCGGCGTTGTGCAAATCCCGCCGGCAGCCTGTGAAAACAGCTGGCGCCGGCGGGATTTCATTTTATTTGCACTGACCTTAAATCTCCGGCCCGGATGGGCCGAAGTCCCGCCGACGTGGCCATGGGTCACGTCGGCGAAAATCACAGTTGATTTAAAACGGCGTCAACCATTGATGATGGTTGACGCCGTTCAGTGTCGGGGGTGGGTTGCGGCATATGGGGGGGGGGGGGGGGGGGGGTGGGGGGTGGGTTGCGGCATGGGGGGGGGGTGGGTTGCGGCATGGGGGGGGGTGGGTTGCGGCATGGGGGGGGCTGGGTTGCAGCATGGGGGGGGGTGGGTTGCGGCATGGGGGGGGTGGGTTGCGGCATG